>NC_058416.1:52341347-52941347 GCF_002201575.2 Neomonachus schauinslandi
TTTTTTTTTTTTGCCTTACCATATATTGCATTATTTGTTTCAGAGGTACAGATCTGTGATTCAACAGTCTTGCACAATTCACAGCGCTCACCATAGCACATATCCTCCCCAATGTCTATCACCCAGCCACCCCATCCCTCCCACCCACACCCCCACTCCAGCAACCCTCAGTTTGTTTCCTGAGATTAAGAATTCCTCAGTGAGGTCATATGATACATGATTTTCACTGATTGACTTATTTCACTCAGCATAACACCCTCCAGTTCCATCCACGTCGTTGCAAATGGCAAAATCTCATTCCTTTTGATGGCTGCATAATATTCCATTGTATATATATACCACTTCTTCTTTATCCATTCATCTGTCGATGGACATCTTGGCTCTTTCCACAGTTTGGCTATTGTGGACATTGCTGCTATAAGCATCGGGGTGCATGTACGCCTTCGGATCCCTACATTTGTACCTTTGGGGTAAATACCAGTAGTGCAATTGCTGGATCATATGGTAGCTCTATTTTCAACTTTTTGAGGAACCTCCATACTGTTTTCCAGAGTGGCTGTACCAGCTTGCATTCCCACCAACAGTGTAGGAGGGTTCCCCTTTCTCCGCATCCCCGCCAACATCTGTCATTTCCTGACTTGTTAATTTTAGCCATTTTGACTGGTGTGAGGTGGTATCTCATTGAGGTTTTGATTTGGATTTCCCTGATGCCAAGTGATGTTGAGCACTTTTTCATGTGTCTGTTGGCCATTTGGATGTCTTCTTTGGAAAAATGTCTGTTCATGTCTTCTGCCCATTTCTTGATTGGATCATTTGTTCTTTGGGTGTTGAGTTTGATAAGTTCTTTATAGATTTTGGATACTAGCCCTTTATCTGATATGTCATTTGCAAATATCTTCTCCCATTCTGTTGGTTGTCTTTTGGTTTTGTTGACTGTTTCTTTGCTTTGCAAAAGCTTTTTCTCTTGATGAAGTCCCAATAGTTCATTTTTGCCCTTGCTTCCCTTGCCTTTGGCGATGTTTCTAGGAAGAAGTTGCTGAGGCTGAGGTCGAAGAGGTTGCTGCCTGTGTTCTCCTTTAGGATTTTGATGGACTCCTGTCTCACCTTTAGGTCTTTCATCCATTTTGAGTCTATTTTTGTGTGTGGTGGAAGGAAATGGTCCAGTTTCATTCTTCTGCATGTGGCTGTATAATTTTCCCAACACCATTTGTTGAACAGACTTTTTCCATTGGACATTCTTTTCTGCTTTGTCAAAGATGAGTTGACCATAGAGTTAAGGGTCCATTTCTGGGCTCTCTATTCTGTTCCATTGATCTATGTGTCTGTTTTTGTGCCAGTACCATACTGTCTTGATGATGACAGCTTTGTAATAGAGCTGGAAGTCCGGAATTGTGATGCCACCAGCTTTGCTTTTCTTTTCCAACACTCCTCTGGCTATTTGGGGTCTTTTCTGGTTCCATACAAATTTTAGGATGATTTGTTCCATTTCTTTGAAAAAAGTGGATGGTATTTTGATGGGGATTGCATTGAATGTGTAGATTGCTCTGGGTAGCTTTGACATCTTCACAATATTTGTTCTTCCAGTCCATGAGCATGGAACGTTTTTCCATTTCTTTGTGTCTTCCTCAATTTCTTCCATGAGTATTTTATAGTTTTTTGAGTACAGATCCTTTGCCTCTTTGGTTAGATTTATTCCTAGGTATCATATGGTTTTGGGTGCAATTGTAAATGGGATCGACTCCTTAATTTCTCTTTCTTCTGTCTTGTTGTTGGTGTATAGGAATGCCACTGATTTCTGTGCATTGATTTTATATCCTGCCCCTTTACTGAATTCCTGTATGAGTTCTAGCAGTTTTGGGTTTTCCACATAAAGTATCATATCATCTGCAAAGCCTGAGAGTTTGACTGCTTCTTTGCCGATGTGGATGCCTTTTATTTCTGTTTGTTGTCTAATTGCTGTGGCTAGGACTTCTAGTACTATCTAGAATAGCAGTGGTGATAGTGGACATCTCTGCCATGTTCCTGACCTTAGGGGGAAAGCTCTCAGTTTTTCCCCATTGAGAATGATATTCGCTGTGGATTTTTCATAGGTGGCTTTTATGATATTGAGGTATGTACCCTCTCTCTCTATACTCTGAAGACTTTTGATCAAGAAAGGATGTTGTACTTTGTCAAATACTTTTTCTGCATCTGTTGAGAGGATCATATGATTCTTGTTCTTTCTTTTATTAATGTATCCCGTTGATTGATTTCCAAATGTTGAACCAACCTTGCAGCCCAGGGATAAATCCCACTTGGTCATGGTGAATAATCTTTTTAATGTACTGTTGGATCCTACTGGCTAGTATTTTGGTGAGAATTTTTGCACCCATGTTCATCAAGGATATTGGTCTGTAATTCTCCTTTTTGATGGAGTCTTTGTCTGGTTTGGGGATCAAGGTAATGGTGGCCTCATAAAACGAGTTTGGAAGTTTTCCTTCCATTTCTATTTTTTGGAACAGTTTCAGAAGAATAGGTATTAATTCTTCTTGAAATGTTTGGTAGAATTCCCCTTGGAAGCCATCTGGCCCTGGGCTTTTGTTTTTTGGGAGATTTTTGATGACTGCTTCAATTTCCTTAGTGGTTATAGGTCTGTTCAGGTTTTCTATTTTTTCCTGGTTCAGTTTTGGTAGTTGATACATCTCTAGGAATGCATCCATTTCTTCCAGGTTATCTAATTTGCTGGCATAGAGTTGCTCATAATATGTTCTTATGATTGTTTGTATTTCTTTGGTGTTGGTTGTGATCTCTCCTCTTTCATTCATGATTTTGTTGATTTGGGTCCTTTCTCTGTTCTTTTTGATAAGTCTGGCTAGGGGTTTATCAATCTTGTTAATTCTTTCAAAGAACCAGCTCCTAGTTTCGTTGATCTGTTCTACTGTTCTTTTGGTTTCTATTTCATGGATTTCTGCTCTGATCTTTATGATTTCTCTTCTCCTGCTGGGTTTAGGCTTTATTTGCTGTTTTTTCTCTAGCTCCTTTAGGTGTAGGGTTAGGTTGTGTATTTGAGACCTTTCTTATTTCTTGAGAAAGGCTTGTATTGCTATATACTTTCCTCTTAGGACTGCCTTGCCTTTGCTGCATCCCAAAGATTTTGAACAGTTGTGTTTTCATTTTCATTGGTTTCCATGTATTTTTTTAATTCTTCTTTAATTTCCTGGTTGACCATTCATTCTTTAGTAGGATGCTCTTTAGCCTCCATTTATTTGAGTTTTTTCCAACTTTCCTCTTGTGATTGAGTTCTAGTTTCAACGCATTGTGGTCTGAAAATAGGCAGGGAATGATCCCAGTCTTTTGGTACCAGTTCAGACCTGATTTGTGACCTAGGATGTGATCTATTCTGGAGAATGTTCCATGGGCACTAAAGAAGAATGTGTATTCTGTTACTTTGGGATGGAATGTTCTGAATATGTCTGTGAAGTCCATTTGGTCCAGTGTGTCATTTAAAGTCTTTATTTCCTTGTTGATCTTTTGCTTAGATGATCTGTCCATTTCAGTGAGGGGGGTGTTAAAGTCCCCCACTATTATTTTATTGTTGTCAATGTGTTTCTTGGGTTTTGTTATTAATTGGCTGCTGCCATGTTAGGGGCATAGGTATTTACTATTGTTAGATCTTCTTGTTGGATAGACCCTTTTAGTAAGATATAGTGTCCTTCCTCATCTCTTATTACAGTCTTTGGTTTAAAATCTAATTTGTCTGATATAAGGATTGCCACTCCAGCTTTCTTTTGATGTCCATTAGCATGGTAAATGGTTTTCCACCCCCTCACTTTCAATCTGGGGGTGTTTTTGGGTCTAAAATGAGTCTCTTGCAGACAGCATATCGATGGGTCCTGTTTTTTAATCCAATCTGATAGTCTGTGTCTTTTGATTGGGGCATTTAGCCCATGTATATTCAGGGTAACTATTGAAAGATATGAATTTAGTGCCGTTGTATTGCCTATAAGGTGACTGTTACTGTATATTGTCTGTGTTCCTTTCTGGTCTATGTTGTTTTTAGGCTCTCTCTTTGCTTAGAGGACCCCTTTCAATATTTCTTGTAGGGCTGGTTTCATGTTTGTAAATGCCTTTAGTTTTTGTTTGTCCTGGAAGCTTTTTATCTCTCCTTCTATTTTCAGTGACAACCTAGCTGGATCTAGTATTCTTGGCTGCATATTTTTCTCATTTAGTGCTCTGAATATATCCTGCCAGTCCTTTCTGGCCTGCCAGGTCTCTGTGGATAGGTCTGTTGCCAATCTAATGTTTCTACCCTTGTAGGTTACATATCTCTTCTCCCGAGCTGCTTTCAGGATTTTCTCTTTGTCTATGAGACTCGTAAGTTTTACTATTAGATGTCGGGGTGTTGACCTATTTTTATTGATTTTGAGAGGGGTTCTCTGTGCCTCTTGGATTTTCATGCCTGTTTCCTTCCCCAAATTAGGGAAGTTCTCTGCTATAATTTGCTCCAATATACCTTCTGCCCCTCTCTCTCTTTCTTCTTCTTCTGGGATCCCAATTATTCTAATGTTGTTTCTTCTTATGGTATCGCTTATCTCTTGAATTCTGCCCTCGTGATCCAGTAGTTGTTTATCTCTCTTTTTCTCAGCTTCTTTATTTTCCATCATTTGGTCTTCTATATCACTGATTCTTTATTCTGCCTCATTTATCCCAGCAGTTAGAGCCCCCATATTTGATTGCACCTCATTAATAGCCTTTTTTATTTCAACTTGGTTAGATTTTAGTTCTTTTATTTCTCCAGAAAGGGTTTCTCTAATATCTTCCTTGCTTTTTTCAAGCCCATCCAGTATCTTTAAATTGATGATTCTGAACTCTAGATCTGACATCGTACTAATGTCCGTATTCAGTAGGTCCCTGGCAGTAGGTACTACCTCTTGTTCTTTTTGTTGAGGTGATTTTTTCCGTCTTGTCATTTTGTGCAGAGGAGAATAGATTAATGAGAGAACAAAATGCTAACAGGGTAACAACGTCCCCAGAAAATACACTCTAAACAAATCAGAAAAGACCTGAAACCAGGGGAAAAGAAAGGGAAAGAAAGAAAAAAAGAAGAAGAAAAAGATAAAGATAAAAACAAGCAAAAACAGAACAAAACAAAAAAAACCAGAATATGATCAAATATGATCAGGCTGGTGCATAGATCAGTGCCACACACTAGATTTGGGGTGTATTTTGGTCTGTTAGAAGAAAGTGCCTCCCAAAATTTTAAAGAAAGAAAAACTTACATATGTACAAAAATAAGGGTTGATATGATGAAGGGATGGAATATGACTGTAAAGGTGAAAATTATAAAAAATTTTATAAAAGGAATTGATAAGTTGTTTGAAAAAAGAAAGAGGAGGATTAAAAAAAAATGTGATCAGGCAGGAGAGTAGAGCAAAGCCACACACTAGAGATTTAGGTTATATTTTGATCTGTTAGAAGAAAGTGTATCTCAAAATTTTAAAGAGAGAACAACTTATATATATATGCCAAAAATAAGGGTAACTACTCTGAAGGGATAGAATATGACTCTAAAAATGAAAAATGAAAATATTTTTTAAAAGGATTGATAAGATGTTGGTTGAAAAAGAGAAAAAGAAAAATTCAAAAAAAAAATTAACTTTGAAAGACTGAAGAATCATGGTAAAAAAGCCATGGATTCTATGTGCAGTATTCCCTTAGCGCTGGAGTTCTGCTGTTGTCATTGATGGGTAAACTTGGTCTTGGCTGGCTGTTCTTGCTGATCTTCTGGGGGAGGGGCCTGTTGCCGTGGTTCCCAAAGGTCTTTGCTGGAGGCATAATTGCCCCACCCTTGCTGGTCCGGGCTAAGTAATGTGCTCGGGTTTGCTCTCGGGAACTTTTGTTCCCTGTAAGCTTTCCGTACAGCTTTGGAGGACGAGAGTGAGAATGGCGGCCTCCCAATCTCCACCCCGGAGGAGAGGAGAACTCGGGGCCCCGTTCCTCAGTGAGCCGCCAGAGAAAAGCAGTCAGTCACTCCTGTCTCCCCAGTCTCTGGCCGCACTCCGTGCTCACCTGGCCTGTGACCGAGCATTTCTATCTCTGGCACCCGACTCGGTGTGGAGTCTCCACACCCAGCAGATCCCTGCGGTGCGCTCCCACGCCACTCCTCCCAGGGGAGGAAGGAGAGTCTCCCTGGATCTGCTGCTTGTTGGGTCCCTGCTGGAGGAGCAGTGGCCTGACTGTGCCGCGGGTCACGGTTTATGGCAACCCCGAGCTGAGACCCGCGCCTGGGCTCCGTCTCTGCAGCCGGCTTTCCCTCTCTGACACCTGGGAGCTCTGCCGCACTCAGGCACCCCCGGTCTTCCTGTGACCCTGAGGTTCCTGAGACCACACTGTCCCTCGAGGGTTCTACCCTCCGCTTAGCCACTGGAGTGATGTCCCTCAGTGGAGCCGACTTCTAAAAGTTCTGATTTTGTGCTCCGCTGCTCTATCACTTGCCAGAAGTGGCCGACAGAGGCCCCCTCCACCGCTGTCTATCCTCCCGAATATCGCCTCGGATTCACTTCTCCGCACATCCTACCTTCCAGAAAGAGGTCGCTTTTCTGTTCAGAGAGTTGTTGCTGTTCTTTTCTTCGATCTCCTGTTGAGTTTGTAGGTGTTCAGAATGGTTTGATCCCTATCCAGCTGAATTCCTGGGACCAGACGAAATCCAGGTCTCCTATTCCTCCGCCATCTTTCTCCGCCCCCGATAGAATACTTTTTTCAAAGAAATTACAGTTTGTGTTTCTAATGTAATGACCCCAATGTAAGTGAAATTTATAATATGTCAGTTGGAGAACTATATTGAAGGGGCTTCATAAGTTATAACCAGTATATGTGGTGGCAAAGAAAATGAGAGAAAGTGACAATATTTTTTTTAAACTTATGTTTTTTTATGTGTATAGCTCAGTTGCAAAGAGAAGTCCTATTGTGGGTTGTGTATTTCCTAACTATCAAGGTAAAGTCAGTGAGGTGAAAGCTTTACATTACTATAACGTAATGCCTGTTTAATAACTTTATGTTCTTGAGTTGTCCAAATTGTTGATTTTTCTCTGCTATCATTATGGCTGTCTAGTACAGGAGTAATTGGCCTTGTAGTTAATTTTTCTTTACAAATTACAGATGCCACATATTGAAGCACTTTTGAAAAGAAAGTTATCAGAACAGGAAGAACTGAGGAAAAAACCTAGAAGATCATGTACTCTTCCAAACTATACTAAAGGCAGTGGAGATGTTTTGGGAAAGGTTTGTGTTTAAGCCTATTAAGAGGCAGTACATTTTATTATGTTGTTTTGTCTAAAATGTGTTAAAGTGACATTATAATAATAGTGTCAGTTTCTTTGTACTTTTTCATTTTTTCCCATAAATTACTTGTTCTCGTTACCATAATAGGGATTTGGCAGAATTTAAAACTGAAATGCATAATTCCGTAATTCTTATTTACTGTTGAGGGCTGTCGCAGAAATTAGCGTGTTTCAGTCCAAGGCTTGTTATCTGCTTATAGATGCTTTCATGTTATATGACTTAATAGGTAGCCAAGACCTTTCCATGTGACTCAAACTTCAGTGAGACAACAAAAGAAAAAGTTTAGAATTTTGTTGAGTCTAATATTGTTAGAAAGTGAATTCTGGGATTTAAGCTCCTAGAACTTAAGAAAAAACAACAATAAACAAAAAACTTCATGCATATTTACTGCCAAAAGAGTGCCATTCTTTCTTCTTTAATTCTTTGCCTCTTTGGTCTTCCCTTTTGTCAAATGAAATGTATTTTCATTTTTATCTTATGATTATTCAGTCTTGAACATTCTATTTTATAGAAAGTGTTTCTTTATTTTTTAAAGACTTTATTTATTTGACAAAGACACAGCGAGAGAGGGAACACAAGCAGGGGGAGTGGGAGAGGGAGAAGCAGGCTTCCCGCAGAGCAGGGAGCCTGATGCGGGGCTCGATCCCAGGATCCAGGGATCATGACCTGAGCCAAAGGCAGACGCTTAAGGGCTGAGCCACCCGGGCACCCCTCTATTTTTTTTTTTTTTTTTAAAGATTTTATTTACCTACTTGACATAGAGATAGCAAGCACGAGCAGAGGGAGGGGGAGAGGGAGAAGCAGGCTCCCCGCTGATCAGGGAGCCCAATGCGGGGCTTGATCCCAGAGTCCTAGGATCATGACCTGAGCTGAAGGCAAACTCTTAACCAACTGAGCCACCCTAGAAAGTGTTTCTTATAGGTGTCCTCAGCACCTTCAGTTTTTGATGATATTAAGATTTGTGGTATTATATGTATATGTGTTTTACTTGCTAAACTTTTCCATTTAATATGCATCTCCCCTTTCTGCTTTTACCTCTGTTTTAAAATTGAGGAAACTGAAACTGAGGTACAGAAAGATTTAAAAAAACTTGTTCAAGGTTACATATCAAGCGGGTAAATGGCAGAGCACAGACTCAAGCCCAGGCAGTCTGATTCCAAAATCTGATTGTTAAATCACTGTTCTTTATGCCTGTGTACATACTACTTTTACAACCACTGTATGAGTTTTTTATAGTGTTTCTAGTTTTTGCATGAGGATATTGAAATTCAGAGAACTTAATTGTCAATATATAGTTAGTAAGGGGCAGAACTTAGACGTAAACCAAGGTTTCCCTGACTCCAAAGTCCACTGTAGTTTCTTTATAAGTGGTTTCCTAACATCACAAGCCAACTACACAGTGAAAATAGAGGGTAATGGTTACTCCAAAAGTGTGTAACCATGTTTAATAGTGAAACCATGTTGCATTATTATTTAAACCCCGAATATGAAAATTGAAAAATTAAGGTGTAAATTTATAAGTTGGAAAACAAGATTCTGATTTATAATTTTTACAATTGTTATTCCTCAGAACCAATTTAAAGAATTTACAGAAAGAAGCTGTC
This sequence comes from Neomonachus schauinslandi, assembly GCF_002201575.2. Taxonomy (NCBI): domain Eukaryota; kingdom Metazoa; phylum Chordata; class Mammalia; order Carnivora; family Phocidae; genus Neomonachus; species Neomonachus schauinslandi. The sequence goes on from NC_058416.1 coordinate 52,350,272, forward strand.
TTTATAGAAGAAGCAGTGCTATGATTTAAGCATATAGATAACTATAGTTAGCCTGCTTTTAGGTACTGACATTCCACATTCAATGGTTATTTGATACAAAATTCTTAATAGGTAAGATTTTACCAAAGCATAAAATAAATTTTAGCAGAAGAAATATATTTTAAAATCTTCCATTTTAATATTTCTCATACCTAAAAAATCTGGGAGAAACCTTTGAAGTCTCATTTTATGTAGGCTCTCCTCTGTCCTCTCAGAATATGAGCCCTCTCCTAACCATCAAGAGAAAGTTTTCCACTCCCTTCAAATCATGCTTAATCTTCATTGATACGTCTTTAAAAAAATTCTTCCTGGTATTTATTCTAACTAGAATAAATAATTGTGGAATGTAGAAGGGACAAGAGGAGATTTTCACCTAGACTTTATAATGTGTTTTGTGTTTATTTTTATAATTGTGAATACCTCAGTTAACTTGGATGTTTTAGTCTTGCCCTCCTTAATTCCAAATACCTTGAAATTCCATCTGTATTTCTTTCGTTTAAGTGCTATTCATCTCCTATCCCTGAGGAAAAATTCATAACATCCATGAAAAATGGCTAGGGTAGGCTCAAAAAAGCTGAAAAAGTAGTTACAGCTTGAATGAACAGAACATTGTATACGGTACACAAGTAAAAATATTGAGCTCATGTCTCCTTTCGGAAAAGAAAATATTGTATATATACTTTGTATCACCTGAAAGTTTAAGGAGAAAGTGTAATGTTGAGCCTTCCACTCATAGCTTTACTTAGATATAATTACCCCATGGGCCGCCTGGATGGCTCAGTTGGTTAAGCATCCGACTCTTGATTTCAGCTCAGGTCTTGATCTGGGGGTTGTGACATAGAGCCCATGTTGGGCTCAGTGGAAAGTCTGCTTGGGATTCTCTCTTTCCTTCCACCCCCTCCCCCCATGTGCTCTTTCTCTCTCTCAAAATACATATATTTTTTTTTAAATTACCCCATTTATAAGATTAGAGTACTTGTGAACAACCACAAAAGGGATCCCTGTCTTAGCACTTGTGGTCACACGTAGAATGAGATCACTCACTTTGATTTGCCTCTTCTAATACTTCCTCTGTTTGCTGGAACATGTTTTTCTTTCTTTTTTTTTTTTTTAAGATTTTATTTATTTATTTGAGAGAGAGAATGAGAGAGAGAGAGAGGAGAGGGGGGATGGTCAGAGGGAGAAGCAGACTCCCTGCCGAGCAGGAAGCCCGATGCGGGACTCGATCCTGGGACTCCAGGATCATGACCTGAGCCGAAGGCAGTCGCTTAACCAACTGAGCCACCCAGGCGCCCCTGGAACATGTTTTTCATCTTCATTTACATGTAGTAGTTTCTTTGCTTGTCTCTCTTCTTATCTTTATTCCACTAACAGAGCATTGGAATACAAGAGTAGACATTGTGATGTTTCCAACAGTGACTCATTTTCATCGCTAGGGCTGGTTTTTGCAGCCTGGTCAGTTAAGAATAAAGGATAGACAGTTCAGGAGGAAAGGAGAATGTTTTGTGGACCATTTGTTTTTGTGTGTGTGTGGCAGTTTTAAGTTAATAGTTTTTAAAATCAGTACTTTTTAATGGAAACAACTTGACCAACAATCTGTCACAGAATTTTGAGACCCATTAAAACAAAAGTTTGATGAGAAAAAAAAAAAAAGAGTAAAGGATAGATGTGACTATACCAGTGTAGTGAATGAGCTTTTGAAATTGGCCTCAAAATTTCAATCTTGTTAGACTTTGAGCAAGAATGCTTGTGACTAAAGTATTTGTAAATAGGAGAGGGGCTACTTACCCTAAGTTCCAGTGTGTTCTTATAAGCAGAAGAAATGATTCTTATTTGTGGTGTTTGGATTTGTTTTTGAAAGAAATACTATAATATTGGAGTAAGATATCTACTTAGAAAGGTATGATATGTAACTATTTTTAATTGAATCTTAATCTTCATCTATTGTATGTGTATATTATTTAAATGTATTTTATGATTATTTTATCAATTAAGACATATCTCAATAGTAGAGCTATCAACTGTGAAAAATGTACATCATCAATTAGCTGATAACATTCTAAGTATTTTTACTTGCTCATTTCCAAAATTAATAGGAGTTTAATTTGTAGATGAGTTTTTCCAAAATTTAATAGCAGAATAGATATTTAATATTCAAACCAGTAAGTTTTTGTAGCTTGAGAATTTTTTGTTAATTCATGTGAGTATTTCAGAAAAGGTTTTGCTGTTTAGATGTGGGCTTTTAAAATAATAGCAAATTTTTATACATTTAAAAGTTTTTTACTTGATTTTTAAAAATGGCTTATAGATTGCACACCTGGCACAAATTGAAGATGATAGAGCTGCAATGGTTATTTCTTGGCATCTGGCAAGTGACATGGATTGTGTTGTCACCCTGACCACTGATGCTGCACGTCGTATCTATGATGAAACTCAAGGTCGTCAGCAGGTGTTGCCCCTGGATTCTATTTATAAGAAGACTCTTCCAGATTGGAAAAGGTTAGAAAAAAAAGTGGGAGTAATGACTTTTTCTGAAATATCTTTTTCTTTTTTTAAAAAATTTATTTTTTATTACATTCAGTTAGCCACTATATAGTACGTCATTAGTTTTTGATGTAGTGTTCAGTGATTCGTTAGTTGCGTATAACACCCAGTGCTCATCACAACACGTGCCCTTCTTAATACCCATCACCTGGTTACCCCGTCCCCCCACCACCCCCCTTCTGTAACCCTCAGTTTGTTTCCCAGAGTCCAGAGTCTCTCATGGTTTGTCTCCCTCTCTGATTTCTTCCCATTCAGTTTTCCCTCCCTTTCATTCTGTTGCTTATGTTCCACGTATGAGTGAAACCATATGATAATTGTCTTTCTCTGCTTGACTGATTTCACTTGGCATAATTCCCTCCAGTTCCATCCATGTCAATGCAAATGGTGTGTATTCATCCTTTCTGATGGCTGATATTCCATTGTATATATATACCACATCTTCTTTATCCATTCATCTGTTGAAGGGCATCTCGGCTCCTTCCACAGTTTGGCTATTGTGGACATTGCTGCTACGAACACTGGGGGACATGTGCCCCTTCTTTTCACTACATCTGTATCTTTGGGATAAATACCCAGTAGTACAATTGCTGGGTCATAGGGTAATTCTATTTTCAACATCTTGAGGAACCTCCATACTGTTTTCCAGAGTGGCTGTACCAACTTGCATTCCCACCAACAGTGTAAGAGGGTTCCCCTTTCTCCACATCCTCGCCGACATTTGTTGTTTCCTGTTTTGTTAATTTTTGCCATTCTAACTGTTGTAAGGTGGTATCTCATTGTGGTTTTGATTTGTATTTCCCTGATGCCGAGCGATGTTGAGCATTTTTTCCTGTGTCTGGTAGCCATTTGTATGTCTTCTGTTAACGAAGTGCTTAATTTTAAAATGGTTTCTATAAAAGATGCCAAAAACAAACTGAGCAGTGACTCCAATTATCTAGATTATTTTTATTTTCGTTACAAATGTGTATACTTCATTAAGGTGGGTATTGCAGTGTATTTACTCATATATGCTGGCCGTGTTTAATTTGCCAAGTAAATGTTATTTGTATATAAGTTACACAGGCACATACAAACCCAAAGCAAATTTTTGGCTTTTACAATAGAAAGGATGTCAATATTATTGATGAAATATGAAACTCTTTTATTTGGAGTAAGTGTATAGATGCACGTGTTTTGTCCTGTTTATGTCCTGTGAAGATAAGCGGTCATTATTTAGGTAGAGAAAGTCTCTGTTGTAACTGCCAGTAGCGAAGTTGAAATGTAAGAGACTATCTAGTTAGAATGTTTTATTATTTTAATATAAATCTGGTTTCTTTAATTCCTCATTTACTTTTTAAAACGTTTTTAGGGAATAACCATGCAAACCAATCAGGCATTTTTTATCTAAATTTAGAAATATTTTATGTTTAGTCTGATTTTGACCTTAAAAGACTGAAAGGAAATGGTAACAAAACAAAAAAGATAAAATGTAGAACAGTATTGATAATTTTCTCAGATTCCTAAATAGAGCTTTACAGTTGGGTAGGAATAAGGACTTAAGGAGAATAAGAACTCTAATATATTAAAGAGTCTACTGTGTTATTAAACTAACATGTATTTCATTTGTAATCTAAAAATAGTTTGAGGAAACAACCAGAATTTGAACTCGAATCTGTCTGCTTCTAAAATCTCCCACTCTGCTACTGCTCAGTACCCATTTTAAACAACATGGGGAAACCAGTCAGATCATAATTCCTGTGTTCATTAAGGGTAATACTTTTGGTGTGAAGAATTTTTCCCTTTAGGAGGGCTTCTTTTATCAGCAGAATCCATTAAAACCAAGTTAAAAATCTTTGATTTAGGGAAAGTATGGATTTGGTATTTAGTGCTAATGTTTGCACTGGAAACTAGTTATCCTCTCTGTTCCTGGTATTGTGGCTCTTACTGGGATTGAGTTACCTAGCTCCTAGACCCACCCCTACCCTCCAGCACTCCTACTTTCAAGAAGATGTGCAAAAAGCTCTGCCACGTGGAAGGGAGAGGTCCTGACACACTAGTCAGCCTCCACCTCTTGAATCCCATTGTTGTCTCTGGCTTCAGTTGTCATTCTGTACTCTGTGGGAAGGGACACAGAGCCAGAGTACCTGATCTACCTCCCTCACATGGATCTCTGTCTTGGGCCTTGCCTCTTCCCCTGTCCATGCTAAGGTCACTCTCCACATGAGATAGTCATTTTATTGGCATCCCCATTTAGGGCCAGCTTTAGAGGCTGCTTTTTCCCTTGTCAGACTCAACAGCAATTATTTTATATTGATTTTAGTAGAACAGATAAAACTAAGTAGGTATTCTTATATAGTAAATATTCTCATTTCTAAGGAAATTTAGTAGTGTCACTTATGGATGGGGAATTGATTTAAATGATCGCAATAATGATAAGCAATATATACATATGTTTTTTATATTGTTTTTTTAATTAAAAATACATACTTGTTTTAATATATTTTTTAAATTTCTTTTCATTCAGACCTCTACCTCATTACCGAAATGGAAGATTGTATTTTAAACCCATTGGAGATCCAGTCTTTGCCCGAGATTTGTTAACATTTCCAGATAATGTAGAACATTGTGAAACAGGTAAAGGAAATTATGGTGGCTTTTTAATTCAGATGCTACACTTATGATCCAGATATACAAATTACTGGTTATGGAAATTTATGTTCTTATTTATTTTATAAGTTATAGTTTTATTGATATTTTAATCTCTTTATTCTTGTTAAAGTGTTGAAATAAAATTCTAACGTTACCATTCTTTCTAAGAAAATTTTGTAATGTGTTAATATTTTAATATGACCAAAGAAGATGTCATAATTTTTAAAATTTATTGAATTTTTTAGTATTTGGTATGCTGTTAGGAGACACCATTATTTTGGATAATTTGGATGCTGCCAATCATTATAGAAAAGAGGTATGTATTTGAATTTTTTTTAATTTGTAGCTCTAATTTTAATGTGTATTTTTAAAGTTTAACATATTTTTAAAGTTTAAAAGCCCTATTAGAAATAATTTTATGATAATATTCAGATGGCTAACCTTGTCAAACCAATTTAAATCCTACAAATTGATAAGCAATATAAAATTGGGCACAATATGTGAATGTATGGGCCAAGAAATTCAAATGAGACATGTTTTTGGGATTTGAAATTGTCTAAAACTCAAGGCCAGTATCTACTCTTGACAATGGTATTGGAAAAAGTATTCTCAGATAATGTTGTGGAAATGTAATTTGGTGTAACTCTTATTTATTAGTTGTTAGGGCTGCTGTGACAAAGTGCCAGAGACTAAGTAGCTTAAACAATAGAAATTGATGGCCTCACAGTTCCAGAGGCTTGAAATCCAAATTCAAGGTGTGGGCAGGGTTGATTCTTTACGAGGGCTGTGAGGCAAGGATTTATCCCAGGCCTCTCTCCTTGGTTTGTGGATGGTCATCTTCTCCCTGTGTCTGTTCACATCTATGCCTGTTTGTGTCCCCTTCTTACAAAGATACCACTCGTTAGGTTAGGGCCTAACGTTATGACCTCATTTTAACTTGATTACTTCTGTAAAGACACTATCTTTAAGTAAGGTCATATTCGGAGGAACTGAGGGGTTAGGACTTCAACATAGGAATTTTGAGGGACAAAATTCAACCCGTAACACCTTTGAAGGGCAGTTTGCAATATAAATGTTTCAGTTATCCATTGCTACCTGGCAAACACTGCAAAAGTTACTGGCATTAAACAATAACAACATACTAGTTCTCAGGTCTCTGTGGGTGTCTCCAAGTAATGTTAGCTAGTTGCAGTGTTGGCTGGTTACACTTGGGATGGTGAGAGCTCCAAAGTGCCTCACTCACACAGCTGGTGGTTGATACTGGTTACTTGTTGGGAATTCAGCCGCGTCTGGCCAGAGGCTCATCTGGCACTGTCTTCTGAGGTTACTCTTCTCACACACATCCTCTCCCCAGGGTGCTGTGAATAATGCCTAAGAGAATCTAGGAAGCAGTGCCTTAAATCTGAGGTCTTAACAAAGAGACATCCTTGACTTCATTTTGACTCTTAGGATCATTTTACTGGCTGTGCAGTGGGTTTTATCTTAGTTCTGAGGCTCTCCATTTCTTTTTCAAGAGCATTGTGGTTACTGAACAGGCTGGAGATGAAAATCACCCCACACATCCGGATTAGAAATATTTCCTCAAAATTATTTTTATTTCCTTATTTCCTTTATTATTATTAATTTCCTTGAAATCAGTTCCTACTCTTTATCTCCCACTCATACTGACAGTTGATAATGGCTGCTGGCTAGGCACTAAGTTGGAGCTGTAAGCTGGCAGACTTGGATCTCTCCATGTGAGTCTCTACTTGTAACTGCTCAGGCTTTTTCAGATGGCATCTGGGTTTTAAGAAGGGGTGTTCCAAGCAGTTAAGACAGAAGCTGCAGGTCTCTCAAGTCCCAGCCGCGGAAAGTACATTTCATAGGTCAGTCTGGCCACTCCAGATCCGAGGAATACGTGGAGAGGTGGGAATAGACTCTCTCTTCCCCATGGGAGAAGGAGCAAAGAATTTGCAGCCATCTCTATACCATCACCATGTATTGAAATAATTTATGTGACAGACACACTGCCACAAGTGTGTGAAGATATGTTTTAAGAATATCAGAGTATTAAAAGAATTTATAATTGGTAACTTTGGAAACAGTCTTAAATGTCCATCATTTAGGATTGGACAACTCCATTATAGTAATTTATACAGTAGAGTATATGTTGCTGTTAAAAAGAGTATAATAAATTTCCGTGTCCTAACGAGGAAGGTGTACAAAATACATTTTGTTGAAAAGTTGCAAAATTATGTATAAGCTGATGCCTTTTAAAAAAACATAAGCTTATGGTGGGGAGGGGATGGGCAAAATGGGTGAAAAAGAGTGGGAGATACACACTTGCAGTTGTGGAATGAATAAATCATGGGAATAAAAGACACAGCGTAGGAAATATAGTCAATTATACTATGATAGCGATATATGGTGACGGATAGTAGCTACACTTGTGGTGAGCATAGTATAACCTATAGAGATGTGGAATCACTATGTTGTATACCAGAAACTAATGTAACATTGTGTGTCACCTATAAAATTTTTAATTTAAAAATATATGAGTTTTTATGTACTTTAAACAAACTGGAAGAATATGTTGTATACTGTTGGATATACTTAGGGTTATCACTTCTGTATTACTTATAAAAAAAATCTCTGAAGGAGGGCCTTTTAGAGGGCTGTTCTAGAGATTGAATAAAATAATACATATAAAGCATTAAGCAGAGAGCCTGGAATATGGTAAAATTTCAGTAAAGGAAAGTTCTCTTTGTATCTGAGATCCAGGGGTCTTGAATTCTTTAATACACAACAAGTATAACATTTAATAAGTATAGTATTAGGAGCTTAGAATTACCAGGTGATAAACATGTTGAAAAACATTATAGGCTTGCAAATTACTGTAACTGAAAATGAGTAAGAATGTTTGCGGTTATGTAAGAGAAGACAGAGGCCAGTTTAAAATATGAGCCAGTATCTATAAATAGTGTATTCTAGAATCATGGATACCTTAGAGATAATATATTCTCACTTTCCAAGTGAGAAACTTTAAGCTCAAAACAAATAATGGATCTGTATCAAATCACACCAACTTATGGTGGAACTAGAACTGTCAGAGAAGTTTTTCTTTGGAGCCACTTAAGAAGAAATAAATGTGCCCTGATTTAGGAGAGCTTAATTAGTGAGATTATTGAAAATTATACAACTAATTGAGGAATAGTATTTGGCATCTTCATGAATGTTTCCATGGGAACCTAATAATGGCTGTAATATACTATACCAGAAAACAGTTGTCGATGGAGAAGCTACTGTATTCTGGTAGTGATTGGCATATTTATATGTCCTGAATTATGGAGTAGAAACCATCCCCATTAAGTGTCATGACAACATGGAATCTATTAGGAGAAGATGAAAAACTTACTAGTGAGGATAGAAGTAACAAATTGGATAACAACTAGAAGATTCTACTTAGTTCAGTCAATATTTGGACACTTGACTGAGACACAGTGGATGCTGTTTCATGTTGAACAACTGGCTCTCTGGTGAGTGGGGTGATGGGACCTTGATTTGTAGCTTTTGCCCATGGTGTAAGTCCTCATCACAGCTGATTTCCAGTGCCTATGTGCAGCCATTGAATGAGGTGTTCAGGAGAATTGGCTCTCATGACCCAGTAAATGCTGGCTCCAGCACACTATCAGGCACAGTACTAGGCTCTGAGGGTTATACAGAGATGGACTAGACAACGCAGAGGAAATTCATGTAGAGATGAGCTAAAAGGCTGTTTCTGGCTATATATCATTATGATATGTATCTTAGTATTTGAACTGGCAAAAAGGTAAGGTTTCTAAGTGATGGTAGAACTCAGAGAGGTAAGTAGAACACGAAAGCCAGGTTTTGCTTAGAGAACAGTTATCAGACTAATTGAAATTGATCATCAGTTTTCATTTCTTTGAGGGCTCAGAAGGTAGGAGATAAAACCCAGGGCTTTAACCAGAGTGGGGAATCTGATAAAAGATCCCTTTCCCAATAAACTGGATCCCCTAAAGGGCTAAACTTTAGTGTAAGTTGAACAAAAAACCTGCCATTTCCATTTCAACTCCCAAGTGCCTCTGGAGACTGCAAGAAAATTACCTCTCTTGAATGTTGGCACTAGGTAGAAAAGGAAAAAAAAAATCAAACTCTTTTCCTAGAGCATTCATTAGTATCAGTAAATTGGCCTTTGTTTGCAACCTACATTCACAGTACTTGGATGGTCTGAAAAATTTCAAGGTAAACATTTGGTTTCACATGGTGCTAGACTGGTAGTGTCCTTAGATACCTGATTGGAGGAAACACAGATTATCTCTGGAAGAATTCACCTTTATCTTAGACTTAAAATAATTTCCATATTGAACATAAGAGCAAGTATTTTTAAGTATGTTTATATAATTCAAGAAAAGTGTTGAAAATTAGAAAAGAGCAAGTTTACTTGAAAAGATAAATAGAGCTTCTAAAACTAGAAAATATACATTAAAAAAAAAAATAAGATGCTCTCTGGGAAGGTTAAACAGCTTAAGAGAGAATTCGTGAATTGGAAGGTAGATCAGAACAATTGTCCAGACTGCAGCCCAGAGAGAGGGAAAGTAAGAAAAGGAGGTGGTTAAGAGTCCTGAAGGACAATGTGAAAATCTCAAATACAAAATAAAAGTCTAATCAAAGTGCCAGAGTGGAGGGAGAAAAGGATCATAAGGCAGTATCTGAAGAATCTAATAGGTGAAAACTTTTTAGAATTGATGAAAAGACACCAATCCATAGCTTTAAAAAAGAAATGTAGGGGCACCTGGATGGCTTAGGCAGTTAAGTTGCCAGCTCTTGATTTCAGCTCAGGTCATGATCTCAGGGCTCATGGGATCGAGCCCCACGTCGGGCTCCACAGTCAGCATGGAGTCTGCTTGAGGATTCTCTCCCTCGGTTCCTCCCCGCCCTCGCTCACTCTCGCACTCTCTGTCTCTAAAATAAATGAATAAATCTCTTTTAAAAATAAATAAGAATGTAATAGAGTAATATGTGACAAAAGGCTGGTACAGTATTTGTTCCTCATAATTCGTGTAGCAAATACTGATTGCTTTGCTTCCTAAGTTTAGAATCAAGTCTTGTAATTCTACCAGTTAAGTACTTTTCTAAAGCTTTTCTGAGAAAAGGCTTTCATGGTATCCCCTTGTAACATTGGTTTTGGTAGTGTTTGTTAGTGTTTTCTCTTCCTAAATACTTCATGTTTATACTGCTTCAACCTGTCAACTCCTCAGTTTATTTTACTCCCCTTAGTCCCCACAGCACTTCTGAATAGGTATTCCTAGAGCTGAAGAACTTTTGCTCACTCACTGAATTTGCAAAAGCTATTACCTTTTTTGTCCTAATTGAGTGCTTAGAAGGTTAGAACCATAAGATTGAAGGATACTTTTGAGAGTTGAAACTGTCCATTAAAGTAATATTCGCAGAATTGTTGTAGAAGGGAGCCAAACTCTCCTTTTTATTGGAGGCGTGTAACTCATATTGTCAGTCTGTTAACAAGAGAATGGACAAGTCTGTAAATTAATTTGAGTATGTATGTTATTTAAGATGGTATTAAATCCTTAAAAACATTGCCTGAGTCTTGATAAATGGATAAATGACTCCAGTTTGTATTTTTAATGTTCACTTTTAGAAAACATGTAAATCCAAACCAAAACTAAAAAAGTAAAGATGTGATTGTTTGTAGTAAAACAAAATTATAGTAAAACAAAAAGATTGATTTCACCAAAGAGTTCACCACAGATTTTCTTCAAATAGGCATCTTACTGCATTTAAATTTTCTTTTTAAGATTTTTTTTATTTTTAAGTAATCTCTATACCCAACATGGGGCTCAAACTTAGAACTGCGAGATCAGGAGTCCCATGCTTTACTGACTGAGCTAGCCAGGACCCCCTGCATTTAAATTTTTTAAAAAGTATCCACTTCAATGGGAAACCATTTGTAAAAGTACCTCTGAAATTATATTAAAAGAATAAATACTAGTCATGATTTTATTACATTTTTTCATTTACTACTGTTACTTTTTCATTTTTAAAAATAAAATTTAATATTTTTTAAAATTCAGAGACTAACCCCAATATTAGATTGATTAGGTATTTTTACATATTAAATTATGTTTTTCAATCATTTAATGTATGTGTTCTATTTCATTGTGTGGATGTATCCTAATTTATGTAACTTGTTGAGACTTGCAACATTCATAGCTTTTATTAAAACAGTGTTTTAGTGCACATTGTTCACATCTGTGATTTTTCTTCAGAATAAATTCTTAGAAGTGAATTGCTGGGCCATGCAAAACGTTAAGCTTTTTAATACTTACTACATTTCCTTTGAGATATGCTGTCCCAGAATAGATTAGTACAAGAAGACCTTTCTCCCTAGCTCTCCCAACTTTCAGTGTGGTGTGTGTTAACATTTTGAGTAGTGAAAAGATCTTACTTGAATTCCACTTCTCTCATTTTACATTTTATTTTTGTCTGTTTCCTAGACTTTTTTTGAAAGACCGTTCTTAAAGATCATGAAATAGTAAATCCAGTGTCTTTCTTTTATTCTCTAACTTTTCTGAAGCGTCTAATTCTTCACTAACCCTTCCTACTTCCCATTCCATGACTTAGGCTTTACTACATAATTCTAGTCCTCCCAAATCTGACATTACTAGCTCTTTTTCTTCCCATAGTTGAAATTATAGTATTATCCTCTAAAGATTCAGCCCTGTGCTTTTCCATCTGTATTCTTCAGCCTCGTATTCTCTTTTTGCTTTCCTTTGGTCATCTGGAAAACTTGTATCTAATAGAAGGAAACTGAGATAGTGATGCTGCGTTGATACTGCTGTGGTTTTCAGAGCACGGAGCTCTCCGGCTTCTCTCTTCCTTCCTCTTATCAATTAAGCCATCAGTTTGACTGTTTCCTTTTGCATCGTCACTATTCCAGTTTAGGCTGACACTTAAGTAACCTAATTCATCTCGCTGCCTCTGGGTTTTTACCCCAGTTCATCTTATATTTCACTAGCTTATTTTGTGAAAATACTAGCATGATCATGTCATTTCTAATCTCAGAACCCTTAAGTGATTTCCCCTTTCTTAGAACAACTGAGATACATTTTATAGGCTCACTAATCAATATTCATTTGCTTACAATAGGTTGTTAAAATTACACACTGTCCTACACTGCTCACCAGAGATGGAGATCGCATTCGAAGTAACGGAAAGTTTGGGGGCCTTCAGAATAAAGCTCCTCCAATGGATAAACTTCGGGGAATGGTATTTGGAGCTCCAATACCAAAACAGTGCCTGGTCTTAGGGGAACAAATAGGTAGGTTGAATAACTAATTAAATAACAATTTCTCATTTGATTTCAGGCCTTTGTCTGGGGCTTGTGTATTGATACTCTAACATGAAAAATTAACCAGTAAAAATATGAATACAATGTTTTTGTCCAGTACTTTCAACTTTCTTATATCAGGTAGTTTTGAATTATATAGAAGGTAGGTTTTCCTTCTTTTTCATTCTTCTTATCTTGAAATAAAAAAACTGTCCTTATTGAATAGATTAGTATTTCATCACATCATCATATTCTTTTTATATTAAAATTGTAACTATCTAGATTACAACTAAACTTTAATTTTAGAGTGCATGACATGACCTCGTTCCCCCATTTTCCCTTCTGCAGGCCTGTCCCCTTGTTTCTAGGCAGCCAATATAATTGCCTCTCCATCTATGCTCTGAAGTGCATATACGTTACAGTAGGTCCCCTACAGGCTATAACTTAAGAGTCTGTTTGCTCTTACTTTTATATAGTTCTAATATACTTGGGTATCTACTTTTGTAGCAAGAAAGTAGTTTGTTGTCATTGTTAACTTTAAAAAATTTTTTGACTACTCTAAGCACCTCTTAAAAGTAGAATCATACAGTATTTGTCCTTTTGTGACTGGCTTATTTCACTGGGCATAATGGCATATGTCAGAATTTCCTTTCTTTTTAGGCTGAATAATATTCTCTTGTATCTGTATATCATATTTTCTTAACTTTTATTAAAGTATAATATACATAGAGAAAAGAGTACAGTACATAAAGAGCTTGGTAGATTTTCACAAAATAAGCACTGCCCCTGTATTAAGGAATAGAACATGATCGACCCTGCAGAAAGTCTCTCATGCACTCTTCCAGTCCCTGCCCAATCCCCTCTTGAAAGCATAACTTCCTTGACTTAAAACAGCATGTCTGTTTTCATACCTTATGTAAATGGAATCATGCAATGCATACTTTTTTGTGTATCTGACTTTGTTCATGCAACACTGTGTATATAGTTCGTTTTCATGGCAGGATAATATTCCATCGTATAAATATACTGTAGTTTATTTCTTTATTCTACTGTTTAAGGAACTTGGATTGTGTTCGGCTTGGGATTATTACTTCAGCCACCAGCAATATTTAAAGTAATAGTTGGGAAAGATGTTGGAAGAAGGTTGTTTTGTGTTCTTTTATGATATGGTCAGTCAGTTGCAGCTGTAAGAGGAGACCCAGGAGAGAGGCTCAGAAAAACAAAGTGTAGTATACTTACAGGTCTTAGAGACAGGAGGCATACCACACCACTCAGGGCCACATGGAAAAAAAACAAATGTGGTGAGGAGGCAGAAGATAAGAGCAAGGAGAGTGCTTAGGCCATAGCCTTTATTGAGGTTTCCATAGGAAAGGCAAGGCATGACAGGCAAACATCTTAGGATTGACTAGCTTGAATAATTTCATGGGCTTTGGGCTTATAGGTATGGGCTCTAGGCAAAGGATGATGTTTAAGACAAAGGAATACTGCTTCTTGGGGTGCACAAGCCAGATAGAAGACGTTTGGCTCTGGATTGGTTAGTTTGCATGCTGTCTGATTGGCTAGCCCCATAAGGGGCAGCCTTTACCCAGCCAGAAAGGTTTTAAGATGTCAAAACATCATAATATACAGAAAATTAAAATTGTATATGATATAAAGGCTCATACTTCTGCTTATGATGGCAGTGAATGCATACAAAAATCTCTGTAGACCATAAGTGAACATCTAAACAAACTGATTATTTAAAAAATCAGAAAAAACAATTCACTTAGGGCTAGTGAATCAACATAAAAAGCCTCAACCCATATCAGTCTAGCACTACAGTTTATGGCAGTGGTTCCCAAGCCAAAAAGAATTACCTGTGGAACTTTAAAAATGCACAGCTGTCATACTGACAATTTGCAATTTCCCTGGGCATCTGAATGTTAGTATAGCAGTATTATCTATAGATCTTTGGGAAGAAAACATTTAATAAAAGATTTTTGTGCCCTTGTTGGGTTATCAAATATGTAATGTTAAGAAATAATGCAAGGATTTCAAAAATAAAACAGTTACATATCCTTCCTGGTAAATATCTTCAAAAATACTCTATACATGCAGACTAATGATTCAGCATTAAGAACTCATTCATTAGGGGCACCTGGGTGGCTCAGTTGGTGGAGCATCCAACTCTTGATATCTGCTCAGGTCATGATCTTAGGGTCCTAAGATTGAACCCCTAAATTGGGCTCTGTACGCAGCAGGGAGTCCGCTTGGGATTCTTTCCCTCTGACCCTCCCCCAGTGCATGCACAGTCTCTCTCTCTCAGATCTTTTTCAAAAACCTCAAATATTGGGGCACCTGGGTGGTTCAGTCATTAAGCATCTCCCTTTGGCTTAGGTCATGATCCCGGGGTCCTGGGATCGAGCCCCGCATTGGGCTCCCTGCTCAGCGGGAAGCCTGCTTCTCCCTCTCCCACTCCCCCTGCTTGTGTTCCCTCTCTCGCTGTGTCTCTCTCTGTCAAGTAAATAAAATCTTTAAAAAAAAAAAAAAAAAACCTCAAATATTAAACTATTTAAAAAATTAAATGAGATCATTCAAGATTATTGAAATGTATAAAATACTTTTGGTTGTAAGCAGTAGCAACCAGCCCTGACCACTTTAAGCAAAACAGGAATGTACTGGCAGAAAATTGGGAGAAATCACAGATTCAAAGATTGGAAACAGCCAAAACAAAATCAAGGATAATTCTGTGACATTCAGCAACCTTGAGTTCCTTGCACCGAGACTTCAGTTTGCATTTTTTAACATGCTCAGACTCTACAACTCGTAGGAGAGGGAAATTCCCTCCTTAGTCAGCTGGCCATAGTAAAGATCAGATAGAAGAGAGCTTTGAGAAACGTTTCTTGCATATCATGGGATTGGTTGCAGAGAAAAAGCAATTTTAAACTAGACTATCACCACAAAAATTGTCTACTATTAACAATTAAAAGCATAGTGTCTTCTAAGTAATTATTCCTACAGTGTTTTGCATTACAGTATTTGATACTAGATACCAGCAAAAAATCAGAGCATAAGATGAAAAAATGAGTATGTACATGTTATAAAATAAGGTGATTAAAAATAAGATCTTGAATAACATGTAAATACATGAAATTTTTTCACTAGAAAGCAAAGACTTATATTTAAAAGATCTAGTCCCAGGACATACAAAAATTTTGTCATTTGTCATTTGTTGGGTCCTTAATATATGTCAGAAAGTATAAAAAAGTTAGATGAAGTAATTAACAAGAGAAACTATGGGAATTTAAATGACATGCACAGTGCCACATGATCAGGAATCTCTTATGTAAAGGTTGTGTTTATGACACTCCTTTATGTTCTTTACAAGGAATCTCCTAAACAAAATATAAAGTGAAATGAAGAGGGGCACCTGGGTGGCTCAGTCATTAAGCATCTGCCTTCGGCTCAGGTCATGATCCCAGGGTCCTGGAATTGAGCCCCTCATCAGGCTCCCTGCTCCACGGGAAGCCTGCTTCTCCCTCTCCCACTCCCCCTGCTTGTGTTCCCTCTCTCGCTGTGTCTCTCTGTCAAATACATAAATATAATCTTAAAAAAATAAAGTGAAATAAAGAATTAACAAAAATATCATGTAAACATTAAATAGAAGAAATCACCAGTAACAAGTGTTAATGCGAAAGCTAACTAACCTCAAGGCAAAGGCACTAAAAGTGCAAAGATAAATTCATTTTGATAAAAGATGTATTCCATACTATAGGTACAAAACTTAATAAACTTGATGCAATAAAATACAGAACCAAAATTTGTAAACTTATTGTAATAATAGAGATAGAAACATTGTTTTGAGGAACCATTTTTCAATGACAGGTTATTAGTCAAAAACATAAGGAATTATCACCTAATAAGTTGCATTACCAGTACTTTCTTAGGTATTTATAGAATATGTCACAAAAATTGGTCATAATTTCAAAGGGTCAAATTGCTACTCAGCTACAATAAGACTACAAATTTTAAGCACATTCTATTTAGGGTACATTTTGTAGCATAATGTAATGGAACTCTAAAAATAACTGTTCCTTTCCTCCCAAAGTAACTACCCCAAATAGCAGACATTTAGAAAAAAGTATTTCATCAAAAAAGAAAAAGTTTAAATGAGCATCACGAATTAGACTTAGGAGACATGACAGCTGAGATCAAATATCAAGTCTATAAGCTGAATGCTTTTATTATTAAATGAGAAAGTAAATATACTAATCATTCAAGTCAAATGTCGGGAAAAGATATTTCAAGAAACAGTACAACCAAATGAATTAGAAAAAAGAAAAACCTTGTACTGAATATATAATTCCTAGAGATGGTCTTTGGGCAAGAACAAATACAAGAGGAATTTTGGCTCAGAGGATCTACTCAGAGATTTCTTAGATTTCTATATTATAAATACATTTAGCATCTCCAAATAAAATGGACTAAATTATAGAAAATTGCAAACAAAATTGCTTTAAATAAGGCATAAAGCTTACATAGACCATTACCGGAGGAAGTGTTCAAGAAGTTCATCCTTACAGTTTTTTAAAGTAAATTTTAAATATAAATTGTTGCATAATGTAAATATGGAGAATACCCAGATCATCTTATGAAATAGTACAGAAAAAGAAAACTAATATTACCACTCTTCAGCTATGTTCAGGAAGTTCTTGGCATAGTTAAATAGAAATAAGTTTAATATTAAAAGGAATAGTTAATGGCTTTATCTACAATGATTTTGCCCCCAGATGTATGTATAGCTGACTTCTTTCTTTCCGGTCTGTGCTTTAGTGTTCTACCTTCAGAAAGAACTTCCTTGATGACTGTATCTGGAATTAGAAGAGTTTTTTGATATAGAAGTACTAGAATAAATGAGCAAAGAAAATATTTCGTAGTTAATTTTTTTAAGTTTGCATAAAATTTTAAAGAACCGTGAAGAGAAAACAGAAAGGCAAATGACAAACTGGGAGAAAATTGCAACATATGGTAGACATAGGTGTTATAGCCCTACTATTAAAACAACCTTTAAAAATCAAGAAAAGAAGATTATAGAAAAATAGATGATAAATAAGCAATTGTCAGTGGAATAATAGTTAATATTTGAAGGCTTACTTATGTATTGGATACTTTGTAAAGCTTGTCACTGGAATGATTTCATTTACTGCTGCTCTCCTCATTTGATAGATGAGGATGTTGAGGCTCACAAAGGTTAGAGAACTTTCCCAAGTTTGGAACAATATATGTATTCATTTGCACGGCGAAGTGAAAGAGTAGAAAGAAAATTGTTTTATTTCTGGATTACATAATTAAGGTAATTTTCTTCTCCATTATCCTTTTCTATATATTTTTCCGGATCTGAATCAACAGTGTGTGTCATTTTTTATAATCAGAAAAGGTTCTAATTGTTTTTAATACTCATGTTCTTTGAACCAGTAACTGGTCTTCTGGGGAACATGCTTAAATAAACCATCCGACATACAGACAAGACTTTTTTTTTACTCACATGAATATTGAAAATAGCACTGTTTTTCAAGCTAAACATTAGAAATGTTAAATGCTTTAATTGAATTTAGAATCTGGGAAATGCCTATTACAATGTTGAAAGTGGTTAGAGCATATAAATGCAAATATGGTGTATGTTAAAAATTAAACCTGCAAACTTTGTGGAATGAAAAACAAGAAAGATGATAGACCTACTGATTTTTTTCCCCCAATCTTCCTTTTCTATATTATTCCAAGTTTTTTATAGAGATCGTATAGGTAGAAATACTTCTTAACAAAAAGCATTAAAATAACTCTGGACATTGTAGAAGCCAAGATACGAAAGAAGAAAGAGTTGTTAATAGCAACTGAAGAAAAGAAAATCCTTTTAAAATAACCAATAATTAGTTAATGTATAGCTTATTATTGTGACATCATCAAACTCTTTAACACTTTTATTATATCCATATATTCCAAATATGTATTATATGTGTGGCCAGCTTAGAGATTATTATACCATGCTTAATTCATTCTACTTAACCTCTCAGTTATTACTATCGATTTATTTTGTTGTTGTTGTTGTTGTTGTATATTAAGTAAAACCATTCTTAGTGTTTTTAGAAGTAGTGACCAAGATTAGTTAAGTGCTGTAGTTTTCAGGGCAGTGATACTTTGTTTTGCTCTATTATGGAAATAAATAAAGCAGTAACAATGAACTCCCATGGACCTATCATCTAGCCACTCTTATTTCATTCATAATCCTCTTGTCTCACAACTTGCCTCTGGCCTCCTCTCCCCAGGTGGATTATTTTGGAATAAATCAGGGGTTCTAGTATATTTTCCCTTTTTTCCTCCTCCTAGTCATAAGTGCTTATCAGGTTTTTGCCTAGTAAAGTTCTTAGAATCATGTAGAACATAAAAGTTTGAAGAGACCTAAATATTTAGTAAAGTCTGCATACTGCTTGAATCTTCTAGTAGTAAAAAAGCTGCTTCTGCCTTCTAAGCAAACTTTAAATACTGCCTAATACCAGCCCTTCAGATATACTTTCAGTTCCTTTATATTATTTTTAGTAGCTTTGCTTACATGGTCATTCGTCAGGATACATTGAAATAATCTCTTTCTTTAATATGTATCATACAGAAATTAATGCGTTGTATTTTGAGCTTTCTTCCCTTCGTATGAATTAATTTTTTAAAGTATTTTCTGTGTTCACAGTAAAGCTTCATGTTTTTTGCCCAGGTAATTGAAATTTTCAGACAACATACAAATGTCTGAAATGATTCAAAATCGTTTACAAACAAAATAAATTGTGAATTTTGAATTTTTTTTCTCTTTGGCAAAATTCTATTAAATGAGTTAGGAAAGACTTTTATAGACACCATAGTAAGTAGAAGTTACATTTCATGTACAAAAAATTGGGGGTTAATAGAGCATATTAAGTTAAGCTGCTAAAGGGTGCCTAGCTGGCTCAGTTGGTGGATGCAAGTCTTGATCTAAGGGTTGTGAGTTTGAGCCCCATGTTGTGCATAGAGATTACTTAAAAAATTTAAAAATATAGTACTGCTAGAAAATCACTACTTCCAACAGATATAATCATTACCTTAAAGCTTTCAAAAACGCACCCTTGATAAAATACTGAATTTTCAAAAAGCTTAACTTTCTGTAAGTTACTATGTCTAAAAATGTATTATAGTATTCAGGTTTGAGACTATTTTTTGTCTGATTTATTAGACAGTAAATATTAAATGCAATGATTGTACTCTAAATCAGGGGTCAGCAAATTAGTCAATGGACAAGAATGCTTTATACAGTTTTAAATGGTTACATTCTAAATGTATAAATACCCTCATAATACCCTCAATTTTGCCTCTTGGCTCACAAAGCCTCAAATTTTGCTATCTGGCCCTTTGACACTCTGGTCACACACAGAGATGATCAATATGCATGGGAAAGGACATACAAACACCAAATATTCACCGTACACACTAGTTTACATATAAAACTATGGAAGAAATTAAGAGTCTGAGTATATTAGATATAACACGAAATATAAGATGAAATCTACACTTCTTAATGGTCAAGAACAGAGTTTGGAAAAGAACTAGCATTCTGATGAGCGAGTAAATACTCATGTACATCTGTGTATGCTCATGAATATATTCATATATTTAAATACAAATTCTGTATATAACTAAGCAATGACAAGGTCCTTATGATCCTTAATTCTTTATGACTTTTTGAGAACTTTTAAAGGTATCTAGAAAAAATACTAGTTTTCTAGTCTGATGTGGTACTTCTAATTTCATAGTAATGTAATGTTTTCTTACTTTACATAGTTCATTCTTTACATAGTGAAGTGCATTCTTTACATAGTAAAACACTGCAAAACAATACTTATTTTGTATGTGAATGAGTTACAAAATTATGTCCAGACCCATATATCAATGATGCTGTACTTCTTCAGAAGATAACACACAAAACTTCAGGCCATTAGAGCTTGATATCCTTTTTTTTTTAAGTTTTTATTTAAATTCCAGTTAACATACAGTGTAATACTAGTTTTGGGTGTACAGTATAGTAATCCAACACTTACAGACAACACCAGTGCTCACTCCAAGTGTCTTCCTTAATCCCCATCGCTATTTAACCCATCCACCCACCCCCTTCCCCTCTGGTAACCATCAGTTTATTCTCTATAGTGATGAGTCTGATGTCCTATTTCTTAATAAGTTATGAGGGTCTTCCACCTTTAAATACTCAAATTAGTATATTCAAGCACTTTAATAGACAGTGGTCCTGTTATTTATAAGCAGAAAGATGGAATGTAAATATTTCCCATTAAACGCAGCACTAACAGGTTCATATTTTATGCACAAGATAGACAGTAGCAACTTTTTTTTTTTTTGTCCAGGATCTGTCATGAAACAGACTGTGTTTAATGATTCCACAGGGAATTAAGTGCAGTTAAGCTATGAATCAGGCCCTGGTTCCTCCCAAGGGAGGAGGGAGCGCAGAGGGGCCCTGACAGGCCCTCATGGGTGACAGACAGTTCCAGCAAAACTGGCACCGTGACCCATGGTCTGGGGCTCAGCATGCCTTTATGACCCTCTGTGAAGGGGATCCTGTGTACATCAGGGCTTTTGTTTTTAATTTTTATTCTTCTTTCCAATGAAGTAGTTCAAGAGCTCCCAGGGAGGAATCTGGGGGGTAAGCAAACAGCTGTTGCTGAAGCAGCCTGGGGGGCTCGAGTGTGGTTGGCGGGAAGCTCTGACCCAGCTGATAGGACATGAGGGGATGCGTCTTGGTGACGCCAGGGCACCCCATCAACAATCCTCATGACAGCAGTCGGCATTGAGGGAGCACCTCCTGTGTCTCAGGCCCAGGGCTGGGGTCCTTGCCCCTCTGCTTCCGTTCCACCTGCACATCCAAGATGCAGGTCTTAGTGCAGTTGTTTTGCCGATGGGTAAACTGAGCCACAGGGAGACTGACTGAAGTCCCACCCTGCCACAGCTAATATAGAGAAGAAGGGGGTTGTGAATGCTGCCAATGATCTGTGCACAGACCCCGAGTCTTAGACGACACCCGAAGTGAGCAGTGGTCGACTAGGAGCTGGAGCTGATCCGAACAGGAGCTCTGGAAGGGCTTGCTAGGAGGGCAGGAGCCAGGCTCAGTCTGGATAGACAGGGTTCAAATCCTGTCTTGGGCAAGCACGGTGTGGCCTGGAGCAACTGGCTTCATGGCTCCAAGCCTCCTTTCCCCGCCGCGTGTAAAATGGGGCTAGTGATCCCCACTTTCCAGGCTTCTTGGGAGCAGAAAATGTGAAGGGACACAGGAGGTGCTCAGGCCCCATCCGCTCCCATCCCAGGGCCGTCTGCCATCAGCAGAGGAGCCGTGCTCCAGCCCATCTGCACCCAAGGCTGGGGCCACCCTCTGCCAGGACCCTGACCACGATGCAGACGGGTTCCTCTTCCTTGCGGGGGCCTTGTGCATCCTCCTGCACAACATGACCCCGAGATCAAGAGTCGCATGCTCCAACTGAACTGAACCAGGCACCTCTAGCCGTACTATATTTAATGCATTTGCCACCCTCCCTCAACTTGTCTGTATGGAATTACATTGAATAATGAATATCAGATAGAATGTAAACATTGAGAGAGTGATCCAATTCACAGAGCACTTTTACATAGAAAACACTTTACTGACACAGAAATTTATTGAAGTCAAGCAATTGAAGAAAATTAAAATTTAGCAAGCACCGGTTTTGTGCTGGGGTCTAAACTGCATTTTTATTTTGTCTGTTTACATTGAACCAAAGTCTTGTGGCTTTAGAAGTAGATCCCACATGTTACTATAATATAATACGCAGTGTTGCTAATTCTTCTTTCCTCAAACACTGACTTGATTCGTATCAGTCGTTTTAATCAGACATCTTTGGTTTCTTTGCAGATCTTCTTCAACAGTATCGTACTGCTGTGAACAAGTTGAACAGTGTGATCGAGGACCTTAACCGTCAGTTAGAGTACCTTCACACTCCTGATATGAAGAAGAAAAAACAAGAACTTGATGAACAAGAGAAAAATCTGAAACTAATTGAGCAAAAACTAGGTTTGTGCCTTCTTTTTGTTACTTCTACTTTCTCTGCATGAAGACAGATATTTATGATTAGAGTTCAACTCCAAGAAGAAAGAGGGTGAATGATCCATGACTTAAGTCGACACTCTTGTCCTCCAAGTCACCTGATAAGTGGTTGTAAGGTCTTCTCTTAGCAGGAATAGTAGGAAGGATTCTCAGTATTATTAATTCGTTTTCTATAAATGAAGATAGATTTGCTTTTCTTATAATAATCCCAGTCTTTTAAAAGTTCATATTCAGCATTTTCTGTCTTTATAGGTATGACTCCCACACGTAAGTGTAATGACTCATTGCGCCATCCAGCAAAGGTTGAAATGACAGATTGTCCAGTTCCTCCTAAAAGAATGAGAAGAGAAGCTTCAAGACAAAATAGGTGAGTTTATTGTGACCTGAGAGTTATCACTGGGTAGTTTATCAAAGCTCTTGAGTCATCATACTTAAAAACCAGCACGGGGGTGCCTGAATGGCTCAGTCAGTTGAGCATCTCACTCTTGATTTCTGCTCGGGTTGTGATGTCAGGTTCGTGGGATTGAGCCCCACAGAGAGCCCTCTGCACTGAATGTGGAGCCTGTTTGGGATTCTCTCTCTTCTCCCTCTGCCCCTCCCCATTCACACTCCCTCTCTTTGTTTCTCTAAAAAATAATAATAATAAACTTCTTAAAAAAATAAAAATAAAAGCCAGCATGAATTTATTTCTGATTTCCCCCTTGAGCCAGAATTAGGGGTTTTGTTTTATTTTGTTTGAAAAAACTAAGTGGGGGCACCTGGGTGGCTCAGTTGGTTAAGCGACTGCCTTCGGCTCAGGTCATGATCCTGGAGTCCCGGGATCGAGTCCCACATCGGGCTCCCTGCTCGGCGGGGAGTCTGCTTCTCCCTCTGACCCTCCCCCTCTCATGTTCTCTGTCTCCCATTCTCTCTCTCAGATAAATAAATAAAACCTTAAAAAGAAAAAACTAAGTGATGAATAATGAAGATAAAACATAATTATATTCTCCTAGGATATTCCAGTTTTCTAAATTATTCTTGCTAATTATTTGGAAATGTTTATCATTTATGTTTTGTTTAAAATCAGTGTTAAGATTGAAATTGCTTTTCTGTTGTTTGGCTTACCTTGCAAATACACTACATTCTGCTTCATAAGATCAGCAGCTTGCTAAATTAGAATATACAAAACCATTTGTATGTTATTTATTTAAAAATTGCTTATAATAGTTGGTTTGGAAAATCAGATACCATTTACATAGCACACTAAAATCCCAGCAAAGTTATCTGCAGCCTAACTCAGTGGTAAGAAAACTGTCCTTTTGGGGTGCCTGGGTGCTCAGTCGGTTAAGCATCTGCCTTCGGCTCAGGTCATGATCCTGGAGTCCCAGGATTCCTGGGATCAAACCGTGCATCAGGCTCCCCGCTCAGCGGGGAGTCTGCTTCTCCCTCTGACCGTCCCCCCTCTTATGCTCTCTCTCTCTCTCTCTATCTCAGATAAAATCTTAAAAAAAAAAAAAAACTGTCCTTTTTAGATTAGATGTAAGTAAGGCCATCCTGTAGGAAGATACTGTGGTACTGGGGTTCTTGTACATTATTTCAAAAGGTTTAAATAGGAACTCTGCCTGAAAAAGTGTCTCCTATTGACCTTAGGGGAGTTTTTTTGAGACTGTGGTGTTTGGAATTGGTGTTCCATGCCCTATCCATCTACATATTCTACATTTATTCAATAATTACTTGAAAGCTCATTTTGGGTTATACGTTGCTGGGTGAGTAAAAGTAGCATGGTTCTTGCTCCCCCATGGATCTCTATAATCCTGTGCAGAAGGACAATTCGAAAAAGTAAGCATTTTCCTGTGTACAAAATAATGTTAAGTTCTATGAAAGAAAAAAGGATGAAATGATATAAAATGGTGGGGAAACTATATTGGTTGTCAGGAAAGATTCATTTTAGCAGAGAACTGAAGGATGAGAAGCTACCAGCCAAATAGGGATTGGTTTCAGTCAGAGGGAAAAAAATAGATATGAAAGTTCTGAGAAAGAAGCAAGTATGGCATGTTTGAGGAACAGAAAAGATGCTTGTGTGGCTGAGGCATGGGAGGGGGGGAGAAGCAAGAATGTTTGGAGAGGTGGGCAGAAGCCAGATTATCTGCACTCCCAAAAGAGAAATCTGTGTTGCACAAAATTTTGAGGTAAAATTCTTTATCTCATTGATATCTCTTGAGTGCCTAATATTGTGTGCAAGTTGGGGTGGGGGAGTGTCTTGGAATAGCTGCCTTTAAAGTAAATTAAGGAGGAGAGCTACTGAAATGATAATGAGATTATAAGAATACAGTAGTCATCAACATGAAAGAGGTATTTTCACACGTGGTTATATGAATGATGTGTATTTATTATGAGTACACAATATATAGAAACTATTAAGCTGACCACTGAAAGTGTGTTGGGGCAGTACAGCATCAGAAAGAATATTTGCAATGGATTTAAACACCTATAATTTTTACAAATCATGAGTTCAAAATGATGCAAAAGAATCCTCACTGATGATCATTGGCAATTGCTAGAGCACCAACTCATTATAAAAATTGATATATCCATATAGTAAAGACATGTTCTTTTTTTTTTTTTAAGATGTATTACTTTAGAGAGAGTACATCTGGGTGAGGGGGGTAGGAAGAAGGAGAGAAACAGTCTTAAGTAGACTCCGCACTAGCGGGGAGCCTGATGGAGGGCTCAGTCTCAACACCCTGAGATCATGACCTGACCTGAAACCAGGAGTCAGGCCCATAACTGCACCAGCCAAGCACCCCCTTTCTTTCTTTCTTTCTTTTTTTTTTTTTTTTTTAAAGATGTGTTCTTACTTAAATGAATGTTTTTCAGGGTAGCCAGATAATTGAAGAAAGTTCTTTTTTTGTGTGTGTGGCGAAGCATAAGGTAGTATGTAGTGATTCATCAGTTGCATATAACACCCAGTACTTATTACATCAAGTGCCCTCTTTAATGCCAATCACCCAATTACCCCATCCCCCCACCCACCTCCCCTCCAGCAACCTCATGTTGTTCCCTGTAGTTTTAGTTTTTAAGATTTTATTTATTTACAAGAGCGAGCACAGAGGAAGAGGGAGAAGCAGACTCCTTCTGAGCAAGGAGCCTGATGTAGGACTCAACCCCAGGACCCTGGGATCATGACCTGAGCTGAAGGCAGCCGCTTAACTGACAGAGCCACTCAGGCACCCCTGTTCCCTGTGGTTAAGAATCTCTTATGGTTTGCCTCCCTGTTGCCGTTTTTATCTTATTCTTCCTTGAAGGAAGTTCTTTTTTTTTTTTTTAATTAAGATTTTATTTATTCATTTGTCAAAGAGTGCACAAGAAGGGAGAAGTGGCAGGCAGAGGGACAAGCAGGCTCCTTGCTCAGCAGGGAGCCTGCTTCTCCCTCTCTCTCTCTGCCTGCCACCCCCCCCTACTTGTCTGTCACATAAATAAAATCTTTTAAAAATTTTCTTTATATAAAGAACAAAGAGGCATGATAAAATTTGTTAGAGTACCTTTGCAACATGATTTTGCCACCCCTAATAAAATTAATAGATCTAGGCAATAATAATAGATACTCAAATGATTAGGTAAAAAGTTGTTGGGGAAACTAAATAATGGAAAGATCAGATTGATATACCTGAATCCACTGATTGATCTTAGCAACACTAAAAGCAGGACATTTGCTATTATGTGACTGAGTAGGAAGTAACCTGAATCCAATGAAGCTTCTAGGTGTTTCCCAACTGAGGTTCTGTGGAAGAAGTAAGCACTCCAGAAAACTATTTTCCCTATGGTATGTAAATGGTAACCTCGATGCTTGGGAGGAGGTTAATTCATTGCAAAGAATAGATACTATAAGACAGAAGAGGTTAAATCTCTCACAAATTGAAAACAATTTGATTTAACTACAAGTGTACAGGAAATAAAGGGAAGTCTATAGGGGAAATGATACCACCAGGAAATATCAGCCAAATCCAGAATGTCAAGAATGGGACATAGTACAGGGCAAATGACTGATTTTGTTAATAAATTGGTGCCATAAAAGAAGGATAGAAAGAAGAATGAACTGTTTGATGTAGAATAAAAGTGATTGAAAGGTATAAGAATCAAATGCAATGTGAAGTCCTTGTCTGGATTCACATTTGAATCTTTAAGATGACAACTTCGAAAAAAATCGGAGAAATTTTAGATATATTAAGGAATTATTTTGTGTATAACAGCATCATAGTATTTACATTAAAATAAATATATCCTTAGAAGTGTGTACTGAGGTATTGGTTAAATAACGTGATGTCTGGGGTATACTCTGAAATACTGCTAGAGAGGTAGAAAAGTGACAGGATATCAAAACAAGATTGGGCAAAATATAAAATTACTGCAGCTTGAAATAGGAATTCATTATATTATTCCTTTTATTTTCATGTGGGTTTACTATAGTTTTTTTTTGCAGTTTATTTATTTACTTGCTCAAACTCATGACCCCAAGATCAAGCGTCACATGCTTTTCCGACTTAGGTACAATATTAAGTACCAGCACCCCATATTTCCAGTTTTCTAAGAGACCAGGGAGGAAATTCCTGCCAAGCAGTTCCAGACTAAAGTTACATATTCTTGAAGCTGCACTATAGCCTCAGCACTGAATTAGCCCCAAACCTTGCCGTTACTACAGTACAACTACACATGTCACTGATTTGAATCTTGTTAATTAAGATTTTGCAGCAATTCAGAGGTGGTATGGGCTAGAGTTGATTTTAGTTTATTATTTTGTTGTTAGTAGTGGTAGTATCTTTTCATTGAAGTCATACATGTAAATAAATCAAGTGGTTTGTAAGATTTAGTGTTGTACTGTAATGTGAGCCACATGTGTAATTTAAAGTTTTCTGGGAGGGGATGCCTGGGTGGCTCAGTCAGTTAAGCTTCTGCCTTCAGTTTAGGTCATAATCCCAGGGTCCTGGGATTGAGTCCCGCATGGGGCTCCTTGCTCAGCGGGAGCCTGCTTCTCCCTCTACCTGCTCTGCCTGCCGCTCCCCCTGCTTGTGCTCTCTCTCTGGCAAATAAATAAATAAAATCTTTAAAAAATAAAAAAATAAAAAATAAAGTTTTCTGGGAGCTAGATTAAAAAGAAAGAAAAAAAACTGAGATTTATTTTAATAATTGATTTTTTGAACCTAGTACATAAAATATCATTGCAGCATGTAAACAGTGTAAAACATTTCTTGAGATTCTTTAAATTCTCTTTTCATACAAAGTCTTAGAAATTCAGAAGACAGCAAATCTCTAAGAACTAGTTACATGGCAAGTGCTCTGGAGCTATACATGGCTAATGGTTAACCCAAATTGGAGAGCACAGGTATGAAAGAGAGCTTATGATAATGAAATCTTACATCCAGTGCATCCTCACCCATCCCGTTCCCCAGAAGCAACCTTTGCTTTAACTATTTAGTTTCAGTTATTCTATTGTTGCCTCCCTATTTTTTACACACTCTGCCCGTCTTACCAGCTTTAAGACCGTATGGTTCACCCGACCCCTTGGTGTGGACGTCCATATTGCCTGACGCACCTAATGACTTTTGGACTGAATTGTTTGAAAATGTTTTAGAACTTCCCCTCTATCATGATATTATTTAGTTATAGTCTATCCTACAACCACAAGCAAGTCCTCCATGCTTTTTTCAAAGGTAGAAAGCTATAAACCACACATATATTATTTTGGCTATGT
Organism: Neomonachus schauinslandi; assembly: GCF_002201575.2. Lineage (NCBI taxonomy): Eukaryota > Metazoa > Chordata > Mammalia > Carnivora > Phocidae > Neomonachus > Neomonachus schauinslandi. The sequence goes on from NC_058416.1 coordinate 52,378,697, forward strand.
AAATATTTAGGACTAGGCAAAGTTGTGTGCTAGGATTACATTGACTTCTCTGTAAGGTTCTAGGCCACCAATTAGTATTCCAAATGTCGGATCAAATAAGTCTTGTATACTGTATCAGTTTTTTAAAACAGGTTAGATTTTTTTTTAAATTTCTAAATATATATTTTTTAATTTAAATTCAATTAATTAACATATAATGTATTATTGATTTCAGAGGTAGAGGTCAGTGTTCCATCAGTTTTATATAATACCCAGTGCTCATTACATGTCATGCCCTCCTTAATGTCCATCACCCAGTTATCCCATCCCCCCACCCACCTCCCCTCCAGCAGCCCTCAGTTTGTTTCCTATGATTAAGAGTCTCTTATGGTTTGTCTCCCTCTCTGATTTCTTCTTCTTTTATTTTTTCCTCTCTTCCCCTATGATCCTCTGTTTTGTTTCTAAAATGCCACATATCAGTGAGATCATATGATAATTGTCTTTCTCTGATTGATTTATCTTGCTTAGCATAATACCCGCTAGTTCCATCCACATCGTTGCAAATGGCAAGATTTTGTATTTTTTTGATGACTGAGTAATACTCCGTTGTATATAGATATCACATCTTCTTTATCCATTCATCTGTCGATGGACATCTGGGCTCTTTCCATAGTTGGGCTATTGTGGACATTGCTGCTATAAACATTGGGGTGCAAATGCCCCCGCAGATCACATTTTTATCTTTGGGGTAAATACCCAGTAGTGCAATTGCTGGGTCGTAGGGTAGCTCGAAATTTTCAACCTTTTGAGGAACCTCCATACTGTTTCCCAGAGTGGCTGCACCAGCTTGCATTCCCACCAACAGTGTAGGAGGGTTCCCCTTTCTCTGCATCCTCGACAACATCTGTCATTTCCTGAGTGGTTAATTGTAGCCATTCTGACTGGTGTGAGATGGTATCTCATTTTGGTTTTGCTTTGTACTTCCCTGATGGCGAGTGATGTGAAGCATTTTTTCATGTGTCTGTTGGCCATTTATATGTCTTGTTTTTGCTTTTAATTAGTATTCCATGTGTGAATATCATTCAAGTTGTTTATTCTAAAATAGAATGGCTGCGGGACGCCTGAGTGGCTCAGTCGATTAAGCAGCTGCCTTCGGCTCAGGTCATGATCTCAGGGTCCTGGGATTGAGTCCTGCATCGGGCTCCCTGCTCAGCGGGGAGCCTACTTCTCCCTCTCCCTCTGCTTGTGCTCTTTCTCTGCCAAATAAATAAATAAAATCTGGTGTAGTAGATCCAGGTGAGGCCATAGGTGAGGAGGCAGCCAGCCCCCATGAGGACCCCTCTGATCAGGGTGATGACCAGCAGCCAGGAGCCCTCCTGCTTCTCAGTCACACAGTTGCAAGAAGAGGGGGTTCTCTGCACAAAGAGGCAGAAGGAAACGTGCTGGGAGCCCAGCGGGTGCTGAGCCTGGCAGGTGAACTCCCCTTCATCCTCAACCCCTACATGGGGCAGCTCCAGGACCCCAGGTGCTGAGGGCTGGGAGGGGCTCAGGGCTTTTCCCTCCCGGGACCAGCTCAGCATGGCGGGGGGGTTGCTCTCAGCGATGCAGACCAGGCGCAGGAACTGGCCCTCCAAGACAGGCAGTGACGTGTGGTTGCTCAGCGTCCAAACAGGTTAAATTTTAACCCAGTCCCTATTTAGACTATTTCTTGGGTGTTGTTAATTTTTCTGCACTTTCTGATTTCCTTTTTTTTTCTTTCATTGTTTACCTTTTTTTCTTTTTTAAAGAATTTATTTATTTGAGAGAGCAAGCATGAGTGGGAGGAGGGGTAGAGAGGGAAAGAGAGGGAGAGAAAGAATATCTCAAGCAGACTCTGCACTGAGCACAGAGCCCAACACGGGGCTCAATCTTAAAACCCTGAGCCGAAATCAAGAGTTGACGCTCAACAGACTGAGCTGCCCAGGCACCCCATTTCACTGTTTACCTTGATCACATACTCTTCCTCCTATTACAGTGACCAGTAACTATACATAGGTCTCATGGATCTTCTTTGGCTACTCTTGGGTTGAATCCACTGTTCCTTGGATTCCTTATGTTTCTCTCCTATAACTTTCTTAGAAAAGTGTGTACAAAGAAACTTGGAGCTCTTGTGTATCTGACAATGCCTTCATTCTGCCTTCACCTTTTTTTAAGATTTTATTTATTTATTAGAGCACATGAGAGGAGAGAGGGAGAGAATCCCAAGCAGACTGCACTGTGCGTGGAGCCCAGCTTTGGGTTCGATCTCACAACCCTGAGATCATGACCTGAGCCAAATCCAAGAGTTGGACTTTTAACTGACTGAGCCACATAGGTGCCCCCTGCCTTCACATGTGATTGAAGTTTTCTGGGGATAACGTGATAGAAACAAGACTAGAGTATACCAAAGGAGGAAGGACTGCGAAATAGTCTAGAGACAATGGGAGACAGTCTGCCTGATGGGACCCAGAGAGGCTGTGGACTCAGGAACAAAAGAGAGAGGATGGGAGCAAAATGGAAAAGGAGAGGAAACCACAGCCTAGAATATGCCAGATTTTCAACCCAAAACTCTGAAAGCTTTATTTCCTTGTTCCCAAGCATTAAAGATACCACCACAAATTTAGGTAACAATGGTAATTAATTAACTTGGCATATTGGCTTCAGGTGTAGTTGATGGCGCCCTTGAGGCTTATCTCATGCTGGCACCCGGGGGAGCTAGCAGCCTGAGAGTCAGCTCTCCCGCCATGTACTGTAAAGCAGAGCCTGCTGGCCCATGGACCCTGCTCTGCCCTGTCCCACCTAAAATTTCTACTCAGAGGGACTTGATGGGAAAAAAGTTCTGGTTTTTGTGAAAGAAGAAATCTAGGCCAGAAGCATAATTCTTTCTCTTAAATGTAATTGTACAACTAAGAATCATCATGCATATGAGGGGAGTTAGCAATATGTGAGAGAAAGTCCAAGATAAATAGTAAAATCAACTCTGGAAGATGATTCAACTGAACTTTAAAAAATTTTTAAATTCCTAATTAGATTTTCAGGAATTATATTCACAAAACTCAGTATATTATTAGGAGAAAGATACAGCCAGGATAAGATAACAGATTACAAATACTGTGGCTGAAATAAAAATTTCAAAGACTAAAGTCAAACTTCCCAGAAAAATAGAAAAAATACATGAAAACAAAGAAGGAGACCTAGAGAACCAATTCTGTTACAAATCCTAGAAAGTAGAAAATGGAGAAGAAAAATACATTGAAGAGAATTTCCTAGGGATAAATAAAAGGGCCCACTGAAGGCCCAGCACAATGACTAACAAAAGATGTACCAAAACATATTTCATAGTAAAATTTTAGAATATCAAGGAAAGGGGGAGGAACATAAATGTTTCCAGAGAGCAAAACAGAACCATGTTGCCTACCCAGATTTGACACATAGAAAATAAACACAAAAAGTTAGCCATTTTTGTTTAGCTTTGTGATGGCAGTGTTAGAAGTTTTAGGTTGGGGGTGCCTGAGTGGCTCAGTTGATTAAGCAGCCAACTCTTGGCTTCTCAAGTCATGATCTTATGGGTCGTGGGATGAAACCCTGCATTGGGCTCCACACTCAGCGAGCAGTCTGCTTGATTCTCTCCCTCTGCCCCTCTCTCCACTCGTGCTCTCTCTCTCAAATAAATAATGTTTAAAAAGAGAAGTTTTAGATTGAAAATTAGGTATATTCTATCACATGGCTTTCTCCCCCTTGCATCCAGTTTATCTTTGGAAGATTTAAAATCAGTTTAAATTTCCATTTAAAAATATGTTTTTAAGATTTATTTATTTTAGAGTGCAAGCCGGGGAGGGGCAGGGGGAGAGGGAGAGAATCTCAAGCAGACCCCTTGCTGAGCCAGAGGTGGGGCTCGATCTCACAGCCCTGAGATCATAACCTGAGCAGAAACCAAGAGTCAGTGGTTTAACCAACTGTACCACCAAGGTGCTGCTAAAATTTAAATTACAGGTGGTTTTTTTTTTTTAAGATTATATTTATTTATTTGAGTTAGAAAGAGCAAGCACAAGCAGGGGGCAGGGGCAGAGGGAGAGGGAAAAGCAGGCTCCCTGTTGATCATGACCTGAGCCGAAGGTAGTCACTTAACCGATTTAGCCACCCAGGCACCCCATAAATTACTGTTTAATTGGTAATTCTCATTCCTAATCTCTGCCAGTTCTCCATAGATCTTGAACTAATAAATCTTGCACAATCGCAAAAACTGTAGAGTATCTGAAACAAAAGTATCTTGGGGTGCCTGGGTGGCTCAGTCCATTAAGCATCCGACTCTTGATTTCAGCTCAGGTCATGATCTCATGTTCACTGTGTTCATCTCTATATGAATGGAATTATGGGTATTTTTAAATGTTTTTCCTTTTGCTTGTCTTTATTTTGTGACTTTTCTGAAATAAGCATTATAATTCTTGTTTATTTTTAAAATAGTAATTTCATTTAAGGAGAGGGGAAAAGAAAAATGAAAATCTTCAGTTTGGGGGTCTGAGATACACCATTCCAAAGAACTGTGGTACAAATTGCTTAATCTTTATATGTTAAGTACTGCTTTTATTTTGAGGATTTCTCTCTCTCTCTCTCTCTCTCTCTTTTTTTTTTTTTGGCATGCATGTGACAAGTAATTATATACAAGGATTTAGTTAAATGTTTATACCACAAATTATCATAATTAATGGAACATAGTTCCATTGGATATTTAACCATCTAGGTCTGCTGAGGGAGTTTAGGAAAACTGTGGTACATAAAAATTTATTTTTTCCACATTGACCAGGATTATAACCAAATCAGATGTGTGAACAATTACTGAGAAGAGGGGGCCATTGGTCTCATGAAGAATGCCCTGCCTTCTGCAGCTCTGTTTCAGAAGATCAAGAGGGTGACTTACCAGACTGATATTTCTGGGGACGATACAACTATCTGGGCATGCATTTCCATGTCAATCCAGATGGGACTGAAAACAGCCATTCAATTTTATGAATCTCACTGGACATTGTGGATTTACTGGAATTATTCCAGTCATTATGCCCTTTGGTTGTCATTATCTTGCAAATGTGTCAGAGGAAAATGTGCAAATATGGCAGTGACTATAAAACTGGCACGTGGCATTTATTAATCCTGAAGAAAAGCATATGTACTATTTTTCAGTATGATTATCATGGATATGCTAGAACTATTTCTTGAAAACAAACCTTTTTATTACTTCTGTGTGAATTTATTTAACAAAACTGTTTTGTCTGTTGTGTCTAAGGAAAGTTCTAGAGGTTAGATATTTAATTGTAAATATGTGAGGACACCCTTAATGAAGAATTCAGAATAAAAATAGAAAAAGCACAGGTATCGGGGAATTCAAATGTTAAGATACATGAGAAAATGTTAAATTGATGAGTGAATTTGTGACAGCAGTAGCATTTTAAATTTCTAAAGATTTATCCTGTGTATATATACATAAAAAAAGCAGCAGCACCAATTTTTATAAGTATTGTTTGACTTTAATACTAGATGATATAGTCTCAGCCTTAATTCTACATTTTCATTATTTTGTAATTTTTATTACTATTTTTAAAGAGTTAAAGAAGTCATACACTCCCACATTAATGTAGTAGTCTGCTAGAAAGTTGCTGCAAAAACGTTCGAGTTGTGTATTAATTCAAGCTAATGTATGTCAATATATATGTCTTTGTGTAAGTCCAGGACTATTGGTTTGTGAAGTTATTTTGTAAGGAAATGCTTTTGGTACAGTTTTGTGTCCCAGGAAATGTGTGTGTTTTTTAATCCTTTCTGAATATACAGTGAGGTTAATAAAGAGGATTGTTTCTTCCCTATTAAATGTGTTTTCCTTTTTAACATTGAAAGCTCTATAAAAGATTACCTTGGTAAAAACTATTACAATATTGATCTATCTTTATAATTGGAAGTCATTTAACTCTTTTGTTGATGAAGGAAACAAATTGGCAATAATTTAGCTAAAGGAAAGATTGGATTCCTTTTAAATGATACTAGTTCTTACTAGTTAAATGATAGTGCCAAAAAAGAGTTCCATCTTCCAAATTGTGTATACTTTTGACTGTATGACTTAGTTATTTACAAGCACTATGAAATGGGTGAGATTGTTATTTTTTAGTACGTAACTTTCAAATAATACTTGTTAGTAAAAAGGTTGCATTTGTGTTTTTTATACTGTCAAAATATCTTCAGTTATATCAGCTAAATATTTTCATGGGATCATCTCTTCCTCTTCATGACTATGTAATTATATTTGTAAAATTATGTTAATTTAAGATATTTTTTTGCAAGTCTGTTGAACACCTAGTATTTCTTTCGACTCAAAAAGAGGTTGCTACTTTTCATTATCACATATAGGTTTAAATTTAGGAATAGATCGGTAGCAACATTAAAATTCATTGTAGGACATTTGGCCTTAAAATATTATCTTAAATATAAAGTGATGTTTCTCCAAATCTGGCTTTGTGCAAGCAATTATTTCATTTACAGATTCATCAGTAACCTGAATGTGAAGATACCTTACTGTTTGAAATTAATTCCCTTTTGGAGAGTGATCAAATTGGTGTTACAGAATCACCTATCCCAGCAACAAACAATTCATAGTATAGACAGACATTCTTAATATATTTTATGATAGGAAGCCTAAATTCAAGATAAAATAATGTCTGATAATATAAAATAGATTCCCAGTATTCTGATTCTTTAGACCATGCTCCAATAAACAAATGTGCAATAGAAAATATTAGTAATTATATCTCCGTAAAGTACTGTATTTAAATCTTTGCAAATAGCATTTGCATACATTTACCTTTCTCACCTGTGTTTCTCCCTCACAGTTTTTTTTTTTTTTAAGATTTTATTTATTTGGGGGCGCCTGGGGGGGCTCAGTCATTAAGCGTCTGCCTTCAGCTCAGGTCATGATCCCAGGGTCCTGGGATCGAGCCCCACATCAGGCTCCCTGCTCTGCGGGAAGCCTGCTTCTCCCTCTCCCACTTCCCCTGCTTGTGTTCCCTCTCTCACTGTGTCTCTCTCTCTGTCAAATAAATAAATAAAATCTTTAAAAAAAAAAAAAAAGGTTTTGTCAGAGGGAGAGAGAGTGGGCACAAGCAGGGGGACTGGCAGGCAGAGGGAGATGCAGTCTCCCTGCTGAGCAAGGAACCCACTGCAGGACTTGATCCCAGGACCCTGGGATCATGACCTGAGCCTAAGGCAGACGCTTAACTGACTGAGCCACACAGGCGTCCCTGTCACCACAGTTACTCTTATTTTTTAATTCTTGAGAGAAATAGAACATTGCATCTCATTTTTCTGTATTTTTATTTTAGTAAGTTTTATTTTAAGAAGAATTGTGTACCTTGACTACTTGATAGTCCATTGGTGTACTTAAATATAATTGGAATTCAGTTTTAGACTTTAAAATAGCAGGAATAAAACAATATAGAATGAGACCATTACTTATATTGTGCTAGAAATTAAAGACAATATTTAAAAGCCAGGGGAATCTTTGTATTCTTAATATCATTTAGACATGAGTTCTGTGATATATTTAGTGATAAACGGTTAGCAAATTTAGTGAAAAAATTTATTTCCGTGCTTTTATAGACCAGAAGTATGTTTTGTTAAACTTGTTACGTATTTCCTCTCTTCAGTAGTTTTGCAGAGTGAATTACTTCTTTGAAGAACTGACAAGTCAATCATGGATCCTTTTGTCAAATACTAATGAAAAATCAAGAGTCATAAACCAATCAGATCTGTTTAAAAGTAATATATTGAGCTTTGGCTACATTTGTATTAAATATTCAGGTGCTGATTGCCTAATATTTTATATAGTAGAATTTAGATTATTAGATAATAGAATTTAGAATGGAATGCGAATTTCATAAGATATTTATAAATATGAATCCTGAGATGATTCAAAATGTAAAACCAAAAAGTTGGCCTTAGTTGTTTGAAATACAGAATGATTTTTATTGCAACATTTATAAATTCATTAATTTAGCAAATACTTACATCTGCTGTTTTGCAAACCAGTGTGTCTAACTTGGGGCAGAAGATAATAGCTACCAATTAATGAGTAACATGCTGAATAAAACATTTACATGTTATTTACAGAAGACACAAGATTAAAAACAGATTAAAAAGATGGAAAAGGATACATCATGCAAACAGCAATCACAGCAAATTTGGAGTGATACTAATAGACAAAATTAAAACATGTTATTAGAGATAAAGAGGGACATTTTATAATGATAAAAGGGTGAATCCATTAGGAAGATAGTTATACGTGCATCTAATGACAGAGTACCAAAATACATGAAGCATAAACTGACAGAAATGAAGAAAGACAATTCAGCAATAATAGTTGGAGACCATATGCCCTGTTTAAAATTATGGATAAAACAACTATACCAAACACAATAGAAGACGTGGACACTATAAACCAACTAGACTTAACAGACATCTAGAACATAGCACCCAATAACAATATATATTCTTCTCAAGCCCACAAGAATATTTCTCATGATGACCATAGACTAGAGCATAAAACCTTTAAAAATTTAAAAGGACAAAAAATAGGTTCTCTGATCACAATGCAATCAAATTTGAAACAGATAACAGGGAAAACTGGGAAACTCACAATATATGGAAATTAAACAAGACTACTCCTAGCTAGGTAACCAATGGATCAAAAAATTTTTTTTAATTATGAAATATTTTGAGATGAGTGAAAACACACAACATATCAGAATTTATGGGATGCAGCTAAAGCAGTGCTTAGAGGGTAACTTAGAGCTGTAAATGATAAAGAGAAAAGATCTCAATAACCTAATCTTTTACCTTAAAGAGAAAACTAAACTTTAAGCAGGAAGAAAATAGAGGTTAGGGTGGAAGTGAATAGAATGAAATAAAGACTAGAAATACAAGGAAAAAAGGTAATGAAACCAAAAGTTTTTTTGAAAAGATCAACAAAATTGATAAAATTTTGACCAAGAAAAAAAGAATATACTGAATGGAGACAACAGTTGACTCTTGAACAACATGGGGATTAGGAGCACTAAACCCTGCCCCCCACACACACACTTTCAAAAATCATAAAACTTGGGGTGCCTGGGTGGCTCAGTTGGTTAAGCGACTGCCTTCGGCTCAGGTCATGATCCTGGAGTCCTGGGATCGAGTCCCGCATTGGGCTCCCTGCTCAGCAGGGAGTCTGCTTCTCCCTCTGACCCTCCCCCTTCGCATGTGCTCTCTCTCTCCTTCTCTCTCTCTCAAATAAATAAATAAAATCTTTAAAAAAAAAAAATCATAAAACTTTGACTCTCCAAAAACTTAATCACCTATTGTTGACCAGAAACCTTACTGATAACAGTTGATTGACACATTTTGTGTGTTACGAATTACGTACTGTATTCTTACAATAAGGTAAGCTAGAAAAGAGAATGTTAAGGTCATAAGGAAGAGAAAATATGTTTATGGTACTGTAGTTAGTATACTGAAAAAAATTTGCATATACATGGACCCATGCAGCTCAAATTTGTATTGGTCAAGGGCCAACTTTATAGTAGAATCAGAAATTAAAGAGTGACATTACTAGTAACCTTACATAAATAAAAAGGATTATAAAGGAATACAATGAACAATTATATGTGAACAAATGAGATAACTTAGATGAAATAAATTCCTAGAAAGATACAAGCTACTGGAACTGACTCAAGAAAAAATAGACAACTGAATAGACCTATACAAGTGACAAGATTGGATCAGTAATAAAAAACTCACAAAAGCCAAGGCCCAAATGGCTTTACCACAGAATTCTGCCGAACATTTAAAAGAGTAATACCAACACTTTTTTGTGTAGATCATACGCTATTTAATAAAAGATAGAAATAATGAAGTTCATTCTCTTTTCCTTTTTAGTACTTGCTTAAAGAGAAAAATCTTGAAATTTGCAAGGATTTCTGATGCCAGGAAATCATAAAATGTAAGAGAATATTTAGCAATCAGGGTGGCTTAGCTCATGGCTATCAGCATATGTCCAACTATGATTTGCATTCCACTTACTCAAGCTGAGATATCCTTGCTTAGGTTGAACATACTGTGAGTATAAGATCTCTTTTTCTAAGAAATAAGATGGAGTCTTAGGATAATGGCCTCAGTGAATTGGTAAGTTAGCTATCTCCAAATTTTGGTGATTTCCCCAGTTCTTCCATAATGTCTCAGTGCTCTAGCCATCATCTGGTAAGTCATGGTCTTCTGGTTGTCTTTTCTTTTCCACCAAAGTTGGGCAAGTTTTTCTTTGTTTTGTTTTTGTTTTTTAAGTAATCTCTATAAAGCTCAAACTCATGACCCTGAGATGAAGAGTCGCATGCTCTTCTGACTGATCCAGCCAGGTGTCCCCTTTCCTTTGTTTTTTGATACAGACGCCTTTGGTTTTATCTACCCACTGAATATAAAATGCCATCTCAGGATTACACAGAGATTCATGAAGGTATTCAAACAGGTGGAGCTTCTTCCTGCCTTTGCTTCCCTTTTACTGGAGAACAACAGGTTGTACTAGCTGGTTTTCAGGAATGTTTAGCAGACAATAGGATCCAGACAATAGGAGCCATTAAAAGGATTATTCACTATGACCAAGTGGGATTTATTCCTGGGCTGCAAGGATGGTTCAACATCCGCAAATCAATCAATGTGATACACTACATTAATAAAAGAAAGGACAAGAATCATATGATCCTCTCAATAGATGCAGAAAAAGCATTTGACATAGTACAGCATCTTTTTTTTTTAAGATTTTATTTATTTATTTGAGCAAGACAGATAGCATGTGCAGGGAGGAGAGGTAGAAGGATGCTTAACCCCGACTGAGCCACCCAGGCACCCCTACAGCATCCTTTCTTGATTAAAGCTCTTCACAGTGTAGGGATGGAAGGAACATACCTCAGTATCATAAAAGCCATATATGAAAATGCCACAATGAATATCATTCTCAATGGGGAAAAACTGAGAGCTTTTCCCCTAAGGTCAGGAACACGACAGGATGTCCACTCTCACCACTGTTGTTCAACATAGTACTAGAAGTCTGAGCCTCAGCAATCAGACAACAAAAAGAAAAGGCATCCAAATCTGCAAAGAAGTGAAACTCTCACTCTTCACATATGACATGATAACTCTATGTGGAAAACCCAAAAGACTCCACCCCCAGAGGAATTCAGCAAAGTGGCAGGATATAAAATCAATACACAGAAATCAGTCACATTTCTATATACTAACAATGAGACAGAAAAAAGAGAAATTAAGGAGTCGATTCTATTTACAATTGCAACTAAAACCATAGGATACTTAGAAATAAACCTTACCAAAGAGGAAAAGTTTCTGTACTCTGAAAACTATAGAACACTCATGAAAGAAATTGAGGAAGACCCAAAGAAATGGAAAAACATTCCATACTCATGGATTGGAAGAACAAATATTGTTAAAACGTCTGTGCTACTCAGAGCAATCTATACATTCAATGCAATCCCTATCAAAATACCACTTACTTTTTCACAGAGCTGGAACAAATAACCCTGAAATTTGTATGGAACCAGGAAAGACCCCAATTAGCCAAAGGAATGTTGAAAAAGAAAACCAAAGCTGGTGGCATCACAATTCCGGACTTCAAGCTCTATTACAAAGCTGTCATCATCAAGACAGTATGGTACTGGCACAAAAACAGACACATGGATCAATGGAACAGAATAGAGAACCCAGAAAAGGACCCTCAACTCTATGGTCAACTAGGTGGAAAGTATATCCAATGGAAAAAGTCTCTTCAACAAATGGTATTGGGAAAATTGGACAGCCACATGCAGAAGAATGAAACTGGACCATTTCCTTACACCACACACAAAAATAAACTCAAAATGGATGAAAGACCTAAATGTGAGACCAAAATCCTAGAGGAGAACACAGGCAGCAACCTCTTCGACCTCAGCCTCAGCAACTTCTTCCTAGAGACATCGCCAAAGGCAAGGGAAGCAAGGGCAAAAATGAACTATTGGGACTTCATCAAGATAAAAAGCTTTTGCACAGCAAAGGGAACAGTCGACAAAACCAAAACACAACTGATAGAATGGGAAAAGATATTTGCAAATGACATATCAGATAAAGGGCTAGTATCCAAAATCTATAAAGAACTTATCAAACTCAACACCCAAAGAACAAATGATCCAATCAAGAAATGGGCAGAAGACATGAACAGACATTTTTCCAAAGAAGACATCCAAATGGCCAACAGACACATGAAAATTGCTCAACATCACTCGGCATCCGGGAAATACAAATCAAAACCACAATGAGATACCACTTCACACCAGTCAGAATGGCTAAAATTAACAAGTCAGGAAACGACAGATGTTGGCGAGGATGCAGAGAAAGAACCCTCCTGCACTGTTGGTGGGAATGCAAACTGGTGCAACCACTCTGGAAAACAGTATGGAGGTTCCTCAAAAAGTTGAAAATAGAGCTACCCTATGATCCAGCAATTACACTACTGGGTATTTACCGCAAAGATACAAATGTAGTGATCCGATGGGGCACCTGCACCCCAATGTTTATAACAGCAATGTCCGCAATAGCCAAACTATGGAAAGAGCCCAAATGTCCATCAACAGATGAATGGATAAAGAAGATGTGGTATATATATATATATATATATATATACAATGGAATATTACACAGCCATCAAAAAATGAAATCTTGCCATTTGCAAAGAACTAGAGGGTATTATGCTAAGCAAAATAAGCCAATTAGAGAAAGACAATTGTCATATGATCTCACTGATATGCAGAATTTAAGAAACAAGGCAGAGGATCATAGGGGAAAAGAGGAAAAAATGAAACAAGATGAAACCAGAGAGGGAGACAAACCATAAGAGGCTCTTAATCTCAGGAAAAAAGTGAGGGTTACTGGAGGGGAGGGGGGTAGGGGGATGGGGTGGCTAAGTAATGGACACTGGGGAGAGTATGTGTTGTGGTGAGCACTGGGTGTTGTGTAAGACTGATGAATCACAGACCTATACCCCTGAAGCAAATTATACATTTTATGTCAATTTAAAAAATTAAAAATTGAAAAAAAATTTTAAAAATCATACTTTAATGGAATAGCCTTCTCTAACTTGCTTATTTCACTTAACATGTTTGTGAAATTCATCCACATTGATGTGCATATCAGTAGTTCATCCATGTTCATTGCTGTATGGTATTCTATCATACCATATTGTATACGTACAATTTATTCATTTTACTTTAATGAACATTTGAGTTGCATCCTGTTTCTGACTGTTAGAAACAATACTCCTTAGAACATTTTAATATAAGTCTCCCAGTGTACGTGTACAAGATCTTGTCTATGTTCTATATCTAGGGGTGTGATTGATGGGTTTGAGGGTATGTGGACTGTTCAAATGTAAAAAGTAATTCAGAACTGTTTTCCAAAGCAGCTGTTCCAGTCTATTCTCCCAATAGCAGTATATGAGAGTTTCTGTCTGCATTCACCCTAAATAGTGATTGTTGTCAGATTTAAAAATTTTTGTCAATCTTGTAGTAAGTAATGGTATCTACATCTTAGATATTTTTTTATTATGTTAGTCACCATACATTACATCATTAGTTTTTGATGTAGTGTTCCATGATTCATTATTTGCGTATAACACCCAGTGCTCATTACAACACGTGCTCTCCTTAATACCCATCTTAAATATTTGGTATTAATTTGCACTTCCATGATATTAATGAGGTTGAGCATATTTTTTTATTGGCCACTTGAGTTTTGTCTTTTGTGAAGTGCAGATTCTAGTCTTTTGTCCATTTTTCTGTTGGATTGTCTTTTTCTTGTTAATTTGTTGTTGTTGATTTGTTAAGTTCCTGTATCCATTCTTTATCAGATACATGTTGCCAACATGTGAGAAGACCTGAAGGAACCCAGGAGAGCTTCAAGAACAGGTGAAGACTCCAGGGTCTTTCAGGTGGAGTTAAAGTTCTCCAGACATGGAGAAAATCCCACACAGAGGGAACAGTTTATGCAAAGATTGTATTTGTTGAAGGACCTCCAATCAGCATAATTAGAGAAGGTAAAAAGGAGAAAGAATCACTTTCCCTTCTCAGCTCTCCCCAGGCAAATTAGATTTGCTTCTGGATTTAACATTCTTAGTTTTAATGTGGATGAAACAGATTTGTGTGTTTCTCCAGTTTGGGCTTTCACTATGCTCTTTGAAGCCTCATCTCTGATAAAATACAACATATTTCTGGGCAAGAGGGAGGCGGGAAATTAAGGGAAACCATCCTCTTTAAAAAAAAAAAAAGAAAGAAAAGTTGTTTTTGTTATCCAGACTTGCTCCCTTGTGATTTTTGAAGTACCCTAAAGAAGTGTTTAAAACTCCAACCTAAAGAGATTATTAGATTATTCATAATGAATCCATCCTTCAGAGAACATAATTTATTTGTATTTCCCTGGGCATCATTTAGGAACAGCAAGCAGTTCAAAGCCTGAGATGGATTTTCCTCTTATTTGTTATTTCTACAGTTGACAGATCTTTTTGGCTAAGCAGGGATTTGGCAATGTTGGGTTCTTGATTCCAGCTTTTTCAAAGTACAGTTAAGGAAAATTGTAATTCTGAGGTGACATACGTTTGAAACCTCATTTGGCCCCTATTACCTCATTCATCAGAGCAAGAAACAATCTGGCTGGAGATCACATGCTGTGGCCCAGGGAGAGGGTGACTCTTATTTTGTTCTCCGACTGACTGGGCCTCAGAGCGGGGTGGAGAAGGACTGAAAATAGTCATTTCTTGGCTGCACTGGTCAGGAGGGAGGGCCTCTCTCACATGGGTCCATTTACAAGTGAGAAAGAGAAACAAGGGCTCTGGAGGTTGGCCTCACCAGTTACGGTGGATATGATGTGAACAGAGTTGGTTAAGGCCCAAGGTAAACTTTACAGAGGTTTAGATTTATTTATTTACATTTGTTCAGAGATAAAACTGAAGTGTATGCTTCTGTTCTAAGTTTGAGTTTTCAACTTGTTTTCAAGTTAGCATCCCCAGATCCCAGTTCTCTCCCAAATTTAATGCCACTTTCCTCCCTATGTATAAAACGTATGTTAATTTGTTCAACTCTTATGAAAGTCAGACATCGTCTGCTTTCTTTCACTTATTCAACAAATGTTATGAAATAAAGTGTGCTTTGTGTCAGACACCATGCCAAGTATAGGGATAAAATATAAGATGAATTAGAAAGATTTTTTTTTAACAAATATCTATTCAGAACTAATCGATGATGCTGGAAGTCAAAATCAGTGTGACTTTTGGGAAGGATTAATGATTGGAAGGAACCATGAGGGGCCCTGGGGTGCTGCTCATGTTTTGCTTCATGATCTGGGTGCTGGTTACATAGCTGTGTATACTTCATGAAAATTCACTGAGTCACTTATGACTTAGGCACTTTTTTATAAGAATGCTGTACTTTGGGGCGCCTGGGTGGTCGGTTAAGTGTCTGCCTTCAGCTCAGGTCATGATCCCAGGGTCCTGGGATCGAAGCCCCACATCGGGCTCCTTGCTCAGTGGGGAGCCTGCTTCTCCCTCTCCCTCTAATGCTTCCCCTGCTTGTGCTCTCTCACTCTCTCTCTGTCAAATAAATAAATAAATAAATAATAAATCTTTAAAAAAATAAAGAATGCTATACTTTGATAAAATTCATAGGAGAAAACCATAATCTACAAATATTTATTTTTATTTATTTATTTTTAAGGATTTTATTTATTTATTTGACAGAGCATGAGCATAAGCAGGGGGAGGGGCAGTGGGAGAGGGAGAAGCAGACTCCCCACTGAGCAGGGATCCCAATGTGGGGGCTCGATCCCAGGACCCTGGGATCATGACCTGAGCTGAAGGCACTTAACCGACTGAGCCACCCAGGCGCCCCCATACAAATATTTATTTTTAAAAATCCTTCATGAAACTGGAATCCCTAGTACTAAAAGGGAAGATTCTTTTTGGGTTAAAACACATTGGAACTGAGTTCTGATAGTTTTTTTTTCTAATATTCTTCCTCTTTCTCCCAGGAATCCTGGCACCACTTTGCCCTCAAACAGCCCTTTGGAAAGCATATCCTCAGAATAGTCAGGGAATAAAATATTTTGGTTTTTGTATTTTTAAAAGCTAGGGGGAAACATGTAAGGGCACACTAGAAAACTAAGGCACTTCCCTGCTTGACCCCCCAACATTCTCTGAATATGAAACGCTTGTCTCACCTGTATTTTCCATTAGTCAAAAGATATTAGTAACTTTTATCTGCCCATGGCTTACTATTTATGTTGTTTTAGGTTTTTTAACCAACGAATGTTCAAAGCTGGCAGTGGGGCCTAGAAAGAGAGCTGCTTTTGAACAGACCCTTCCCTGCTCTGCACTATTTAAACGTGCTAGAACCAAGCCAGAGCATTTAAATAGAATGCAGCACCCACAGTGCTGTGTTCTTACTTAGCTCCCAAGAATGAGTTTAAGTGATTAAGTGCAAGAAGACAGAGCCAAGGAAAGCTCATGCAAATAGCCACCTTCATCAACCAACCAAAGATCCAAGTCTTTGGTGCTTAACCAACTTTTTTTTTTTTTTAATAATATAAACTTCAAAAAGTTACCAAAATGTGCATGAGGTAATAACCAAAGAACTTGATCCAAGTAAAGTTTTGACTTACAGAAGACCAGTTCTTTCTCATTTTCTGATTTTATTATTTGCATTGACATTTACTAATGTTTTAGCCTTTATGAGGGTTAAACAAACATAGCGTGGCTTTCAGTTCATTTTAGGCCTCTTAGAGTAACCATATAATTTATTGTCCAAACCCAGGCACTCTTGAAGATGAAAGGAGACACTAAAAGTAATTAATAGTGTTAACTGATCCACAACAGGAGTAACCTGGGACTGGCCTGGGGCAAATCAGGACATCTGATTATTCTACCTATTGTTAGATAAGGGAAAAAGAGAACCAGAGTTGTTTTGTTTTGTTTTCCACCAG
Organism: Neomonachus schauinslandi; assembly: GCF_002201575.2. Classification (NCBI taxonomy): domain Eukaryota; kingdom Metazoa; phylum Chordata; class Mammalia; order Carnivora; family Phocidae; genus Neomonachus; species Neomonachus schauinslandi. The sequence goes on from NC_058416.1 coordinate 52,395,773, forward strand.
CCTCTACTGCTCTCCGTCCTCCTGTTGAGTACTCCTCAATCCTACCTGGCCTCTCTGCCTCACCTACCCCCTGGCTACATCTAAGACCACATACCTTAGTCTGGCTACTCTACCAGCTGGCCACATTAGAAACATACCAGGTGCAAGGTCTCATTAATTGCCCCTTCCTCGCTAGCAGTCACATTCATTTTTGATATCATAGCTGATTTAAAGCAAAACAAAAACTATAAAACTTAGCTTAAGTCCATACTTCTGATTGCCTCAGCTCTGTTTCTTCATCATCACCTAGCTACACAGTTTTTACTATGTTATAGTCTATTTACCGAATGTAATGCTATGTTAAATCATTTCAGTCAATTAAGATGAGAAAGAACTAAATCTGTTTTTCTCTGGCTCCCACATTGCCCGGTACAGTGTTGAATATGCACAAGTTCCCCAATATGCTTACTGACCAAACAAATCTTTTGATGGCCACAAAATTCTAAGAACTTTCCCTTATCCTCCCAAATGTAACATTTTCTTACTGTTCCTGGACTTAAGTTGAAATACATTCATCCTCATTATTCATAGATTCTGTATTTGTAAACTGGCCTACTTGCTAAATTTATTTTTAAATCCAAAAGCCATACTTGTTGCATTTTCATGGTCATTTGTGACTTGTGCAGAGAAGCAAACACTTCCTTGCCTGACGTGTGCATTCCTGCTGAGATCCAGCAAGACAGTGCTCTGCCTTCTTTTTTTCCCTCTCATATTGCAAATAAGTGTCCTTTTCATGGTAAATTTAGTGCCACTTTTTTTTTTTTCATTTTATGCTCTTTGTTGGTGATTTTGCTCTTTAAAATGGCCCCCAAGCATAGTGCTGAAGGGCTAGCTAGTGTTCCTAAGCACAACACGGCTGTCATGTGCCTTATGGGAGAAAATACGTGTTAGTTAAGCTCTATTCAGGCATGAGTTACAGTGATGTTGGTCATGAGTTCAATGTTACAGAATCAGTAATATGTATTGAATATGGTATCTTTAAATAGAAACACACATAAAACAAGATTATGTATTGACTGGTTGACAGAAACATTGTGACCAGAGGCTTGTAGGAACCTAACCCTGTATATTCCCTAGGAGCAATTGTTCAGTATTTGCTAATTCGGTGTTGGCAGCAACTTTATACACCATACTACATCAAATAATGAGAATTGACCATACTTAAATACTTATAACATTGTTTAGAACTGTATAACCTGAAATACTAGAAAGAATGAATTTGCTCATGAATACTATTTGAATGAGCATAGACCAAGATTGTGCTAAAATTTAATGATATATTTTATAATCATCAAACATATTCTGCCTATTTAAAACATTTTGTTGATTCCGGAATAATCAACTCTTATTCCATAAATAGATGATGAACTACAACATAGTTTGATGTGGCTCATATCTGAAGACACTACTGCCTAGGCTATTCTAGCTCTCTTGGAAACAAATCGAATTCTAAGAGCCTATTTTTGTCAGTTATTTCTTATGAAGAAAAAATGTGTTCAAAACCACACCATAAGTGTAACAGCAAAGAATTCTCAAACATATTATTTGGCTATAAGAGGCATTCTTAGAACTAAGAAACATCTGAAAAAAATTAAGCAATATGGAATTAGAAACTAATTTCATCTTTTTGAGAAAGAAGATGTTCACAGTCGAGTTGCCTGATGATCTGAGTTTATTTTTGTAGAGTTATTGATCCTTCCAAAGATCTCATTGAATTGTCCTAAAATAAATTTCTTTCTAGAGGATGAAATCTCCTGAACAATAAACTGAGCTATATGTTTCCTCCTGGGGGGGCAATAAAAAAGAAAACTGGGCTGGAAGTCAAAAGCCCAGTATTCCATTCCTGACTATCACATTTAGTCATTCAGAATGAGTCATGCATGTGCTTTCATGACAGCCATTTCTTCGTATATTTCTTACTTAGAAGAACTATAGTAGATGGTCAGATGCCCACATCAGTTGGCACAGAAAAAGAATGACAAAGCTCCTGAACCTGACTGCAGATTTGTTGTAGTGCTGACATGGTAACGGTAACAATTGTGAATATTTATCCTCCACTTGCCAGGCACTTGTCAATATGCCAGGCACTGTGCTAGGTGGTTTACATGCGGTAACCCAAATAATCCTCCCAAGAGCCACACAAGGCATTCCCATTTTCAGAGCAGAAAGTAGAGGATAGAGAGGCCTACCAACTCGTCTGAGATCATTGTGCTAAGAGGCAAGGGTACCCCATTTTGAATAGTACATTAACTCCATTGCATGAGCTCTTAACCACTATTTGTTGTCGTGTGTGGTTTCAGGCATGATTTTAACTTTTCACAGTTTTGAAGTCCTCGTGTGATAGTTTAAAATATATTAAGTCACACACCACTGATCAATAGGGGGAGATTTGTTCCTGGTATCTCTCAAGAAAGATGATTAAAATAATGGCCATAATCCTTAATAATGTCACTGAATCCATCAATTAATAAATAAGATCAGTCGTGGGTTCAGAAGATACTGAGATTTTGAATCTTTAGCTATGTACAGCAAATGGGATAGTCACAAATAAGTATATTAAGAAAAAATTGAAGAGAGCAATTTTTCTTTGTTCTGTTTCGTCTATTTGAGCAAAGTCTTTGACAAGACAGGAAAGTAGCTGTTTGTAAATTTTGAAGTCTAGGGACTCACTGAATTCATTCTGAAGGTGCCTAATGCGATGCCTATATCAAATGTAGCTGAATGAAATTGTATCAACCAAACCATAGCATTCCAAAACAGACCAAGCTAGATGGTGCAGTTAATTTTTCTCAGATATTTCTGTCTCTCTTTCCCTACCAAGCTGCATTTCTTTTTAATGAAGGGCATCTTATCATTAACTTATGAATGTGTAAGACATTTTTGTAGGGTGTATTATGTTAGGAATGCTTTGAAATCAAAATTTATTCAAGATATCCAGTCTTCAAGGACTTTTTTCCCCCATCATTAGATAAGCAGCACAGAGAAGCAGTAAAGGCACCTAAAAGTACACCTAGACATCAGGGGGGATGTTTTTTTGAGTTCTAGAAAGCAAAGACAAGAAATGAGAAGGATGGGACACCCGGGCTAGTCTTATGACTCTTGACCACATACATCCTAGATGCAAATCAGTTCATCTTGATCAAGCTTCATGTGCTGATGACTGAATGTGAGGACTGGGGAAAAGTACCCGCCTGCTGCCTCTGTAATAGTCACCCACTCTCCTCCACCAGGTAACTGAAGGGGAGTTTGGGGGTTCTGGGGGCCCAGCAGGCTCACTGTTTCAGATGTACCCCCAAGTACAGAGCCTGATGAGCATTGTTATCATGACCAACAGTGAGGGAATGGGTTTTAGGAAGTAGGTCTAACTTTGCATTTTTGCTTTAGCTAAGTTGGTCACACAGTTGAGAGTGGAAGGTACTATGGGGCACTTTGATTTTAAAAGCAGAAGAAATGCCTTCAGATTGTGATAAGAAACTGACAGTTTTCAAGTGGTTGTTTAAAGTAGTTGGCAGCTTATAAAGAATTCATGCTTAATAGCATTTTGCCAATGACTCCCCCATTATTCCTTATGGCTGGGGCCACATGACCTGCCTAATGAGTCTGTTTCCTAATGTGCTTAAGCTCTCTGTCCTCAGGATTCTTTCCTTTGCTTTCTGGAGAGGGCTTTCTGGTTCCCAAGTTTGATGTGTCCCTTCCTGTAGCTAGAGAAGAGAAAGGGAAGAGGGTCCCTTGGGATCTTGGCCTCAAGTTTTTCTGAGAGCCAGAAGTCTTCTCCCATTTTCTCAGAGCAGCCCCACACCAGGTACACATGGGCATGTGTCTCGAGAAACACACGTGACAAATATTGTCTCACTTCATTGACTGTACATCAGAAATTTCCACCTTTTACTGCACAGGAATGCCTGGAAGCTCTATGAACACAGAGCCAGGTCAGTTTTGGCTCACTTGTGAATCCACAGTATTTTTACACAATGCTTAGCTTATAACAGATGCTCAGAATAAAATTTATCTACTGATAAGTGCCATTTATAACTGATTAAATATAGTGTGGTCATTGGTCCTCAAACTCTTGGACTAGATTACAGTTTCCTATTATAACTTTAATTCAATGGAAAAAGCAGATTTGACCGCAGCAGTTCAACTCACTCTCAAGTTTGAGAGTTACCTGTACTGAAGAGACGTGTGGTTAGCTGCTGGGTGTAGACATGCATCATTTGTGTTTCCTTCATTTTTTTTTCTTCTGTCACTCTCCTTCATTTCTGTGCTCTGTTTCTTCCCTATGACACTTCCTGAACAAAAATGGTGTTAGGATGGGGATGATAGGAAATCACAAAAACAAGATTGGGTTACACAAGACCACTTTTTAGCCAGGGGGCTCTTAAGGCTGGGATGACTTCAGCCCATTATGTGCATGATCTTCCATTAAGAAAGTTCATGGACAGACTATTTCCTTACATGGTGTAATTTTCTGCTTGGCTCTTGTGAAGTTTCTACTTAGGGAATATCCTTTCTTCCATTTGCAAATCAAAAGGTCCAACAACATCATCAAATCATATTAGAAATAAAATGGACGAATGGCTTCATTTAGGGAACATAGCAAATGTTTACTGTCCATATAACAATCCACAGCCAACAGCAACCTGTTCACTCACAGATACTGTAGTTTATGCAGTCTGCAAATAACCTCACTTTAGTGTTCATTAAAAAAAGCAGGTTCAGGGCGCCTGGGTGGCTCAGTCGGTTAAGCGGCTGCCTTCAGCTCAGGTCATGATCCCAGGGTCCTGGGATCGAGCCCCACATCGGGCTTCCTGCTCGACGGGAAGCCTGCTTCTCCCTCTCCCACTCCCCCTGCTTGTGTTCCCTCTCTCGCTGTGTCTCTCTCTGTCAAATAGATAAATAAAATCTTAAAAAAAAAAAAAAAAGCAGGTTGATTCAAATACACCCCCAGCATACAACACTTTGGTAGAGATTTTATGTAACATTCTTCGGTGGAAGTTGGAGTTGTTTGATCCCCAAAAGAAATTCGTAGAGATTAGTGTAACTCAAGAATAGGCAGAAAATACGCAAGCGAGTGAAAAGACAAACGCCTAGCAGTGTTTGAACTGTTAGGAGCAAACGCAACCATTGTGGCCTTTAATGTTGACAGAAAAAGTTCAGAGTAGGACATCAGAACCAGAGGCTGTGAGATTATCTTTCAAAATGTAGTGTAGCATTTATTAGAGTCTGATGCTGTGCTTCGGTAGCTGTTGTGAAGTGTGGGGCTGTCCCCCACGCTGCCCTGCACGTTCACTTGGCAACAAACGGATGCATTAGGCAGAGTTCAGAGAAGAGGACCCGCGTTCATTTCCCGCTAAACTCTAAAGTCCTAATGTGGGGGAATGGCGACGTCCTGCTAGAGGAGGAAACCCGAGTCGAGTCCCTCCGAGGGACTGATAAAGATGTCCCTCACGCTCTCCGGGGAGCCGGCACCCGGTCACCAACAGGCACGACGTGAGGACCGCCAGACTCGCCGACTGCGGCCACATCCCCAAGGGGCCGGGGCGCGCCTGCTGGAAGGTGGGAGGCGGAGTTGCTCCGCTTCTGGGAAGAGACCAAAGGAATGAGTAATTGGAAATTCTGTAACTTAGACCCTTCTCCTAAACTCTTTAGCCCTTTCACCCCAAACCCCCTGCCGAGAGGCAAGGGCACCGGAGACAGGGGGTCGTGGTGGAGGGAGAGTCACGTTTCGGAGAGGGAAGTGAAATAAAGAGGGCGGCACCCGGGGGAACCTGTGCGTCATTGAGGGACCGAGGAGAAGCGCGGGCGCACGGGGTGGAAAAGGAGAAGTGGGAGCGAGAAGCCGGAGGGGGCGGCCGCGAAGTGCGGGTGGGGGCGTCGCGAAGCGCCTGAGCCTCTCCTGCCTTCTCCGGCCGCGCCCCGTCCGCCCGCAGCCTCGCGGCGCCAGCCTCGACCCTCAGCGCTCCGGATCCGGCAGGCGGGGCGCGCCCGTCGCGCGCAGAATGTGGCAGCGGACACGGCTCCGGCCCCGCGCGTCCTGGCGCTGGGCGCTGGCGCTGCTGACTCTGGGCGGCGCGGGTCTGTGCCACTCCGGCCCGCAGCCCATGCACCCCGCGCGGCCGGGAGCCAGGAACAAGTAAGTGCGCGGTCCCTCTCCTCGTTCCCGGCACGGAGCCCTGGCCCCCCCGCCTACCCTTTCCCGACCCGCTGCCAGGTCCGCAGCTGCCCTGCCAAAGACTATGAGCAGCAGCGTGGGGTCCCCCTTGGGCTGCCCGGGCGGCGCCTCCTCCCGGGGGGCCGTGCGCTCTCCGGCCGGCGCGAGGCGTCCCGGGTGATCTCGCCAGCCCTTCGAGCAGTGCTGCCTCCGGGGCTGTGGGGGTGTAGGGAGTGTCCCGCAGAGCAGGACGATCAGGAAAATACTCCCGGTAATTACGGAAGCCCCTGGGACCGTAGGTACTTTTCTTTTGCGTATTTTGGCGGCTTAAGATGCCGGTTCCCCGAAGGCGCACCTCCGGATGGCTGCTTTCTGGGGCTCCCGTCTCCGCAGAGACGGCGGGCTCCCTGACCCTCGCTCGGTCCGCTGCTCTATCGGCTCGCCCCGCTCTCCCCAGCCTCATTGTTCTCAGGGTTTACACTGTGGCTTCTCGCTCTCTCTCCTTCACCCCAGGAACTGGTGCGCCTACATCGTGAACAAGAATGTGAGCTGCTCTGTGCTGGAGGGAAGTGAGAGTTTTATTCAGGCTCAGTACAACTGTGCCTGGAACCAGATGCCCTGTCCGTCCGCGCTGGTGTAAGTCCTTGAGCCCAGGAGTGGGCGGGGTGCGCCGGGGCCTGGGCGGTGGGTGGCGTCCGAGCGCTGAGCTCCAGCCCGTCGGTAAATCTCTTCCAGGGTGAGAAAAACCAGCAGCTGAGAAGTCTGAGCGCTGAGCGCAGCCCCAGGCGCACTGGGGTGTTTGGGGAGCGTGGGTTGCCCTGAGTGAGCATGGACGATGCGCACGACTTGCGAGCTTGTGATCACCGGGGCACTAGAGGGGTGAACGAAGCCCCCACCCCCACCTCTTTTTTTCTTTCAATTTTATTACTAACATAAGGCAGCTGGACCTAATTAGATCCATATTGTGTGTGCTGAGGCACACAGAAGATTCCAAAACGTATACTGCTAAAAACGTTGAAATGTAGGATTAGCTGAGAGGTTTGTTCTAGCCCGTGTCCTAAAACAGGCGAGTTTTGTCCAAATGTCCCCATAAAACGGACCTTTTCCAGTGTTGTAGCTCTCTAAATTGAAGTCCCAGCAGTAACTTGCTTAAAGTGAGTCTTTTTTTTTTTTCATGTTAGATTTGGGGATTCAGCTAAGAAATTGTTAGGAGAAAATGGTAATCTTTTTGATTTGCTTATAAAGATTTCATCATCTTAAAAGAAAAACAAAGAGGAAGCAATGCAATAGAATACAAATTCCGTTAAGCACATCACACACATTCAATTCTCTTCTGGCAAGCCTTTGTGTTTTTGTGTAAGTCAGTTATCAGAGGATGAGGGATGTGAATCAATGGCTGTTGGGGAACACATGGGATGGTTGAAATTAATTGTTTTCCCCTAAGAATGTGTTGTTTGTCTTAGGGCACTGTTGTCATTACAGCAAAGAATAGCCGGTAGGCGGATCTGTCTTTGGCAAAGCAAAGGGACAGACTGAAACTGTACTCCAGGAAACCTTATTCCAGAAGGCAGTAGATGAGCCTTCAGGCTTTGTGGGGTGGAAGTGGTCTCTGGATCATTCCACTTGGGCTCTTGTGGGAACTGCAAACAGGGAAGGGATAATTCCTGTTAGGCCAACAGCAACAACCACCATCACCTAGAAGAGACACCCCATTTTCGAATAAACAGAGAAACAGGCAGACATGGAATTCTGGCTCCCTGAGTTGGATTTGTCAGAGGGGATGCATACTGTCATAGTGCCTGTTATCTCTGCTCGGTAATTTGTAGACCTCACAGTCCATGGCCGGCAGTCAGTGAAAAGAGAACTGAGTAAGATTTTTACATGGTGGCAGAGACACGAACGAAGTATTCAACACGATTTGAATGGATGTGCTTAAACTTAGAATTATTAGTCAGGAATATATCATTTGTTTTACCCAAGAACTGCATTTTGTGGTTTGCTATAACCTGAAGACTTGTGGCAACTCAGATAAATGAATTTTTCATTTGGGGAGGTCATGCTTTTCATTTAAAAGATGTTTCTTTTAAATTTTCTGAAATTCTTTTAGTGCTTGCAAAATTAAATGATGATTTGATTGTTGTATTTGACCAAAACTCAGTGGAACAGATCCTTTGTCGTCAGTGAGGAGCAAATCACCTCCAGATCAGCAGGTTAATGAAAGGCAGTTGGAGCATATTTTTGCCATCCAGTGGGAAGGACAACAAAAATTGCTATAAGAAATGACAGATGTTTCTGTTGTTTTCTTAAATAGAACCAAAATAAATGACCTGGGTGTTTTTCTTCAATAATAGTCACCTAAACAATTCAAGTGTGTTTTTACATTTTAGATACTGCATTGTAAGTGTGAAATTTAAAAAATAAGAACAGACTGTTTTAGCTGATCAAGCTGGAAATTTTGAAATTAACTTAGGTAGTTAATTCAGTCTTGACTTTTTTCTTTCTGTTTCTTTAGAGCTAGGAAAGGAAAGCTTTATCTTATTTTTCAACTACTAAATGATTCCTAAATTTTGATGATTGGTGGATGATGGAAGTCAAAGCCTCTTTATACTTAAAGAGAATGAATGGCTGTTTAACATGGAATTTCCCAGGTGTTTCTGATGAATCCAGAAGCCCCAGTCACTTCTCTCAATTCATGGGCTCGTTGTCAGGTGAGGTCTTCAAGATTTGATCCCTAGAACCTGAGCCGTGTGGAAGTGAAAGTCCTTTGGAAACTCATCCTGCAGTACTGAGGGATCCTTCTCGGGTGGTAGAAGTGCAGGGCTGGAGGTTGACTGAGATCCTGGAGCTAGAATGCAGTTTGGCAGCTGCGTCCAGCTGAATGCCTGGGAGTGGCAGGTGTTTGCCAGCAAGGCCTTGCAAGGGATGGGGCAGAGCGGAGTTTCTAGGGATGGTGGAGGGAAAGGAGGAAGAGGAACCAGGAAGGGGAGAGAGCAAAGTAAACGTTAGAGGAGGAAACTTCATCTTAGGGACCATGTGCATTTCCAGAAGGGTTAGACCTTGCTCCGCTTGCATATATGAAGAGCCTTCGATTCCAGATTGCAAATTTGGGCATCGTTATGTGAAACTAGGAGCAGAGAGGGTTTTTGTATATGTGGGCATTTTGAGTCATTACTTTTCTGAAACTGTAAAGAGATTTTAGTGTGTCAGGCGCTGTGTTAGGGCTTTTTATTCCATATACGAGGTTATTTAATTCTTGCAACAACCCTTCAAGATGAAAACCATGGTCCCCATTTTGCCAATGAGGAAACAGAGGCTAGATGTTCCCTAACTTATCCACAGTCACGTGACAGTAAGTGGCTGAGCTGCCCGCAAACCCAGGGCTACTGGCCTTTGGCCCCATAGCAATGGAGAATGCATTTATTAACGTTTTAGTGTGTGTCTTTGGTGCATTGCACAGTACTCAACTATTAAGAACAATTACACCTTCTTTCTTATTTCATGGAAGGCAATTCCCATGTAAAAGTGATTGAGAACTGTGTGTTTGCATGTGCACGTAAATCTTTATTGTGGGTTATTTGCTATGATGCATTGGACTGTATCATTTTTCATACTGTCCACTATGCTATACAGTTTGTTTTTTAAAATTTTCCCCCAGTTTTATTGAGATTTAATTGACATACAGCACTGCAAAAATTTAAGATGTACAGCATAAGGACTTACATATGTTGTGAAATGATTGCCACAGTAAGTTAACATCCACCATCTCATAGAAACAAAAAAAAAAAAAAGGAAGTTTTTTTCTTGCAATGCAACTTTTAGGATCTACTTTCTTAACAGATTTCAAATCTACCATACAACAGTGTTAACTACACTCATCATGGTGTACATTACATCCTCAGGACCTTATGTTACAACCGGAAGTTTGCACCTTTGACCACCTTCATCCAGTTTCCTCTCACCCCACCCTTGCCTCTGTTAACCACAAATCTGGTTTCTTTTTCTGTGAGTTTGGTTTTTTCTCAGATTCCATGTATAAGTGAGAATCTATACATACATACAATGTATACCTACAAAATTTGTCTTTTTCTGACTTACTTCACTTAGCATCCATGTCACATGGTAGGATTTTTCTTTCTTTTTAATGGCAGAATAGCATTCCATTGTATGTATATACCACAACTTCTTTATCCATTCTTCAGTCAGCGGACACTTAGGTTATTTCCATGTCTTGACTATTGTAGATAATGCTACTGTGAACATGGGGTGCAGAGATCTGTTTAACATAGAGTTTTTGTTTCCTTTGCATATATACCAAGAAGTGAAATTGCTGGGTCATAGGGCAGCTCTATTTTCAACTTTCTGACGAACCTCCATACTGTTTTCCAGAATGGCTGCACCAGCTTGCATTCCCACCAACAGTGTAGGAGGGTTCTCTTTTCTCCACATCCTCAGCAGCATTTATGTCTTGTCCTTTTGATGTCTTATTTTAATCAAGTACTCAGGGCCTGACTTGGGTGAGAGAGTACCTTACCGGGGAGCACATTACTGTAATGGGAGGGGCCACTTCATCACCTCACGTCTTTAGAGCAACTCCATGGGGGCCATCAGCCCCATTCTACAGAAGGTCATGTCATTAGGAAGGAGCCGACCTGGATCCAAATCCAGTCACCCTTCCTTGTCTTAGACTCTTCCCCTCCACACCGCATGGTCCCTTGCCGTCTGGACCCACACCCGAGGGTGTGTGAGCGTGATGCCCGCCACAGCGCATGCTGGTGAGATGGCAGGGAGCGGCCATGGCCTGAGGTTTGCTAGGTCTCCCGCTACACGGGTTGGTGGTGTTTGGGTGGACTGGCGGCAGGAGACAGCGCTACCTTCTCCTCCTTGGACTAGGCATGGCTTCCTTTCAGGCATCATTCACGCTTCGAGGCAGTGATTCCGGAGAGTCCACGACCTCCCACTCCGCTGCAGCGATCCAGCTGACTGCTGTTAGTATTTGAGGCATTTGGGGGCGTCCTGTGTGCGGAGCAGCTGCTCTGTAGGTGAGGACATCCGGGGGTTCCCAGATGGAAGGCAGGTTTATTTCCGGTATTCGCTTTGCTCGGCTACGGGCCAAGGCTCCATAGGGCGGGGTTTCCTACTCTGCGCCCACAAACTGACTTGGGTTTATCAGCATCTACCCAACCCCGCTCCTGCCCCCTCTTGGGTGTGTTGCGTCTGGGTGGAATTTTTCCTATGAGCTCTTTGAAAGAATCTCATCAGTTGGGGGAGGAACTGGGTGTGACCGACTAGGGGGCCCTGTGGTGCTGTGATGACACGGAAGAACGTGTGAATTTGTAGCAGGTGTGAGCTCTAAGTGCTGAGTTCCAGAACTCCTCTAATTCTCCGATTCCACGGGGGAACAGATGGTCATTCAGTTGGAGGAAAAGTTGCCTGTGAGAGAGCAATCTCAGCCAGGAGACGCTTTTTTTCTTTTTTCTTTTAAACAAAGAACACTTAAGGCAGCGAAAATAATGAGGACTTACATCTTCTAGAGTAAATTTTACAGTCTCTGCGTCTCCAGGAACAGAATTCCATTCAACTGGAAAACGTGCCTCTTGTGGGTGTAGCTTTGGGGGAATTCTTTTTCCTTCAGCTTTTACACATCTTGCAATCAGTTGGCTGTTAACAGCTCTGCTCCTTGGCTTTGAGGGTAATTTGAATCAGCTAGCGTCTGCAGAAGGGGAGAACGCGGGCCTTGAGTGGCGGTACCCAGACCCCGAGAGCTGCATGCACTTTCCTCCCTCCTTGGGTTGGCCTTCCTTATCAGGTTTTTGGGGCTACATCTGTGTTGCTGCCCTAGCATCTTCTGATCTTCCTTTCAAGCTTCTTTGTACTTTTGTTCTTTCCCTCTTCTTAGGCTCCTGGTAGATCAGATGCTAGGTTTGTAGAGCCCTTCCAGTCATTATGTTTTTCTCATCACAAGCTCAGCCAGATTACGAACAGAGACGGGGGTGGGGGTTCTTAGAAGAAGTTTATGGTTATGGGCTACATTTTCCACCTTTCTTATCTTGGAGAAAAACTAATGGGATTCAAATAGAGCTTATGGTCTCAGGAAAAACAATTGCTTTTCGTTAAACCCCCTTTTGGCCCCACTATTTAGTCTTTCTCCACTGATCTGTTCTTCTCTGTTGGCACTTGGTAAATTAACTAAAATTCTGAGGTAGCCAGGAAAGGGGAGGTAAATGGGAGCCAGCGTCCCCTGAGGTAGTCCCTCTGGGCAGACTGATGTGGCCAACGTGTTCTGGAAGAGGAAATAGAAACCTTGGCTTCTGGCCTGAGCTCTACCTCCGCCACCGAGCTGTGTGACTTCAGGCAAGCCCCTCAGCCTCTCTGAGGCACATTTTCCTCATCTCTACATTACTGGTGAGGTACCATAGCTGAGGGAACTTTTAAAAGTGCGCTATCACAGGGGATGGGGTAACTGGGTGATGGACATTAAGGAGGGCACATGATGGAATGAGCACTGGGTGTTATATGCAACTGATGAATCACTGACCTCTACCTCGGAAACCAATAATCCATTATATGTTAATTAATTGAATTTAAATAAAAATAAATTTAAAAAAATACCTACTTGGTAAAAAGAAAAGTGTACTAAGTGTAGGGTACACTTAGCAGGAATGCCTCATGAACATTCCTTATTCTCATCATTTGGAGTGTTGTTGCCTCAAAGGTGAGCTTATCGTTGAAGGCTTTGAATTTGAAGTTAATGCTTCTGGACATGTTAGAAAAAGACGGAAGTGTTAAAAAATGAAATAAACTCTGTACACGAAGATCGTAATTAAGTAAATGAAATGAATAAAATCCGCTTCCAAACATGAAGTTAACTTAGAGATTGTTTTGGAAGCAGAGCCAGCAATGGTTTCTGTGGGGAATGCAAGTCAATGATTACGGTCGATTTAAAGGAAATGTTCCAGGGGTGGTGGGCACAGGCTGCTGGTTCTGCGGGTGTGTGCGTGTCCGTGGGAGCTGAGTAGAGAGCCACAGAACGTTCCAGGTTGCGTGGGCGGCGGTGAACTCTGCCCATCCTCCGGCCACCTTTTAGCCAGCCACGGCTCGCTCTAAACCTTTGCCTTGAGGAAGAAAGTTCTCTTCCTCGGGTTGATAATAGCAAGAATTTACTAACGTGTACCAAGTGGGAATAATACAGTAAGTACTGCACAGCACAGTTACCCAGTGTTTTACATACTGGTTTTTAAAACCTAAAGCTGACAGACTGTACCAGTGTTCAGACAATGTACAGACTGTCACCCAAATGTTCTGACTTCTTGCTGGTCCAAACAAACACTGACTTGTTTGTTTGTTTTTTTTAACAACTCAGAATTAACTGCTTCTGTCCTTGATAAAGCTGTTTTCTGGACTTAAAAATAACAAAAAACCACTTGATTAAATGATGCGAGCCTGACTTCTCCCGAAGAACAATTTTCCTGGACAGCTTGAGAGAGGAACATCATAGTTGTCAACGTGACAGTAGTTCCCATTGGAGGAAAATAATGAAATGATTAAAATGAAACTCACCAAGAAGTTTTCTTCTATCTTTCCTGTTTTAAAGTGGTGAAGTGTGGCTGGACAAAAGGAGGGGCTGTTCAAACCAACCAAATCACTGGTTTGAAAATGCTGTAGAAGCAAACTTTTCTGGGTGTGTTAGGACCCAGCTGTTCTTTCACCCACCCCTCCCCCCCACTTTCCACTAAGAAAATATTAGATTAGGGAATACGCCTAAACATTATTCTCTGCACCGTCAGCCTTTCGGGGTAGTGTATTTTACTAGGCATTTGCTTAAGAGACCAATGGCTTAGGTGAAGCCTTCTCACACTGGCCATTTCGATGAAAGGGAGTTCACTATGAGATCTCTCAACTTTTTCCTAACATTCTCTGGCTTCATACACATTTGTGATTGTACGGGGTCTGCTGAATGGGCTTTATTCATTTATCTTTTACAGAGCTTTGCTCGCAATCCATTATAAAACAAGGTTCTAGAGATTTCCTTTTTGATTCAAGTTGTTTCTCTACAGCTACTCAACAGGGATGCTATTGAAGGATCGTGGGATAAGGACCTAGATTTTTTCTGAACTATAGAAATGCCACTTGATTTTCTGCTGAGGTTTTCCATATATCTTGAATTTTTTATTTAAATGCAATTAGCCAATATATAGTACATCATTAGTTTCAGAGGTAGAGTTCAGTAATTTATCAGTTGTGTATAACACCCAGCTCATCACATCACGTGCCCTCCGTAATGTCCAGCACCAGTTACCGCCTCCCCTCAGCAACCCTCAGTTTGTTTCTTTTGGTTAAGTCTCTTATGGTTTGTCTCCCTCTCTGAAAACAGAGCCCCAGAGCTGTGGCTGTGATTGCGACAGAACCCAGGGCGGGGTGAGTTTCACAATCCAGCCATTTGCAGGAGATCTTTTCACCATTAAAAGTGTTTCCCTGGCTTGTGTCGGTGTTAACGCCAAGAGCTCTCCCGTGCCGGGGGAATGGGGCCTTGGGCAGGGAGGCAGAGTTGAGCCTTTCTGAATATTTTGAACGTTCCAGAATCTCGGGTCTGGCCGGCTGTCCTGACAGGGTTCGGGCCTGGTTCATGCATCAGGGGGCGTGCTTTGGAGATTCTTCAGCTGCTTTCGGCTGGGGCAGCAGCTTTCCAGGACCACAGTGCCAGGTCAGGGGGTCTGGCTCAGTCATGATCAACGAGGCACCCTTTTCCCATCCCAACACGCTGCATCATCTTTTGGCAACTCACAAGATATTTGGGAGTCATTCTGTTACATGATTGCAAAAACAGCAAAAAGATAGAACACAGATTCCTTGCTTACTGATGGTGTAGGAGGGAAGGCAGAAACACCATCTATGGCTTGTTTCCTGAACTAAATAGCACAGCAGCTTCTAAACACTCCTTGTCAGAATTGTCACTGGGAAAATAATAATCCCAATGAGTAGGCACTCTGTCATTTTTTTTTTTTTTTTAAAGATTTTATTTGAGAGAGAGTGAGTGAGAGAGAAACCATGAGCGGGAGAAGGGGCAGAGGTAGAAAGAGAAGCAGACTCCTCATTGAGCAGGGAGCTCGATGTGGGGCTCAATCCCAGAACCCTTGGATCATGACCTGAGCCGAAGGCAGGCACTTAACTGACTGAGCCACCCCCAGGCGCCCCTTGTCATAGTTTCAAAATGCTAATTTATGTCTTTGATGTTTTGTGTGTTATTTTGCACAAAATGGCAATTTTGTTTGTTTTTACACAATGGCAATTTGAAGACAGAAAAAATTCTGTTTTGACTGTCTTCCTTAGTCAATGATCCATACCTTGAAAAGTACAAAAACAAATATTAGGTCTAAATTCCCAACAGATAAAGCAAATGGTTGTGTAAAGAGTAATCTGATACATTTAAAAAGAAAACCCCAAACTTTAGTTAAATCCTCATTTTAAAAAACTCTGAAAAAGACTTAATGATGTGGTTTTGGTTTCTACTTAACTGAGTTCTATTATTGCATTGTCAAGACAAGACTATCTGGTGCTCGATTTCATGGCCCTGAAGAGATTTTAAACACCCTAATGCAGAAATGCGTGTGTGTGTGTGTGTGTGTGTGTGTATAATATATATTATCTAAAACAGCTTTATCGAGGTATAATCTACATAAATAAACCATACGTATTTAAAGTTGTATAATTAAGTGCTTTGATGTGTATGGACCCATGAAGCCAACGTCACAATCAAGATATTGAACATATCCATCACCCCCAAAACTTTCCTCACACCCCTTGGCAATCCTTTCCTCTGGTTTCTCCCCACATACTCCTCAGGCAGCTGCTGATCTATTTTCTATCACCATAGATAAGTTTGCATTTTCTAGAGTTTTATATGGAAGTACTCATATAGTATATACTCTTATGTTAGCCTTTTTTCATCCAGCATAATCATTTGGATGTACATCCATGTCGTACTATGTATCAATAGTTGATGACTTTGTATTGTTGAGTAGTAGTCCTTTGTATGTGTGGACCACTATCTGTATATAGTTGTTTTGTAGCTGAGGACTTGTGGCAAAATGGTGTGGAAAACTATTGGTATTGATAGTAAGACAAATTCTTACTATCTCTGATTTTTCTGAAGACAAGATGGTAACAGATGTATAACAGATGTAGGGCACTAGATAAAACCATAGTGGATGGAGTAAGAAAAACACATTTCATGTTTAGAGCCCTGGAAAATGTTGGATTGAGGCTACATAATTAGCTTAAGCCATTTCAAGTTGGCAGAAAGCTCAGTAGGGTTAAAGGAGGTTCATTTGGAAAATGTTGGTTACTCCGTTTCATTAAACAAATATTTTTGAAGAAGGCCTCCGTCTGGCCCAGGACTAGGCCCCGTGGGGACAGAGCAAGGAACCCAACCTCTCTCTTGCCCTCCAGAAGTTCACATCCAGTCAGTGAAAGAGACATAGACAGAAATAATTACAATATGAAAAGTAGAAATGAGGGTTGCAGTACAGAAGTACAAGTAGCCAAGGATGTTCAGAGGTGGAAGGAATTACTTCGGCCAGGAGGACTCTGAGAACCTGTTTGCAGGTGGTGGCGACATCTTAGAAGGGCTTTGAAGGATGGTTCCCGTTGAGTATATGCAGTTTCGAGAGGACACCAGCATAAAACAAGAAAACGTGGGCTAGGGCCTGGAGGTGGGAAGCGAAGGGGCATCTGTGGGGAAGTACTGTGTTTGCAGGGCTGTCTCCTCCTGAGGGCTGAGGGAAGGCTCTGCTCTGGGCTGCTCTCCCTGCGTGTAGATGGCCACCTTCCTCTCAGTGTCTATCCCATCCTTTCCCTCTGTGTGTCTCTGTGTCCCATTGGATTAGGGCCCATCCCAATGGCCTCATTTTAACTTGATTACCTCCATAAAGACCCTATCTTTAAATCCGGTCACATTCTGAGGTACTGGGTGGGGGTGAGGACTCCAACATATCTTTTTGGGGGGACACAATTCAACCCATAACAACCAGTGTTGGGAGGTTGAGCCTTATCATTTAGGCAAAGGGGAATCATGGAAGGCTTTTGATTTGGGACACCATTGGAACCTTGCTAATGCTGATCAGGCAATTTTGCAAAACAGATATGAGAGGGGGAGCGTGGGGTGGGGGTGAGGGGTGGTGGGAGGGGCCCTGTGGGGAGACTGGCAGCAGTCCATGCAGAACCTGTGGTGGGGGAAGCAGACCTGGCCATGAAGAGGATGGGAAGCAGCAGCCCAGTCGAATGGCCAGGTGGCCTCTCCTCTGCATGGGTTGAGGATACATGAAGAACTGTCATGGGGTGATCTGTGTAGTGTGTTGTCAAGGGTATTGATAAAAAGGACCACGTGTGTGAAGGAAGACACATCAGTTCAAGGACTGTCATTTGAAAGGTATGGCAGGATTGCCTTTATCCATGGAACAATCACCTCATTCCTCACCTGTGGTCAGGAACCAACTATAATTCTTCACATGGCCAATCAAGACCATTATTATGGAAGGAACCCATAGTTTTAGCCTTACTGCAAACTTGTGCCTTATGGTAAATATATATATATCCTCATGCACACAACACACGGAGTGCATGCATATCATTTATATAAAGCTTTTTAGGTACACAGTTTTCACAGAAATTTTATTCTTCCAATACCTGAGAGGTAAAAGCCGGGGGGGATGCAAATATTAAAATGCCAATTTGTTTATTTAAATTTTAATTTAGATTCTAGTTAGTTAACATATAGTGTAGTATTGGTTTCAGGGAGAGAATTTAGTGATTCATCACTTACATACAACACCCAGTGCTCATCACAACAAGTGCCCTCCTTAATGCCCATCACCCATCTAGCCCAACCCCCACCCACCTCCCTCCATCAACCCTCAGTTTGTTCTCTATCATTAAGAGTCTCTTATGGTGGGGCACCTGGGTGGCTCAGTCAGTTAAGCGGCTGCCTTCGGCTCAGGTCATGATCCTGGGGTCCTGGGATCGAGCCCCGCATCCGACTCCCTGCTCAGCAGGGAGCCTGCTTCTCCCTCTCCCTCTGCCTACTTGTGCTCTCTCTCTATCTCTCTGTCAAATAAATAAATAAAATCTTAAAAAAAAAAGAGTCTCTTATGGTTTGCCTCCCTCTCTCTCTTTTTTTCCCTTCCCCTATCTTCCTCTGTTTTGCTCCTTAAATTCCACATATGAGTGAAATCATATGGTATTTGTCTCTCTTTGACTAACTTATTTCACTTAGCGTAATATACTCTAGTTTCATCCATGTTGTTGCTAATAGCAAGATTTCATTCTTTTTGATGGCTGAGTAATATTCCATTATATATATACCATATGTTCTTTATCCATTCATCTGTCCATGGACATCTGGGCTCCTTCCATAGTTTGGCTATTGTTGATAGTGCTGCTATAAACATTGGGGTGCATGTGCCCCTTCAAATCAGTATTTTTGTATCCTCTGGGTAAATACCTAGTAGTGCAATTGCTGGGTCATAGGGTAGCTCTATTTTTAACTTTTGAGGAACCTCCATACTGTTTTCCAGAGCAGCTGCACCAGCTTGCATTCCCACCAGTAGTGTAAGAGGGTTCCCCTTTCTCCACATCCTTGCCAACATCTGTTGTGTCCTGTGTTGTTAATTTTAGACATTCTGACAGGTGTGAGGTGGTATCTCATTGTAGTTTTGATTTTGAGCATCTTTTCATGTGTCTGTTGGCCATCTGGAAGTCTTCTTTGGAAAAATGTCTATTCATGTCTTCTGCCTATTTCTTAACTGGATTATTTGTTTTTTGGGTGTTGAGTTTGATAAGTTCTTTATAGATTTTGGATACTAACCCTTTAGGTCCTTGCAAATATTCTCCCACTCAGTAGGTTGCCTTTTAGTTTTGTTGATTATTTCCTTCACTGTGTAGGAGATTTTTTATCTGGATGAAGTCCCAGTAGTTCATTTTTGCTTTCGTTTCCCTTGCTTCAGGAGACATATCTATAAAAAAGGTGCTATGGCTGATGTCAAAGAGGTTACTGCCTATGTTCTCTTCTAGAATTTCCTGTCTCACATTTAGGTCTTTAATCCTTTTGGAGTTTATTTTTGTGTATGGTGTAAGAAAGTGGTCCAGTTTCTTTTGTATGTTGCTGTCCTGTCATCCCAACACCATTTGTTGAAGAGACTTTTTTTCCATTGGATATGCTTTCCTGCTTTGTTGAAGATTAGTTGACCATCAAGTTGTGGGTCCATTTCTGGGTTTTCTATTCTGTTCCATTGATCTGTGTGTCAGTTTTTGTGCCAGCAATATACTATCTTGATGATTATAGCTTTGTAATACAGCTTCAAGTCTGGAATTGTGATGCCTCCAGCTTTGCTTTTCTTTTTCAAGATTGTTTTGACTATTCAGGGTCTTTTGTGATTCCATACAAATTTTAGGATTGTTTGTTCTAGCTCTGTGAAAAATGCTGGTGGTATTTTGATAGGGATTGCATTAAATGTGTAGATTGCTTTGGGTTGTATGGACATTTAACAATATTCTTCCAATCCATGAGCATGGAATGTTGTTCCATTTCTTTGTATTATCTTCCATTTCTTTCATAAGTGTTCTGTAGTTTTTGGAGTACAGATCTTTTACCCCTTTGGTTAAGTATATTCCTAGGTATCTAATGGTTTTTGGTGCAGTTGTAAATGGGATCGATTCTTTGAGTTTTCTTTCTGCTGTTTCATTACTGGTGTATAGAAATGCAAGACATGGGGCATCTGGGTAGCTCAGTCAGTTAAACATCTGATTCTTGGTTTTGGCTCAGGTCAGGATCTCATGGGTTTTGAGATGGAACCCCGTGTCGGGCTCTGTGATCAGTGGGCAGTGTGCTTGAAGATTCTCTCCCTCTGCTCCTCCCCCAACTTGTGTGTGTGCACTCTCTCTCGCAAGTAAATAAGTAAATCTTAAAAAAAAAAAGAAAGAAATGCAAGACATTTCTGTATGTTGATCATTCTGTGACTTTGCTCAATTCATGTATCAGTTCTAGAAATTTTTTGGTGGAGTCTTTCAGGTTTTCTGCATAGCATATCATGTCATCTGCAAATAGTAAAAGTTTGACTTCTTCCTTGCCAGTTTGGATGCCTTTTATTTCTTTTTGTTGTCTGATTGCTGTGGCTACAGCTTTTAGTACCATGTTAAATAAAAGTGGTGAGAGTGGATATCCCTGTCTTATTCCTGACCTTGGAGGAAAAGCTCTCAGTTTTTCCCCATTGAGGATGATATTAGCTGTGGGTCTTTTGTGTATGGCCTTTATGATGTTGAGGTATGTTCCCTCTATCCCTACTTTGTTGAGGGTTTTTATCAAGAATGGATGCTGTACTTTGCCAAAGGCTTCTTCTGCATCTATTGAGAGGATCATATGGTTCTTTTCCTTTCTTTTATTAATGTGGGGTATCACATTGATTTGCAAATACCAAACCACCCTTGCAGCCCAGCAATAAATCCCACTTGGTTGTGGTGAATAATCCTTTTAATGTACTGTTGGATTCAAATTTTTGCATCCATGTTCATCAGGTATATTGGCCTGTAATTCTCCTTTTGTGGGGTCTTTCTCTGGTTTTGGAATCAAGGTAATGCTGGCCTCATGGAATGACTTTGGAAGTTTTCCTTCCATTTCTATTTTTGGAATAGTTTGAGAAGAATAGGTATTAACTTTTCTTTAAATATCTGGTAGAATTCCCCTGGGAAGCCATCCAGCCCTGAACTTTTGTTTGTTGGGAGATTTTTGATTACTGATTCAATTTCTTTGCTGGTTATAGGTCTGTTCAAATTTTCTATTTCTTCCTGTTTCAGTTTTGGTAGTTTATATGTTTCTAAGAAGTTATCTATTTCTTCCAGATTGTGCAATTTGTTGGCATATAATTTGTCATAATATTCTCTTATAATTGTTTGCATTTCTGTGGTTTTGGTTATGATCTCTCCTCTTTCATTTATGATTTTATTTGAGTACTTTCTCTTTTCTTTTTAAAGATTTTATTTATTTATTTGACAGAGAGAGAGGCAGACAGAGGGAGAGGGAGAAGCAGGCTCCCTGCTGAGCAGAGAGCCTGACATGGGACTCGATCCCAGGACCTGGGAACATGACCTGAGCTGAAGGCAGACGCCCAACCGACTGAGCCACCCAGGCACCTCTCCTTTCTCTTTTCTTTTTGATAAGTCTGGCTAGGGGGTTATCAATCTTATTCTTTCAAAGAACCAGCTCCTAGTTTCATTGATCTGTTCTGTTTTTTTGTGGGTTTTTTTTTTTTTCGCTATATCATTTATATCTGCTCGGATCTTTATTATTTCCCTTCTTCTGCTGGCTTTAGGCTTTATTTGCTCTTCTTTTTCTAGCTCCTTTAGGTGTAAAGTTAGGTTGTATATTTGAGACTTTTCTTGCTTCTTGAGGTAGGCCTGCATTGCTATGTACTTATAAATGCCAATTTATATTTGAGGTAACTGAGGATTAGAGAAGTTTTCAGGTCTTGTCTGACTCAACTGGTCTTTGGCTGAGTTGGGACTGGAACAGCCAGTGTTGTCATGGATAATAGAATTGGATGTTGTTCTCCATACTGTCTCCACAGAAATATGATTGCTCAGTATAGGATCCTGGAGATGCAAGGAAAGCCATAAGGTGGTGTGGCTGGGTACCACCTGGTATGTATTCAGAAGATGTTTGCTGAATGCATGGGTGAAAGAGAGCATGTGGGTTTTAATTTTTCTATTAAGACTATTTTTTTTTTTAGAACAGTTAATGTTCACAGCAAAATTGAAAGGGAGGTGCATAGATTTCCCAAATTCCCACTTCCTCCACACATGCACAACCTCCCCCGTTCTCACCATCCCCCACCAGAATGGTACATTTGTTACAGTCGATGAACCTACATTGACACAATGATAATCACCCGAAAGTCCATAGTTTACACTAGGCTTTATTTGGGGGAAGGCATGTGATTTTAGCTTGTCTTTCCTCCCATTGTTAAGAATCATATGTGTTGAGTTCAGTTTTCAGTTTTTAGTTATGGAGATCATCAGTTTGAACAACTGTCTTTGGTTTATGTTTTTATTTTTTATTTATTTATTTTTTAAAGATTTTTTATTAGACAGGGAGAGAGCACAAGCAGGGGGAGTGGCAGGCAGAGGGAGAGGGAGAAGAAGGCTCCCTGCTCAGCAGGGAGCCCTATGTGGGGCTCGATCCCAGGACCCCAGGATCACGACCTAAGCCAAAGGCAGACGCTTAACTGTCTGAGCCACCCAGGCACCCCTGGTTTGTGTTTTTAAAATGGAGGTTGTGACACACATACAGTCTTGAAAATGGTTGTTAATACTGAATGAGAATGCAGTGGCTTGCAGCTAAAATGAGCATTTGAGATGTGGCGGATTCCAGTTAAATCAAAGTAATGATATAATTTAGCTTCTTGAATTGGCAGTCTCAATGTAACCTTTAAAAGTTTTTGCCAAGACGTAAGTGTACGTTGACTATCTCTCTGATCCCTGATACAGTTTTCGTTCTGTAAGAGTTCATGTTACACAATTGTAAATCAAAATTCAGCTGAGTAAATTTTAAAGACTCTAGTGTCGTTATTCAGCAATTCACGAATTAGGCAGCATCCCATTTAGTAGAGAGAGAGAGAAGGAGCTCCAAAGAGCTGTTCAAAATGAACAGATTTTATAGGCAGAAAATGGTGGGAAAAGGAAGTTTCTAGCAAAGAGTGGATTGTTTCAGAAAAAGTTGCCTTTGAATGGGGTCGGAAGGGGTCTGCCGGTGGATTACCGCACGCATGCTGACCAGGTAATTCCAGATTAACTGATTAAAGGTTACATTCCTAGGAGAGGCTGAAACTGCAGTTAGGTTAGATATTGAGTCTTGGTTTGCTGACATGGGGCTTAGCACAAGAGACTCCATTTGGAGCCTGTTTACTCTTTTTTTTTTTTAAGATTTTATTTATTTATTTCACAGAGAGTGACAGTGAGAGAGGGAATACAAACAGGGGGAGTGGGAGAGGAAGAAGTAGGCTCCCCACTGAGCAGGGACCCCGACATGGGGCTTGATCCCAGGACCCTGGGATCATGACCTGAGCCAAAGGCAGACGCTTAACGACTGAGCCACCTAGGTGCCCCTCTTTTTTTTTTTTTTTTAAAGATTTATTTATTTGAGAGAGAGAGAAAGGACAACCAGGAGGGGCAGAGGAAGAGAGAATCTCAAGCAGACTCCACTCTGAGCACAGAGCCCCAGGCGGGGCTCGATATCACCACCCTGAGATCATGACCTGAGCCAAAACCAAGAATTGGCCATGTAACCAACTGAGGCATCCAGGTGCCCCGTTATCTCTTTTTTAACACAAGTATGGTTTGGTGGTACTGGGAAGTTACAGTGACGAAAGACAGAACTTCATTTTGAGAAAGCTAAATTATAAAAATATAGGGAAGTATTTCAAAGATTAATTTTGTGGCTTTGAAAATATCGTGCTGGCTTATATATTTTATTCATAAAAATTGAAGCCAATTTCAGAGAAACCTTTGGGTGGTGGGCCAGCTTAGGCACCTCCTTATTGGGAGGACAAGAACTACTACTTAAACCACATATTTAATTGTTTCAGTTAAATTAAACAACACAATAATGCAATCTATGTAATTTTTCTTAAAAAATAAGCATGATTTCAAGGAAATGGAAACAAGCTACTATCTTTAAAACTAGTTAACTGATGTTAGTTGGGCCCCTTCACCTCAAAGTCTATATATTTGTCTCCCTTCTCAATTTGCAAGAATTGTAGTTGCCCAGAAGTTTCCCTCCAAACTGGGATAGTGTCCAAGGCATACTGTCCAACAGCCCCTTGTACCTGGGTTCTGTGTGGCTCTCTCAGAACCATAGGGAGCTGGCCAATGTAGGGAACACCATACCCTCCAGTGCCCCGAGAAAATCCAACCCGACAAGCCTGCCTGAGTAGTGAGGACTTTACTGAAGACTGTGGCTTTGGTTAGAGGATGCCTTAGGGTCATCAACCTTAAACATCCACTGGCCACCCTAAGGCATTTTGGAGAGTAGCTCCTCCTCACTTCTTTCACCTCTGGTGGCCTCCTGCTCTGTCACCCATACCCATTTGAGAGCAAATCAGCCAATTCCTTCTTCACACCTGGCTAAGCTCCCCCACCCCCTGTTCATCCACACCTTCACACCGGGGCTGGGGTAGGTTGTGGCAGCACCTTCCAAAGAAAAACCACGTTCTTTCTGAGTGGAGTGCAGGTGAATAAAAATCTCTCCACCTCACTGTGTTAAATGTGCATTAAGAAAAAAACCTAAAGGAATATTGGGTTATCCCAGACAATGTGAGACTAGACTATAACATTGTGGTCCCTTTCTCCCCAGTGTGGTCATAAATTAGAAAAGAAATGGAAGTGTTCCTGTATTTGCAATATGCCCAGATTATTACTTTTACTGAGAATGAATTGACCCAAAAGAAGAAGGTGTTGTTTTTGTATCTGCTGAGAAATTCCTACTCTCTGGGGGTTTTCTTTCTTTCTTTTTTTTTTTTTTAATTTTTATTCTTATGTTAATCCCCATACACTACATCATTAGTTTTAGATGTAGTGTTCCGTGATTCATTGTTTGTGCGTAACACCCAGTGCTCCATGCAGAATGTGCCCTCCTCAATACCCACCACCAGGCTAACCCATCCTCCCACCCCCCTCCCCTCTAGAACCCTGTTTGTTTTTCAGAGTCCATCGTCTCTCATGGTTCGTCTACCCCTCCAATTTACCCCCCTTCATTCTTCCCCTCCTGCTACCTTCTTCTTCTTTTTTTTTTTTCTTAACATATATTGCATTATTTGTTTCAGAGGTACAGATCTGAGATTCAACAGTCTTGCACAATTGACAGCGCTTACCAGAGCACATACCCTCCCCAGTGTCTATCACCCAGTCACCCCATCCCTCCCACCCCACCCCCCACTCCAGCAACCCTCAGTTTGTTTCCTGCGATTAAGAATTCCTCATATCAGTGAGGTCATATGATACATGTCTTTCTCTGTTTGACTTATTTCGCTCAACATAGTACCCTCCAGTTCCATCCACATCGTTGCAAATGGCAAGATCTCATTCCTTTTGATGGCTGCATAATATTCCATTGTATATATATACCACATCTTCTTTATCCATTCATCTGTCGATGGACATCTTGGCTCTTTCCACAGTTTGGCTATTGTGGACATTGCTGCTGTAAACGTTGGGGTGCACGTACCCTTTCAGATTCTCTGGGGCTTTTCTAAGCATCTCAGGGACCTAACCAAGTCACAGGTGTAGTCTAAAGCTTGCCAGCATCCATGGTCTTCATCCAAAGGACTGAGATCCCTAGAGAGGAGGGATGGATGGTGCAAACCAAGTCAAAGGAAACAAAGGAAAAAGGATTTTGAAATGACTGTGACTTTCATAGGAGAATTTGAGGAAATGATTTCTCTTCTTAAAAAAAAAAAAAAAGAGGAAATAATGAAAATAGAGTTATCGGGTAGTTCTGGAAAGAAAGGTTTGGATCCCCAAACCACGGAAAGTCATATTTGTGGTGAGCATCCTGGGAAGGGCTGAGGCCGGCAGATGTTCTCATGGCTCGCACTCTGGGAACCCAGAGGATGAGGGCATCGGGGAGTGAGCGGGAGGAGCGTCCTGTGGTTCTGGCTCTGGGAATGAGGAAACATGATGTCAGTGTGAGGAATGGAATGGTATAGAACTTGTGTGTGTGTGTGTGAGGGGGGAATCATCCTGCAGCCGCAGTGACCATTCCGGAAGGAATCCTGTGGGAGAATGCAGGCCTTCATTAATTATTGATTACTGAGCCTTCCAGAAAGCCGTCACTGTGAGCCTGCACTGGCTGGCCCTCCTCCCCATTGCGGCTTGACTTTTGTAATGGATTTCCCAAAGTCAGGAAGTGAAAACTAAGAATGTGGACTTCTAGGAGCGCATGCATAAGCTGTATTTCACGGTGCTGGACACGCCCTGCACTTGGAGCCCTGGTCCTTTCTAGAAACGCACACTTTCTCTGAAGGAAGGTGCCCACCGCTCTCGTGGGCATCGTCTACTGCGACCGATTCGGGACTTAGCCTCCACTGAGCTACGGCGGTGCTCCCGAGTCACCTTCCTTCAGGACGGCAGAGTCTGTGTCCCCAGGGTGAAGGGGAGGGGGGATCATTGTAAAGGATGGAGGGGGAAAACTCCTTATGCTGTGTGATCGGAGCAAACCACTGAGGGGTGAAGAGGAGTCTAGGTTTTAAGATCTAACTTTCTGCTCTAAGTACATAAGGAAATTAATTCAAGAGGAAACAAAAAATAAGCAGCTTAGGATTGCGGTGTCTCCAGCAAATACAGCCCCTTCGTCTGGGGAAGCAGAGAGTCTCCTGTGTATACGTTTTCATTTTGAACACCTTGCTTTGGTCTTAGGATATGCTATTTTTTTAAAAAAGTGAACAAAGCTATTTTATAATCTGATTTCAATCAGGGCTCATCCATCTTTTGGTTTCATTAGATGCATTTTGTATTTCAGAAATATATTTGCCCAAGCATTCTGGCTTTTAACACTTTGATGGATTTTCCTAAAAGCCAAGAAGATATTTTCTGTTTCTTTCCTTCCATTAACGTCTCCATGCAGAGATCGAATTAAAATTGTGTCCTTGAGCAGAAAAAGATAAGATGAGAATTTTGGTTTGTGTGTCTGATGTGCTTTAACCTGGAAGAAGGCCCTTTGGTTCCTTCACTTTGTCCTATATGGGAGACTTTTTCATCCTGTGGAAAGTTAGCCTTGGAAGGGACCTTGGCTGGATAGAGTCACCTTCTCAGATTGCAGAGATTGTCATTGTAGATGCACATGGTTCCCAATGGCCAAGGTTTGATTGTCAGTAAGAGAGAGTGGATTCAAATCAAATGGCAAGTGTCTCTTTCTCTTCAACATAGTTCTGGAATCACTTCCAGTTTCAAACTTTGTAGCCTCCACTGCCTGACTGATTTTCTGTTGCAACTTCCATAAAAAGCACATCTATTTATTCCCTGATTGATAGAAAAACAGTAACAACAGAAGCCAGAAGAAACCCATTTGTCACAAGTAGTTTCTAGAAAAATTAGTTTACTGTCTTGTCAATCTCTAAATTAATACATGAGACTAAACTTTGTAAAAGTGAATTACTGTGTAAAAAGCCGGGAAACTTTGACCTGTGCTACAACATGGCTGAAACTTGAGGGTGAAGGAGTTCAGAACAGGCCATCCCAAAATGTGCCACGTTGGCATATTGATTATTTTGACCTGAAGGCAGTTGAGGAAACGCAGAGACAAGAAGAGCTCTCTGTCTTCCCTTGTTCTAAAACCAGGTTTGTAAGTTCCTGTCTCCCCTGTACCAGGATGAGGAGAATGACCTTGTCACTTTGATAGATGAGTCTGCATAAGCGAACCTTACTAAAATAGCCCTTACCTTCCCTCAGTTTCCCCCATATACTTCCTAGCAACATTCCCACAATTTATTGCCCCTAGAAGCCCAAACCCCTTTTCCTTGGTCTAGTCACTTCACAATTTATCACCCTGTGTTAAAATGGTAGATAGGTCCCTGAGTCTAACTGCTTGTTTTCACTTTTTCCTGTAAAGCCTCCAGGCATGTAAAAAATATTAACAACTTGGATGTCTTTTCACCTGTCTTTTGTCAGCTTAATTCACAGGACCCAGAACAAACCTAAGAGGGTAGAGGAAAAGTGTTTTTCTCTCCTACAAGGACATTATGCTAAGGGAACTAAGCCAGTCAGGAAAGGACAGATGCTGTATGATTCCACTTCTGTTAAGTCCCTAGAGAGGTCAGATTCACAGAGACAGAAGTAGATGGTGGTTGCAGGGGTTGGGAGGGCGGGGACTGGGGAGTTAGTGTGTAACGGGTTCAGAGCTACAGTTTGGGAAGATGAAAAGAGTGCTGGGGGTGATGGTTATACAATAGTGTGAGTGGACTTAAAGCCACTGAACGGTGCTTGTAAAATGGTTAAGATGGTAATTTCCTTTTTTTAGGGGCCAGGTTTGAATCAGTTACCCCTTCGCATCCCGCTCCACTCGCCCCCCCCCCCCGTTCCACGGCAGACAGCGCTAATTCATCAGAGCAGTCTCCCCTGGATGAGGACCAGGAATGCTTCTCAGCTTTATCCTTCCTCTCAACACTCTTCCCTGGTTAGGATTTTCCTGAACTGGGGGGGAAAATATGCTTCTTCAGCCCCCTGTTATCTCCTGGTTAGCACCCTATTTCTCATTTACCATCACAAGCAAACTTGATGGGAGAGGTTTCGGGGGCTGCACTGTACCTCCCCTTGCTTATTTCATTCTTTATTCCGACCCAGTGTCCTCTCTGTTGATCTGAGCAGCACTGGCTCAGGTCACTGAGCGTCTCCTTGTCTCAAAAATAATATCTGTCAGTCCTTCTGCTCCTGGACCCTCTCAGCAGCACTGGGAATACTCCTTTCCCTTTGCTTCTAAGAGAGTGTGGTTTTCCTTCTCTCTCCAGCAGCATGTGCTGGCCATTTTCTGCTTGCCCCCGGATCCATTTTCCATCCGTCCCCATCCTGATTTTGCTCTAGGAGTCTGCCCTGGACTGGTTGTGATTTCATCCTTTCATTGTATTGACGAAACTGTGGCCCAGAGGTGGGATGTTCCTTGCCTGTTATTCAGGTAACAAGTGAAAAGGGCTATTGCTTTTAGTCTAGGGATACTTGCAATTGGTTACGGTTTCCAAAATTGTCTCACTCGTGCCGCCTCACTGGGTTCCCTCACCACCTAGCTCTGCGCTGCTCCATCTGCTGTAAGGCATCCGCTCTCTCCCTCCAGGGTGAAGTCGGCAGTAACAGTTTCCTCTGCTGGAGGCCCCAGCTCCCGTCCAGTGGCCTTCCCCTAATACTGTTCTCGCAGCCTCGGTTGTCTCTACATTTTGATAACCTTGTGCTCCCCTTGCCCTTTCTGACCTGGGGTTGGTACATTTCTCCCATTCTTTTTTTTATTATAAATTATTTGATTAAATTAACAAAAAAACCAAGCTCATGGATAGAGAGAACAGATTGGTGGTTGCCAGAAGTAGGGGATGCGGGTGGGAGAAATGGGTGCACTGGGTTTTTTGTTACCTTGTGCGTTTTTGTGTTTTTGATTCCACATATAAGTGAGATGGGAGGGTATTTGTTTTTGCCTGACTTACATCATTTAGCTTAATGCTCTCAAGTTCTATATGTGTTGTCCCAGATGGCAGGATTTCATTCTTCTTTTATGGCTGAGTAGTATTCCTGTGTGTGAGTGCATGTGTATGTGTGTGTGTGTGTGTGGACCACATCTTCATCCATCCATTCATTCAAGTGTCTATCCATGGACACTTAAGTGCATCCATATCTTGGCTATTGTGAATAATGGTGCAGTGCACATGGTCGGGGGGGCAGACACCTCTTCAATTAGTGCTTTCACTTCCTTCAGATAAGTGTCCAGAAGTGAGATCGCTGGATCATATGGTCACTTTATTTTTAATTTTTTAAGGAACCTCCATATTGTTTTCCACACTGGCTGCACCAATTTACATTCCCACCAACAGTGCACCAGGGTTCCCTTTTCTCTACATCCTTGCCAGCACTTGTTATTTCTTGTCTTTTTTTTATAAAGAGATTTTTTTTTTAAAGATGTTATTATTTGAGAGAGAGCGTGAGCAGGTCTGGGGGAAGGACAGAGGGGGAGGAAAAAGCAGGCTCCCCGCTGAGCAGGGAGCCCAATGTGGGAGGGAGCCCGACGCAGGGCTCGATCCCAGGACCCTGAGATCATGACCTGAGCCGAAATAGGAGTCAGATGCTTAACTGACTGAGCTATCCAGGTGCCCCAATTTCTTGTCTTTCTTGATACCAGCCATTCTGACAGGTGTGAGGTGATATCCCATTATGGTTTTGATTTGCATTTCCCTGATGATGAGTGATGTTGAGCACCTTTTCACAAACCTGTTGGCCATCTGGATGTCTTCCTTGGAAAAATGTCTATTCAGATCCTCTGCCTATTTATTAATCAAAAAGATTTTTTTTTTTTTTTGCTTTGAGTTATATGAGTTCCTTATGTATTTGGCTATTAGCCCCTTATCAGATATATGATCTGTAACTATTTTTTCCCATTCAGTTAGGTTGCCTTTTTGTTATGTTGGTTTCCTTTGCTGTGCAGAAGCGTTTTTGGTTTGATGGAGTCCCACTTGTTTGTTTGATGTTACGTGTATTCCACACATATGTTATACATATTTACCACAGTGAAAAACAAAAAGTGAATTCCGTGCCTGGAGGTGGAAAACTTGGAGTATTTCCTGAACGTCGGCCAACTGCATCTGCCTGGATGTGCGTCCTGACGCCTGCTGAAATGCCTTCTTGCTTGTATGCACGTGCTGGTGTTGTCCCAGATCGGTGGTTATTTCTTCAGGCTCAGGGTGCTTCCTACCAGAGAGAGGGAGGCACCTCTTCTTTCTGGCTTCCTTCTCCATCCTAACAGTCTGTTCCAGTGGATACTGTGTGGGACCACACATGGAATAAAGCAAGAAGAGTTAGTTCCGGGGTTTTGGGAACAAGCCAATGCTTTGAGAAAGAGAGGAATTTACTAGAAAGTCTCTTCTTGGGAGAAATCCCGGTCAAGCAAGTGTCCCAGCGGGGGCACAGGGCTTTAGATTTGTGCACTTTTAGTGGCATGTATTCAAAAAACAAGTTACAGGTGAACACTAAATGCAGGGAAATGATCCTTACCTCGTAGGTCCTTACCTTGTAGAAATGATCCTCAGCCAGTGATGTGTGGTTATTTCCGAAAAGCCTTCTACTGGCAATGCGGGAGGGATGAGGGAGGAGAAAGAAGACAGGTGGGGGTGGGGTAGGAATGAGGAGATGAACAGAGGTGTGTCAGTTGCTCCTCCCGTGGCAGCCTCGTGAGTCCCTGTCCAGGAGACACCTGTGATGACAGACATGCTCACACTAATCTGCAGGTGGCTCCTGAAATGTGGCCAGGGTGACTGAGGAACTGAATGTTCAATTTTGTTTGCTTGTAATTAGTTTAGATTTAAAAAGCCCCACCTGATTAATGGCTATCTTCTTGGACAACACAACTTGAGGTCACCTTCTGGTGACCCGAGGACTCGAGCTTGATTTGGTTTTGGGGAGGCTCGGGGTTTCACATCTGCTGGGGTTAGACCTGAGGCACACTTGGGGCTTTTAATATGGACATTGGATTCCCCCAAACCTCGTCAAAAGTAGACTTAGTATCATTAAATTACTGTTTGATTAGTCAATTATTGACTGATGTGCATTGTTTGTTGAGCACCTGCGCTAGGACAGACGCTGTGTTTAAAAATGAGGACACTGAACAAGCGTGAATGGAGGCATGTTATGAAAGAAGTCTCACCTCCTGTCAGTGGGAAGGAGTCTTTCTGTGGGGGGAAGGGGGTGATGTCAGATGGAGGCAGTCATTTTGTCACATTTTGTTTTAATAGGGACATTTCAAGTCCTGTGGTCCCTGAACTCTATTCAACTTTTCTAGTCCTCTTCTTGCCACCTTCCTTCTCAGTAGAATCTTCTGGGTTGACCTGATGTCTTGAATGGTGGTTGAACTCATAAAAATGGTGAACCCTTGTTTCACCACCCCCCACCCCAAAAGGGTTTCAGATGGAGAGGAAGGGGAGGAGAGTTGAGAGGACAGGACGAAGAGGTTAGGCAGAGGTTAGGGTGGGCTCGGGCAGTGGGGCGGTGGGGCGGTGTGCTGCCGCAGCCCCCAGGGGCCCCCGGGAGTGCCCGAGGCAGCTGTGGACGGGGCTCCCTTGAGGGACAGGATTTTGTTACAGTCTCTACCCAAGACTGGGATGGAAGCCAAGGCTGCAGCCTGAGTCAGCCTTCCAGCTCCAGCCCAGCACCGCCTTGACTCTGTCCCTTGGGCTGTCGGTCCTTCTGCTTGGCCACCCCCAGCTGGGTGCAGTCAGTTAGCTGGTTCAGTAAGTGTCCATGGGGCACCTCCTGTGCGCTTACAACCCAAGGGTTCTTGGGGTAACACTTGGGCTGCTTTGGGTCAATTCACTCCCCCTGCCTGGCTGTCTAGCCCTTGGTTGCCTCAGAGGCTCCCGGCTCCTATGAGGAAGGAAGGCTGATGGGTGCCCTGAGTTTTGGGCTGCACTTCTCAACTCTGGCTGCACTTGACAATTACTGGGGGAGTTTTTGAAAGGTACAGATGCCTGGGCATTCCTGGCCCCAGGTCAGCTAAATTAGAATTTTGAGCATAAAGACCTGGGCATATTTTTTCTTTTTTTTTTTTTTTTAAAGATTTTATTTATTTATATGACAGAGAGACACAGCGAGAGAGGGAACACAAGCAGGGGGAGTGCGAGAGCGAGAGAGAGAAGCAGGCTCCCCGCCGAGCAGGGAGCCCGATGCGGGGCTCGATCCCAGGACCCTGGGACCATGACCTGAGCCGAAGGCAGACGCCTAACGACTGAGCCACCCAGGCGCCCCTGGGCATATTTTTTCAAAGCTCCCTGGCCAGGATATTGTCCTGCAGAGCACCGAGGGATGGAAGGAGGACCCGGGAATCCTGCTGCGTTCTCCCATCCTCTGGAAAACCTCCTGGCTGGCTCTCGTGGAGGCGGGAGCCCTGTTTCTGCAGGGAAAATCCCAAGAAAGCTGGGGGGCTGCATGCACAACCCTACCTCTCCCCCCACCCCTGCCACCCCCCAGATTGAGGCCTGAGGACCCTCAGTCACCTCTGAGACCCATGTCCTGGTGCACGGAGCAGCCGGAGTGTGAGCTTTCCCATGGCTGGAGGTGGCCGCCTGATGGCTTCCAGCTGTCACCGCTGGCCAGGGAGCCTCTTCCACACGCTGGACTCACCACTCTGTCAGAAATGCTGTCCACCTGAACTCCGCACTGCCAGCCGCAATGCCTACAGCAAGCCGATTAGGGCGGAGAGTGAGGTGGGGGATGTGCGTGGGGCTGGAGAGGAAGACAGGAACTCCAGGGAACTTTCCTAAGTTATGAGCTGGCTCCAAAGTGCTAACTGTCTTTAAAGAAAATAATGAGGTGTGTTGAAAGAGCGAGCACTTTCTTACACTCGGCTCAGCAGTTGGAGCCAGGGCCTCCAGGTGGGGAGGGAGTCGGACTTGCAGCCTCAGGTTTTGCTCTCCTGGTCCCGCTCAGCCAACATCCAAAAGGGTTTGCTATGGGCTGTCATCTGCTGGCTCACGTACAACACCCAAGCGCAAACACATTTTCACATTCAGTCTTAAATGCTCAGAGGAATCAAGGTTTTCTGAGATTACACATTTTTGCAGCATTATGCTATACTTGAGCATGCAAAACAATGAAGTGGAATTTTCTTTCTTTTTTTATTGCTTCTAGGACCACACAGGGAATTCTTTTGGTAGGTGGGGTGCTCAGGGTCTGGGGGCTGGTGTGCACTTGGCCCGGGTCGGATGCTGGGACAAGTGTTTGCTGAACGGGGATGGCAGCTACCCGCTGACCCAAACTTGTAGGGCTTGTGGAACATCTCTGGGTGGGTGGGGTTGCTTCAAATTTAAGGCCATCTCCGGAGTCACTGCTTCTGTGTGCTGGGAGGGCCGTCTGGGGTGCAGGAGAGAACACTTGGGTTTAAATCCCAGCCCTGGCCCTTCCTGACCATTGGAACTTGGACAGGTCACTTGACCTCAGTGAGCCTTTGTTTTCCCATTTGTGAAAAGGGGAAACTAAATAGATGGGCCTTAATGGGAGGTGTGGCAATAGCAGGGAACTAAGAGCCTAGAAGTGAAGTCTTGCCCCACCCTTCTTTTCTGTTTCATTCATTGGGCTTTTTCTTGTTTTCCTTGAAAAAATCTCTCTCTGGAGCTTCTCAAAATCTGTGCGTCTAGGCCCCACCGCAGACCAATTAAATCAGAACCTCTGAGAGTGAGACAGGGGCATTGGGTTGGCAGTTCTTTACGGTTCCTGGTGATTCTGCTGCCTGGCCGGTGTTGCGAACCACTGCCCTAGAAGGGCCAGTGGAACTGGGACAGTGACAGGTGTTGGGACAATAATGTTTGGGACAGCGCTGTCCCCAGGGCCCAGAGGGTCACCTGGGGTCCTGTTGGTGGGAGAGTTCCTTACATTTGAGGTTTTAGGGGTCATGGTTTTGACCCTCAGGGGCCAAAACCCATTACATTTAGTAATTTGCAATTTTCTCAGGAATGTGACTTTGAACTCCACCCACCACAAGGTGGGTGCCTGAGATGGAGTCACCTGGCTGGCACCAGGCCCCATGGGCCCCCCAACTCTCCCCTGAGCAGCACACAGCAGCCCTAGGGAAGTGATAGGGAGCTGATTCCTTTCTGGGAATTGGCCCTCAAAGAGAAGGGCAGCTGCTAGTGCTGGTGTTCACAATGAAGAGAGAGTGAAGATGTTCTAGAGAGCCACGATTCCAAGCTAGAAGTAGAAGTTGAGATAAGTTAAGGAGCAGCTTGCCTCTGTGCTGTGAGCAGGGGCCCCCGGGGGTGTTGGATTCCTGCATCCATCCCTCTGAGTGTCCGGGGGGCTGCTGGATTGCCACTCTCTGCTGCAGGCCCAGCGTTGGGTCTGGAGGACATTATAGCTCAGTGTATAGCTGAGTCTCAGTGTGATATGCGCATGCGTGGGGGGAACATGTACCTTTTTTTTTTTTTTTTTTAGAGAGAGGACAGGGAGGGGCAGAGGAAGAGGGAGAGAATCTTAAGCAGGCTCCATGCCCAGCGTGGAGCCCAACAGGGGGCTTGATCTCACGACCGTCAGTGGGAGGGGAGCTGGGTGCATGTGGGTCTAAGAGATGGAAGAAGGAGGCCAGTCTGATTTTGGCTGAACCCCAGGGGGTCAGGGCCGGACTGAAGAGACCAGTGGTCCCCTCTGGCAGACAGGGGCTTGGATCCTGTTCATTCGGGTCCAAGTCAGGGATGGCCAGGGGCTCTGGCAACTGCAGCCAGTGAAGAGAGATGCCACGCTTTTCTTCGGCAGGTATCGTGTGAACTTCAGACCCAGATATGTCACCAAGTACAAGACAGTGACACAGTTGGAATGGAGGTGCTGCCCTGGCTTTAGAGGGGGAGACTGCCAGGAAGGTCCCAGGGACCCTGTGAAGACTCCCCGCCTCACGCCCGCCCGGCCTCGAAATAGCATGAAGAAAGCCACAGGTAATTTCTTTGTACTTTGTGGTGGGTGACCACTCTGATCTTTCCAGTGCTCCTGCAGACAGTAGGATTTATGATTTTCAATGGCGATCTCTCCAAGGTCTTCAAGTAACACACATATATGCCTGCAGTAGACACATGTGGCATGCAAAGTTATTTGCAAAAGCAGTAGCAATCAGAGTACAGATTTTTTCTTTTGCAAGTAAATTGCTTTGTTAGGGCCAACTTGTGAAAGCCAAGGACTTAGCAATCAGTGTAGGGGATGGTTTCAGACTGGTGTAGTGTGCAGAACAGATGAAAAGAGATTCAGATGTAGTGATGCTTTGTTTGTTCTTGCTTTTCATCTACAAGCTCCCATAAATCTGAATTTGAAAGAACTAAATTTTTTTTTTTAAATAGGTAAATTAGAATCATTGTCATTCTGTTTGGGGTGAGATATTTGCAAAGCTAAGACAGAGAGGCATCCAGTGAAGTTGTTCTTAAATTTGTTTCTAAATTTTTTTTGAAGTAGCACAAATTCAGTGAATAACTCAGAAAGCAGTGATAATCTTCACCTTTACTTTTAAGTTTAACATTAAGTGGCTGACTTTTATGGATAAAAATTGTCCTTTTATCTTTCCTCTTTTTTAAGTTGAGTGAGAATAAATGTAACCTAGGTTTTCTCATGAATTTGATGGTTGTCTTTAAATGATTATATTTTCCCATGAAGTATTTTCAATTTTGAAACTTGTAGTGTTTCCCAATATTGTCTGTAAAATTTTAAAATAATTTTTATGAAAAAAAGTAATGCATATCAATTAAAGAGTGTTTATAAAGTATAGGGAAATACTTAGTTACACATAATCTCACCGCCGTATGATAACTACTGCTAACATTTTGTTATCACACATTACTCTCTTTCCTATGTCTGCACATACATTTTGTTAAAGAAAAATTCATTTATTCATCCCACAAATACTTATTGAGTTTCTATATCTGGCAGGCTCTATACTAGATACTTGGGAAAAGTGAAAAACAAGACAGACAGTCCTTGAACTCACAGAAGGCAAACATCAGACAAGTAATTACAATAAGTCATCATAGATAATATGATGGGGACACACAAAGGAGTCTGTTGGATCATAATAGTTTACTTTTGTTTCATTTTTATTTTATAAAAGCTTAAGCCTGTATGTAGTTTACTGAGTCGAATAGCTTTAAAAGGACTATTAGAAAAACAGTGACCCTCCTTCTCCCCCACTTTCCCTTCTCAGAGGTAATTCCTTTAAACTCTTTAGGTTGTCTTTTGGAATTACCTCCATATCTATTGACCTCTCATTATGGAAGGTGAGGGTTTGACTCCTTTTCACTGCTTTCCAGCACATGGCTCCCATACCCTCATCCTTTCTGTACAGTTTATACCAGATTTTTAATTTATTTAATACGTATTGTTTACATTGTAGTAACTGTATAGATAATGTTTACAGCTGAGCCATGTAGTATACTATGAATCTGTTGCCTTTCCTATACAGCTTTATGGTTTCTTTAGAGTTAGTATTTGTCTTATATTTTCCTTTGCTTTGTTTTTTATGTCTTTGTCCTTATTTCAACCCAAACTCTCCTCTGGGTGATTATCTAGATGTCCTTTCATTATGTTCAGATGCATGAGTGTCATCTTCCTGAAGCATCCTCCTAGAGCTTTCTTACCTGCCCCACCTGGTCATCCTCTTTTCCTTGTTCACAGCTGCCAGCCTGTGATCTTACTTGTCTCTCTCCCATTGATCCCCTCTTTCCTGCACTCCCTGCTTGTTCTCAACTTACTCCCTTGTTTTGGTAAAGCACATCCTCCAGTAGTTTTATGAGAAGATTGTATGGGAGTGGTACACTTTCTATTATTTTATAGTCTGAAAATATTTTTATTCTACCTTTAAAATTCTAGATTTGAAATAATTTTTATTCAGAATTTTGAAAGCATCACTCAATTTTCTTCTAGCTTTCAATACAGCTGTTGAAATGTCCAAAACCATTCTGATTCCCAATTTTTTATATGTGACATGGTTGTTCTGTTTTTTGTTTTGTTTTGTCATTTTAGTGGGATTTCAGAAGGGAATGAAAAGGAAATGCTTATCCTTAATCCACTATCATCAAAAAGAACATACTATTTTTTAAAAGATTTTATTTATTTGAGAGAGAGAGTGCGTGTGAGCACTCAAGAGTGAGCACAAGCAGAGGGAGGGGGAGAGGGGGAGAGGGAGAAGCAGACTCCCTGCTAAGCACAGAGCCTGACGTGGGGTTCATGGGGCTCTTTCCCAGGACCCTGAGATAGTGACCTGAGCGGAAGTCAGAAGCTTAACCAACTGAGCTACCCAGGTGCCCCAAGGACATGCTATTTTTATTTTTATTTATTTATTTTTTAAAGATTTTATTCCTTTATTCATAAGAGACAGAGAGAGAGAGAGGCAGAGGGAGAAGCAGGCTCCCCGCTGAGCAGGGAGCCCGATGTGGGACTCGATCCCAGGACCCTGGGATCATGACCTGAGCCGAAGGCAGACGCTTAACCATCTGAGCCACCGAGGCGCCCAGGACATACTATTTTTAGAACTTATTTTTTAACTCAATCTATAATGAACAACCGTTCATTAAATAGTTTACAATATCATTTAATGGCTTTTGAGTGTGATTATTTGAACACAATCCCCTGCTACTGGTCATTTAGGTCGTTTGCAGTTTTTCAGTATTATAGATAGTATTTGAATAAACATTTTTTCCTCTTAATATTTTAGATTCATCCTTGATTATTTACTAGAATAAACTTCTAGAAGTATAATTGCAGGGGCAAAGGGATTCTGAGATTTTGATACATATTGCCAAATTATCCTTCCAAAAAGTTGTAGCAGTTTCCACAGTCACCAGGAGTATGGAAAAGAAGCATTTCCTTACATGCTGATTTTCCCCCAGTCTCCTGCCCTTTCCTTTTATTTCCTTTGCTCAGAATGGCATTTCATCTGTATGTGATTCAACAGTTTGTTTTTTTCTCCTAGTGGCTTGAGGTAGAATAAATTTTTCAGTGTGGAAAATAAAGTATTCTATAAAGTTCTCTGCTTGGGAGTTTGGCCATCTGAATTCCAGTCTTGGTTTTACCACTAAGTTGATTTTAATGAATAATACCTGTGGTTATGATTGTGTACAAAAGTTTAGGGGAGGAAAAAACAACAGTAAACTCAAATATCTGCAACGTTCTACATTTACTTTTAGTGTTTGTTCAGTGTACCTTAATGCATTTTACTTCATTGTAATCTATATTGTGTTTGACTTTTTCCACCTGTCAAGATAGTCTCCATATCATCTGTGTAGGCTTGTCGAGGTTAGCCCCTCCTTTTTTTTCTTAAGATTTATTCATTTCAGAGAGAGAAAGAGCAGTGGGAGGGGCAGAGGGAGAGGGAGATAAGCAGACTCCTCACAGAGCAGGGAGCCCAACGTGGGTCTCAGTCCCAGGACCCTGAGATCATGACCTGGGCTGAAATCAAGAGTCAGAGGCTTAACTGACTGAGCCACCCAGGTGCCCCTGTTAGCTCTTTCTAGTATTCCTTGTATCCTACTGTGTGTTCGGGGGCATGGTTTGCTTCTAATCTCCTATTGCCTCAGGTTTCAGTAATTTTCTTTTTGTCGAGTTCATCAATCTATTTGTCACTTTATTTTCATTTTTATGACTCATCACAATCATCTTTATAACTTTTTTTCCTTCTTTTGGACTATTTCCTTGGAGGTATATTTCTCAGATCATCAAAAATTCAATGTTTATATTCTTTGATTTAGTGAATCTTAGTCTATATGACCGTGTGGCTTTATTGTTAGGAGATGCCAGCAGAATCACTGCTGTATTTCTCTTTTGGTTTTAGTTTCCCGAACTGCGTAATGGTGGTAAACAATGCCTATGAGACTCCTTTAGCCTAGTGATGCTAATAAAAGTAAAAGAACATTTAGGAGTTGCTTGGGGGATAACTTACTGCTTGTATGATATCATACCACCCAACAGCTAATGGGTGGATCTTGCTAAAGTGGCTTCTTGTGGTTTTATAGAACAGAGCCAATCATTGGGGTGTAGCTGCTGCTCACTAATGTGGGAACAGTGTGTCCATATGACAGAGTAGATTAAGAATATTTCCCATTAGGGTGAAAGAGACCACTGACCGTCTATTATGTGCCATGTACATATTCTCTTAACAACCCTAGGAGCGAAGATAGTACCTCTGCTTCAGAGATGAGGAGATTATAGTTCACAGAAGTTAATTAACTCGCTCAAGGGCAGACAGTAAACAGCGGAGCCAGACTGCAAGGAGAGGTCTCTTTGACTCAAAGCCTACTGTCTTTTTCGCTCTACCATGATTGCCTGTGGTTAGAGGGGATCTATAAGTGAAGGCTTAAGTGTATTCCTCAAGTACCCTGTTTATTGGCTTTGTAGAAAATGGGAAATGGTAGAATGTGTTAAGTCATATCCGACTCTTTCTTTGTAACAGATAATGAACCAAGCCAAGTCCCAGAGCCCAAGAAGACTTTGTCACCAACTCGTGCAGCGGAACCAAGCCAAACGGTAGATCCCAAACAGGGGCCGCAAGAACTTCAGGAACAGAAAATCCAGGTGCTTGAAGAGAAGGTTCTCCGACTCACAAGAACAGTTCTTGATCTCCAGTCTTCCATTGCTGGAGTGAATGAAAATCTCAAGCATACCATTCAGGACAATGCCAGCAAAATGCTGGCATCGTGGCTCAGTAACCTGCACCCCCAGCCGGTGCCCGACAGTGCTGTTGGCGGAGACACAGAGACCATCCAGCTTCCTGATGTCCTCAACAATAAGGAATCTGGCATGAAGGACATCAAGTCTGAATTGGCTGAGGTCAAAGATGCTCTGAAGAACAAGAGTGACAAACTGGAAGAGCTGGATGGGAAGGTAAAGGGGTATGAAGGACAGCTCAAACAGCTCCAGGAGGCTGCCCAGGGCCCTACGGTGACCATGACAACCAATGAGCTCTACCAAGCCTATGTCGATAGTAAGATTGATGCCCTGAGAGAGGAGCTCATGGAGGGAATGGACAGAAAGCTGGCCGATCTGAAGAACTCATGCGAGTACAAGCTGATTGGTCTCCAACAGCAGTGTGATGACTATGGGAGCAGCTACCTAGGAGTGATTGAGCTTATAGGAGAGAAGGAAACAAACCTGAAAAAAGAAATAAATGATCTTCGAGCCCGGGTACAAGATCCTTCAGCTCAGTCAAATTGCTGTGGTGGTGAAAAGAATGGTGACTTTGGGCAACAGATCAAGATGTTAGACCAGAAAATCGAAAGAGTTGCTGAAGCCACCAGAATGCTGAATGCACGAATGGACAATGAATTTGACCGCCTTGTAGTTCCAGAGCCAGATGTGGACTTTGATGCCAGATGGAATGAACTAGATGCAAGGATCAATGTGACAGAGAAGAACGCGGAAGAACATTGCTTTTACGTTGAAGAAACCCTTCGGGGGACGATTAATGGCGAGGTAGATGACCTGAAGCAACTTCTTGATCAGAAAATACAGTCTTTGGAAGAGCGCCTGGGGACTGTTCTCCTGGAGGTGGCCAACAGCACTGAGGCAGAACTCACCCCCCCAGCCTCAGCCTTACCAGGTGGGTCAGGGGCTGAGAACAAACAGGTCATGATAGAGTTAAGTCACCTGAAGAACAAAGTTCAAGTTGTTGAGGATATTTGCCGGCAGAACTTTCAGAGAGAGCCTCATGGCTTAGAAGATACTTTGCCAAATGGAGAAGACCACATAACGGGTGATAGTTTGAACCTTTTGAAATCTCTGAATGACACGATGCATAAGAAGTTTCAAGAAACTGAACGTAGCATCCAGAAACTTCAACAGGATTTTAGTTTTCTTTATTCTCAACTAAACCACACAGAGGACTACGTGAATCATCTCCAGAATGAGCTGAGCAGCTGTAGAGAAGGTAAAAATGCTGCAGTGGGTGGGTTTCCTAAGGGGGGCGAACAAGGAAGGACGGTGGAGCCCCTCCCATCTCCCCGGAACCCCAAGGCTCATTGCTGCAGCCAGCTGGAGGAGAGGTGGCAGCACCTGCAGAGCCGGGTCCTCTCGGAGCTGGACACTTGTAAGGAAAACATGCACGGGGTCCAGAGGGATGTCTCCATGGTTGAGAGCAGGGTATCTCAAATGGAGAAAACCTGCAGCAAGCTGGACTCCATCTCAGGAAGTCTTCAGAGGATCAAAGAGGGGCTCAACAAGCATGTCAACAGCCTCTGGAGTTGTGTCAGGCAGATGAATGGGACACTCCGGTCACATTCCAGAGACATATCTGGCCTGAAGAATTCAGTCCAGCAGTTCTATAGCCACGTTTTCCAGATTTCTACCGACTTGCAAGATCTGGCCAAATTTCAGCCATCAGCCAGTAAGTTGACCTTTACAATTCCATTTCTTGCATTTGTTTGCAACATGTATCATGCTAGATTTTGGATGGCCCCTGGGATTAACTACATCAGTCCTCCCCAAAGTGTGGTTCGTAGATTGGTGCCAGTTTGTGAATCACTGGTGCTGACTGGCAGTGAGATAAATACCCACATTGAGAGTATTTAGAAACTTCTATTGAAAACAGTTGGACTTCACTGTAGCATTCAAGCACACCTTCTGTGCATTTTACAGAAGTACCAGGACAACAGATTGAAAATGAAAAAGGAATACTCCTTCACCACAGGGAAGATGGCAAAATGTTGATCTGTGTACACCGTCATGTTGGGAGCTTAGAGTTGGGGTCAGGTTTTTGGCGTGACAGCTTGGAGCGGTGGATATTGTTGTCCCATCTTTTAGGGAGTCTCCTGTATGCTTATCGGCTCACCTGTCTACAAACCTCGCTTTTTGTTTGCGGGTGTCATTCTAATCTGTCCTCATCATCTTCGGGCTACCTCCTATTCTCTGAAATCTAAGGCCTAGATGATGGCAGGTAGAATACTGTCCTCTTCCTTTCCAGAGACAGAGACAAGACCCTGGATGAAAAGCATTTTAGGGGCAGTAACTGTTGAAGGCCGTATAGTGCTTAGAACAAGGAAGCACATCAGCTGTGCGTGGGACAATGCTTGCTGCACATTAAGATGCTCAGCAAATGTTTGTTGAATGAATGAATGAATGAATGGTTCCTTAATAACATGAAGTAATATATTCAACAAAGTTCATTTCTTTCTTACTTGAGGGTTCAGCCCATCCTCCCTGAAGGACAGAGCTTCTCTTATACCTGGCTTCTTTCATTTAGGTAGTCTCAATAATGAGACAGCCTTTTCTAATTGGAGGCAGGGAGGGAAAATGAGTTCACATTTATTGAGCACTTTCTGTGTACCAGCACTGGGCTGGTTCCCTCAGGGGACATGTCTTAGAGCCCCCCAATCGCCTCATGGGGAAGGCGCACTACTTTCCCAAGGTTAAGTGTATCCAAGGGCATACAGCCAGAAAGTGGCAGAGCCAGGATGGGAACCCCAGGTGGGCTGCATCCAAGAATTGTCTTGCAGTCCAGAGCACATCTCCTTTGTGTGTCCCAGAGTTGAACACAGATTTACTGGGTCCAAAAGGACTTGTTGAGGGCCAACTGTAGGCCCAGAAGGACCCCACTTCCTGATTCGCCC
This sequence comes from Neomonachus schauinslandi, assembly GCF_002201575.2. Taxonomy (NCBI): domain Eukaryota; kingdom Metazoa; phylum Chordata; class Mammalia; order Carnivora; family Phocidae; genus Neomonachus; species Neomonachus schauinslandi. The sequence continues at coordinate 52,438,811 of NC_058416.1, forward strand.
TCTCCCTGTTTCCTCCTCTCTTCCTCTTTGGGCCTTTATCACCTTTTTCACCTTGCTCAGCTCCAGGTGACAAAGGTCCTCACATGTTGAGCTGAGATTTTTATGGCCAGGATGGAGTGAAGCCTCTAGGATTTTATGTCCAAGCTGAGACATAAAACCCAAGGAGGGGAGGGCTGGAGCATGAGAGGCAGATGAGCCATGGTGAGTCCCAGGTAGGTCCCCAGGAAGCTGGAGGATCTGAGGTAGTCAGGTGGGAAAATGTTTTGGATGTTCCCAGAAATAAGACGTTTGTAGATAAGGAAGTACCCAGGCCAGTGCGGACCGGGAAGCTGGCTTCCACCCCAGTGCTGGGCCCACGACGCTACACTATTTATAACCCTCCCCTCCTCCCAGGCCCACACAGCTCCTCTATCTCTGGAATGTTGAGTAAAGGTCACAACACTGTGTGTGTTCATAGAATGATTGTCCTTGGGGTGACAGGGCTGTCTGGACGGTACTTTATAATAACAGGTTAAACCAGATATTTCCAGTTGATTTGCAACTCCCAGGCCATGTGGGAAGCTGTGTTAACTCTTTCACACTTGTCTGTTGAAGGAGGAGTCAGAGGTGAATGTCTTTAAAGAGAATGTAGCTTCTAAAAGATTATCCTTCTGGAATGAATTCATTGCTGTGAATGTAGAATGCGTGGACTTTCGAGAATTCCATTGATTGAAAAGAACCAAAAATAAACAAGCAGGACTCTCTCCTTGTACATAGCATCCTGGTCCGGGAGGTCTGGAGCCTGAGTAGCAGAGGTCCAGGGGCAAATCTGGAGTTAAGGTCACAGTGAAAGTCACACATTGGCCAGTTAAAAGTCAACAGAACGTTTATTGAGCACCTGCTGTGTGCAGGGCTCTGTGAGAGACATGGAGAGAATGAGTAGCAAGATCCTGACCCTCAAGGCATTTTCAGTCAGAGTGGGAAAGCCACATAGGTCTGCAGAGAGAATGAATGTAATGGTATGTAAGGCCGAGCCGGTGGTGTAGGGTTTATCCTTTCAGTTCATAAGGTCTCACTGAGCCTCTATTATGTGGTAGTTAATGAGCTATGTGTGTGGATTATGTGGATGACAATGCACGTGACAATGACAGTCTGAGGGCCAACAAGCTGACAAAGGGATAGTCATGGGAACGGGGTGGGCATAGACGCACTGGGTGTGTGGAGAGGCACGTGTGGCCCCTGTGGAAGTCGGGGGTGCTCCTCAGAGGAGAGAGCCCCTGAGTCAAGCCTTCAAGGTTGAGTAGGTTGAGAGTTTAGAGGCTGGAGGGGTGAAGAGTGAGGTGGAGTGATAAGAGAAGCTTCTGGAAGGAGGTGTTACTGGAACTGATAATGAAGGGATGGTTAGGGCCCAGAAAAGCAGGAGGGGGAGGCATACCTGGTGAGGAGTTGATATGAATGGGTCCATTATTTATTGCTGTGTAACAACCTACCCCAAATCTTGGGGGCTTAAAGCAACAAAGATTTATTGTTTTCCATTATTCTGGGCATCAGACACTCGAGGGGGGCTTGGCTTAGCTTGTCTTGGTGGTTCTTCTCCATTTGGCATCAGCCTGAGTCAGTCACTCAGCTGTAATCAGCTGGCAGCTGGCCTGGCTGGGCTGGAAGGTCAGGGGTCCTCCCTGTGGCCATTCTCTGTCTCTCTCTCCATGTGGCTAATTTGGGCTGCTTCACAGCATGGCGGTCTCAGGGGAGTCAGACTCACTACATGGTGACCGGCTCATAAAGGAAAGTGGAAGCTGCTGGGCCCCTTCCGGGCATGGGAACATTTGTTAGTCAAAGCAAGTCAGCTCCTGAAGGGGGACGTGGTTTGTATGCTTTGGGAGGGAAGGAATATTAATGATAGTCATCATGTCTCCCTCAGGGAGCAAAGGCCCAGGGAGGAGGATGCCTGATGTAGGTTTGGACCAGTGACCAGATGGCTAGACCGCCTGGGGAGGCAAAGCCTGGCCTTTCTACCCAGTGCACTGCCCTGTTCTCCCATGCTGTTCTTTTCTTCAGAAGCATCCCTAAGGGGCCTGAATTTTCCAGAAGGCAGACAGTGCAGGGGCCAGGGGCTTCAGCTGATGCTCATATAGCTCCAAGTCTATTTTGTCTCCCTCCCATTAGTGCAGATGTTCTTCCCTGGGGTTTGAAAGGGACTCTTGAAACTATTTGCAAATGTTGGCTGGTTTTTTTTTTTTTTTTTTTTTTTTTGGGCCAAAGGTCCATGGCTTTCGTCTAGGAGGCAGAGAGGTGCCCAACTTCCAAAAAGTGAAGAACCAGTATCTCACCTTAAGCTCAGTAAAGTGGGTGTGATGTCTCTCTCCTGGCCCCCTCTACCCCACCTAGTCATTCCCATACTCATTCAACTGATACGATCTGAGCCGCGTCCTGGCGCTGCAGTGCCTGTCCTCACGAATGTTACACTCTCGTAGGGAAGACAATGCACAGCCAAGCGAACAATGATCTGATTTCAGCCAGTAATCAGTCTGCAAGGAAAGACACAACAGAGTAAGTTCATGGAGAAGAGGAGACAGCAATATGTTTTAGGTGAGTGGGCAGAGAGGGTTGCCCAGTGGAGAGGACATCTTTGTGGAGCCCTGCAGAGATCTGTGGGAAGTGTTTCAGGCAGACAGAACAGCAATGTGCAAAGGCCCTGGGGCAGTAATGAGTTTGTCCTGTTTGAAAAACTTAGAATGCTAGTTTTATCAAGTATATGAACAAAGGTAAGTCCTAAGCATTAAGGTCAGAGAGCAGGTAGGAACCAGATCATGTAGGATTTTATAGGCTATGGTAAAAGATTTGAGTTTTAAGTATGATGAGAAACTATCAGAGGATTTGAGCCAGCCAGTGTTTATTATTTCCCAGGTTTGCAATCCCAGCTATCTTCATGCTTTCTCTGGGACTTTGGGCAAGTCATTTATCTACCTAGTTACCTCACTTTCTGCATCTACTAATTGGAAATAATAATGACACTTACCTCAAAAAGTTGGTTTAAAGAGGATTAGTACTCATAAGGAGTGGAGTATTAAACAGTGCCTGGCCCCTGGTAATCACTCAATCAGTATTACCTATTATTTTAACCCTCTGTCCCCTATAATAGATGTTTACTTTGCTCCTGGCTGAACTTTTCTCCCTTTCTCTTCCTACAACCCCCCAGGCATCCAGCCTCAGAGGAGCCAGAAGAGCCTGTCCACAAAGCAGACATGGGACGAGAGCCCTGCGTGTCGGGCTCCTGGCTGCTCCGTAGAAGGCTCCGGAAACCCAGTGGGGGTCTTCTCTCTTTCCCTTTCTTTTTCTTTTCTAAATTGGGGGTCAGGTGGGAAGTGTAAAAAGCCCAGAAATCTCCCCTCCCTAGCATTCAGGATTCACATTCAAAATACTTCTGTTGATGAGAGGCTCAGCACTTGGGACTAAGTTAGGCTGCTAAGTCCTTTGTCCTTTTGTCTGATGTGGCCGGAGGGGTTTGGCCCGCTGCCTGCACGCACTCACTCCCACTGTTGGAGATGTGTGGGGCCCTGCGCTTCTGGCCGGGACCCTCTGCCTTTCGCTTGGTCAGCATCTTGCGGGGCAGGAGTTGCTCTGTGGCGTGGGTAAAAGGCATCTTTTCCCGCCTGGGCCCCGAGGACTGCCCTGGCCTGTAACTCGAGCATTGTCAGCGAGGCCGTGGCTGGCTGCCCCCTTTGACAGCCGGGGCATCCCAGCCTCCCGGTGTGACCTAGACACTGAAGCCTGGTTGGACGCCGGTGCCTCTGACGGTGGGAGAGGGGGGAGTTCCCGGGATTGAGAAACCTGGGGCTCCTGCTGGGTGGGGACGGCAGGCGGAGGAAGACTTCTGTGCAGCAGGGAAACTCTCTTAACCTACGTCACAGTTCCAAGGAGGGACATGCCCGCCTAGATACCAGGATGTTGTTTCAACTGACCCTGGTGACAGCAGCATCACTTCCTTTTTCGAATCCCCCCATCTGTTTCTTCTGCTCACATCAGAGGGCTGTTTCTCCTAGTACTTGAATTATACTAAGCACGGTGTTTCATTTAGGAGTGTTAGAGATTTAGGAATCCCATTGTTATCAAGTGGCTAATGCAGGCTGTACCACAAGAATGAAAAAGCATGGATTTTCCAAAGATTTAACCATAAAACCTAGCCAGGGGAAGAGTGGCCTGATGCCACAATGCTGGCCTGGGCCCTCAACTTGAAATTGGCTGAATCGGGGGCCAGTTTAGGTCCAAGATAGCATGATGGACCAAGCCAGCGTTTTATAAATACATAAAGGCTAAAACAGACTGCATACACTCAGACCAGCCTGACTCCAGCAGGTCGCACCCTTTCACCCTGTGGACGCCTGGTGCTGGTGATGCCCTTTGGCGGGTGTAAGGAGCTGCTGCATGGTGTTCTCAGGGCTGAGCTCTCCCCCGTAGCGGCATGCAAGAATCCTCAGGGAGCTTTAGAAAAGTAAGAAATCCTGGGCTCAGTCAGGAGATTCCTGCTCAATAGGGATGAAATGAGACCTAGGAATTTGTAATCAAATTTGTAATTAAAACAAAAACCCCCTAGCTCTGGTCCCAGAAGCAGAAGGAAGGCTACTTGAAAGGCAGCAGGATATCACCACCCAGGGTGAACTGTGCCCAAAGGAAGGGGAGAAACAGGGAGCAAGGGAGAGGAGAGAGAATAAAAAGGCCAACTTTGACACTGGGTGGGCAACAAAAGGGGACTTGGTGTGAGCCAGTCCACTTGCAGACTCCTCTAGTTGTTGATAGGACATGCTTTATTTACATCTTGACTACTGCAGCTTCATAGTAAGTCTTAAAACCAGGGAGTGTAGATCCTGTGCATTTCCATAGGGATTTTAGAAGCAGCTTGTGAAGTTCTACCAAAAAAGAAAAAAAATTCCCAGGTGATGTTGAGGCTCAGCGAGGTGAGACTCCCCCCAATCCCGGGATTCTGTGATTGCAAATTCCTTCCCATTTCAAATGTGCTGCCACCGCGAGTACGGCTGTGTGCCTCTCAGTGTTCTCTAGGTTGTGCTGGTTGGACATGTGGACCCATTTTCGCTGTGGAGCCCGATTCCAGGGCTTCCCGCGTGGTCGTGTCGGGACTCACTGTGTTGCCCTCTGCAGGAGGCCACACCGTGCTCCCCGGCGGCGCTGAGGGCTTCTCGTCTTTCCAGCCAGAGCCGCCAGCCGCATCTAGGTCACGGTGAGCTCAGAGTAGAACCGGTGTCTCCAGGAGACCAGGTCAGGTGTTCTACAGGGTCTCGCCGCCCTGGCAGCCTCGAGCATGCCTGCGGTGCTCCACTCTGGGGGGGGGGCCCTTGGGCCTTGTCCGCCAGCCGAGCGGCTGTGGGGAGCCTGAGCAGCCCCTTCCTGCGGCCCACGCTGGCGGTTAGCTGCGAAGACTTGGTGGGCATCCTGTGGGCGTTTGGAGGCCCGATGGCCACCTGTAAGGTGATTGCAGGGTTGCAGGCTTCCTGGCAGGCTGGCTGCCCCCTCTGCCGGGCGCCCCACACAGTGCCCCGCTCCCACGGGCACCTGGTTCGGTCTGGTTAGCAGGAGGGGGCCGCGGAGCTGGCCCGCTGAGCAGACCGGGCAGATGAGGCAGGAGGGGTCCGTGGCCTTCCCGCAGCCGGGGCCCCGACTCCAGCACCGGAGGCCAGCGTCCGACCCCCACGGCCTCTGCTTCTGTAACAGACACCACCTAAGGGCCCTCCTTCCTGCAGTCTCCCCCCCACCATGCAGCAGGCCTCCCTTTGGTGTTCCCTGGTGGCCGCAGGACACAGACACAGCCCGGACTCCTGTCCGCCCAGCTGGGGCGCAAAGCGGCCGCAGGACACCAGTTCTTAGCACATCAGCTCACGGGTTCCTGGGGATTTGCTTCCGCAGGTCTTCACTTTCGTGAAGTCAGAATTCTAGAGGGGCAGGAGTGGCCTTTGGTAGTCGGGTACCAGGCCGTCCGCAGAAGGTGGGGTGCTGCCAGCCGGCTGGGGCGGCCTGGGGCCACAAGGGCAGATCAGGACTGGAGCCTGGAGCGGTTCCCCGGCCCGCGGCGGTGCACATGGGGCCCGCGGCGGCCCTTCCTATGCCGCTGTCAGGTTAGACGCCCGGGGCAGCAACACTGGGCTCTTCGGGACAACTCAGTTCAAATGGTCACTCTCTGAATTAGAAACACATGTTGAGCTCAGAAAGACATCCACTGCCAGGAGTGATCTCTCCAGAATGAGCAAAATGCTGTCCAGTCTTTGTTACAACTTTGTAATAAATGTATATGCATTGGAAACACTACGTGATACCGTGATGCTGGAGAGCGAGCATGAGCTGGGTGGGGGGGGGGGGGGCGGGCTGGGGAAATGACTGGACCCAGGGCGGCTCTCTCCTTACTGTCCTGGCTGAGACGCCTCGGAGCAGTCAGTTGCCCACAGCAGGCCTGGGTGTCCTCCCCAAGGAGATTAGTGGAGGATATTTGTTCCAAGGGGTACACTTGTGCATTCTTTGCCTTCTGCTCGGTGTGGCAAGCCTGGGTGTTGAGGGAGTGGTGGCTATAAAAGAGCTGTCGCTGTCTCTGAGGACCAGCATTGCCCTTGGTGACAATGAGTTTTGGGCAGAATTCAGGTACCTAATGCAATGGCTGGCAGGAGTTAGAGTGCGGCCCATAGTATCTTCCAGCCTTCGTTCATTCACCAAACACTTAAATGTCTCAATGTCAGGTGCCGGGCTCTGTGCCAAACCCTGAGGATAAAAGATTATTAAAATGTGTCCTGAACGGCTCATTATCCAGCATGACAGGAACAATACAAACAGATTGAAAGAGACTAAAACAAGTCATCCAACTAATGAAAAGAACTCTGAAGAAACACACAATGTAAGAAAACAAACATGTAACACCCTTAAAGAGCCTTCTTTCTTTTTGGAGGCTTTCCTTGCACACCATGGGATCTTGACCATGGTTCATGTGTAAAGGTGAGGCACTGGGTAAGATTTCATGTGGGGGGCTTCATTATGGGGCCAGTTTGAAGATTCTCCCCTTCTCCAACCTAAGCTATAATAAGTGTCCTGGGAGCGAAGCAGGAAAAGGGGGTTGGGAGCCTCCTAATGCAGCGGGCAGACTTTGTGTTTCCAGACTGTTCTCTCACTCCTGTCCTCCATTGTGGCTGATGTCCCCATGTCTGCAGTCCCTCTGCCTCAGCTTCTGTCTAACCCAACACTTCTCAACCAGGGTTCTGAAAGAGAACTGAGGCCTGACGCTGTTCCATTGAGTGATGCGAATTCTCTTCTCTGTATCTAAGTATTAGCTCTGTATTATCCTTAGTGTGACTGAGAAAGTGGTGAATCATTTTCCGTAGGGCTTAATTCTCTCATGGAGCACTGGTCAGTCCCTTTGGGGCTGGAGGTGGGTGAGCTACGTGGCTCTTTGGTGGACGCAGAGCACGTGTACGATCACCACAGTTACCTTGGTGAGTTTGAAAAGGAGACAGTGGGTCCAGATGCGATCACTGATCACTGTGTAGCTCCGGGACTTGGGCCCTGCAGGTACCATACAGACTGCAGAGGTGGGTGGGGCTGGAGGCTGCTATCTGCCATTCCTGGTTATTTTTAGATGCCTCTTGGACCCTCAGGAAGCCTTCCTGGAAGCCTGCCTGGTTCCAGGAATGTACTCATAGGAGGAAGGGCTGGTTGCTTCCTGGTGTGTCACAGCGCCATCCCCCGAGGGCAGGGAAATGTGAATCAGAAGTTTCCTCCGGTGGACTTCCCCTCAGTTGGTGAGCTTAAGGCTGTGGCAAGAGGCGCAGGGTGTTTCTGCTCCTTTGGGGCCTGTGCCTGCTGCAGAGGGTCCTTAAGCTCCCTGACGCCTGCTGGGGTCACTGTGGCATCTGCGTTCGGCAGGGCTTTGGCTTGTGGAACCATCCAGTGACCCCCAGACTTGCCGGTTTGAGAGAACATAAGGTGGTTGGGGGCAGCAGGTCCCATTCAGTAATTCGTGATAGACCTGTGGTATCATCATGTGGTGAAATCCGAAGTTTTAGTGCTGGGGCCAAGAATGGTGCTGTTCTGGGGAGGCAACCATTGTGTGGAAAGGCTGAAAATCCTCCCACCTCCCCTGGCCACTGTGCAGGGGTCCCCAGTGACCTCACCAGCTCCTGGGTGACTTGAGGGCAGCCTGCCCCATGGCCCATCTTCTGAAGCTGTGAGGCATGCTGTGCCCCCGCTCTGGTGGATGCACTGGGCTCGCCAGGCCCATGCCCAGGACGCTGCTGATGCACAAGCACATACCTTCCCAGGGAGCCGAGCCCATCAGGTCTCACCCAGGGGCCTGGGGCTGAGCTGTCGAGTCTGAGGTTCTTAACCTTTCTCTCCACTTTCCAAATGCTCAGCCGAGGAGCCCTCAGAAGCACTGCCGCCCCCCCCCGCCCCGAGGAAAGACCCTGCAGTTGCCTGGAAGGCCCTCCCACCCAGCTCTGGAGGAGGCCCCCACGGAGGCCTCTCATCCCAAGCCGACCCCTCTGCCGACACCGAGCGCTCCCCTGCTTCCTGAGGACCCCAGAAGACGGCCACACACGGGCCAGTGGCCTGTCCTGCCCAAGAGACCCCCGCAGCCACTGCCCCCGCCAACACGGCCGGGCTGGACAGGGATGCCCTACTTGCCCGGCTCCACGGGGGTCATTATGGAGACTGGAGAGGCCGGGCCTCCGGGGAGGATGGGCGTGTCGGGGAGGGGCCTGCCCCAAGGAGTGGACGGCCAGACTGGGCAGGGGCCCATCCCCAGCGCCGAAGGCTTCGCGGGAGCACCAGGTAGGGCCCCCATGGCTGGGCACATCTGAGTTGGGGGCGGGGGGCATTGTGAGAATATATGGAGGGTCAGCCTGAGCCTTAGGGGGTCTGCTGCAGGGTCTTTCCGGGTGCAAGTTCCAAAAAAGAGCTCTTCAGAGGTGCTGAGGGATGAGTTCATGCTAATCGAGCCCCCAGAGGCTGGGGCACCCCCAGGGTTAGTGCAGTAAACATCTCGTCCCAGTTCCAGTAGGAAAGTGTACCTAGGAGACCAGTGTGGACTGGGAGCCTCCGCAGCAGCAGAGAACACTGCCCCTCAGAGTGGGTGGGCCAGAAGGTTCTGGCTCAAATCTCAGCCATGTGACCACAGGCTTTGGGGCCTGGGGCAGCTTCGTAACCCCTGGAAAGCTCAGCTCCTTCACAGGCAAAGTGGGGGTAATAGTGGGAGCTTTGGGGGCAGCTCTGAGGGTGATGGAGAAAAGCCTCATTCAGCACTTGGCCAGGAAGGGCTACTTGCGAGTTGTTCAGGGCAAGGCAGGAGGGAGAAGAAAAAGGGAGCGAGCAGGTGTGGGACCCCTGCTGCGTGCCAGGGACTGAATCAGGTGCTGGGGCTGCTGTAGCTGTCCTGACGGCGCTGTGCAGTCCAGAGTAGTCCTGTTTAACACGTGCGGGAACGGAGGCTCGGGGCGGGGACAGGTAAGCGGAGGGTGCTGCATAGGACAGTGCAAAGCGGAGCAGGCTGACCCCAGCCGGAAGGGGCTGGCGCACCCGGGGACCCTGAAGCGCCGTGGCTGCCAGGCAGGCGGGGTCCGTGCCGGAGACACAGGGAAGCACGGTGCTTGGTTCCTGCTCAGCCACCCCAAGCTGCAGCCATCACAGCTCTCCCCCAGGCGACTATGCCTGTCCGGAGAGGACGCTTCCTCTCCTGGCCGTGCCAGGCATTACTACGGCTGTCTGTACCGCCTCTCCTGCCGTTTGGCCCTTTGTCCATCCGCGCTTCCGCCCCCAACCCATCCATGCAGTCACGCCGCAAGCACCGTCCAGCCTCCTCTTTCTCTTCCTCCGCCAGCCAGCTTGCCCTTAGGGCTCTTCTCTGGTCGGGAAAAGCGGGCCACTGAGGAAGCAGGCACCGCGGGGGCACAGCTGTGCCTCTCCTTCTGGGAAGGCAGCTTGCCGGGGGCGGGGGGTGCTTGTTTGGTCTATTTAAAGAAATAGCGTGAGGAGCAGGGAGAAAAAGCGGGGCTCCTGTTTGACATTCGACCCCATTTTGTTTTTCAGGATACCCCAACTCCCCTCCGGTAGCCTCCCCAGGTACGTGTGCTGGGGGACCAGGCCGCCTCTGCCCCTCCCCGGCGGCGTGTCCCGTGTGCTCCCTCTGGGCTGTTAGTGTGGGTGGAAGCCGGGGTCCACCAGCTGAGGGGGAGACCGCCGCCTACTGGACTGACCTCCCCGCTGCCAAGATTTGCTCCTCAGAGAGGGTCAGGGTCATGCCCGAGACAAGGACTTGCCCTCACACCTCAGCCAGCTCGCGGAGTTGGCCGAGAGGCTCACCGGCCGGGTCTCTGCCTGGTGCCGCGCCCAGCTTCCCGGTTCCCCACCCTGCGCACGTGCGGGTGTCGGGGGCTCAGGGTGGGCACGGGGTCACACAGCTTCTCACACGTGCATGCGGCCTCGCGTGTCCACCCCCGGCCAGTGCGCGTCCCACTGCGCGTCTCACGGGCTTTACCACCTTAAGGCGGAAGAGTACGGCTGAGGCTGCCTGTCCAGCCTGGCACACAGGCCTCAGTGCTCCAGGCCCTGCCCTCTAACCCCTGCGAATGTTCCACGTCCTCTCGGCTCCAGGGGTTCCAGTGCCTTCTCTGGTGTCTTTCTCTGCGGGGCTCACTCAGAAGCCTTTCCCCAGCGACGGCGGCGTCGTCCTCTTTAACAAAGTGCTGGTGAACGACGGAGATGTGTACAACCCCAACACCGGTAAGCTCGGAGACCGTGCGCTGTCTCCCAACGCCAGTGGGGCCCCCGGTCCCGTCTGCTTCCCCGGGGCCTGTGGGTGGGTTGGGGGCGCCACGCTGGAGGAGATCCCTGGGCAGCTGCGGGCGCGTGAGGGACCAGCTGGCCCCTGGCGCTCTTCCCCACTTGGTGGGGTTTGATGGAGGTTTCCAGCTCACAGGCTGCAGGGTGGGTGGGTGTGCGGTGACATTTTCTAGTCATGAGATCAGCATACCAGCCCTCGGCACTTGCCATGGGAAGCGCCTTTCCACTTGTTGGTGGAGGTCGTGGAGCTCTGCCCACCACAGTTACTGCGCCCTGGCCACCCCCAGCTGTCCCTCCATGCCAGCGAGAGGCCTTTTTCAGTGTCCTGTTGTCCTCACACCGAGACAGGACAGACGGGACACCAACCCCCTGCCCTGTCTCCTTCAGAAGCTTGTTTATGAACAGAGCCGAGAAAGGGGACAGCATTCCTTCCAGAAGGGGCCAGACCCTGCTTGTGGGGTCTCCTGCTCTGGAACAGAACGACTTCAGTTGTGGGCCTGGGTTCTGCCTGTGGCAACTGTGTTGTTCCCCAGCCCCTGACGAGAGTGAGGACCAAGGTCACCTCAGGTTCCTGCGGTGTAAGCTTCCTCCTTTCCATCACACCTGAGCCTGGGCTTCTGTCCATCTTTGTCCCCGGAGACTGGAGTCAGAGCCTTCCTGAGAGGCCAGACACGGGCATCTTGTCCCCCATATGAAGGGAAGGCGGGTCAGGGCCCCCCTTACCTGCCGAGCCCCTGGGCAGCACGGAGGGCAGTACAGCTCCAGGTGGGCCCGGGGCAGGTCAGGGCAGAGCCCCACCGCAGGTGCTGAGGGCCCACGCAGCTGGGCGGCCTTTCCCGAGTAGCCCCCAGAGTCTGAGAAGCCGGTCTCTGAGCCCATCAAGCGCCAGCGTGCTGAGGTGCCCACACGGGTCCTCGCCCAGGAGCTACATGGGTGTGACGGCAGGTGGGAGTTGAGGGAGGTTACGGGATTCCTTCTCAGCAGAGTTTTTAGCCCTCACCCTCATGTCTGCCCTGCATGGCCATCTAATAAATCCCACAGTGGTTCTTAAGTTTTAGTGAGCATAAAAATAACCTGCAGAGCTTGAAAAAAATGGAACTCAAGTATCCTCCAGGCCAGTTGAAGTCAAGCGCAGGACTCTTTTTTTTTTTCTTTTAAAGATTTTGAGTGAGCGAGCATGAGGGGAGGCGCAGAAGGAGAAGCAGACTCCCCGCTGAACAGGGAGCCCAACATGGGGCTCGATCCCAGGACCCCGAGATCATGATCTGAGCCAAAGGCAGACATTTAACCAACTGAGCCACCCAGGCGCCCCAGGACTCTACAGTTTTAACCTGCTCTTGAGCCACAGAGGCAGGCCGGGGTGCAAGAAGTGCCTTTGCTTTCAGGGACCTTTATTTTCTACTCAAATGCAGCCTCCTTCTGGAGCCCTCACTCCATGCTGCCTCGGTGGTGGGGATAGCTTGTCCACCCTGACAGGTCAGGTGGTCTTGGCAAGAAGGGACGGTGGCACATTTCTGGCACATTCCAGGATGCCTAGCCCAGGACTGTATTCTCTCGTTGAGCAGGTCCTCAGTAAAGGAAATTCTGGGGGACCCTGAGTGTGGACTCAGCACAGGCAGTCTCTAAGTGAGGAAAGAGGCCATGGGCCCGGAGTGCTGGGACCAGGTCTGTTTTCAGGGTCCAGGTGCCTCTCAGGAAGACTGTGGAGCTTCAGATTACTCACCATTACAAGCTGGGGAAGAGAGCAGGGTGGCCTGGCATTTTCTATTTTTCAGGGCAGATGAAGACCCAGCCTCTGAGATTCCTTCTCAGCTCCTGGGCCCTCCATTCTGTCACTCTTGGCCTGTGGTCAGCGTCCATGTCTAGCTCCCTTCCCACAGCCCAGGGGAAGTGGCTGCTGCAAGCATTTGGTGCGGGCTCCGACCTCGTCTGGCTTTGGGGCCAGTTGTCGCTTTGCAAATGGTCCATCTACAAATCTAGCTCCTCTTTCTCATGCCATCTCCTTACCTCCGAGCACTGCTTCCCCAGGCCCAGAACCTGTGGGACATTGGCTCAATGAATGCCAGCTTATTTCTGGCCATAAATGGATGCCACCTGTATACTGGTCCAAGACAAGGAGCCTGGCTCTTCTGCATGAGGACTGGCTGTGGTCTCTCCCACAAGCTTTGTGGCTTCTTTTTGGCCCCGTGTGCTCAGGAAGCAACTCAAACATTTCGTAGATTCTGTGCCCAGCACACACATTGTGAGGCTTATTCTAAGTGGGTCTTGGGGTGCTTTCCATGCTGGAGAAAACTCCCAAATGGCAACCAGAATCCGGGCAGCTGGTGCCGCCCCACTAAACCTTAGGGGAGGTAGGAGCGGGCCCCGGGCTGGGCCCCAGCCCTGAGTCTTGCTGCCGGTGCTGCACACACAGCACGGCGAAGGCGGGTATGCCGTGCTGCCGGGAATGTTAGAGGGCCTGAGCTCTCTTCCAGCAAGGCTGGCTAGTTCTCTCCCTGCACAACTGCGGGGGGCAAGTTCTTCTGAGGGCTGCTCTGGGTGGAGGTGAGTTACGGTGATCGTACCACATGCTGGGGGTTTGGCAGTATTTGTCCTCTTCTGGAGGTTACAAGCAGAAGACGGGGTCTCACCGTGAGGATTGGGTTTGTTGCAAAGGGCAGTGCCAGGTAAGGGGGTCTGTCGGTGGGTGGGCGTAGGGCAGGTTCAAGTACAGAAAGGGGCCACCTCCCTTCAGATCAGCCTGCCTTCTATGGGTCAGGTGACCAACTCTCCCGGTTTGTCTCCCGGGACAGTCCTGGAAAAACAGATCGTTAGTCTCCCAAATCTGGGTTAACGGACAACCTGTCCCAAAGATGCAGGGATGGTGTCCCGGGACACGAGTGTCTGCCTTCCTCCTCCCAGGCATCTTCACGGCTCCGTATGATGGGCGCTACCTGATCACGGCCACCCTCACTCCTGAGAGGGACGCGTACGTGGAGGCTGTCCTGTCGGTCTCCAATGCCAGTGTGGCCCAGCTGCACACGGCCGGCTACAAGAGGGAGTTCCTGGAATACCACCGGCCCCAGGGGGCTCTGCACACTTGTGGGGGCCCGGGGGCGTTCCACCTCGTCATGCACTTGAAGGCAGGAGATGGTGTCAACATCGTGGTGACTGGGGGCCGGTTGGCTCACACGGACTTTGATGAAATGTACTCCACGTTTAGTGGGGTTTTCTTATATCCTTTCCTTTCTCACCTCTAGGGTGGCTGGGGAAAGGTACTGGGAAAGAGTCGTAAGAACTGGGAAGCTTTAATATATGCAGTTTCTGATGTATGTAACTGGAGCACTGGTCTAGTCTTCTGTGAACATCCCAACCCCTCCCCCGAGATTCAGGCCTGACGTGGCTGCCGAGGCCACATACCTGAGTGTTCCCCGGCAGGTGGCGAGGACACATGTGCCTGACGGGGCCATGGCCTGCTGTCGTTGCACCCAGCTACCTGAGGAGCGGGGTCCTCCCTCCCCTGCAGCCCCCAGCGTTGGTGCCGCATTGGCAGGAGCTCTGCTCCAGGGGCCTGAGTGGGGCCGATCAGGTGCCCACTGCAGAGCGCGACCTGCTGCTGGAGGAGGGAGAGCTGCTGGGCTACAGGGCGGAGGGGATGAGGGCAGGCCAGGCGGTGCTGATGGCCACAGTCTATTCACAGCGCCTGCAGGAGAAGGTTAAACACTCAAGTGCTGAAGCCACACGTGCCACCACAGAGACCCGGGGGCAAGGTGCAGGCTGGCCTGGGCTGGCTCCGCCTCGCGCTCCAGGCCCTGGCCCAGCGGTGCAGGCAGGCTGGGAGACTGTGCAGCCTGGGGGGCTCCTTGAATGATGTGTACATGTGAAGTGCAAAGACAGGGAGTGTCAATAAAAATGTAAAACCACTTCAAGTTATTGAAGTCTGGTGCCTTCTGGATTGAGAAGTGTTGCTAAAAACAAACTGCAGAAAGGTAATTGACTTTTTTAAATGGCTGTAGAAAGCAAGCTTGTATAAATCAATCTCAACCATGTAATTGTTACCCCTCACTATGCAAGCTACACACTTGGGTTTTGTTTTTTTTGTTTTTTGCTTATGAAAAAACCAGATGTGCTTGGAGGTCAAGGCCCCCCCTGTGATCCCCACAGCTAAAGAGGGGCTCCTCCAGGGGATGCTTAAAATTCTCATCTAATCAGCAGCTGCCCGAGCTAATGAGCTTGCTCGCTGCACAGCTCACAGCAGATGCGGCTTTGACTCTCAGGTTCCCAGGCAACAAGAGGCCCAACATAAAACTGATCACACTAAAAGCTGAGATCATCGGAGAAAAGCAGGAATCTTCCCATGGAGAGCACGTTCTGTTCCAGGGAAGCCCAGGCACGTTGCTCCTTTATCAGCAGCCAAAGAAACCTCTAGGACACAAGACCCTTAGCTTCAGATGGTCCCTGCTCATCAGGTTGGTAAAATCTGTTGGCCAATCAAGTGCCCCTGGGGAGGCAAGTCCCCCTAGAGCCCCAGGGAAAGATGCGGATCAGAGAAACAAGTTTCCTGGGCCTGAAATCAAGCCACTGGATACTCTTATGCTATAAAAAATGCTGTGAGTTTCCAGGATGGCTCGCAAATGAGGTAACAGAGTGGCCACTGGACAGTTCAGACAGGAGCCTACTTTCTCATTCCCTTGCCCCAGGTAGGGAGAAGTGACCAAGAACCGCCAGTTTGTGGTTTTAGGACTTTAAAATCCGGATCGCTCTGACCAGGAGTTGGTGGGGGGGGGGGGGGGGGGGCCTTCTCTTCCCCTGTTTCAACAGCTGGGGAATTGGCTAAAGGTGGCTGTTAAGAGTCTGTGTGCCCTAGAAATGACTTATGGGGAAAAACCCCAATGCAGTGGAACATTTTCAGGAAAACCCAGTTGGCACATGTACCTACTTTAGCCCTCACACTCCCTATAAAGACCTTACTCAGTGCCAAAGGGGACAAATGCTCAACAGCCAGAAAGGCAGGGGCCAGAGAAGGGAGACAGTGACTGTTCTTTCTGCTCTCTGGATGGTTCTCTAGAGCACTGAGTGAAGTTTGGTCCTCCTCTCTCAGTGCACCCTCCTTTACTGAAAAAGGTGAATTTCAGCTCTGTGTATCCAAGATTGGTAAGGTAAACTAAGTCTAATAACAGCAGCTCCTGCGTTTACTTCAAGATAAAACAGAATGAAAGCTAGATCAGGGCTCCTTCATAAGATGGCATCTTTCAAAAGGGAAAGGCCATCCTTCGTAGAGAGAAAACGCAAGGTCAGCTGAGCTCAGGACTCCAGGAGCTCTGGAGCAGTCCCTTCCAGGGGTCCACCACAGGCCTATAAGCTATGTGCCTGCAAGTCAGGCGTATGGACCCCGCCCAGGACACAACTTCTCAAAGACACTGTTGCTGAGAAAAAGGTCAGGGCACTAATGCACAGACAGGACTGGGACATTTTCTTCTCCCCCACATGTAACATTAGCAAAAGGACTCATTTAAATGATGAACAACAAAACAATACCAGCATTAAACAATGCAAATCAATGCACACCGCACTGGCAATTATTTCCATGGTAGCGCATTAATCGAGCTTTCCTCAGTGGCCCTATCATCTTTCCTATGGTTTCATGTCCTTCTGCTTCGCCTTGACGTGAGCACAGGGTGAGGGGACCGGGGGTCTTCGGGGTGTACGTAGTGGTTTCTCACAACTGGTTTGAAAGGAGTGTTTGTAGGGGGACAGACCCAATCCACACTTGAAGATCTACAACATGCCTTCACATACACCCAGTTTCTGAACGTTTCCTTCTTCCCCTACACTGTCCTATCAAGGAAAGGAAAAAGGCAGACTCCACTCTTATGAGCTGCAGGGATGAGCCCTTACTGCTCCACCCCCAAGCACTGGAAGCCAGCTCCTTCCAGTCAATGTCCCTCTGAGTGTGTCCTTTCTATTCCCTACGTATACCCCAAAGACCCCCGGTCCCTGTGCTCACATCAAGGCGAAGCAGAAGGACATGACAAGCTTTCCCATACTTGAAGGTAGGCTCTCAAGGAGGGCTTTGGGATTCATGTCCAGCATATGCTGCATTTGGTAGAGCCCAGCAGTCTGAGGGGATGAGAAGATACTCATTTAAATAGTATGTGGGGTGTGCTTTTTGATCCAAGATCACTTTGACTCTCCTAGGATGATGAAAACCTCAGAACTGCTAAGTAGTACTCACCCGGAGGGAGGGTTTAATAAAAGGTGGGGTGGCAAAGGCTCTGAGCAGGCCTGCCGGGGGTACCCCTCACGGGCTGAGGGGAACCCAGCCTAGAGGATGCCAGTGAGAACACACCAGGAATTACATATGTATGAATGAATCATTCTCTGGCTGAACCTACAAAGCAAGAGAGGTTGGTTCCTGTGGGTGTAGCCTCACTTTTGGAGTCAGGTTTTATAAAAATAAGCACCAAAAAGAAGTCCTTTCTGTAGATGAATTTAAGTGTCAGCAAAGATCAAAATGCTAATTTATGGAAATTATCAGTTTCTGGCAAGAGTACAGAGAATATGGTTTAAATGTCCTCTGAAGGAAGGAGTCAAATGCATTCAGTTTACGTTTGTTTATTGTTGTAACATCTTGTTTTGAACATCAGACACTGCACCAAAATAGGAGCCATTTATCTTAGAATAACTGTCTTTGCCATGACTGAGAGTACTGTACTGATGTTTACAATTAATTTCTGACAACTTAAAACTTATTAGTGGAATTGCTAATAATCAAATACTTCATCATAGACTAAATGTAATTATTAAAACAACGAAGTTTCCCCCCTCCCTTTCTTACCTTCAAAACAAACCAAAAAAGTAGTTTTCACCTGGAAAGAGCACTTAAACAAAAACTCAATTTTTAACCGGTTTCATTAAACACAGCATGTTCTAAAACAGGAAAACAAGGCTTCCCAGAGTAAATAGGATACATAAAAAGATGCTAAAATTCCCTGGAAGAGTTTGTTTTCACCAACTAGCAAAAGGAGAAAGCATTTACTTTCTACTTATCTTTAAAGGTCTTGCCTGCACCTTTAAGAACATCGTCCCGAAGGGCCACGTGCACTCCTACGGGCACAGGCACTTTCTGGGCATTTAGCTAGTTGTTGTTCCTCAGCTGTTCTCCCTGTGACTGTTAGCAGCTTTCATTTTAGTACATCACACCAGTAAGTTTTTTCTTTTTCCAGTTGAAAACTATGCAGATGGTTTTAAGCACAGCAAACAGTCCTCACACACGGGGGCTAAGTGTGCATGCTCCGGGCCCACACGTGCCCTTCCTCACGCCTGCCAGGGACGCAGATGCCGACACCACAGCCAGACAAGCTTCAGCACGTGGGTATCAAGGCAAATACTCAAGTCAGGTTGAACTGGAGAGAGGGAAAGGGGCCAAGGCCATTGCACCAGTGGAACATCCGAGAGAATGACTTCAAAAAGCCCAATCTGCTTGCGATCACCCCGTGACCTCGCCCACCACCGAAAGCAACACGGGGCTAACGCTTCTTCATTAGCTCACCATTAGAAGGGTCTGTGTACAAACACACTCGAGAGTAACTCTTTCACAGAAAGAACAAATGTCATTTGTACCAAATGGCAATGGGTTTCAGCACAAACTTAATACTTCCATAACACTATAGTGAGAGTAATCATCCACTTTCAGCAAGAGGGACTCCTTCAAATAAGGAAAAAGATTCACGTTAATTAGCGAATATAGTACCCACTGGATCAATCTGCAGCAACAGAACGACAAAGTCTAGTGCTTACGGACACTGGGACAGAGGGACCAGCCACTGTCGGCACAGGGCTGGGAGACCCGGGCTCCTGGGTCGGACCTTCACGAGGCCCATACGTCCACAGAGAAGAGCTTATCAAGGAAAAGGAACTGTCTAATCAAAAAACTCTTTAAAAGACAACCTAAAGAGGACTACAGAAGGTCGAGAAGATTTCCGGTACCGCATGTGTGCAGAGAAGCCCTAGTAAGCTCAGGTTCAGTGCAGAAAGCTCATGTCCCTCCTGGAAAACAAGCGTGGAGAGGACACACGGGCGGCATCTCGGAGGCCACCAGCTGCACCGCTGCTCTACCAGGATTGTTAAGTCACTAACTGGGCAAGATCTCCCAGAAACATAACCTAGTTTGCCTAACCTACTGTACATAAATAAACTCTTTAAATGATTAGTCCTTGCACTATTGAAGGGGGGGGAAGGTTTGCACTGGAAGAAGCACGTGCTGGTCCTCTGGGAGCATGCGCCTCCACGTTCTGCCACTGAGAGCTGCCTTCGGGGGGCTCTACCACAGTCTCCACACCCAACAGCACGCGGAGAAATGGCCAAACTAAAGGGACTGCCAACTCTCCAATCTAGAAAAATAACCACCCCCATTTCTCCACCTTAGGTCAGTATTACTTGGGCAGGGCAAACTACAAGGAGAGCGAGGAGAGCACCGCAGTGCAAGTCCCGGGCAAGCGGAGGTGGGCACGGAAGCGGCCCCCAGCGGGCGCCTGGATCCACAGCTCCCGCTCTCTGCTCTGGGACCCGGCTGACCGCTTCCCTCCCAGCTAAGGCCTGTGTGTGTGTGGAAGCCTCCTCTCGGACAGTCCTCTGGATTCTAACACCGAGGTGACCGTCAACACCCAGGCTCTCAGTTCTGGAGGGGCTCACAGGGCAGACCCTCCCCTGGGGCTGTCTGCTTGGACCACCGTGACTCATTACAACCAGGCTGGGAGACTAAGCTGCAGGCAGAGGGACAGAGGAAAGGACTCTTCCAGGACCCCGCACAAGTACATATCTGCATTTCTAAGGCCTCCCTGAAAACAGAGCTGTTGCTTGTCGTCCAATCAACTCCCACCGTTAGTACTCTTCTTATGGGCACCAAGCTCATCCAGCAAGACCTGTCTGCCTGACTGGTCCAAGACAAGAACGTGATGATCTAAGGGGCTTTTCTTCCCCAGAAGCCCACGTCTGCGGGGCTGGGGTCAGTGGCCTGGGCCCCTGCCTGGAGCAGCCCACTGAGCAGACATCCTGTTTCATGGTGGCATGGAAGGAACAGCCCACGGAAGAAACATGCACACGTGGTTTGAACCAACATCACTAACTGGACCTTAGCAGCTCAGTGGACCCTGATCCCCTAAAGAAAGCCCTGGTTTTAGAGAGAAACACTCTCAACTGCCCAGTGGAAATTGTAACACTTTACTTTATACATGTTTTGGTCCCCTCTTATTTAGCTTTTTTTTTCCTTTTAAATTATTCAATTAAAGGAGCACCAGCACACACTTGACACAGCGCGTGTATGAGGACGACCAGTGATAGGAGCCCAGGCCTCCAACCGCAGGTCCGAGCTCCCCACCTGCCCAGGGCTCTGAGCGGCAACCCTGCCAGGCCCGAGAAGGGGAAGGAGGACAACGGTTCCGGTGCCAGGAACTCTCCCGGTGCCTGTTGGTGCCTGGCTGTCAACACGTGTCTTGTCCTGCACCTGTGGCTTGGAGCATAGCCCAGTGGCCTCTGTCCAGCAGAAGTGCTGGTCACCTTCCCTTGCTGTGAGGTGAGTGCCTGAGGACCTCCCTGGGAGGTGCTGCTTCATGCCAGGTCGTCCAGGTCCACTTGGGGGATCGGGTCTCGCCAGTAGCAGAAGGAGCTGAACTCCGGGCAGGGAAAGGCGGAATTCTGTTCCTTGTTGAGAAGCGGGAACACGTGCTCCACGAGCTCGCTCAGTCTGTGGTACCTAGAAGAGGTTGGGGAAGAACAGCACAAACGGTCACCCTGAAGTGACGTCAGAGCCCAGGACTATGCGCTGTGAAGCTACTGAGAGGCCTCAGAGCAAGGCGTCCATCCCTTCCTGGGGCACAGCCCTCCTCTTAGAAGTCTAGGATCGTCGGCGATCCTGGTACAGATGCTATTACAGAGAAGAAAACACCCAAGCAAAGAGGAAAGCCTCCAAAAGGCAGATGCAGTTCTGCTATTTCGAGGGGGGCCTGATCCTCAGACTCTCTCTGTCCCCAGCTTCACCCCCTGGCTGTGGGCGGTGGGCTGAGAAACAAGAACACACTTACGAGGACTTGTTTCCTTTGGTCCTTTCTTGTATTAATTCACCCTTGGGGTTCACAGTGAATATTCTGCAGTCTGGAACTCCCACTTGTGTGTAAGCATAGACATCCTGGACAAGAAAACATTAAATACGGTGATTACGAGAGAAGACATTGAGATGCTTCTCTGGTTCCTCGTGAGCCAGAAGAATCGCACAAGCAGGAGACGGTGTACGACAACATGTGGAGCTGGCGCAATGCAGCTCTGCCCCTGAAGCTGAGCTCTAGACAAACCCGAACTGAAGAGGGGAGCCAAACCCAAGGCCGCTAGAGTCAGAACCCTGGGTGCCTGGGGCCGCACTGCCTGCCAGAGGCCAGAGAGCAACAGCCCCTGCGTGCCTAGAACCAGGGGCCCCGTCTGTGTGCGGAAAGGCTGGGAAGCATCAGGGAAGGCTGAGTGCTCTCTGCGGTGGATCCAAGGACACGGCTTAGAAGCACTTAGAACAGGAGTCACAACTACCTGAGGAGATGGAATCAAAGCCACAGAAACAAAGTGCCCTTTCTCATACACCAAAACTCTAGGGCAGATGTCCACCTACAGGACCTCCCCAACTGCAGAAATTTAGAATAGAGATAATGAAAACCAATTCAGCAGAACATTCATTTTGCTTATACAACTGGTTTGAGAATCATGATGTGGCTGTACCCTAAAAAATACACTCCTCTGAATTTTACCCACCACATCTGAATGTGCAGCCCAGAGGAGACACTTACATTCGGACGGTTTCCAAAGGCAGCATAGAAGGGCTGCTTAGATGGGGCAAAGAGATTCTTGATATCATTTAGACACTCAATTTTGAACTTCTCTGGCTTCTTTTCTATCACTTCCCTGGGCAAAAAAAATACAAATACAATGACCAAATTCGAAATGGTAATTTTCCCTGGTGTGTGGTCCTGAAAATACTTTAGTTCTCACAATCATCTCTGAAAATCTTTTATAACTGGTATCTCTCTTTCCCCTTCTGTGCCAGTCAAGAAAGACTAAGATTCTGAGTGAGGGGTTGAGGGAAGGAGAAAACTTGACAGCTTGACTTTTTTGGATGTCTGACACAGACTGGGTGAGTTCAGAGTTAAAATGCTCTGGGGGAGCCCAAGAACCAAGAGATGCAGAAGCTTGGAATCACATACAAACCCTTACAATGAGTTTGACTTCCAACCTCCCCACCAATCAGACACCTTCCCCCAGTGTGAGTGGGCACGCAAGCGTGCACAGGAGAGGCACCTGTGGAAGGCAGAGAACAAGCTGCTGGGGGACAACATCAGAGGGCCCCGAGGTAAGATTGTGCCCTTGTCATTGACCCAGTGCAGGTAGCCTCGGGTCATGTCAGCCATGCCGATGGCACGAGCGGAGCAGTACAGAAACTTGTAGCCGTTCCTGAAAGAGAACATGTCCTACTTAAAAACATTCTTTGGCCAAAGTTAAAAAAAAAAAAAAAAAGCACTTTTTTTTTTTTGACATTTCATTTTATTTTTTAAAGATTTTACTTACTTATTTACTTGAGAGAGAGAGAAGGCCTACATGCACAAGCAGGTGGAGGGGCAGAGGGAGAGGGAGAAGTAGGCTCCCCGCTGAGCAGGGAGCCCAATGTGGGGCTCGATCCCAGGACCCTGGGATCATGACCTGAACTGAAGGCAGACGCCCAATTGACTGAACCATCCAGGTGCCCCAAAGCAGCACTATTCTTTTAAACGATTCAAATACATCAGGATGTATCGTATGGTGACTAATGTAACATAATAAAAATTTTTTTTAAAAAAAGATTCAAATACAGTTCCTTTCATTTATTGTGAAAATCAAATTCCTGAATTTAATAAGGACAGCAGTTAGGATTATAAGGATCTCAATTTTCCATGGAAAACACCATGGAGAAAAATAGAGATATATGCCACTAGGCATTTGCTAAATTTACAAGTATTGATATATCTTCAGCATCTAGTCCATGAAAGTCAGATTACAGAACAAAAATCTTGGACTATCTTTAAATTATCTGCCATAAAGGAAAGATGCAAAGGATCTTATTTATAAAGACAATTTGTAGAATGCAAACCACTCTGTAAGACAAGGAGCAAAATCACACCTGGGTAACAGACATAAAATTTTCCTATTATGGCATTCTCAACTAATGCTTAAGACACTGAGTCTTCAAATCAATCTTAACTCATACACATTATAGTCCACAAAGGCCAGATCTCTGTTTTCTCTGTTGCCCCAAAAGAGAGGACCACATGAGTGAAATACTTCCCCCATGCATGCATGTATTACCTACTCATTGAAATCAGATTAAAAAAACCCCGACTAATAAACCAAAAATGAAAATTGGCTCTCCTGTTAAATTAAAGCGAAGCACCTCCCCCCCCCAAGATAGCTAGAACTATAGATACAGGTAACGCCTACAACTCTGAGCACTGTGCAGCGGAGAGGAGACGACTGAGACATGTAACACAATGATTAGCACACAGCTCATGTTCCACAAATGGTGGCTGACGCTTTTCTTCGTGTGAGGCTACTCGAGCACGTGGACAAGTGGGACGGGATACCTACTCGTTGATGGAATGGTAGAGCTTTGCTATACCCTGATGAGTCCAGTCTTTACCCAGCTGTGGAAGAATCTGCCCTAAAGCATCAGACCTGAAAGGGTAGAAATAGGAAATGGTAACAGGAACAAAGCACACAAGGCCAAGTGTTTTCCTATTTAAATACCAGCTGCTAAAAACCATCCGGTAGAGGCAGGGTCGGGGGACAATCTAATCTACGAGGGCAACTTTGTCATGGCTTGTGCCACAGCGAGGCAGTCCCGTGCACACCCACCCACCGCGGAACTTCTGAAAGTAGAAGCCAGATGTTCATTTTCAGAGATAATTTACAATCACACATCCTCTTTTTTTCCTCCCTAATCGCAACACCTTCTTACTTTTTAAAATTTTAATGCCAGAACTTGGAGACCAAATAACTAAAGCTTTCCAAAAGTTATCTTCTATGTTAATTTGTATGCCTCCACCCATCTTCTCCATCCACAGAATGACCCTGTGTGTGACCACGTGTGACCTTAGCATGCAAGTCTCAGTGCAGAGAGTTTTAAAAACTTCCTGATGGAGGCCAAGGAGGGACCCCCCTGATCCCACCCCCCATTGCAGAGCAGCCTGCGCCTTGCCTGCTGCTGCCCATCATGGGCCCGTGGCTTACTTGGTTATCGTTCCATCAATATCAGAAATGATGACCTTGTCATTCCAGTTCCACAGGTAAATGGTTCCTGCACAGCGGCAGGTACCTTGATACTGGGTTGTAATACTAAACACAACATCATTTGGGCCATCTTGGAGCTTCAGTTTTGCCTTTTATAAAAAGTAAGAGAATAAAGAAAATCATAGAAGGATAATTTTGAAAATAACGGTATATCACTTTGATGGAATTATATGCAACAAGTAAAAGTTTCCAATAATATGTAGTCATTGAGAGATTGCTAAGATATAATGTTAAGCGAAAAAGGATCTTAATCTCTAAAATATAGGTGTGTGTGTGTGTGAGTAAATGTATAGTGTGTGTGTGTGTGTGTGTAGGGGGATGTATAGGAAAGAAATACATAAATATGATTATTGTAATAATAAAAAGGAAAAAAAAATCAGCTGAAAACAGTTTACAACCAGAGTCTGAATATTTACAAAATCACCACCAGTGTTTCAGGGCCTCAGCTCAAGGCAGGATGGTTTCTGTTGCGCTGGCATGCACCCAGCCCAGCACCGCATGCAGAGCTTGCTTACAAGAAGCTGAGGGAGCCACTGCCTGAATGATGTTCTGGAATTCTAAGAGATATTTCTGATTCCCCCAAGAAACCAAACGTCTCTGCTCTTCCTCCATACCCTAGGACACAGCAAGACCATTTCAAACTGAAAACAGGGGAAAAGGGGTGGGAAACAAACAGGAAAGAGGAAACTGCACCTAAATAAGAAAAGGCAATTTCTCTGTGGCTCCTAAAGGACAGTGTATGGCCCAGTGATGGGCTGGCTGGGCAAGATTCATCTGGGAAACAGGTTAAAAATACAGATCCCTTGGCTCATTCCTAGAAATTGATGTGGGAGGTCTGGGGTCCACGTCCCAGGTTCCCCAGGTGATCCCCAGGGAGGGAGACGCTGTCCTACTGTGTGTGAGCGTTTACATGAGCACACACAGTGTCCTGTGTGCAGGGGTTGGGATAGCATGGACAGAAGAGGAAGCATGGCTAATTAAACAGTTACTAAAATAAGCTGACTGGATCCACACGGATCACACACGACTCACAATCTGGTCCGAAGAGAGTCGAAGAGACTTCTTATATGAGGTTGTGCCGGCATGGCTTGGGGGCTCTGTGGGAACAGGGTCCACTTTGATGGACTCTTCGAGCTCCTGTGACCCCTCATCACTCGATGAGTCATCCTCAGCCGGCCTATTCAACAGCAATCCAGTTACTCAAGAGGCAGCAGGGCATTTTACTAAGAGCTTTTCATTTAGGATCAAAAAGAGATCCTAAATCCATTCTAGGGTTTGGAAGAGTTGTTTCCTCTGTTTCCAGAGTATTCCTATCATGAAGTGAGAAGGCCATCCTCCTCCTCGCTCTCATGACTAGCCAACAGTGACAGTCTGGCCATGACTGATTATCTTCTGCTATGACTGGTGAATGCTACTAGGTCTACTGACTCTTGTTGAAAAGATATGGATGTTTCAAAAGATGCAAACTGCAGAAAATGTAATTACTTACACAGATTTTAAGAATAAAAAAGATTTGATATAACCCCTTTAACAAAAGAGGGCAAAGAGCAAGAAAATGAATGCTCAGGCTTAGACCAACTACTGAATTAAAGAGCTGGAGTGGGAAAAGGAAAGAATCTGGTTGGTGAAGTACAAGAACAGCAGGAACGAGAACAGGATGCATGGTGGCACCTTCTTTCAGGGCCAGCCAATCTATATATCCAGCAATCTGTATATCCAACAGTGGGGTGCGGGGGCTGGAACTCATGACCCTGAGATTGAGACTCACGTGCTCTACTAACTGAGCCAGTCAGGTGCATCTTTAAACTCTTCTGCATCTCCCTTTTGCGCCTGACAGGAAGCCAGGGAGCAGGGGCCAGGGACAGCACATCTTAAGGCTCCTCAAGATCCCTTCCCAGAGGCCTCCATTTCGCAGGCATCTGATTCCATGGCTCCAGGATGGGAGCAAGACATTTAAAAAGCAGTGATGGGTATATTTACTCCTCTGAGCTGGTTATCTTTTTTAGAAAAGCAGAAGTTATGCACCAACAAGCCACTCACTGTCATGGTTGTCCATAAGAGAAAGAGATTTCTGACTAGAAATTAAACAAAACTGTCAAAATCAATTTGAATACAACGGCTAAATAGCCCAAGTCCTGTGAGCCCAGAGGAAAGACAGGGCGCCCCACCTGCCACTGGCTGGCTCCTTAGCACTCGATGCCAGGTCACTGGTCGGCGGCACATCAGATCTCCCTTCCTTGGCCTCTGGCAGCTAAAACAAGAGAATAACGGCAATGTGCAATTTTTCCCTCCCAGCGACTGACAGGTAAAAATGTCTCAGCAGCCCTCTCCAGGAGTGAGCAAAATGGTTTTCTGAATCCACAACTTAAAAATGCTTAAGAAATAGACTTTCTCTACTTTGAGCCAAAGGACAGAAATCTGAGACAGAAGTCACATGCTGCTATGCAAAAAGCTGTCAGTACACAAAGCCCCAAGTGAAAATTTTAAAAGGGCACTATTTCAAGTCACAGAATAGAATTCGACAGGCCCACACTCATTAGTCTGTGCCAGGGACACCGGTACTACAGAATGCAAGTCACTGATGCCACTGCCACCGCCATCTCCTCCTTGGGAGAAGAACAAGCTCTTGTTTCTGTCTGGAAGATAATGTGGTGAGCAAAGCGGAAACACACAGGCTTTGGAGCTGGACTCTCGGCCAAACCCTAGCTCCAACCCTCTCCAGTTGTGTGCGCTGGGTGAAGCGACTTCACCTCTCTGCGCCCCAGTTTCTTTGCCTGTAAAGTGGGAGCTCAGACATCTGTACTGCCGGGCTACAGTGAAGGTGAGGGTAAAATAAAGCGTCTAGCATGGTACCTCCACATCTCACTGTTCAAAAATGGGGACTCTTACTATTGTAACAGAGTATTATATAGTCCAAACTGACTTTCTTGTGCTTGGCAAAAAGGTTTTTTGAATAAATCAAAGAATCACTTCTTTTCAGCCCATGGAACAAATTACCTCCTCCAGGTCAGTTACCTGTTTCGTCATGCTTTCTCTCTTACGCCAAAACCACCAGCGACCAGACTTCTTTGGCATCTTATCTTTGACCCAGGACTCGACTGTGGCCTGGAAATGATCAACTTGGGTCAGTCTAGCCATCTGTCTGTCATAAAGACCCAACTACTTTCTACCATCAGCCTGTAGGATGGTGCCTTATCATGGAATGTGAGCAACATTCTCCACACCTCCCCAAGTCCTCTAGAGTCTGTAACACCTCCGAAAGGCAGGCAGTCCTCTTTTGTGATGGTGCAGCTTCGTGGCGGGTCTGTGGTAGGAGACTGGGTCGTCTGGCTATAGAGGAGCAGGCGGGTGGGGGGGGGGGGGGGGGTGCTGCCAGGTGGGCTGCTCTCATTTCTTTACCCTTGGAAAACATGTTCTTATGAGTTCTGAAGACCAACTAGGCTGATAGACAAATTTAGAACTTTCAGGTTTTACATACTAGACTTATTAGCCACAATCTGACCCAATCACACTGATGTCACACTTCTGGTGGCCACATCACCTTCTTCTTGCTGCTTCTTTCCATATTAATGAGGAATTTTTTTTTTCATTCTGTATTTAGCTAACAATAAAATCTCTCAACATTTATACCCAGTCAGAAACCAGTATAAATACCTAAGAAAAATGACAAAGATATGGCAGCCCAGCAAATTTCCTAGATTTTGGGCATAAGATAGTTTGAGTGGGCACAAAGAACTCTTTAGATCTTCTCTAATATTAATTTTAAACAAAACTCTGAATAGTACCCAGTTTAGAAATATGCACATATGGATGTTTCTAAATATCTTATGCTATAGATAGTTTTAAAAAGGAAACGAAATGGTGGATCATCTCACCTTTGGCAGACTCTTCTGGAATACTTGCAAGCTAAGGATCATGGGAGCAGCCAAAGCCCAGTTATAGTAACTGTGGAATAAAAATTGTGCAAAACCATTACACAGAGAAGGAAGAGAGTGAGAGAGAAAAGAAAGGGGAAGAGAGGGAGGGAGAGAGAAAAGAGGATGGGCGTAGAAACAACATAAAATTCCTTATTCTTTTCAGTGACGAGATGATCAGCTAAATTTTTTGTCACATGAATGACCTTTGCTTCAAGCCAAACTTCTCTGAGCAGAGATCCAGTAAAATATCTAAGATATATTTCAATACTTCACTGAAAAATAAGGTTGAGGCTTCTCTTTCACTTCAAAGTCACTAGTCCATTTATGGGAGATGGCACATTTTATGGCAAGAAAACTGTAACAGTTAAAAAGAGCACTCTGAAAAAAACTCTGCAAGAGTATTCAACAATTACAAAAGCAGGAGTATTTACCGGTTATATATCCGTATTACAAGGTTAGGATTGTCTATAAGCCCAGGGTTTTCTGCAAATTCATGATAAGTAATGATATGCTCCATGAATTTTTCTGCAATGTAAAATAATAATGATCCTTTGGTTAGAGATTACATAAATTCCTAAATGAGATTATCACAACTCTATGTTGAAGGAACTATAGGATAAAATGAGTCCTTTAAAAAAAACCCTTTTTTACATTCATCAAAAGCAAAGTATCAGACACATTTTTTTTTATCCAGGACAAGAAGGAACACTTCTCCTTTTTCTATCCTTCCCCTCTTCCACCACTCCTCCCGCAGTTAAAAAAAAAACAAAAAGCCACAAAAAACCCCACAAAACCACAACAACAACAAAAGAAACATAGGAGGGATATGCCAGAGACTTTCAGGAAAATAGATTACAGATGTGGCGGGGGCGGGGGACGGCGGAGGGGGAGAGGAGAGAGAAAGAGAGATGAAGACACAAAGACACGTGTGCATACACACACTCTCTCGAACTAATGAAAACTGCAGTTTCATTCTTAACACAGACAAACTTTACTAGCAGGCAACTGTGTAACTAGGGAATATTCATGGGGATCTTACATCTTTAAGTGCATGCTACATTAGAAAAACAAAACATTTTACAATTGCTTGGAGGAAAAAAAAACCTAAAAAACACACATCAGAATTTAGTTTAGGGTCTGTCAAGAAATGAATCCCAAAGTTCTCAAGAAATGAATGAGGATTCTGCATGAATCTGTGTGCTCTGTTCCTAAACTTGCACTCTAGTAGATCTAGGCTAACAGAGAATTTTCTCACCAGGATTTTTCCTCCTGGTGATGTGTATATTACTTTTACTTGCCATTTCTGCCTCCTCCAATAAAAAAAATCTGGGTAACTTAGGCAGGATTTGTTAAGTGTAAATCTTATAGTTTATGTAACTGTGTATTTTCCATTCCACCCCCCACCTATAATTTTTAAAGTGAAGGCTTATGAGGATTAAGAGCTATTGGCCATAACAGACTCTTAATTTCTTGCAAATAATAAAACAAATAGAATTAAGAGATGGAGAAGAAAGAGGCATAATGAGCGCCCTGTGACCTTTATTTCTTTTAAAGATTTTATTTATTTGACAGAGAGAAACACAGCGAGAGAGGGAACACAAGCAGGGGGAGTGGGAGACGGAGAGGCAGGCTTCCCGCCGAGCAGGGAGCCCGATGTGGGGCTCCATCCTAGGACCCTGGGATCATGACCTGAGCCAAAGGCAGACGCTTAACGACTTAGCCACCCAGGTGCCCCCGCCCTGTGACCTTTAAAAAGAGAAAGATTCAGCAAAGCACAATTGTAACACTCAGGGCAGCCAGTCTGCCAAACACAGGACTTCAGCTGCTCTGAGAGGGAGAGAAGTTGTGGAAGGAAAATCTTTCCTTAGAGGAAAATCAATCAGGGGCCACCAGCCAAACTGAGAAAATATGAAGAAGAATTTAGGTTACAAAGGAAGGCAAAGCCAGAAAGGCCAAAGAACTTGGGAAAGATACACACGACTGCTTGACCTACCGAGTCATCTGAATTGGCTCCGCTAAAGATCCTTCCTTTCTCTGGAGCAACGGTACTTTCCGGGGCCAAGTCTCAAGACTGAGACAGAAAGTAACCCCTTCTTCTTACTAGAAGGACTATTTCCTCAATGGACAATTAATTTTCCATAACTTCAGGCCCTACTCTGATGTCTCAAGCCCAGCGCTTTCCAGGAGGGCAGCTGGGACCCAGCCCACACACATTTCAACTTCATAGATGAGAAAATGGACACAGCGTGAGCTGACCCTGACCGCTCTGCCAACAGGGCAGCCTGAAAACGCTCCCTCTTCAAGTGAAATGAGTGCCTGCAAGGCATTCTCAACTCACCCAAGCCATTTATTTGTAAGGTCAACCCCTACGAGGTACCTTAAAATGAGGGGCTAAAGGTCTGATATTAAAGGGAGGTATCTGTTACCTGCACAAGTTCATTCAAGAATTTAATACCCTGAGATGGCTAACCAGCAGGTTTTCTATCAAATGATGACCAGGCTGCTTTCTCCAGTGAAGACAAGCCACAATTGCTCGACATACCTTTGGAAATTTCTCCGTTCTCACTGAGACCCCCACAAAGGGAGAGGGTGACATCAGGCAAGTCCATGGCAGAATCTGAGAGGCACTCGGTGCCGCTATCTGCAGCTGCACTTCCCACGGACTGTGGGGACTGGGAGCCAGAGAGCGTGTCAGACTCAGGCCACTGCCGGGAGCCAGGGTCCGATTCACTGTGGGCAGCGGACGGGGAGAAAAGGATTTGCCTTATTGCAACTTCTTGTATTCGTAGCTTATTACATGGTTCTCTGGGGGCTTGAACCAAATAATATATCCCCTTAAAAAAGGATCAGACTGACCCACAGACACACCTTAGGGTAGAGTTTAGAATCGTATCATAAATGACATTAAAAATAACCTAACAGCACTGAAGAATTAACTGTGAATACAGTAAATATGTCACAAAAATCACTACAGTCATTCCCAGTAAGACAAACTTTTCAACTACAGCCTTTCTGATTTTAATTAAAGGAGTAAAAGACTTATAACCATTTATTTACACTTCCATGATGAAAATGACGGAGTAATTAAGAAAAATCTGATGTTTGGAAACCTTTGATCCTAACTTCCTAGAAAAAGCTGTGGTACTATATACATCCTGTAGAAAATTACTATAGTTCAGAGCTGTCTAGGTTTTTCTAAATTCATTTGTTACTTCGCAAAATAGAACAGAGAAATTAAACAAGAGAGAATCTCAGGAGGGTAGACCTACCTTCAAACAAAGATTTTGAGAAATAAACTATTCTTACACTAGTGAGGTTCAGGACTAAAGGTGAAGTTATTCAATATTTTCATTTTTCTAGATGGTAAAGGCATCGAAGCCAGGTTTTTAAAAGATGATCTTGAGGGAAATTTTGTAATGGAGCATAAATCTGAATGAAAAGGAACAGGAAATGGTGCAAGTTTCTTATTCATGACTGTTTACTGCTCCACATTCTTTGAATGGACATTTAATGTCACAATGTTCTAAAAATTTCAAATTCTTTTATTTTATTCAAAAAGCCAATATACTTAATGTTATGTGATCCAGTGAAGTTTTATGATCTTTAGAAAAAAACTCTCAAATTTGAGCAGCAGGTGGCAGCAAAGTATGGATAGGCCATAAATAGAAAGCAGCTTCCAAAGCTATTAGGTTTTGCATTTGAACCAACACAAGATTTAGGTTTCTGGAAATTTCTTTCTTAATAGCAATGCACACCCAGTCCAAAATATTGAGATTAATTAGATCCTAACAGAATGTTCTTCTCACTGGAAGTGGTGAAAAAGCCAAAGCTGCTGTAAAGCAGCAAAACCTGTTATGTTGGCGTCAGGGGGTGAGGCTGACCCCTGGGTAAAACACAAACAGAAGACTGGGATGTTTCTGCTTTCTCCTGGGCCCATGGCTAGGTCCCCTTGTAGTCAGATGTGGCCAAGTGACCATATGACCGAATTTTTAGATGTGGACAGAAAGGGTGTACTGTGCCCTTCCCAAACCTGGCTCCTGAAAACTCCCGTGTGAGCCTTTCTCTTTTCCCTGTGGAGACTCTAAGAGAATGGTGGAGCCTCAAGATGGAAGAAAAGCTTGTGCTCCTGAATCCCTGGGTGTAAGGTGCCTGGCACCAAACATCAGCACTGGAATATCATACGAGCAAGAAATAAACTTCTACTGTGGTAAGCCACTGAGGTCCTGCGTTTTGTCAGGGCAGCTGGTGTTATCCTAACCAATGTAACTTCTAAATACTTGGAGGATGCCATCTGACTCAACATGTTGCCAAATCTACAAGAGTGGTGTGATCTATATTAATGTTTAGCTATAATTACAAATACTGGATACTTAATCAAGATGACATGGATCATGACAATTATAAAACAAATGCTGATAAGCATTACATCAGTCTCACTACCTTTAAGTATTCATGAAATGTCTCAAGAAATAATTTGTTCAGGAAGGAATAATCTTAACTTGGTGAATGGGCAATGACCTTAGGCAGTCAAATTATAATACGTCATAGTAAAGTTCCACTGCATTTCACTCTCATTTCTTAATCAATCTCTCCCCATTTTTTAAAAGGGAAACTAAGAAATCAATCCTTGGAATATCAATAAATAAGGACTGTGAAATCTGAAAGAAGGTGGTAATTCTAAGCTTACATTTTTAACTTTCTTATAAAAAAAAAATAGAGCACTTCCAGTTCTTTCACCTTAAAAACCCAACTATTACTTTATGTGAAGAAGATATTTTAAGACAAATTTAGGGTAGAGAGCTAGGAAAGAGTTTTAAGGACCTTCCAAAAATATCTATAAAAAAAATTAAATATCATATCCACCCCATTTTCCATTTTAAAATAAAAACTTAATATGTTTTTCAATAACTTATTTAAAAGTGCTTAATTATGTTTGCCTATAGCTCAGTATATTCAAACCATACCTTCCGTGGGGAAAAAGTAAATTGTTTTTTGTAATCACAGAGTCTTACAATGGAATTTCCCTAAGGATGGAAATGAACTTAGGAAAATTGTACAAATACACTGTATCTGAGGTTTTATAGGTATTTAAAGGGGAAAATCGTGTGGGGGGTGACAAATGGTGAGAGCTCTAGGGAAAATGCGGGGTGCACAGATCAGCTGGAATGGTGTCTCACTGGGCCCAGCCCAAGTTCAGAAAAAGCCTGGGAACTCAGACTCACTGAAGGAGTGCAGGCATTCTTTGTAAAATGTTTCTGAATAAAGATATATTACCTTTAAAACACATAATAAACGAAATAATGCTAATGAACTTTCCCAAGCATGTGGAGTTTGCATTAATAACTGGTAAGATTTGCTAATCTGAAGTCATAACCATTGGTATATCGTTACATAGGTTTAACTAGTATACCTCCTCTCATTATACTGAAAATTTCTTTATAAATAGGTAAATTATTAGTTTCAAATCACTACAAACAACACACATTTTTGAATTCCCCAAAATCTGAAGAAATCATCCAACTTAGCTAAAGATCACCATAACCTTGCTCCTTTGTCTCAGAATGTTTTGCTTCAGAAACAGCCATTATATGTCACAGCTATTCACCCTTCAACATCTAAGAAATACACTACCTCTTAGGGAAATAGAGGGCTGCAACTTCAGGTTCTAGAGCCTTTAAGTCATCCAGGTAAATATCATCAGGTCCCTGGTGCTGGCTTCTCTTGTGGACCCCTATTTTTATAAGAAAAATGCATCAGAGGTAAGAACTTAAGCTATTCTTCATTTACAACTCTTCAAGAAAACAAAGGTTTACAAACAATAAGACCAACCACGATTCAAACTGCATTTTATTTAATTTTTAAAGATTTTATTTGAGAGAGAGAATGAGCAAGAGAAAGAGAGCACGAGAAAGAGGGAGAAGGAGAAGCAGACTACCCTGCTCAGCAGGGAGCCCGACGCAGGGCTTGATCCCAGGACTCCAGGACCATGACCCGAGCAGAAGGCAGACACCTGACTCACTGAGCTACCTAGGCATCTCAACTGTGTTTTTATTTTTAAAGGTGTCAATTAAACTTTTCCTTGTGTTGGTTCCATCCATGCCAATGAAAGAGAAATTCGGTGTTATACACGTAACAGTTGCACAATAAACACATGCTAACTTCTTCTTTCATGTGCTGTTACATGAATAATCCTAGCCCCTGAATCATTTAGATTTCATGATGAAATTTTCTTGGAGTATGAATAAGCATGACCAAACTTGATGAAATCACTGGCACTGAGAAAGAGGTCATTATTCTAAAACTGTGAGGGAAGAGTTGCTAGAAACAGGAGTCACACGGTGCCGAAGTATCACCAAGCATTACCTTCTGACTGCAAAAGGACAAAAATGCTTTACAATGGATAAATCTGGCAGACAACACCTTAAAGAAGTGGTCACATTTAGAATCTCTAGTAGTGGGACATTATGAGATACAAGTACTCAATATATCCCAGAGGTAATCTTCAACTCAAAAAATAAACAATGTTAAACCCAAATCTAATTAAGCCTCTAAATCTGTACTGCCCACTACAGTTAAGTCACCAGTGTCCAAGTCTGAAGTGAGGTGTATAAAATGTGTTAAAAAAAAAATGTGTAAAACACACACGAGATTTAAGACTTACTATAAAAAAATGTAAAGTATCTCAATTTTTATATTGATTACATGTTAAAATTATAATAGTTTGGACTTACTAGCTCAGAATATATTACTAAACTTAATTTCACTTTTTTTTTTAATGTGAGAAGATTTAAAATGACATATGCAGCTCACATTGCGTTTCTATTGGGCAGTGTTGTTCTAGAGCTAACCTCCAATTTAAGGAAATACGGGGATGTCACCTTGAAAAAAAAACGATACATCCAGAATGTGAGAAAGCATCCAAGAGAATTGGCTGGGCTCTTGAAAAGGTCAGTATCATGGGTGCAGAGGGGGAAAGAGGTGCAGTGGTGTGTGTGTAGGAGAGTGAGGGAGTATGTGTGTGGGCAGGGCTGTTCTAAATTAAAAAAAGGTTAAACACAAGAACCAAGTGCAACATGTGAACCTTGATGACATCTTGGTTTGGGAAGAAAAAAAAAAAAACAAAAACAAAAAACAGCTAAAGCTTTTCTTGGCACATTGGGGGAAACACGAATATGAATTCTTCCAGATGGCAATGGTCCTGTGGGTTATGCAGTGGTCTTATTCTTCAAAGGTGTATCTTACAGTATTTAAAGGTGAAGTATCATAATACCTGCAAACTGTTTTCAAATGGTTTAGAACAATAAAAAACTGTGTAAGTGGAGAGAGAGAAGAAAGCAAATATGTATAAAACTTGATAATAAAAAGCTGGGGGGAAAAAGAATGAGGCCAAATGAATGGTAGAAACCACTCAGGGTTCCTATCTGGTCAGTTCCATACTACATGCAAAGAATGGGGGGGGGGGTCATTATTTCCCCCAGGGATTACCATGGGGTAGGAATAGGGGGTCATTATTTTCTAGACTGAAACAGAATATTCACCCTGAAAACTAGATTTTCCTCCTTACCAGTTCTTAGAACACATGGTTATGGGCCTTTGGTTGCAAAGGTGCTGAGCTACGAAAGAGCAGGTACCAAGGTAAGCTGGATCATCAGCTGGACGATCACATTTGGCCACAAAAATCCTTGAGAGTCAAATTCTTTCATTTTTATTTATTTTTTAAAAAAGATTTTATTTATTTGACAGAGACAAAGCGAGAGAGGGAACACAAGCAGGGGGAGTGGGAGAGGGAGAAGCAGGCTTCCCGCAGAGCAGGGAGCCCAATGCGGGGCTCGATCCCAGGACCCTGGGATCATGACCTGAGCCGAAGGCGGATGCTTAACGACTGAGCCACCCAGGCGCCCCAAATTCTTTTATTTGAAATACGTTCTTTTTTAAAAAATTTAAATTCAATTTAATTAACATATAGTGTATTATTAGTTTCAGAGGTAGAATTTAGTGATTCATCAGTTGCCTATAAGACCCGGTGCTCATTCCATCAAGTGTCCTCCTTAATGTCCATCACCCAGTTACTCCATCTCCCCACTCACATCCCCTCCAGCAACCCTGTTTGTTTCCTATAGTTAAGAGTCTCTTATGGTTTGTCTCCCTCTCTGTTTGTCTTATTTTTCCTTCCCTTCCCCTATGTTCATCTGTTTTGTTTCTTAAATTCCACTTATGACTGAAATCATACTTCTTTCTCTTGACTAAGTTCTTTCCAAGTGACTCTGAAGGTCCATACCTATAGTGGTTATTTATTCAGTTTGTGATTATTTAACCTTTGGTGTATTTGCAATTTTCAGGTAAGGTTTTACTTCCCTAAAAAAAATAGGGTCCAAGACCAGTGTTCAGACAGTATATTCTGGCTCCTACTGTACTAAAAAATGTCAATGGACAAACTTTGTATTTTTAAATAGTAAGAATGTTCTGATTTATTAAACTTATATTCCAAAAGTGAGACAGAGCTGTTGAGCCAAGAGTCGGACCCGATCTGTTATGTTTTAGAGGGCAATAATCAATGAAAGAAGAGAACACATACTAAAAATTAGTGTACATTTATTTATATCCCATGTTATTGGAAAAAAAGTGGACTTAATTTGGCCTCCACTAACCAGATGTTTCAGGTGAAAACATTTTTCTCTCATCTAATTTTTTCTTTTTGAACATATAATTTTTGGGGGATTCCACTTTATTGGCATACTTTGTCAATAAAATGGTTAATTTTATGCATTCACTGATTTGAACATGCTCATTAACTTTTTCAATAAATGCCTCCCAAGGGTGTACTGAGCAGTCAGGAGAGAGCAGGACGAAGTGAGAGTCCTGCTTCAGTAGAATCCATAGTGCAGTGGGGAAGCCCCATTAAATAAGCAATCCTCACAGTGTGTGCTAGGCTCTGGTCAGGGGAGTACCACTACAAAGGCAGCCATCATGTATCATCTGAAATACTGAAATAACTTATCATGTAAATTTACAGTACCTGATGCCAATTCAAACAAATGATTACCTTTCTTCTTTGATGGCGAGTCTACTTTCGCTGCAGGTTTTGATTCTGAGGGGGCCTCCACTAATGACGGGTTAGGAAGGTGGTCTGCATCTAACATAGATGAAATCTGAGGAGGCTCCAGGGGAGGTTCGAGAAGTTCTGCAGCAGAAGTTGCACCACTCATCTGCTTACACAGGGCTCTAGGTTTGGGTTTCACTATGGTACAGACCATTTCTCCCATGGAAGCATCTTTTTCAACTTCACTTATGAGGTTGTCCTCACTGGGAATTACCCGAAAATGGGTATTTTCTGACGGTGTAATTGTAGCTGTCCTAGGATGATGGTCAGATCTCTCTCTTTTGCTGACCTAAAAAAAAGTTTAATTGTTTAAACTACCTTCAAAGGTATCTGTTATAATCTATTTCTTAAGCTGGATGCAGGTAAATGTATTCATTTTATTTATAAAAACACATTTGGTAAACATGATTTTGTATGTGTGAGACATTTCATAATTAAGAAGTGGGAAAAATAACTGCTTTTTGTTCAGTATCATGACATTTACACAAAAGAGTTCTATTTCAAACTGCTATACTATGAAGAGTTAAACACCGGAGAAGACAAAGGAAATAAGACAATTTTTAGGTGCTAAGAGGTAGAATATTCATTTTCAGGCATAAAACTTGAGTGCTTTATGAAAATTTAGCCCTGCTTGGACTATACCTCAAGGCTCTGCTACAATAGTGTAAAAGTGGGTAGTCAAGTCTCAATGCAAATCACACATATAAGGAAATGTGTATTTTAAAAAAAAAAAAACTTAGAGGGTTCTAAATACTTTCTCAAGTAATGTATCTTTCCAATTCTTTCATTACGAGCTGGCAAAAAAGCTTTCATAAAATCAACTTCCTATTTAAAACTTAAGTGTGGAAATTCTAGTTTCCTTTACGTACCTTTTAAATGTTCCTAATTAAAATGTTAATTAACAATCAACATTATTTACTAAATAGAAACACACACAAAATAATGCTGGATTCCTTCTGTTGCAGTTATGAAAAATGGTAACTGTGGATTTCCTCACGTGACCACATGAGGGCACTACCATCATTTATATTCACGTGCGCTGGCTCAGAAATCACCCCTCCCCCTTTTACACAATGACAGACCCACCTCACAGGTTTTTAACTGGACATACTCCACAGGCAAGTAAACATTAGTACCTTGGTGGACTCTGGGAACCCACCCCACGTCCACTCCATGTGGGACTCAGATCTGAGCAGGCTCTCGGCAGGTTTCACCTCCAGCTCTGAATCACTCTTAGGACACACTGCTGCTGGGGAATAGGGGCTATAAACACAGGACAAAGAAATGTGATGCCTTTTAAGTCAGGGAACTTCAGTCTTGCGAGCTCGACAGATTAAAAGAAATGTAAGTTTGAATATATCAACTTTATCCTTCCAATATAAAGACTCTATTGAAGGGAATATCAATTATTTCTTCCATGTGCGTTCTTTAGTAATAATAAAACCACCAACAACCAGTTATCTATTGAGGACTTGTTGGGTTCTCTGTAAACACCTTTATATGCATTATCCCACTGATTCTCACAAGAAATCACTGAAAAAGGTAATTTTACAGGAGATGAAATGCACAGAAAGATGGGTTAAATTAACAGTACATGAGAGAAACTGGATTTGAACATGGAACAAAGTGTGACTCCATGTTTCTTCACACTATCCAGTTACAGTTGACACTTTAAGAATTGTAGAGGGCCAAATTCTATGCTGATTATGCAGATCTACACTGGCCTACACTGTGAGCCTAAGTGAGATCAAGTTTAGGAACAAAATAATTATTGAGAGGAAAAATACATATTCATGTTACAAGTACATATCCATTCAGTTGTCTGTATGAGAGAAATGAGAAATATAATTACTGTCAAATAACAGAAAAGCTATTTAATATATCTTAAAGAAACTGAGAAATTTTGAAAATACTTACTTGTCTAAAGGGGACCAGTCTCCGTCAGATAAGGGGTAGTGATCCCCAGAATGGAAGAGCAAAGGTTCCTTATATTCATCTTCCTTTAAGGAAGCATTTGAAGATCCTCTGTGAAAGGATAAAAACAAAGTCAGGAACAATGACATTATGTCAGCTTAAAAATATCCCCAAATCTACCAACACATGTTTAGAGGATACAAATGAAGAAGGCTAAGTGATTAATAATTACTCCTCTTAAAAGGAAAATGAGAAGGAGAAGGGGGATTCACTGATGCCACCCACCATACACGACTGCAATCACTACTGAAGTATGGGATAGACAGGAAGGACAGAAAAGATGTGATTAAAAATTCCCTTTTACAGCCCTTCAAGGTAATTGATTCAAAGGCTAGAAAACTAAAGCTTTATGTAGATTTCATCCAATCCTTACAAATCTGAGGTAAAGACTATCCTATTTTAGGTATTAAATAATCAAGGATCCAGAGAAGTTTAGTAATTTGCCCAAAATCAAAGAACTAGTAAGTAGCTGAATTCAAAACAAGTAAGCCCTTGTTCTTTCACTATACTCTCCTGTATATTACAGCAAATACAAGACTATGAGCTAAAGATGAGCTATGGTTCAAAAATTCAAAAATACCCTAAAAACTCTTAAAAACACACAGAACTTATTTTTCTTTTTGTTTGGACCAAGAATTAGCTGAGAACTTTCTCCTTATTTAGAATCTACCTGACGTGGGGCTATGAGGAAGATGATACAGAAACACGATAAATGCTTTTATTTATTTATTTATTTATTTAAGATTTTATTTATTTGACAGAGAGAGATACAGCGAGAGAGAGAGCACAAGCAGGGTGAATGGGAGAGGGAGAAGCAGACTCCCCGCTGAGCAGGTAGCCCAATGTGGGGCTCAATCCCAGGACCCTGGGATCATGACCTGAGCCGAAGGCAGACGCTTAACGACTGAGCCACCCAGGCGCCCCACGATAAATGCTTTTAAAGATTCATACAGAGACCTCAGAACTACAGGAGGATGAACTAATGCTAATAAGATTTTAATTAATTCACCCTTTGGTTTTCTTGAATTTGCACAGTTAATGTAACTAACTTGCCATATAACCTTGAAAACATCCCTCAGAAGCACTGTAGGCCCCAGTTATTCATCTTTAGTTGGAAATTAACCACTTGTCCTATTTCAGAGTCTATATGAGATTTATGCAGTATATGTTGAAAGCTCTGTAAAGTATAAAGAAAAGTCCAAAGAAAACCTCTGAAAAGTGTAAAGAAAGCACTATACTTTCCAGTTTGAGAGCTTCTTATAGAAAATTCTACATTCTACCAGAACAGATATTCTATGTAAAATGAGAATATCTGTATAACTTAATTTGGCAAACTAAAAACAGAGGTAGAAATCAGTTTATTAACTTTTAATACTGCCTTTCTTCCTTTATATCCTCATTGAATGTGCTCTGCTTTCCCACTAAGTCTGCCATGTCATAGTTTTTCCACATAGCTGCATCTTCTAACTTAAGGTTTTCCTAACTCTAATTTTTCTGAGAGAAAGAAGATAAACTCTGGCATAGTATCTCATTCAGGGGGAGAAAAAGGCAGACATCTAGGTAAAAATACCTATTTTTTAAAAAATGAAACTCAAACGGTAAAAACTGTAAAAAGGGAAAACCAGATGCTTATGAATAGTCCTTACTTGACAAATCTGAAAGCATAAAACAGCCTGACCCAACACTATTCATGTATTTGAAAGTGCTTTAAAAAGTACTATGTAGGGCGCCTGGGTGGCTCAGATGGTTAAGCGTCTGCCTTCGGCTCAGGTCATGATCTCAGGGTCCTGGGATCGAGTCCCACATCGGGCTTCCTGCTCCTTGGGAGCCTGCTTCTCCCTCTGCCTCTCTCTCTCTCTGTCTCTCATGAATAAATAAATAAAATCTTTAAAAAAATAAAAAAAAAATAAAAAAAATAAAAAGTACTATGTAAAAGTCACAGAAACTTATTAAAAATATTTTATTTTTGGAACATATTTCACTGTAGTATAAAAAGTAAACCCAGAAGAGTTCAGCAAACTGGATTTAGTAAAATACTGAGAGAGACAGGAAGATCGACATCAGGCACCATTAAGAATTTTACAACCCCGGGGAAGATACGAAATGGTCTTCTCTGGGCACATTCTGACAAAAATAAATCCCTTTAGTTTAGACCTGTTAGATGATGGAAAAGGTTGCTGATGTTGAGGTTCCCTTCAGTCCTATGATTCATTAACTAAACTAAGACTTCTAAAAACTTGCTAAGTGCTTTTCAAAATGGTACACATGCCTGAGAACATTCGACCAGCCTAGGCTGACCACA
Source organism: Neomonachus schauinslandi (assembly GCF_002201575.2). Taxonomy (NCBI): domain Eukaryota; kingdom Metazoa; phylum Chordata; class Mammalia; order Carnivora; family Phocidae; genus Neomonachus; species Neomonachus schauinslandi. Next base: position 52,480,251 of record NC_058416.1, read on the forward strand.
ACAGATTAACTCAAACTACATACACGACATGAGAATAAATGGGAGTGTAGATACTGGAATGTGAAGACAACGGTATGAACACTGACTACATCTATGTCAAAATACAAGACAAACATATACATTAACACTGAATAGCAGAGAATTTGCAGTAAGGTAAACAGTCTAACACCGAGTCAAGGTTGGAAGAAGTGGGAGGTTCAGCTGCCAAAATTCATACTAAGTGTATATAATAGAGCAATTCAGCATTCACAGATGCATCTCAACATGGCTTCAAATTTAATACCATTTTATAAACCAATTATCTTTTCTATTCAAAAACCAAGAGAGGTTACATAATGTATACAACTGTCAAAATTCACTCAATTGTATACCTGCATATTAAGTTCTATGGATATTACTGTATGTAAATTATACCTCAATCTTTTATTTTTAATTTTAATTTTTTTTTTAAAGATTTTATTTCTTTATTTGACAGAGAGAGAGCAGAAGCAGGGGGAGAGGCCAGGACCCTGGAATCATGACCTGAGCCGAAGGCAGCCGCTCAACCAACTGAGCCACCCAGGCACCCCTATACCTCAATCTTTTAAAAGCAGGAAGAAAATCAAAAGGAAGCTAAAATAGTATGAATTATCTAAGTGGGATAAATCAGAGGGACTAGATGAATTTTTCTCTATTTAACTGGTGGTATGTTAGAGATAAATGGGGTTGCTAACTACCATGACCGAAGATCACTAACTCTGTAAACAATGTTTATCCTCAGCCTTAGCACAGCTATTAGTCAATAAATTTCAGTGTGGCTAATGATCTCAGTTTGCATTTAGATATAGGACATTTCTCATAAAAGATGCCTCATAATAGGATTGAAAGGAGCCCTGCAATATTTCTCTGTCTACTGTGTCAGAAATGAAGGGGAGGGTGTGCCTGGGTGGTTCAGTCAGTTAAGTACCTGATTCTTGATCCCAGCTCAGGTCTTGATCTCAGGGTCGTGAATTCAAGCCCCACTTTGGGCTCAACAATGGGCGTGGAGCCTACTTTAAAAAAAAAAAGAAAGAAAGAAATGAAGGGGAGGAAAGGCAGGGAGCTGGCTGTAAGATTCCTGTCACCACAGAAAAACATGGAGCGTTCTCTAGAAGCCAGTTATTGATCAGGGGGTGAAGTATGCAGCCTCAGGGCAACAGATGCTGTTTATAAAGTCTTAGATTCCCTGTACTTAGCTTCCATGTATAACTTATCAACACATCTGCTTTGGTGGATTAAAAGAAGAGATTTCCTTTCTGATGCTGTGGTCTTAATTCTCCATTTTTTAAAAGGATTTTATTTATTTGTGTGTGTGTGTGTGTGTGAGAGAGAGAAAGAGAGAGCACAAGCAGGGGGAGCAGCAGGCAGAGGGAGAAGGAGAAGCAGGCTCCCCCCTGAGCAAGGAGCCTGATGTGGGACTCGATCCCAGGACTCTGGGATCATGACCTAAGCTGAAGTCAGACACTTAACTGACTGAGCCACCCAGGCGCCCCTTAATTCTCCATTTTTAACACTGCTGGGATTGTGCTAGAGCACCATCTAATTTGACAGGTCTCTTCCCTCCAAAAGACTGCTTAGCCTAGGTGCAATGTTTCCAATACATATACACACTAAAAATCCATCCATCCTCTGGAAGGACAAACAAGGTTTCCATGCTATATACAAGCCAAAGTCCATCTTGAGGGAGAGACTCACTAGGTACAGTTTACACAAAGCTCAGTGTAATTTAAAGCTCTCCAATTTTCGCCAGTGTGTTTCTTTTAGCTGTGCAATAGCAACCCTAAAGAATGATTTCATCTTTCACCTCCTTCCTTCAAGGAGCCTTAATTAACCTTAATTCCATTATCAATAAAATTCTTGAAAAGTAAAGAGAATGCAAGAATGCTATTTATCAACATAAAATAAAAACCGATTTTAGGGGGCACCTGGGTGGCTCAGTCAGTTAAGCGTCTGCCTTCGGCTCAGGTCATGATCTCAAGGTTCTGGGATGGAGCCCCGCAGCAGGCTCCCTGCTCCGCGGGGAGCCTGCTTCTCCCTGTGACCCTCCACACCCCTCCCTGCCAGCTTGTGCTTGCCCACGCGCTCTCTCTCAAATAAATAAGGAAAAAAAAATTTTAGGTATTTTTCTGGAAACAGAATTTGTTTCCTAAAGTGTAGGGGCCTGAGGATGGGAAGATATTTGAAAGCCGCAAACTTCCCAACCCCACCTAATTTCTACGTTGCACAACTGCAGAAGCAGTTGTTGACCTCCTATTCTTTTTTTCTGATTCTTTAACCTGTTTAATATGCTGTTAATACTTTTGACCCTAAATATCTTCCCCCCAATTATTTTAGAATCTAGATGCTGAGCTGGAAGGAGCCTTGCCAACCATGTAGTTCAATTCTCTTATTTCATAGATTAAGAAACAGGCCCAGGGGCGCATGGGTGGGTCAGGTGGTTCAGCTCAGGTCGTCTCAGGGTCATGAGATAGAGCCCTGTGCCAGGCTCCACACTCACTGGGGAGACTGCTTCTCTCCCTCTCCCTGCTCACTCTCTCAAATAAATAATCTTAAAAAAAAAAAAAAATTTAAAAAAGAAACAAAGGCCCAGACGAGAGTGATCAAGTAGCTGCTGTTCCACAATCAAAAATATAACGGGCCTACAGCATTACCTTGATCCCAAAACCAGACAAAGACCCCATCAAAAAGGAGAATTACAGACCAATATCCCTGATGAACATGGATGCAAAAATTCTCACCAAAATACTAGCCAATAGGATCCAACAGTACATTAAAAGGATTATTCACCATGACCAAGTGGGATTTATCCCTGGGCTGCAAGGTTGGTTCAACATCCGCAAATCAATCAATGTGATACAATACATTAACAAAAGAAAGAACAAGAATGATATGATCCTCTCAATAGATGCAGAAAAAGCATTTGACAAGTACAGCATCCTTTCTTGATCAAAACTCTTCAGAGTATAGGAATAGAGGGTACATACCTCAATATCATAAAAGCCATCTATGAAAAACCTACAGCAAATATCATTCTCAATGGGGAAAAACTGAGAGCTTTCCCCCTAAGGTCAGGAACGCGGCAGGGATGTCCACTATCACCACTGCTATTCAACATAGTATTGGAAGACCTAGCCACAGCCATCAGACAACAAAAAGAAACCAAAGGCATCCAAATCGGCAAAGAAGAAGTCAAACTCTCACTCTTTGCAGATGATATGATACTTTATGTGGAAAACCCAAAAGACTCCACCCCAAAACTGCTAGAACTCATACAGGAATTCAGTAAAGTGGCAGGATATAAAATCAATGCACAGAAGTCAGTGGCATTCCTATACACCAACAACAAGACAGAAGAAAGAGAAATTAAGGAGTCGATCCCATTTACAATTGCACCCAAAACCATACGATACCTAGGAATAAATCTAACCAAAGAGACAAAGGATCTGTACTCAGAAAACTATAAAATACTCATGAAAGAAATTGAGGAAGACACAAAGAAATGGAAAAACGTTCCATGCTCATGGATTGGAAGAACAAATATTGTGAAGATGTCAATGCTACCTAGAGCAATCTACACATTCAATGCAATCCCCATCAAAATACCATCCACTTTTTTCAAAGAAATGGAACAAATAATCCTAAAATTTGTATGGAACCAGAAAAGACCCCGCATAGCCAGAGGAATGTTGAAAAAGAAAAGCAAAGCCGGCGGCATCACAATTCCGGACTTCCAGCTCTATTACAAAGCTGTCATCATCAAGACAGCATGGTACTGGCACAAAAACAGACACATCGATCAATGGAACAGAATAGAGAGCCCAGAAATGGACCCTCAACTCTATGGTCAACTCATCTTTGACAAAGCAGGAAAGAATGTCCAATGGAATAAAGACAGTCTCTTCAACAAATGGTGTTGGGAAAATTGGATAGCCACATGCAGAAGAATGAAACTGGACCATTTCCTTACACCACACACAAAAATAGACTCCAAATGGTTGAAAGACCTCAATGTGAGACAGGAGTCCATCAAAATCCTAAAGGAGAACACAGGCAGCAACCTCTTCGACCTCAGCCGCAGCAACTTCTTCCTAGAAACATCGCCAAAGGCAAGGGAAGCAAGGGCAAAAATGAACTATTGGGACTTCATCAAGAGAAAAAGCTTTTGCAAAGCAAAGGAAACAGTCAACAAAACCAAAAGACAACCAACAGAATGGGAGAAGATATTTGCAAATGACATATCAGATAAAGGGCTAGTATCCAAAATCTATAAAGAACTCATCAAACTCAACACCCAAAGAACAAAGAATCCAATCAAGAAATGGGCAGAAGACATGAACAGACATTTTTCCAAAGAAGACATCCAAATGGCCAACAGACACATGAAAAAGTGCTCAGTATCGCTCGGCATCAGGGAAATCCAAATCAAAACCTCAATGAGATACCACCTCACACCAGTCAGAATGGCTAAAATTAACAAGTCAGGAAACGACAGATGTTGGCGGGGATGCGGAGAAAGGGGAACCCTCCTACACTGTTGGTGGGAATGCAAGCTGGTGCAGTACTCTGGAAAACTGTATGGAGGTTCCTCAAAAAGTTGAAAATAGAGCTACCATATGATCCAGCAATTGCACTACTGGGTATTTACCCCAAAGATACAAAAGTAGGGACCCGAAGGGGTACGTGCACCCCGATGTTTATAGCAGCAATGTCCACAATAGCCAAACTGTGGAAAGAGCCAAGATGTCCATCGACAGATGAATGGATAAAGAAGATGTGGTATATATATACAATGGAATATTATGCAGCCATCAAAAGGAATGAGATCTTGCCATTTGCAACGACATGGATGGAACTGGAGGGTGTTATGTTGAGTGAAATAAGTCAAACAGAGAAAGACATGTATCATATGATCTCACTGATATGAGGAATTCTTAATTGCAGGAAACAAACTGAGGGTTGCTGGAGTGGGGGGTGGGGTGGGAGGGATGGGGTGACTGGGTGATAGACACTGGGGAGGGTATGTGCTCTGGTAAGCGCTGTGAATTGTGCAAGACTGTTGAATCTCAGATCTGTACCTCTGAAACAAATAATGCAATATATGTTAAGGAAAAAAAAAAAAAGAAGAAGAAGAAGGTAGCGGGAGGGGAAGAATGAAGCGGGGGAAATCGGAGGGGTAGACAAACCATGAGAGACGATAGACTCTGAAAAACAAACAGGGTTCTAGAGGGGAGGGGGGTGGGAGGATGGGTTAGCCTGGTGGTGGGTATTGAGGAGGGCACATTCTGCATGGAGCACTGGGTGTTATGCACAAACAATGAATCATGGAACACTTCATCTAAAACTAATGATGTAATGTATGGGGATTAACATAAGAATAAAAAAAAATTAAAAAAAAAATATATAACGGGCCTAGTCTTCTACCTTTCAGCTCAGCACTTATTTCAGTATACATCTGACCTGAATTCCCATCACTGTTATATTTTGTCCTTTAAAGTCCTCATTTCTGTTGGCTACATAATTAAGCAGATCCTGTTTTAGGGAAACTTTAGATAAGAGTTCCTCCAAATTGCAGTATCTATGATCCATGGTAATCTAAAGAAAAAAGCAAGCCACCAAGCTCCTGAAAATTATTACAATGCCCTAATCTACGTGCATTCTGACGTAACTGCTTCCCAAGCAAGCAAGGTTCTGGCTTGGAGAGAGAGTGGACAAACATTAGTAACTGTTGACCAAATCAGTACTCTGACAGATTTGGCTGATGCAGCCTTTTGCACAATCTGGAAGAGTGAGGCATGCACTAATATTTCTGTAATGCAATCATTTACAACACTCATTTACAAAATCTTTAGAATAATGATACTTATGCATTTAGTAGGCAACTCTGTATATGTTTTAGAAACGTTTTAACTTCTTAAATTGAAGCTGCAGGTTGTTCAAGAATTCTAAGCTTTGGGGTGCCTGGGTGGCTCAGTTGGTTAAGCTTCTGACTCTTGGTTTTGGCTCAGGTCATGATCTTTTGTTTGTGGGATCGAGCCCCACATCAGGCTCTGTGCTCAGTGAGGAGTCTGCTTCAGATTCTCTCTACCTCTCCCTCTCTCTCGTGCTTTCTCTCAAATAAATCTTAAAAAAAAAAATAAAAGAATTCTAAGCTTTGCTCAATTATGTTACAATAAAAGACACACACCAATAAACTTTGAGGGCAGAAATGTTACTTCAATGTCCTTTCTGGTGGATCTTAGGAGAACTGAGGCAGAACTTTAGGGTCACTTGTGGGCAGCAACTTCTTGTCCAATGCTCATCAATAAAGTTAACCACCCTGCTGACACACATATGGTCCTTCCTCTTCCAGTGCCAAAGCAACCACTGAGTGGAACAGATCTAAGATAACCTTTTAAAAATCAAAATCTTGAACAAAAAGTAAATGCCCTACCCCAACTGTTACCTTTTAAACCCTAGGCACTGCTGACTTGAAAACTGGCATATATTTTAAGCTCTTCTACTGAGCTGGTAAGTAAGAAGTAATCGAGATTTTTCACTCTAAGAAAAACCAAAACAACAACAAAAATTCTCCTTTCCCCTTCAACTTACTAGGAATGTTTTGATGATAGACTCTAAACAACAACTCTCAACTTCTCAGAAATAGATGAGATACCAAGATACCGAGTAGGGATACACACCGAGGCTGCCCAAGGGCCATCAGTAATCCAGATCTTCTTTGCGACTTAAAATTCATTTGGCTTTTGGAAACCTACTGGATGGAAAGACACACTGCTGGTCTGCTTCAAGTGATATTTTAATACCATGACAGGATGTCTGATGGCAAATTTTATAGAATAGCAGAAAGGAAAAAAGAAAATGCCTCTTCCACTAATTCCACAATAAACTGTCATGGGGAAAAACAAGTCCAAACCTCACACTGTAGATCCATGGAAGAAACAACAGCAACTAGCTGTACCTGAGCTCTGCCCACAGCATGTGTGCATGCCCAGCACCTGCACAGAGAGCCCTACCTTGCTGATTGGGCCCCCTTGTCATCATCAGAGCTCATTTCCACATCCACAGTGTCCTCTGCAGCAGTGGAAGCAGCCTGGTCTTCCTTCTTACTGTCCTGTTTGCATTTCTTTCTCCTTCGTTTTTTCTTTTTCACAGAACTTGAAGTGAAAATCGTTTCTGCTTCCAAGATGTGTGAGATGTCTGAACTCTGAGATGGTCTTTCATTTCCACCAGACTTCACCAAAGGGGCATCAGTATCTTTAAAGAACTGATCTTCAGTAGGAATTGGTGAGGTGGCAAGGTAAGCAGGGAGCTTTTCCTTAAAAAGAACATGGAGAAAGAAAAGTTGTCCACGACAAACTGGAGAGTGAATCAAAAACAATAATGACTCTTGGTGTATCTAAATTCACAGTGGTAGAAAGAATACACAGTCCCCAAAGTAAGAGTGTCATATTGAACTAAGTCACTGCCCACTCTACTCCGAATAGGTCTTTACCCTGGCACATACAAATAGTTCATTTGGTCCATGTAACTGAATACATTTGAAGGAACCAATATACCAATTTAGCACAAACCCACAAAACCTGTAATTAAAGCATAGCCAATTAAATTCTCTGTGAAGGGAAGTTCAAAGCAGCAGCAGCATTCCGAGGAGGCAGGACAAAGTACTCTGTCAAGAACTTACAGACAACAGTAACAGGATAAAGCAGAAGGCAGGGATCAGGAACACCCCATCAGACAGGGACAGCAGGACAGGTAAGTGAAGTGAGGATCTACGGTAAAATTTGTGTTTGCCAAATTAAATGATGGTAGAAGAAAGTGATTGACAATACCCTGTTAACAAATGAAATTAGTGGATTTTAAAATTGTAATGTATTTAAGACAGCCTTTTAGGAATTCAAAAGAAGAAAATAAGGCCCAACAGTTAGAAATAATTAAGCTCGTGGGGTGCCTGGGTGGTTCAGTTAAGCATCCCACTCTTGATTTCGGCTCAGGTCATTATCTCAGGGTCCTGGGATTGAAACCTGTGTTGGGCTCCATGCTTAGTGGGGAGTCGGCTTGAGATTCTCTCTCCCTCTTCCTCTGTTCTGCCCCCCCACTCGCGCATGTGCGTGACTCGCTCTCAAATAATCTTTAAAAATAAAGAATTAAACTTGTAATTTAATATCAAATAAATGATCAAGTTTGCTGTTCAGAAAATTAACTTCTTAGTCACTGACTTCATCCCTTTTTATCATGGGGGAAATGGAAGGTATGTAACAGAGGTATAAATTAACCTCAAAGAACTTAGAGTACTCAAGTTTTTGCATAATAGTCCTGAAAATGAGTGAGTTTCCGTAATTGTTCTAAATCAAGCTTTTGAATTTGGCTTTGGTAGACATATTACCCTGAAGCCAAAATTTTGTTTACCCAAGCAAAATTTGTATTCATCAGCAACACACACTTACAGAGAAACTGTGATAACAGGATATTATTCTGCATGCCCCCAGGGCACTCAAGTGAGAGGCTGTGGTCTCTAACTTCCAGGGCCTTTTAATTCAATGGTCCTTGTTATAAATAAAGTTTACTGGTACTTCTTAAAAGCTGTTTTGTCTCTGGTGGTGTTTCCTAGTTCTGTTCTGGCACTGTTTGCAGTGTATGGGGGGGGATGAAACAACCTAAATCTCTGTCAGAACAAGAATGGTTAAACTGTGGTGCGTCCATACTATGGATGACTGGGCAACTATTAAAAGGATAGGGGTAGATCTACAACTACTGGCTTGAAAAGGATGCTGACAATATACAGTTTAGATGAACGAAGTTTAAGAGAAACAAAAATGTAAATAAATCGAAGACAGATGGGTTTTGGTAACGTTTATTCCCTTTAAAACTGTAAGCTCCTGGAGAGTGGGGGCATGTTATATTCATAGTATGTGACAGTGAGTAGTAATTCCAATACTGTTGGATGAATTAACTTTTTTTTTTTTTTTTAATTTTAAAGAGCATAGTATTCTAAAGAAAATCTAAACAATTTGAGGATACATGGAATAGGAAAAAGAGCTGGGAAAGTTGGTATTCTGCAAGTTAACCTTGCTAAGCATAGTTATAAATGGAATCATCAGAACTGACCATGAGAACCAGGTAACAAACTATCAGTAACCCAGTCCTCTCACTTGTTGATTTTTTTTTTTTTTTTTTTTTTTAAAGATTTTATTTATTTATTTGAGAGAGAGAATGAGATAGAGAGCATGAGAGGGGGGAGGGTCAGAGAGAGAAGCAGACTCCCTGCTGATCAGGGAGCCCGATGTGGGACTCGATCCCGGGACTCCAGGATCATGACCTGAGCCGAAGGCAGTCGCTTAACCAACTGAGCCACCCAGGCACCCTCACTTGTTGATTTATACAAAGCCTAATCAATCACTGTTCTGAAACACACATGATTTTAAGGAACACATCAAAAATATTTTATTCTTGTGATAACTCATTTGTTTCATTCTGCTTTTTGCTTCCGTCTCTGATGAGGGAAAATCTTTGTTTAGGCCAAATAAATACAAATGAGGTAATATAAGAACAAGTAATTAAGGTACTAGAAAAAAATATTGGTCTGGAAAGGTTCCCTTCCATAATCATACTTTGTAATGCTGCTTTACATATTGGTATCTAAATTGCTGGCGTCTCTCTAAACTAAAATTGATGAACAATCTCATTCTGCTATTGTTTATTTTTTGGTAACATTTTTCTTTGTGAATTTATGACATCCAACATGCAGTTCATCTTCAAAACCCCTAAAAGTAGTCCTGTATCTTTAATAACTTGAAGGTTATAATTTTTGCTGAGATTTTATTCTTTATGATAAAAGCTGTAAGGAAGCCTCTTCTAAGATCCACACTAAGTTTATCAAGAACAGCTCACCCCCATTCACATCAGTAGATACGAGGGGTGGAGATGGGGGTGGCAGAGGGAACTGTGCTCTCTCACTGAAAGAAGCCAAACATGCAATAATCAGTTAAAAAGATATAGGCCAATTAATTTAAATCTTTGAGACCATAATAAACTAATTCTCAAGACTATTCAAGGTTAGAGATCTGACATCCCTAACCAAAATGGTAAACACATTTTCCAAGTTCATTTATTTTTTTTTTTTAAGATTTTATTTATTTATTTGACAGAAAAAGACACAGCGAGAGAGGGAACAGAAGCAGGGGGAGTGGGAGAAGGAGAAGCAGGCTTCCTGCTGAGCAGGGAGCCCAATGCGGGGCTCAAGCCCAGGACCCTGGGATCATGACCTGAGCCAAAGGCAGACGCTTAACGACTGAGCCACCCAGGTGCCCCACATTTTCCAAGTTTAAAGGTCACACATGTATAAACACACAGCCGGCAGAGATAGGCCTTCATTATTTAGGGGGAATTGAATGTATTCAAGTCAAGGTGTAAACTCTAACAGATACTAAATAAGAAAGCTCATTAAAGACAGAGAAAAAGAGCAAGTGCAAAGGCGTTCTGCGCATTCTCTGTACCCTGACACTTGGTGGGGAGAAAAGTTCCTCACTCCTCCAGCTCCTTCCTGACAGCTTAGTTTTTCAGCCTAAAACTAAAGCTTGTTTAACCTGTAAAAATCACCTCTATAACCATGAAAACTGCTGAACATTTCTGTTTTGGGATAGGTCCTGGAGGCCTGAATACAATGTGTAAAGTGGATGTAACCCACTAGAACTTACATATTCCTCTTCAGTCTCTTCCACAAAGAAAGCTTCCCCATTGTCACCCAACTTCATGTGAAGATCCACTGCATCGCCATTGATTTCTATATCAATCTAAGAGGAGAAACAAAGTGTGATTTAGTATTAAAACTTTCACTGAACCTAAACCAAGCCAAACTTAGTACTGAGGTTCCTACGCTGACAGTCCAGAGGAACACTGCTACCTGCCCTACCGTCCTACCCTAAAAAACTAAACAGACCTGGGGAGGAAGGGGATGGATAAGAAGGGACTGAAAGAAAATGTTTTATCATTTATTTTTAGGACATAAAATATTTTACTTATTTAATTTCCCAAATGGCATAAAATAGGGGAAATATAATTGTCAAAGAACATTTGAGCACTGGGGCGCCTGGGTGGCTCAATTGGTTAAGCGACTGCCTTCGGCTCAGGTCATGATCCTGGAGTCCCTGGATCGAGTCCGGCATCGGGCTCCCTGCTCAGCAGGGAGCCTGCTTCTCCCTCTGACCCTCCTAACCCTCCCCCCTCTCATGTGCTCTCTCTCTCTCATTCTCTCTGTCTCAAATAAATAAATAAAATCTTTAAAAAAAAAAAAAAATTTTGAGCACTTTCAGAGTTATAGCACAGACAGGCCTCACCCGGCATGGTTCAGACAAACACAGATTTCAGTTACTGTGGTATGTTAACTGTAACTGCAGAAAGCACAAAATTCACTGGCTGCTCTTCTGTCTACAAACCACTACATAAAAACAGATGCCAATCATGATCAGTAATCCATCACATCATTTTTCAAAGTCTGTTGGTGACTAGTCAAAGCATATATGTTATTCAGTTCAGGCACAGAAAGCAAAGCTTATAGTTGTAGTTGTCTCCTTGTCTCTCATTAATAAACCCATGTGACATTTTATAAAAATGGATAATAAAGAAGAAATTGGCCAAGATCAAAGTGCAACCTAACCTAACAAAAAGTAGTATTACTAGAAGTAAAATTCAAACTGAGTGTCAACAGTTATAGAAGAAATAGCTGACTGCAGGAATGGTGACCCTGCTGCATTCGAACGACTCAAGATGTGCAGCCAGAGGAACCTGATGAAGGTAAGCTTATCCACACAAAGCAGGAAAGTGGTTGTGACAAAAAGATGAAGACAGCCCAGAGGAAGTGACATAGGAAAAACACTTCACATTGAAGGAACTCACAGACATACTTCATGATAATGTTCCAGAGATGAAAACCTGAAAGCTGATCCAGACTCAGAAAAGAGTTATGATAATTTGCCAAGACAAAGAAGATGCTTGTTCCATACTACAAGTTTTATATCAAAGAAGACAAGCCCTGTTCAATTAATCTTGGTAAGTTATTTTACAAAGAAATAAGACACTTTAGTCCTCCATGTTTCTAATGTTTTAAACTGGGGTGTACTAAACATCATTTTGTTATTTTTCATTTTCTTAGTTATAACAGAAATTTTTAAGTTTTGACAAAAATTTATAAAAATCATGAGAAAATCCTAATTTTTCTCAGTTATTATTAAGTTTGTTTTGCATGGTTTCAGCTTGCCCAGTCATTATAATGATCTGTATTACAATGCAAAGTAAGAACTGTATGTATGTATAAATACTACTTATCACTTAAAAATAATGTAGTTGTTCATCTGTTGACTGTGAATAAATGCCTTTAAATACCTTATATTAAATGAATACCAACTTTCAAAAAATAATTTTTAAGATTTTTATTTATTTGAGAGAGAGAGTGAGCACACAAGAATGAGCAGGGGAGGAGCAGAGGGAGAAGCAGACTCCCTGCTGAGCAGGGAGCCCGATGCAGGACTCGATCCCAGGACCCTGGGATCATGACCTGAGCCGAAGGCAGATGCTTAACTGACTGAGCCACCCAGGTGCCCCCCAACTTTCAAAACTCTTACCGATAAACTTGTAAACTCCAGTTTCAGATTGGTTCAGGGGACATAAAAATATAATATAGGTATAAATAGAGCAGTCCACAATCTAATTGTACTTAGCTTTGCAAGGCCCTGATGGTGGGAACAACTGCATGGTCCACTGGGTTTTTCCCAGTGAGGACCAATTATCCCTTCTGACACTGAGTGCTGGGTCACATCAGGTCACTGAAAGTCATTAGCTGACACGTTGTCAAAATGCTTGTCACAAAAATCCTGTATATAAGTAACATAACCACGCTGCAGGGTAAGGAAGAAAACTAGCCTAAGTGGAAAATGGTATTTTGACTAGTTTAAGTCTGAAGACAAAAAACTATAAACAAATACCGTAGTTAGTAATTAAAAAAAAAAAATCAGAGATATGGGTTAGCAGTTCTGAAATTATTTTATGTGTATTCTAGGATTGAATAAATAGGTAAACATATTGTATAGTAAGAGGCGTTTCTCACTGTCAGAGAAAGAAGTCACAAATAAGGAGATGAGGAGGAACATTCTGGGGATAGATTGGAATCAGTGGGAACTCATGATTTTTACAGACAGATGTAGGTACGTTTATCTACATACGTAGATTCTTCCAGCTCTGCCCACTGACAGGGCCTAGAAGCAATGACACCTCAGTTAGTAATGAGCAAACCTAGTGAGATTCTTTGTTTCTAGATACTATTCTCTAATAAGAGGAACCACCGTTCCTCAGAGAAACAAAACAATTCCTGGGCTGAGGCAGGTAAAGTGGATTCTTCTGGAATATCTTATGGTGCCAGAAAGTAAGGAAGTGCTCAAAAAAAATGATGGGAGCATTTCAAGAGGACTCAACTTGAAGGAGCTAACTACCAATTGCCAAACCTAGGACAATTTGAGCAACTAAATAATGATAATAATGGATTATAACCCACAGAGTAAAATTAATATTCAGAAGTCCATACTGATCTAAATAATTGAGTAAGTAAACAAGAGAGAAGGATAGCTTTTCAATACAGTAGAATTCAATTAATAAATAGAGTAGGAAGGACGAAACAGAAAACCATTTGGCAAACACCACAGTAATAATTGTTGCAGGTAAAATTCATCAGTGTATGGTAAAATTCACGGGTAGAAGTACGATGAGAAACAGGGTATTTGCACAGTCCCCAAGTTTCTCCACACAAATAAATTTACAGTGAAGAAACCCAGTAGATACCATTAACCAAAGGATCAAAGTTAACATCATCAGTACCAAAGCATGGCACCATGTTGGACCTCCTGAGATGATGCACTGCGAGGGGTACACCCTCACTCTGCGTTCTTCCCTAAATGAGAAAACATCACACAAACTGAGGGACAATCTACATAATAACCATTTGTACTCTTCAAAAGTCAAGGCTGTAAGGAAAGATAGAACAGTTAGAGAATATAAGTGAAAGCAATGTGGGATCCTGGATATGATCATGGACAAAAAGACGACAGCAGTGGGAAAACTGGCATACTCATTTTGATGTACTACTCCCTGTAAACTGGTATCTAAAACAATACTCGTATCTATATAGTCATACTTCCTCCCCTGTGGCTTAATCTTACTAAATATATATGAGAGATGTTGAAACAGAACTGATTTGCTTTTTAGAAATACTGGCTGTAGGGGTGCCTGGGTGGCTCAGTTAAGTTGCCAACTCTTGATTTCAGCTCAGGTCATGATCGCAGGGTCCTGGGATTGGGCCCCATGTTGGGCTCCACACCCAGTCAGGAGTCTGCTTGAGATTCTCTCTCTCCCTCTGCTCATGCGCGCTCTCTCTCTCCCCGCCCACCCTCCCTCCCTAAAATAAATAAAATCTTAATAAGAAAAGAGAAGAAATACTGGCTGTAGTAGACTCTTGTTCTGGCATGCCATTCTTCAGGTAAGAGTATCTCTGGTGTGTCCTTTGGGGATCTATTCATCATCTGTTTCATGTGCGGCTTCAAAGCGAGGAGGTGAGGCTGCTGTCCATGCCAAGCCAATTAATATATTCCATCCCAGCTATAGGACGAGGGAGACTGACAAGTCTGACAGGGAGACTAAACACTGATGCTTCTGTAGGAAGAAACAGCTCTTTCTACTATGGTTGCTGAATTCCTGGGAAGTAAGCCTGGAGGTATTGTGGCCATCTTGCATTTTAGAAAGCACACATACAAAGGGATGGAGAGCTGAGAGGTGGGAGGAGACAGAGTTCTGGTAACACCCTCAGACTCTAAATAAAGCCCTGATTAATTCAAATGCCCTTGGACTTTAGTTATACAAGCCAATAAATTCCCTTTTCTGTTTAAGCTAGTGCGAGGTGGATTTTTGTCACCCACAATGGAAAATTCCTGTCTAATACACTGGGTTATTTAACTTCAATAAGTTTTGTGTTAAATCACAACAAAATTAATATTTAAAATATCAACTACAGGTTTACCTTCTGAAATTCAACTCTTGAGTTCTGAAGTATACTGGGAGTACCGGTGTTCTATCAAACAAGAACATACCAATGACAGTGGGAAAATTATTATTATTTCCCTAACCAGAGGCTTAAAGGTGATTATGATTTCAAGTCTACTTCATATGTGTCACCATAACTGGGGTCTTAGTTTAAAATCAATGAATAGCTTTCCCTAATCCAAACTGACCTAAAATAAGACAAATAGTTAATCCAAATTGCCTGAGTATCTCAAGGCAGACATGGTTTCGGTTTTACTCTCAAAGGAAAGCTGTGTTTCGGTTAAATATCCAAATTTCCTTCCAAACACATCCTTTGGATTTCTGGGATATTAGTGCAAAAGAAGTAATTTTCTCTTTTCCTGTGTCTCATGGATAGATTCCTATTAAATAATCCAAGGGTGAGACAAGATATTTAACACAATCATTTGGGCAGCCTTGTACAGAAACTGTACATCTTAATTGGAAGCATACAGCATGTAGAAAGAGGTATGTTGTCTGTCCAGACACCATTTACAGATACACAAATGCTTACATATACAACAGCCTGCAGATTCCATTCTGAAAGGCCAGAAGACTTAACCAATCTGCTGATCAAAAACACAGATCACAGAAGAACAAACAAAAGTGCCATATAAGCCATTTTATGAATAGATCCTTACAAAGCTAATGGGAAATTTCAGTGCATAAACAGTTTCGTACAAATTCTCCCAGAGCAGATAAAGTCTGAAAGTACTACAGGTTAGTGTTACTGGCAAGAAATAAAAAATTCCAAGAAGCCTAACTGTGGCCGAACACTGTTTTGCAATGGGCAGTTTCCAAGTTACTAAATGAACTGCGTGACTGCTTTTGGTTTCCAAAGGGTGACTGAACAGAGGCCAGACCACACAAACCCTGCCACCCTGCAACGTGGCTCTCCAGTGGAGAACTGATTTATAACCCCTAGAAAAAAAGATGTGTTTGGGGGGTAGTAGGGGAGGGCAGGAAGGGAGAGTATCTAGTGCTGTGAAACCCGTAAAAGTTTTCTTCCATTCTCAAAACAACCTATGTTTAATTAAGATAGAAATTTCTATTTTAAGGAATAAGATGTTTCCAACTTATGCCAGTGGTCCTCTAACATAGCTCTGTGCCCCAATATGTTATGAATCTTTCAAAATCCTGACAAAATCTCCCTACATTGTTCAGGTAGATAATGTGGGGTAAGAGCAGAAAGGAAAACTACCACCATGTACCTGCAAGGTTTTATTACCAGCTCAGTGTTCTAAACTGACTGACATCAAATACATTTACAAGCCTTCCCATCGCTCCATTACTTGAAGGTGGAGAAGGTAAGAAAAAGGAAAACCAACACAAATTATTTTCTTTCTGAATGAATCTTCCCCCAAATAAATAAAAGCCAACAAGCCTATGGCATGTAGGTTTGCATATAGTAAGATCAGGAGACAAGTCCTGGTATTACTAACAAAATTTAGATACAAATAAGATTTAACAGCTTTGTCAAAACAAATTTGGCATTAATTTTGTTTAAATAAATGTAATGTATTCTGAATTACATCAGTCTATCCCATTCACAATTGGTATGAAGGCAATGCCCTAAATATTTTATAAATTTTTTATTTTATTTGCCAGAGACAGAGAGTGAGCAAGCGCACAAGCAGGGAGAGCGCCAGGCAGAGGGAGAAGCAGGGTCCCTGCTGAGCAAGGAGCCCAATGTGGGACTCCATCTCAGGACCCTGGGATCATGACCCAAGCCAAAGGCAGACACATAACCAAATGAGCCACCCAGGTGTTCCTTCCTTAAATATTTTAAAGTGCTGTATAAGGTAAATAAACTTTTCAAAGACACCTAACCTTCCCCATTTATAACTCCAGTTTCTCTATTTTGTTTTTCTGAGTTGCAACAAATAGGATTATCAAGATAATTTTCAGCCTTTCTTGCCCCCTTGGAGAGACCTTCTATAGTAAGACTTATATTCAGCAGCAACTTCAAAATAACACATAAAGGTTGACTTCTTATACCATTATCTTCAACATCATACAGGTGTGCGTCCCCCCAACCTCTGCGGCGGCGGGGGGAAGCCCAGAAAGCACATAAGAACAATTTATTCTGTTACCATCTAACCTTTCACCCTCTTCGAGAACAAGCTGTCCCCTGCACTCACCACTTTCTCTTTGGATCTCAGGACCCCCAGCTTCCCAAACCGAACGTGAAAAGGCGAGCACTGATAGGTGCCATCCTGCTGCCGCACCACAATGACATCGATGCACCCGGACAAAGTGGCTTGGTTAATGCCCTTGTAGAGTTCCTTCACAGTGACAATCACCTGCCCAGCCAGCTGTCCCACATAATTCATGGTTTGAAACTACAAAGGAAAAAAAAATTTATATGAGATAGTAACAATGAATTTGTGGATCTAATGACAAAGAAAAAAACAGTAGTAATTAAAAAGACATTGCACATTTGTAAACCATATTACATATTTTATTAACCTTGCTGATTTCAAACCAATAAGTCTCATGCTACCACTGTTTTTACACATTTCCACACAAGGACAAAATCAGGTGGTCCTTTTGTGAGAGGCTGTCCCAGCCAGGGCCTCAGGCATGCGTAAGTTCCCTTTTCTTTTCCATCATCATGGATCCTGCAGCTGCCTGTAGGGGTTACCCCTAAAGTTTAGAATCTGCACAGAACCACCAAAGAACCCAGACTACCACCACTGCCCTCTTGCCCAAGATCATTGGGAACGTGAGGCAACTGCATCCACCCTGACCACAGCAGCCAAGCAGAAAAAATGACCAATGATCACCTCCAGAAGAAACCAGAAAACAGGTTGTTTCTGCTGAAGACAAGTAAGTGAGAGAAGAGTTTTCTACAAAACTATTAATAGGATATGGTTCAGAGACATGTTAGATTAAATAAACTCTGGGTGAGCTAGACCGGGTCTAACCTATTTATAACATTACTTTTATTGAAAATCCCCTCAATACTTGAACACAACTCACTGGAACATATATATTCATGTTCTACAAAGCAAAGAAAAGGGTTTTAATCATGTTGCTCAACAATAATTAGTCAAATCAGGATCACTAGGCTCTAAAATGCTCCTCCAGAGACGGTCAAGGAAGGATAGGAGTGTGCACCTGACCAGGGCTGAGGGATGAGAGGAAATGCTTCTCTTGTGCCCCACATCCGTTGTGGCTGCAGCTAAGACCACAGGTTGGGGAACCCACCATACAGTAGGTGTTGAAGACCAGTGGGGAAGTCTCCTTGAATCTCCCTCAACTTTTACTAATTAGAAAAAAATAGCTCCTCATCAGTCCCAAGGATGTCAAGTTTCATCTCCAGCTATCAAATACCACCACATTTCATTCATTAGACACCGACACCCCTCGTATTATGTCAAAGCACAATTCAGCAAATCATTCTCCTGGGGACAGGCGGGACATAGACCAAACAAGAGATCCTCCACAGCTCCAGCTAATCCAGAGGCCAACTTTTACTGAACCAGAGAACAGACAGATTATTCTTTAGGTCATTCATCATAAGCACAGTTGTCTCTTTAAACTCAGCTTTTCGGGAGCCTTAAGCTCAAAGTTACATGCTCAGAAAAGTTACCAAAGATCACATTCTGTGTTGTCAGGTAAGTCCAAAGTTGAACTGGGAGAAAGAATGTTACTCCACTGGGAAAACTTAGGGGCTTGCCAGGACATCTGCCTCTAGAGAAACTCACCCTACTCCCCACAAGTGAGTGCGTGCCTGCTGGCAGTGCCCAGATTCCACTTAAACATTTTTTTCTCCTCTTCTACACAGATGAATGTGTAATCAAGACCCACCAGTTTTACACCATTAAGCACAGCCACAATTTTATCCCAGAAAATTTTCTGAATATTTTAATGTTACCAAGGCCCCAAAATTTACCTACAAAAGAGATAACTTTGAGGATGTAAACTAACTGCTAAACTCACTACTAAATCGGGCAGTATCCTTTACAAAACAGTTACAAGTTGGTGTGATTTTGGTTTTAGAAGGATTCATTTGGTAAGGCCAAACTAGGCAAGTGTTCAATAATGATTTCCTCAATGAATAAAGGAATGATCAAATGAACCATCAATAAATAAGACCAAAAAAAAAAAAAGAGAAACATATGTAGGGAGGAAATATTTCATCAGAATATTCGTATTACATCTCATTTTAAAAAATTAGTATTTTTTATTTTGCAGTAACTGTAGATTCACAGGCATGTAGTTTTAAGAAATAATACAAAGAGATCCCATGTATCCTTTAAACCAGTTTCCCCAATGGCAACATCTTGCAGAATTCTAGTGCAATACCACAATCAGGATATCAACATTCATTGAGTCAAAATGGAGAACATTTCCATTATCACAAAGATCCATTCTATTGGCCTTTATAGCCACACCCAGCCACTTCTGTCACTCTCTCCTTAATCCCTGACAACCACTAATTTGTTCTTCACTTGTTATTTTTGTCATTTTTAAGAAAGTTATATAAATGGAATATGGTATATAATGTTTTGTGATTGCCTTTTCCCACTTCTATTGCTAGAGAGATTCATCCAGGTTGCTGCATGTATCATGTTCATATTCCGTTAATATATGCTCACAACATGCTTTTTGATTGTCACAGCATGTACATGAACCATCACCCAAGAAGTCAATCTTTGTATTACTGCTTGACTGGTGGCAAGTTAAAAATGAGTTTTGTTACAAATTTTTAAAAATTTCGTAACTAATTATATAATTATATATATTCTTTTCTTAAAAGAAAATGAAAAATGTTAACTTCAAGCATCTCCATTCAGTCATAAAACAAGTCTTAAAAACTAAATGTGTAAGGAGCTTACATCAGCTAGAACATAGGATCCATAAATAAGTGTAACTACATCTATTCAAAATGATTTTAATTACCATGGTTAAAGGATGTGCTGTTATACAAGACAGTCTACTGTGTAAATGCCAGTTGCTAAATGTAGAAAAATATACGCTATCAAACGACTGTTTTTTTCCTTAGCAGATATAAAACAATTCTGTGTGTATTATGAAGGCTGGGAAAACAAAAGTAAAGGGAGTCCTGCTGCTGTAACATTCGCTACACCCTGGGAATGAGGGGCACACTTTTGCTAGGAGGGGCACTCCAACTAAACTGGGGAAGGGGGCTCCCTCATGGTTATGTCTGTGGGGAAAGCAGTTGGTTGTTGTACACATGATACATTAAACAGCTTCTTCTTTAAGCATTATCTATCACCAAAAAACTTCATTCCTACATGTCCAGCCCAGCACTAGCCATAATAAAGCTAATTGAGAACAAATTCAGGCCTTACACCTGTCCTGTTCAACGCCTGGGAAATTGGGACTCCGAACAGGGGCAGAAAGACGATTAAGTACCCACAGTCACATGTCAGGGATACACCTCACTGAAGACACTACCTTTTGAATAAAACAAAGATTAAAAAATATAGCAAAATAATATATACTGTAAATTATTCATTAGAGCGAATGATGAGAAAAAAACAGTAGAAGAGAGAAAATAAATTCAAGGACAGACAGGGACAGAGAATAAGAGAGAGGGGATGCAGAGACAGAGATGGAAATTCAGAGACAAAGCAAAGACAGAATAAGAATACATACATAATCAGAAAGCAGATGGACATAAAAATGCCAATAGAGAGAGAGGAATGTGGAACTGAAGGATGTTCATAGAGCAGCATCCCTATCTTCAGGCTCACAAGCACAAAAGAAAATATAAACATGTATTAATTGATTCTTAGAACTGAAAGTATCTAGACCAGTCTTTCAAATACCAAAAGCACTTCTAGCACATCCCTGAAATATGGTAAAGTTAATCATCACAGTAGCAGCAACTCATTTTTTGAGATCTTACTATGTACCAAATTCTTAATAATATTTTAAAGGCAGGGGTGGAGCAGATGGAGGGGGAGAGAGAATCCCAAGCAGGCTCCATGCCCCATGCAGAGCCAGAGCTCAATCTCACGATCCTGAGATCATGACCTGAGCTGAAATCAAGAGTCAGATGCTTAACCCACTGAGTCACCCAGGCACCCCACACTATGTATGTACCAAAATGCATTATCTCAGAACTAGCTTATGAATGAGTAAATATTATTATTTCTATTTTTAAAGATAATAAAATTAAGGCTTAAAAAGGTTAAATATTGTTATGGACTATTTGTGTCTGTTTCTCAAATTCTTATGTTGAAGCCCTAACCCTCAATGTGAGGGTATCTGGAGATGGGGCCTTTGGGAGGTAATCAGGTTTAGATGAGGTCAAGAGGTGGGACCTCCAAGATGGGATTAATGTTCTTATTAGGAGAGCTCATGTTCTTTCCTCCTACTATGTGAGGAAACAGAGAGAAGGTGGTTGTGTGCAAGCCAGGAAGTGGGCCCTCACTAGGAACTAAAATTGGCCAGCACCTTATCTTGGACTTCCCAGTCCCCAAAACTGTGAGAAATAAATGTTGTTTAAACCACCCATCTGTGGTATTTTGTTATGGCAGCCTGAACTAAGACACGTTATCTTCTTAAACATCATAACTGCCCTACTGTTTTTCAATGTTGGGGTACTTCACTGACAAAGACTCACTCCTTTCACCAAGAAGTTCATAACTGTATCAGACAGCCCTAGTTACTATGTCCACTAGAACTCACAATGGATATGCGCCACCCTCCTCTAAATGATACCACTTACACCGAAGAGTTTGTTGTACAACCATAACTAGGTCTCATCTATTCTGGGCTAAACATTCTTCTTCCTTAAAATATCTAAAATGACTGGGTTTACTTTCACTTTTATGACAAACTAGAGAACTTTCTTTAAATGGGAGATCCAAAACTAGACACAGTGGTGCAGATAGACCTGACTGATATACAATGTATACAATGTAAAGTGTGTTTAGGTGCAGGCACTGGCTCCCATGGGCTGGGTTAAATATTGGGAGCTCCCAAGACAGGGAGGCACTTACTGATCACTAAACTAAAAATGGGAAGAATCAGAAGACAGTAACTAAAATACTTATCAGAAACTAAATGGCCCTTTATGCATAAAATTCAATAGATTTCAATCAGTCCTTCATGAATAAAATTCAATAGTGTCCACTATCAGATTTTTCTTATCAAATATTTTAAAGTAAACATACACTAGTATCTGGAATAAATGAGTAGCTTTCAAGATTCAATTATTTACCAAAAATTTAAAGATTTGTTTAGCAGCTTTTCCTGAGCATCAGAGAAACTAAATAAACCATCATAATATGTAGTAGAGATTTATAAATGGAATCCATCAGTAAATAGGTTCAAGTACAGATCCTCTTCCTATAAAAACTGCCCCACATTATTTAAAGGTGATATGTTCAAAAATAATTTTTGCTAAGGAAAAGAGATATAGGCATTATTAAAAAACACAATTTCTAAATTGTGATCAATACAAAAATGGATACATTCCAAACCACTCATATATCATCAAAATCTGTCTCCTAAGTTTTAAGTTTACCTTCATATATTTATTCAATACTATTAACTAGTTAGCAGTACTACTACTAACAAACACAACTACAGGTGTTACAATGTCCATCACATGTCAAGTGCTATGTAAGCCTGTACTTCAGTTCCTGAATGTTAGAGATCAATATTCCCATTTATATGAGGAAACTGAGGTTCAGCACTGTCCAATGTCACCACACTAAGTGGTAAAGGTGATATTCAAACTCAAGTCTGATTCTAGAGCCCTTGTCCTTAACCGCATCTCTAAGTGATAGAAATGCTCTAAGCACGGATCCCAAAAGCCTTGATGAGACCGCCCCCCCCCTCCGGATTTCTTGTTGCAAGTGGGCTGCTTTTAGCAACTGGAATATTATTTTTACTTAAGGCTGCTTGGCCCTCCAAGTCTCCTCTACACGCTGTCACCAGAGGTAGCACTGAATACTATTTCCTGCTAGGCCTGCATTTCAAGATTAGGAAGCAGACTTCCTGGGAG
Source organism: Neomonachus schauinslandi (assembly GCF_002201575.2). NCBI lineage: Eukaryota > Metazoa > Chordata > Mammalia > Carnivora > Phocidae > Neomonachus > Neomonachus schauinslandi. The sequence continues at coordinate 52,503,355 of NC_058416.1, forward strand.
ATCACGTGTGGTCGGGGCTTGTGGACAGAGACGAACAGCTTTTATCCAAGAACCTGCCCTGAACATTCTAACCTTCTGCTCACAGATGTGAGGAGTGTGCTATGAGGGAACAGGAACTTCTAGATACTTCAGCAAACAAACACCAGAACACTGTTGCCTTGTACACATTCCAGCTTACACCTATGCTCCTAGACCAACCTCCTCCAGGCATCCAAGCTTATATTCTGCCTTTGAGTAGCACTTACTATTTTTTAAGAACTTTCTCAAACATACTTCATTTGATCTTCAAAAAGAGAATTTAGGTTATATAAGACAGACATTTTTCATTTCATTTTACATTTAGGCTGAGAAAAAAGGTATTTATTTTCCATTATTATTCACTAGAACCCAGCTGTACTGTGACTCAGGATCCCAACCTTCTTGCTACTTCCCACAGTAACTTAAATCATGGCCTCTCAAGGTGAGCTGGTAACCCTGAGGACAAGAGATCTCAGGGCTGAACTCAAGTTGTACTTAAGTCCTACAGTCCTCCAGGAATTCCAGAGTCTCTTAAAGGTAGCCAAGCATGAACTGGAGGGCACTATCAGCTGAGAACTGAACTCTGAAAAAAGTAAGGAGATGAAAAGCTGCAAGGGCAGACACAGAAGCACCTGCTGAAAGCTTCTCCCTAGTCTGGGAGGTCAGGCATTTGCGAATGAAAAGTCCCCCAGAGGACTTGCCCACATCCTGTCAAGACATTTTCTAACATTTACTTGGTGGCCAGCAGACAATATGGAGATCACAAAGAACTAAATGAGGTTCAAGTTGGCCAGACATTTGTAATGGAAAACTATACAAAATAGTACTACCTCTGAGTGAGAACAGACAACTGACACTAAGCCTGAAAAGGAACCCAGCTTTCCTGGAGAAGCCACTCTTGGCCATTTAAATTCAAATAAATGCCTTACTTTGTACCACTCAGCTTTTTAATCCCCCATCATAACAAAATGCTAATTTGTTTAATTTTTCTTATTTTATAAACAGCTGCCTTAAGAACAGGAAATAGCTGCAGCATAAGGAACAGCCCTTTCCCTTGGTGAGGGAAGGGCCTTACCCCAGGGCTCCAAAGTAGATGGTGCAGTAAGGCCCATCTGATTTCCTTGAAACTAAAGTCCATGAGGAAATGCTGACAGCTGCACCTCTAAACTGCACTGCCCTGAAGTCTCCTCAAGATCACAGCAGGTCCCCTTCTGTCCCGCGATTGTGGAAACAGGGCTCTCCTTCATTTCTAGGACCATTCAGTCCCCGTGTACAGAATCTGTAAACTAAAACCCAGTGTCTCCCAGCAAAATTCCGGAGTACTGTACAACAATTCAAATAAGAGACAGCACAGCTCTAAAGGCAGAAGAAGTGCAGAGGAGACTGAAAATCAGTAGGACCTGTGACAGACCCAAGGCGATGCTAAGGGAAAGGAAGCAGCTGGTTAGGATCACGCCACAATTTCTAGACAAGAGCTAGAAATACATCTGGCACATAGATGGGATTCAGTAAATACTGCTGAATGAAGAAACCAACTTAAATATGGAAATAAAAAGGGCAGACTTGGTGGGGAACTTCCTACTAAGGCTAAACTTCAAAAATTTTTACTTATTGCACTGGTTCAAAATTCTGTGTTTATGAAAATCATCCTTAACAGTTTTTTGAAATGCAAATTTTCTTGAATTTTTTTGAAGTTTAATAACTAATTATGAAGATGACCCAGGTTAGGGAAGCATAGCTCCACGTAAAAGCAAGAGATCCTATAATAAAATTCCATGCCTGTTTTTGCTACCTCCAAAATCAGTCTATCATAAAATGAACTATAAGAAGGCTTAAAGCCTTGGCTGCTGTCTTGGATCTTTCTTTAGAGAAGATGTACAGGGGAATTCTAGAAATCTATCGGAGCTGGGGTCTAGCCTCAGAAGATTCTTTCCTGAGACACAGATTTAGCCAGGATGAGGTGTTCTTTGGAGGATCTGGTTTCTAGTCAGTTCCCTGTAGACTTTGAGGTGTCTTTCTAGAGAACAACAACCCTATCACCTCCCTTGTTTGAAGGCACAGTCACGGACTGTTTTAGGTCTAACCAACTTTTTTCCCTGCTAAGCGAAGAAAACTGACAAGGACCACACTGCAAGGTTACTATTTCCAAAGAGTAGTCCTCTGACCACCTGTAACAGAATCAAGTTTTGGTGCTGAAGAATGTAGATTCCCGGACCCCAATCCAGACATAAAAAACTGAAAGTGGGGTCTTAAGGATCGGTTCTCCATGATTCTAATAGGCATCCAGGTTTGGGAACTAACTCAGTCTCTACTGCATGAACTTTGTCCTCCCAGTCCTGATTCAGCTTGGGAAAACCGAGTATCCTGACCTTTAAGGCGTATCTATTACCTTGACGTGTAACCCAAACTAAATAGACCTTGAATTTTGTATATTCTAATAAACAGCTGACCTGATCATTTCATAAGACTTGAATTCTAGACTGGCAGTGGTTCTCTAAAAAAATTTTAAGATTTTATTTTTTTTGTAATCTCTACACCCAATGTGGGGCTCCAACTTAAGACCCCGAGATCAAGAGTCACATGCTCTACCAACTGAGCCAGTCAGGTACCCCTCATTTATAAAAATTCTGATCTGGGAAGATTGCTCTCCTAGCAGTTCCTTCCTTAATTTTAACCCAATACTATTCAACATCAACCTTCAGGATAGATAGGTGAGAAGAGGAAATTTTCTGACCCGATATTCCTGCTTTGGAATTTGAACAGATCCATGATGCAACAGCTAGATCAGAGGGTAATTATAAGGCTCCCTGGATCACAATGATTTCATCTTTCAGAAAACCCTCCAAACAAAGGGGTAAATAAATCCCTAGTAACCATATCTGGGCTTTGGGACTTAGACCTTGGCACCAGCTGACTAATGGGGTAGGGAGACCTCTGACCCAGACAAAGTGTGTATAGAGAGCCAAAGCAACAAGAATCTAGCTGGGCTGAGCTACTTGAGCAATAATCCAGAAGGCCCACCAGCTCAAGACACTGAGATGCCACAGAGCCCCACACCTTGCCCTCTCATCACTTCTCTGACTCATGAATGGTCGTAAGTTTCTTTGTTTGCTTGGCTGGTTCAGTGTCCATTTCTGATGTTTACCAACAAAGGACTTAAATACAGCTAGGTGGATACTGATTCTGACCTGATAAAGCCACTTGGAACTCTCTACAACCTGCCCTCCCCACCACCAAAAAAACACCCTGAGAAAACTAGTGAAAGCCTTCTTCCCCTGAACAACTCAGAACTTTTTTTTTTTTTTTAAAGTATAGTCAACACACAAGCTTACATTAATTTCAGGTGTACAACATAGTGATTTGACATTTTTTTTTTTTTTTTAAGTTTGGGTTTTTTTTTTTTTTTTTAATGAGAAAACATGAGGCTGGCCTTAAGTTTTGGCCGGTGAGTCGATAAATTCAGATTTCTAATCTGTCACGACATATTCTCTTCAAGGAAGTTTGCAAGCACAGATTTCTGCTTACTGAGCTCACTTCTCTGTGATTTCACCATGCTCACTAGCTGCAAAGTGGACGAACAATTATCTTGGGCTGAGTAAAGTTGAAAAAAGGGAAGATACTTTGCCGCTACAGCAAGATACATTTTTTTCCCAAGTGGTGGTCCCAAGTTTTACTAGAATATTTGCTTTGACTTTTCAGCAGGTACAACTGAAGGAAGGACTGTGTCCCCTATTTAATGTTCAAAAACCATCAATTCCCTACTTTCCACCCCAGTTACTGGCCTAATAATTTTTTGGACAATCCTCCAAAATCCAAACTAAGTTTTCTTCTCAATCTATCCAGCTACTACTGTTGGCTGTTAATCTAATATTTCATAAGAAAGAAGAGATGGGAAGAGATGGGAATAAAGTATGCCCACACAGAGCACAATCCAAAAGAAGATCAAAAAGAAGATCAAAAAGAGATGGGGCGAGGAGGCATGGGCTCAATGGTTAAGAAAGCCGCAGGCAGCAAGGGGTCTGTGGCTAGGTGCATCCAGGGAGCCCCGCCCTGCCCTTTCCCTACCACAGCACAAAGGCACTCACCACAGTACCCCACCTCCAAAGTTCCGACAAAGAAAGATGGGTTGTATGCTTCATGGTCTCCCCAAAACCTGGCACAATGCCTAGCAATGAGAGGTTTTTAATGAGTATTTTCGGACCAACAAATGTATGAATCAATGAATGCAAGATCCAGTGAACAGAATCAGCAAGGAGAGAGAGAAATATACACAATGTTTTGTACTGTAACCTAAATAAGAGAGAAATTCAAGAAGTAAATGAAGATATGTGTGTATATATACACATAGCCACACATTAAGAAAAATGCCAAGAATAGTGGGGGCCAACCCAATGTTTCAAAACCAATGCTCAGATATTCTGAAACCAATGCTTTTCTCCAGATGCTAGTTAAGACTTCACCGAAAAAAACTTGCATAAATCTGGTGTATGTGAGTGACAATTAAAAATGACACCCACCTTCGATGGGTAAATCTAAAAATATCCCCGTGAGAACAAATGACATCTGTGCAGATCACTCTGAAGAACACAGGGCAGCCCCAGAGCAACTTGTAGAAGAGACCCCTGGCTGGTCTGTCAGGGGAAGTCAGTATGCGGAAGTCAGCTGAAGCTGAGGTAAGGCAGAAGGTGACAATGATCATACCATGACCAAAGACTATTATAGAAAACAGGGTGAAACAGAACTTAGGTTATCATTTCCTACTAGCGAGTCTACTTACATGAAAATGCCCAACATTAGAATTCTATAAGGCACAGCCTTCAAGGTAAATAGCTGGTGGCAACAGTTTCATTTTCCTAATGCTCAGCAATTTAACAAAATATTCACCTCTTAAAGCAACAGAATTGGCACAGAGCAAGGAAAACTAAATGTTCAATTTTACACATATCTTTAGATTTCACTACACATAATGAAGTACGTGTTCCTTGCGTAGATCCTAAAGTGGCTAGCAGCACACTAGGAAAGGTGGGCCCTAACTACTTGCCTCAACCCTCGTATCACTCCTGTGACCAAAATCGTTTCAGACTATTGCAGCTCTATAAAATTTAACAGTTCTTGTATTTCTCTTCATCACTTCTCCCTTTGTTTCCCAAATTACAGAATAATGCTTGAAACGAAGGCAGTCTCTGATAATTTAGTTCATGCTTTTTCCTGTCATAAATATGCCCTAAAATATGCCCAATCTACTTGTATATGAGGTGACAGATTATGTTACAGGAACATTTAACCTGACTGGAGACTAGAGAGAAACACAGAAGTGAAATCATTAAGAAATGTAATGAGTTTAAGATTCCATTTATAGTTAATAATGAAAGACATTAAACTATTACTTAGTCAACATTAGTTTAATGGTTATACCTATCAGCATATACAAACTTCTGGCTAAATGTTCATGCCAAGTCTGCTATGAAATGCAATTTTAAAATTTCAAATAGCTATACCTTGACCTATTCAAAATCAATTCTTTTTTTAAAGAATGAAGGTGTACTGGGGCGCCTGGATGGCTCAGTCGTTAAACGTCTGCCTTTGGCTCGGGTCGTGATCCCGGGATCCTGGGATCCAGTCCCGTATCAGGCTCCCTATTCTGCGGAAAGCCTGTTTCTCCCTCTCCCACTACCCCCTGCTTGTGTTCTCTCTCTCACTGTGTCTCTCTCTGTCAAATAAATAAAATCTTAAAAAAAAGAATGAAGGTGTACTCTACATAGACTAAAATTAACCCTTTTCTAGTGTACAGTTTTAACCATGCAATCACGTAATAACCACCATAATCAAAATATAGAACTAGATCCTTTCCCAAAATGCCCCCCTGCCCCTCTGTAGTCCATACTTTTCCCCCATCCCCTGCCAACCACTGATCTGTTTTCTGTCTCTATAATCCTTGTCTTTTCTAGAATGTCACATAAATGAAACTATATAGTATGTAGCCTTCTGAATATGGCTTCTCTCACCTAGCATAATGCATTTGAAATTAATCAGTATTGTGGCAGGTATCAGCATTTTGTCTCCTGGTGTTAAGTACATAGTATCCCACTACTCAGATGTTCCAAAGTTTGTTTATTCATCTAGCAGCTGAAAGACATCTGGCTTGTTTCCAGTTTTATGGCGATTACAAATAAAGCCATCAAAAACATTTGTATACAGGCTTTTGTGTGAACATAATTTCATTTCATTGGGTAAATAACTTAGGAATGGGACTGCTTTAGATGTATTTTTGCAAGGCTGATTTTGCAGCTATTGTTTTTAAAATATCTTTGGTGTCCTGGGAGAAGTTTGCTATTAAAATAAATCCTTTAAATTATTTTACAAAGTGGTAATAACTTAATTGTTTTACAAGTTTGGCTTTTCATATGTGGGAGTTACTTAAAATAGAGATTCACTTACACGGGTGAAAATTCAAACTCTTTAATTACTCACACTATAACTTTTTAAGCTATGCATATCCTTGAAAAAACACATATAACCTAACCTACAATTCAGATGTTTTGCTCCATATTCTTCCTAGTGTTAGCCATGCGAAAGTGATGGGGGGAAAGAGAGAAGAGGGCAAAACATCCATCCCTTCCAAATGCCATTTTATATACCTCATCTCATTTAATCTTCACAATTAGGTGAGGTAAATGCCATATGCATTGTAGTAGCAAGAAAACTGGGGCTCAACTTACATGGAGACAAAGCAATTTACATAGAGCCAAATAGTTACACTGTGATTCACAGACAAAAGCTCAGATATGTCTGTCTCAAATGCCCAGGCTTTTTACTGTATCTTGGGACCATAAGCTCCTAAAAACACTAATGCTAAGTTTAGTAATTTTCAAGGCCATGTGTAAGTAGGAATTTCATAAATGCTTTTAGAAGGCCATGAGGATTCTTCCACATGCTATCATACATGAAAAATGTTAAGCTTTCTATTATGAGTAGCCCTAAAGGTATGACTACATTATAGTCATAAATGTTTAATTTTTTTTTTTTTAATTTTTAAAATTTATTTATTTGACAGAGAGAGACAGAGAGGGAACACAAGCAGGGGGACTGGGGGAGGGAGAAGCAGGTTTCCCGGCGAGCAGGGAACCCGATGCAGGGCTCGATCCCAGGACCCTGGGATCATGACCTGAGCCAAAGGCAGACGCTTAACGACTGAGCCACCGAGGCACCCCAATTGTTATAAATATGTTTTAAGGAAGATGTTCTCATCCTAAACTTTCTAGGATAAGACAACTGTGGCTAACCTATTTTGGTGGTGATCACTGATAACTATAAGCAACTCTAAGATAAAACAGGAAATTTGATTGTTACGCTCACTTTCACATATGAAAAGCAAACAATCTCAGCAGGTTTCTAAGGAAACCATATGCTGTATTTTCAATGATGACTATCACTTTAGTCCACACACTGGTAGGATACAATTTCCTTTGAAACATTCTGACTTTATTTGAAGTTCTATTTACTCACTGACCTAGATGTCAGGAATTGACATCATGACCCTTCTACAGTTGAAATAACAGCCGTGAGACTGGGAACAAATAAACATGTTCCTGTAGTTTGTAGGTCTAGGGAAAGACATGTTAAACTAAATTCATCTTCTTCTCATGTCCCCCCCCAAAACCTCAGTTAATATCACTGATGAATTAAGTTGACATTTAAAACTTGTCCCAATTGTGTTAAGTCCTTGGGTTGAAAGTCCCTCAACCCCCATCATACAGTACCCTGTTAAGTTCAGGTAGGAACGTGCCAGATGAATTACTCCAGTAGAATGTGAAGGTCACTGCACCTACTTTAACCAACTTTACAGCTACTAACTTAACAAGCACGTGTGGGCCTAAAGTTCACAGTCTAAACATCCTCGACAACCCCAGGCTGAAGGGTTTATTGTCAAGTCTGATAGACCAAGTACCTGCTTTAGAAAGAATGCTGTGCTTTAGAGAAAAAGAATGCAGATTGCCTTATCAAAAAGAAGATAATTCAAGGATTAAAATAAATTTGGCTTTAGTGAAATTGTGAACTTTCTGTCATTTGAGTGGGTTGTATATATACTAATATACACATGGCCTCCCTGTGCATTCAAACCACTAACACTGCCTCAAGTACACTCAATTTCTCTGACAAGTTTTGTAAAAATGCTGGCCATAAGACTGAACTGGCTTCCCACTCCACTACAAAAAACTGGGGACTTTCTCTCCTAGCTGGCTGAGTTCCCTTAGTTAGAAGGGGTAGGAGTGACATAGAAATTCTTTTCAGTGTAAGAAATGATGACTAACCCAGGAATAGAAAACAATGATGATTCAACAACAAAGGGAGTATTCATCAACGAAGACTACTTAACAAAGCCACAAGACCTTTGGGTCCACAATGTACCTAACAGATCTATATCCCAAAGCTATCATTCCCCAAGTCTGATTAATCATAAATACCTGGGAAGCTTCTAAAAATACAATTTCCTAGAGGGAAGGCTAAAACAAACCCTGTGGTATTAGACTAGAATCAGAAGTCTCCATGGACAGATGCGCAAATATTGATGTGTTTATACCTGGGCTAGAATGCACATTTAACATCCTAGCTTTCTCTGTTAAGAGGAGTACTAGAATCAAGGACACTGTAGAAGCAACAAGCACACCTAGAGCCCAGATCTTGGTTTCTAAATACCATTCTCTACTAAAAAGAACCAGGGCTCCTTGGAGAAGTAGTTAATCCCAGGGCTGGAGTCAAGGAAATACAAGTTGATGCTGGAGTATCTAATAGTGCCAGAAAGTATGAAATTGTTCAAAATCAAGAAAATAGGGATAGGTTAAAGGAACACAGGAACTAACGTGAAAGAGCTCCCAATGGCTAGAGCTAACACAATTTGAGCAACTGAATAGTGACAGTATTTGATTATTACCTACAGGATAAAATACTCATGAGTCCACACGGACATAAGTTAATAAATAAGTAGGGAGAAGGGGCAGCTTTCTCTTAAAGATGAATTCCAAATAATACAGAATGAGGGAGATAGAAAACCACTATTAGAATACCACAGTAATAACTATGGCATGCAATGGATGTTAAAAATAGAGGACAAAAGTTTGAAGAGAAATAGGATGTTTGTATATTCTCAAAGTCTCCCCCCAATATTTTGCAGTATTCATTACAAAAGGAAAAACATTAACTTCACAGTACAGAAACCTGCCAGATACCACCTTAATCAAGTGAATCAGGGAAACTTCACCAGGAATAAAACATATCGCCATCACGGAACTCCTGATATGACATCATGTCTGCAGTATTCTTCCCAAAAATACATGACCTCCATCTAATTAGGAGGCAATATCAGACAAACTCAAACTGAGGGAAATTCAACAAAATAGCTGACCAGTACTCACTAAAAGTGTTAAGGTCACAAAACACAAGGAAAGACTGAGGAACTGTCACTGCCAGACTACTGTGACATTACCAAGAGCAAGCTGGGATTTTGGATTTGATCCCAAAACAGAAAAATGACTTTAGTGGAAAAAAAAAATACGAATAAAGTCTGTAGTTTAGTTTTAGTTTTTTTTTTTTTTTAAGATTTATTTATTTTAGAGAGAGCATGCGAGCGAGTGTGAGCAGTGGACATGAGGGGCAGAGGGAGAGAGAGAGAAATCCCCAAGCCAACTCCTCACCGAGCACGGAGCCTGACTTGGGCTCAATCCCAGGACCCTGAGATCATAACCTGAGCTGAAATTAAGAGTCGGACACTTAACCAGCTGAGCCACCCAGACACCCCTGTAGTTATACTAAAAACAATTCTTAGGCTCCAGTACCCCCTTTTAATTGTTAAATCTGTTTTGTTTTTGTTTTTTGGTTTTTTGTTTTTGGTGTATATTTGAAGTTCAGTAAGGGTTCCAGGGGTTGGTCAGACTTGGGTATCATTGTCCCTGGCTGCCACTTGAATCACTGAGGAGTTCTGAGGAATCCTGATGACCAGGCCACCGCCCGTAGATTCTAAGTACAAGTACTTTTTAAAGCCCCAAGAGACCCCCAAATGGCAGCTTGTCAAGCTGTGTCTGAGGACTACAGGCAAGGGCATCAATGCCCAGTCCCCTCTTGAAAACTCACTGTACGGGGAACGAACAGAATTGAAGCGTGTACTTCCTATTCCTCTCCTGCCTCACTTTCCCGAAAGGAGGAATTCCTTTTCCAATAAGTTCTGAATTATCAGTCTATAATGGTTATGACTTCATGCTTTGTTAGACTATAAAAGATGACAGATGACTTCTATAATCTTAACTACTGCCCCTTGACCTCTAACTTACGATAGCCTCTATCTGCAGTTCAAGTGGAGTTAGATAAGTCTCAAAAGAATGCAGTAACATTCTGGAGATTACATAGCTCTCCCTTCAGGTTTTCCTGGGATTCACTTTAGGCAAATTTCTGATGAAGGTCTTTTCTACATAGATACAGCTAGGATTAAGACAGTACACCAAGGGCATACAAAGTTCTAAACATGATTTTTATCAGAGTTAATATGGTACTCTAATAACATTAAGATCAGTATACTTTTATTTCCACCCTTTGAAAAATATCTTCCCTAAGTATTCTAGGTTAAGCAAAGTAAAAGAGCTCAGACAATGATTCTAGATTATGCAACAGGTTTCAAAGGGACAGATAAGTATTTTTCTAGAACAAGCAGCAAGAGTGAATAACCAATAAAAATTATTTTCCCTACTTTCAATTAGATAAGAATGTATTAACACGAACAAAAATTATCTACTCTAGAATTGCTGTCTAAAATTTTTTCTTCAGTACAAATGGGTTGATTTTGAATATTTAATACCTAAGATGTGAATGTAAAACATTATATAAAAAGATACGCGTTTTTCCCAAGAGAGGTAAGATTTTTATTTAGATCCTTTCAGGCAGTTGTGTCCAAATCCTGTAGACTGGACCAACACCTGATTCATGTGTCATCTAAAAACAGTGACGGGATTACATCTTGTTTTTCCTATGCACAAAACTGCCTGACCAGCATCTGGATCAGACCTGCAATATTGGGATTATCCCAATCAACTGGGTGAAACAGCTAGGCTAACTGGGAGTATGTAATCAGAAACAAGGATGTGGGCAAACTAAAAGAGGCAGCATTTTTTTTTTTTTTTTAAGATTTTGTTTATTTGACAGAGTCCTAACGAGAGAGGGAACACAAGCAGGGGGAGTGGGAGAGGGAGAAGCAGGCTTCCCGTGAACAGGGAACCCGATGTGGGACTCGATCCCAGGACCCTGGGACCATGACCTGAGCCGAAGACAGTCGCTTAAGGACTGAGCCACCCAGGCGCCCCAAGAGGCAGCATTTTTATAGACATTTGCTGAAATCTGTCCAGTTGTGCTATTGTGCTACTCACAAACTCAGAGCAGCAAATAATTCAGACATATTAGTAAGTGCAAAAAAAAAAAAAAAAAATTGTCAGTATCTAGCAAAACCAGTGTGGCAGTGTGGCATAATTGATATTTGCTGAATGAAAAGAATTTTGTTTTCTTTATATTAACAGTTCAGTCATGTACTCTACAGCATTAGGGAATAGTTGTGTGTATGCATGTCTCTAAGTCATTTCTGACAACAGATGGGGGCATAAATATAAAAATGGATAATAAATAATTTTCAAAAAGCCTAAACATATTTCTGGCCACAGCCTCTATGCTACTCTCCACAAAATTCCTGAGCTCATCTGTGGCATCAGGATTAAAGAGGCAAATGAGTTGTGAAAACAGAAAGATTCTAGAATTTACTCCCCACAAACTGCCTACCTAGTAACACCACCATATTTCTGAGATGAAATAAAATTCTATGCAACTAAATGTTTAGTTTTGTGAACATTCCTGATGCTGGATTGGAGGAAAGTGTTTGGTTTTGGACCCATTCACCTAGTGCTATTCTAGGATTTTGGGCAGCAGGAAGTAATGACAAAATGTGCTAAGGGTGGGGGATTGAGGGGAGGCTTCCTCATCCCCCACTGAAGATTTCCTAACTCAGCATAAGACACTGCCCTAAGCCACATGCCCCGCCTATCGGGTGACTTGCTATCTTCTACTACCGTGTTTGTTAGTAAATCTTACTATAAAATGACATAAACATACAAAATTCTCTCTGAAAAAAATGAGCTTTTTGGACTTGACCACACTGGTGCCCAGGTCCTCTGAAAGAGCACAGAGGGATAAGGATGGAGAAGCACTGCCCACTTGCTTCCTGGAGTTCCCTGCAGCTAGCGGTGAGGACATGAAGACACAAGGTCAAGTTCTCACTTCTGCCCCATGAGCAGGTCCCACAGCCTCTGTGCATGGGTTCTCATCTCTAATAAGAATGTCCAGATGCTGTCTAGAGTCTCCACAGAAATACTTGATTCTAGAAGCATTTCCTAGGATTACAAGTTTGGCTAAGCACTCCTGTAGTACATGCTGCCCTAATTTAAAAATGCAATCAAGGTAGTTTAAAATAACCAGTGGAAAATAAGGCCAGCAGATTATTTTGGAACTTCAGGATACTGAAATATGAAATAATGTGGCCTTTTCCTTACCAAATAAAGGGATTATCTTCACTTGTTTAAAAATTATGGAAATTTCTTTTTCAACTGCTAATTTCTAACAAAGCACAAAAGGCTTCTCATGTTTTTAAATTATGAGACTTATACATTTATGTTCCAAACCCATAAAATCATCTCCTTTAAGATGGAGACATTCACCCAGGCAGTATATGAATAGTAAGGAGTGTCAGGGTCACTGAGGACTTGGACCCTGAAAACTAGGTTTTTCCCTGTCCCCCTTGCCACACACACACACACACACCCACACACCCACCCACCCAAGTTATAAAGTCTCTTACATCATCAGTACAGCTTATTAAGCAGATATCAAATCTAGCACCCTAACACTAGCCATTCAGAAAAATCAAAGTTTCTCTTGGGGCAGGGAGGTGACTCATGGGACTTCAATGTTCTGACATCAACATAAAAGGGAACTGTTAATAAAATGCAGTCTAATCGAATACCCGTTGACCTCTCTCTAGAAAACACCAGTATCAGGAAGCATAAGAACTTCTTCCTGAAATAGGTGGTTTGTGTGTATTAGTGCTGCTCAATAAAATAATTTTTTATATATTCGTAAAGATTCAACTATATGTATTATTCTCCCCACTGACCTTTACAACAAATGTGGGTGAATCCATATATACATAAACTCTACACTATTAAAAAGGAAATTTGAAAAGTAAATTGTTTCTCTCTGTATACCGGACTTCCTTTCATATTCAAACAACGTTCAGTTCCATTGGTTCCTGAGAACCCTGAACAAGTACACTTTCATCAACAAGTCCAAAAAGCAAAAAGCATACAAATGTGATAACATTTTTAAAGGTGACAAAAATTTATATAACTTTAAAATCAACGTGATTATGAGCCACAGATTTTAGAAATTATCCGGTTTTTACACTTGTTTTCATAAAAACATACATCCTTAATTTCCTAAGAAATACCTTTACCTCATGGTATTTACTTCAGATTTTTGAAGGAAAAGGTTCCACAGGTAGAGTTAAATTATATTGTCCTTAATCTACCTGATTTTATTTCCTTAATGCTGACTTCTAGAACTTAACACTTTTATGTGATTTATTTTGTATCTTGTCTACATTAAAAAAAAAAAAAAAAACACCTCAATTTGCATTTTGCCCACATGGCAAAGCTTACAATATTTTTTTTTGTAATCATAGGAGAAAGACTGCAGTCACTCTTTTGTATCATATTACCAGAATAAAATGCTAGTTTCAAATATTCAGTTTTCAAAAAATTTTGGCTAGGACAGTAAAAACCATAAAACTTTTTAAATGTTTTTTATTCCTCAACTACTGCACTTAGAAGCAAAAATGTAAAACCAGATATGTTTAGTTTGAAACCTAGTTTTAAAAAAATTCTGTTTAAAGCAGCAACCTCATTTTTTTCTAGGCAGAAAGTTATTTGTTAAATAATAAATTAAAAAAGTAGAAAGATGGTGTAGCATGGTGCTACATTTTCCAAAGAAAAGGCATTAGCCCTCTTCTCTTAGTATTACCCAGATTGAGCAAGCAAGCAAAGTCAACAGGACATTGGGTGCATGTAACTCACCAGGATACCAGCAGGGGCCTTTCCATGGTAAACACCTTCAGTTTTACTTAGTGAGTCTTCATGAACCTTCTCCTCCTCCTCATCTTTACTATCATCTTCTAAGTAAAACATCTTAAAACTGAACTAGCTTATCAAGCATGTCCTTTTTTCAGAGACAAAGTTACAGTCCTAAATTATCAAAACGGAAAGCCGCTCTGCTGACAAACTGAGAGCAAACTGTTTGCCGACACAGTAATATGGTTAAAACTGAAAGGAAATGGTTTAAAAAAAAAAAAAAAGCAATACATACACGACTTTACCAATAAGATTTGCTCAAAACGCCTCAACCCCTTCTCTCTGAAGGAGATAAGGAGGGGCATGGGACAGGCTGTGCCATGTGTTTACACTGATAGGTACCAAGTCCTGCCCAATCACATGACGGTCACTGCAGCTTCCATCACACAGGACAGGGATTGAGTTAATGATTCTCCAAATCAATCACATCCTCGTTTTTAGAAATAAAAACTATACATATAGAGAAGTAATCTTATAAAAAATTAATCATTTGAGGGAAAATAATGTACATATATTTTCTAAGTAATCAACAAGCTTCCCAAAGACAGCAGGTTATAGATGCTTTCTAGAATTCAATAACAATTTTTTGTCATATCAGTATGACTCAATGTTTTCACAATTCTGGATGGAAGACAGCCTGCTCAGCCCTGTAAATAATGAAAAAGTTATATAATAAATTATTTGTTAGTATTGTTATATAATATTAACATATAGTAAAATACTGAACAATTTAAGAGTATGACACTGCAGCATTGTAAAATTCAAATATTCCTGGTATTCCCTTTCTATCTTTCCGTAAGTCAACATCTAGTAACTTCAAGTGAATTTTTCTAAAACATGAAAACATACTTAACACACATGGACAAAATATATTGTTTTTAATTAAAAACTATATTCAATATAGCTGTCTAGGGTTGTGCTGTTCATTACAACGTGGCTATATCTGCAATGTTGCTAGAACCAACTGACAGGTATTGTAAGCATAAAACACACAAAATAAAAATGGAATGTGAAATAATCTAATTTGTTATACATACATGTTAAAATGATAATATTTTGGACGTACTGAGTTAAATATGATATATTCTTAAAATTTATACCTGGTTTTTTCTTTTTGCTATATGCAATTTAAAATTACATATATGACTCCCATTATTATTTTTTTATAAGATTTTATTTATTTATTGGACAGAGAGAGACATAGCGAGAGAGGTAACACAAACGGGGAGTGGGAGAGGGAGAAGCAGGCTTCCCACTGAGCAGGGAGCCCAACGCGGGGCTCGATCCCAGGACCCCAGATCATGACCTGAACCGAAGGCAGACATTTAACGACTGAGCCACCCAGGCGCCCCTATGACTCCCACTATATTTCTATTGGACAAAGCACCACCTTAGGGCCCTGAGACAATCTTGAGAACAAGGGGAGAAAAAGGACATTCAGCCAAAGTTCTACTAAAGAAGAAATGAAGATGACAGGATTTTTCATCATTCCATAAAAGTACTGAGTTAATTAATATACTAGCTGATCCTCATATATTTAATGATGTTCAAATTATTAAACTTTTTCCTCTACCTCTAAATATCACAAAAAGACAGTATTTCCAAATGTCTGACCAAGTGAAGGGAGGCTGGTAATGTTTACTACAGCAGTACACCACCAAGATACATATAATAAAAATACTGAACGGCAGAATTAAAAACAAATTTCACCAATACGAGAAATGGCAAAAAATTTATCTTGCATTCAGTATGTTATACTGCTTGCTGCCCAGCCTACCAGACATTAATGTGAGCCTGGAGTACATCAAAGTGCCCATGGGCGCTTGTAATCTAACTCTGTATACATCGGGTAACACAAATTCCTCCTTTTAAAAGAGAAGTGATCTTTTTTTTTTTTGGTCTAAATATTACACAACGTGTAACAATTTAAACTTTTCCCTCCATGTCCTATGGCAGTTCTGGATCCCCAGCATCAGATGGTAGTAAGATAAAAACTGATACTGGGGTGCTGCCAATAGGAAAATAATAAAAGGAGAAACAAGACGTCAGGGAGAAAGGTAAGTAAAAGAGAACGAGAAAGATTAAGGAGAAACTACATAAGAAGATGAGGAAGGGGGGAAAAGGAAAAGCAGCGAAAATAAAACTTGAAAGAGATGAGAAAATATATAGATGGAATGACTGGAGAAAGGGAAAACTGTTGAGGAGAAGGCAATTGGAGGGATAAAGATACAGGGAAAAGAGAAAAACAAAAACTTTATCCATTTTAAAAGTTAGTCCACTGAGGGGCACCTGGGTGGCTCAGCTGGTTGAGCATCCCACTCTTGGTTTCGGCTCAGGTCATGATCTCAGAGTGGGGAGATTGAACCCTGCCTCGGGCTCTGCACTCAGCAGAGTCGGCTTGAGATTCTTTCCCCCTTCCTTTTCCTTCCCCAACCTCCCACCCCTGTGCTCTCGCTCTAATAAATAAAATCTTTTTTAAAAAGTGAGTAAACTGAGGCCCAGCAAGAAATCAGGCAGTTAGTCCAAGGTCACCCACTTAGACCCAATTTCTGGTTCACTGTTTTCTTCCCATGATGCCAGGTTAAGACCAGAAGACAAAGTGCTAGGGAAAGGGGAATAAAGGTCAACGAAAAGGAAAGACAAAGGGTTAACAAGAGAAGAGAGGCAAGAGCCAGAGGTTGGTGGGTATGAACTCTCTTCAGGTAAACTTCACCTCAAACGCCTCTTACAAAACAACCAGGCCCTAGGCCAGTCACTTCAATTTCCTGCTAGTCTTGGTACTGACTGTTTCACTGTTTGGATTGATGACTCACAGAATGCTCTGACTGCAAGTGGGCATGCACCATGGACCCGGACACGATGAGCTCATCTTCCAAACACTGATTCTGCAAGACGCACACACCTCCAGTTTCCCCCTGTGGTGACCTGTGGACCACCTGACTCCCAGTTGGTAGCCAACATTCTGGTTCTGGCCCACCTCTTGAGTGGTGGCACTTTTTGGACTGAGTCAATAAAAGTTAAAACTACAACCAGTAATTCTTAATCATCCATATGGTTTTTCAAAGAAAAACACTACTGTACTGTCAAACTTTTTCTCTACAACCAAAGATAATAAATGGTTGAATACCAAGGAAGACTACTTTTTACTTTTACACAGCATCTTTAACAACCTTAAAAAAAAAAAAAAAAAGCGTTCAGAATTTGGAAGTTTTTCCTAGACTTAAATCTTTCCACAAAAAGTCTAGCTTAAGGAAACAAACAAAGCTAAAATGCTAATCAGGACAGACTCCACAGCTGATAATGATGCTAGTAAAATACACCTTTTTTTTTTTTTTTAACTACTAATCCTGTAGGTATGAGACCAGGTATTAAAGGGCTTCTTAAGAAGACATAAAGATTAACTTAAAACGTCCTAACCTGAGATTTGCTTATCTGAGGTTGAGCTAAATTGGTTCAATAGAAGTACTTACGCCACAAGTTATATTGACTTTAACACAAAAAATGAAAATAATCTACACCCCCGAGTGGTCACACCGTGGAATAGCAACTTATTTCTACTGAATTACGAATGAAGAGGTAAAATCATTAAAAAGTTTCGATTAGTATAAAATCACGATGAAAATATTTTTTAAAGCCTCAGTTACAATGAATTCATAATCTCTATCATGACTGGTCTACAGTAAAGTAATTAACTCAAGTACATCTCTACACTTTCAAGGGCACTCATGACAAAGAGACCCACACAACAGAGCTCCTTGAGCCAAATGGCTCTCTTACCTACACCAATGAAGTTTTTCTTCCTATATCTGGAATTACTTATAATTCACTGTTTGCTTATGAAAACAAAAGGGACTAATATGCTTTCTTCAAAACCAAGAGCAAAATTTTTTTTTTTTTTTAAGATTTTATTTATCTGACAGAGAGAGAGAGCACAAGCAGGGGGAGCAGCAGAGGGGGAGGGAGAAACAGGCTCCCCACCAAGCAGGGAGCCCGATGCGGGGCTCGATCCCAGGACCCTGGGATCATGACCTGAGCCAAAGGCAGACACTTAACCCACTGAGCCACCCAGGCACCCCGAGCAAAATTCCTCTTGATAAAACTCTGAGGTTTTTCAAACATGTGCAGTTTAACTGCTTATTGGATAATGGCTAGTTTACTCAGGTTCCAGTGTTTCATTATATCCTCACACAATCCCCAGAACTCTTAACAAGGGTAGCCAGTGACTGTTCATTTGAGCTGTGAATTAATGAAAAATCAAATGCATATAGGTCTTTTAAGGAACAGAGGAGAAAAAAACAGGAAGGGTCTCCTGAGGCCCAACTTGAAGTATCTTTTTCAAAGATAATCTTGAAATCTTTTTAACCTTTAAAATTCAACATACTTTTTGCATTCTACTCTGCTACGTCCATTTTTTAAGTATGAAAAAAAAAGATGACTGGACAGTTTTCTTCTACCAAGTTCAAGGGTTAATGTATCACACTGACTAGGGCCTGGAATATCCTCAGTGTCCATATCCCAATTTAAGGAGTTTGGTACTAAACAACTTCGGAAGCCCAACCCTTCTGACACTAATGTTCTAGGTCACACTTTCACCCAATACTTTGAGACCAGAGAGACAATACTGAGAGCTGTCTGGCTGCAGCTATCAAGTGTATCTGCTTGATCATTAAGATGGTAAAGCTGAACAGCCCGATTAAGGATCAGAAGAATCATGGCTTGACTTGTGTCACCAATTCTGGACAACACTGCCAATAAAATAAAGCCAAAGCAAATGGGGCACTCTCTGCTCAGAATTCCCGTGGCAGCTGTTTCAATGCTGTGTGTGTGTGTGTGTGTGTGTGTGTGCGCGTATGTCCGTCCACGTCCGGTTAATCACAACTGTTTCTGTTTAAATATTTCTCTTTTTCTTCTCATTTTACCCTCTGAATAGCAGTTTGCAATGGCCTTGCACCACGGTGACACTCAGGGATGACACCCTAATTATATAAGCAATTTTCTGTACCAGGGCTATGTCATCCCATTTCAAGCATACTCAAGAAATCCTGTTGAAATGCAAGTCACGTTACCAAATTTAAAGATCGTAAATACTTTTAAAAGTGTGATGCTTTAGGGCGCCTGGGTGGTTCAGTTGGTTAAGCGACTGCCTTCGGCTCAGGTCATGATCCTGGAGTCCCAGGATCGAGTCCCGCATCGGGCTCCCTGCTCGGCGGGGAGTCTGCTTCTCCCTCTGACCTTCCCCCCTCTCATGCTCGCTTTATCTCATTCTCTCAAATAAATAAATAAAATCTTTAAAAAAAAAAAAGTGTGATGCTTTAATCTCATAGAAACAAATTCGTTGCTATAAACTTACCACTAATAGGAGCACATCACAACACTGAGGCCAAATGAAGATACTTTAAAGATCTCTCCAAGCCAGGTCAAAAGTGAGATGGCTTAGAACTTGCCAAAGAAAACTACAGCAAATAACAAAGTGAGCAAGACTTGATATCATTAACACAATCCAAAGAAAAAATAAACAAAAATTTAACAAATTATGAGAACGGCATCATGCAGGGACCCAAGTCAGTCATATTCTTAAACTTCTTGGCTCTCAAGAGGAATCTTCCCTTCCTACAGTTGGTATTGCATATTTTTAACTAAAGATTTTCTGGACCACCTGAAAAACTGGTGATGGTTGTTTTAACTACCTTGTTGCTGTTTGCTTCGACTGCACCTCTTTGAATTACTTACAATTTTATTTAAAAAATACTGGTGGGGCGCCTGGGTGGCTCAGTTGTTAAGTGTCTCCCTTCGGCTCAGGTCATGATCCCAGGGTCCTGGGATCAAGCGCCGCATCAGGCTCCCTGTGGAGCCTCCCTCTCCCACTCCTCGTGTTTGTGTTCCCTCTCTCTCTGTGTTTCTGTCAAATAAATAAAATCTTAAAAAGAAAAAAATACTGGTAATTAGCTGGTACTTGTCTTCTTGCTCTCTTCTTGTATCTATGTAAATGAACTGCAATTGTAATGCTGGTTAAATACTTACAGATTCTATCTATAAAGTTTCTATTATATATAAAACTCATACAAATAATACACTAGACCCTCAAGAGATAAGTGTATAAACATCCCATATACACAACTATCACAGAGAGAACCTGCTCAAGTTTTACAGCTACTAGATGGAGAAGCCAGGATAGGATATAGGGGCACCTGGTTGGCTCAGTTGGTTAAGCGTCTGCCTTCAGCTCAGGTCATGATCCCAGGGGCCTGGGATTGAGCCCTGCATCGGGCTCCCTGCTGGGCAGGGAGCCTCCTTCTCCCTCTCCCTCTGTTTGCTGCTCCCCCTGCTTGTGCTCTCTTGCTGTCAAATAAATAAAATCTTTAAAAATAAATAAATAAATAAAAGAAGCCAGAATTTAATAAACCAAGGCCTGACTCCAGAACCTTTGCTTTTAACCATATCATTGATGTTTAATTTATAATTTGCTTCCTGTCATATTAGCAGACTTAAATAAAATACCACCCAAGCAATTGGGATTATCATTTTAATAAAGAATCATCATGAGCACTGCTGAGAAGAGTCATCCTGGTAGGACAGGTGAAAGTATCAATTATTATCTGTAGCCTTAAATGGGCCCCCAACGGAATCTGGCAACCCTCTGATAGGCTTGCTCTCCCAACTTGTTTCTTTTTCAAACCCACATATTTCTTAACTTGACTGCATCCACATCACCCTTCCCTGCCCATCAGAATATGCACCATTTCATACTCTTGTATGCAGGTTCATTTGTGTTCTTCAGGAAATTAACAGCAAAATGGCTAAATTACATTGCTATGACAATGATAACTTAAGGAATTTACTTTTACGATATTAAGAAACTTCTATCTACATCTAATTTTCTTACCAGATTTTTTTCAACTGCCTGTATTTAAACTAAAACGAAAACAATCAGAACTCTTAGACTGTCGTTCAGAAATCAAATCTCCCTACTTCAATCTGAAGTTCCCTTCAAATGCGTAAGAAAAAAAAATGTAGCACTGGTACCCAGATTTATACATGACAATAGATTTCACACATACAAACAAATGCAATTCTAAGACAGGTAAAGCGTTAAGTCAGCTTTGCTATTCTTAGAGGTTAAATGCTGGTAATGTCTAAAATTTAACTTTGCAATGCCAGGACAGTAGAGGATCCAAGAAAGCTAAGAGGCATCTAAGAACAGCAACATTGGAAGAAAGGTTCCCCTCTTTTAAGGACACAGCACCACTGAAACGCAGATAGTTTATGACAATTTTGTAACTATTCCCCCACCACAACACAACATACCTTTTAAGGCTCTCTGAGGAACAGAATATTTAGTTTGTGTAAAAATCACTAGCCTTTGCAACAAATTAATTCTACTCAAGATTTTAATGTATACCGTTTATTTTTATTTTTTTTTATTTATTCATGAGAGACAGAGAGAGAGAGAGAAGCAGAGGGAGAAGGAGGCTCCCAAGGAGCAGGGAGCTCGATGCAGGCCTTGATCCCAGGACTCTGGGATCATGACCGGAGCCAAAGGCAGACGCTTAACCATCTGAGCCACCCAGGCGCCCCTCAAGATTTTAATGTATACTGTTTAATCACAAAACTTTTGGATGTGAAAAGAAATAAAGCAAACAAAGGTAATCTAAGCTAAATGTTCAAGAGAAACTGTATGGCAAACCAGTATTTATACTCAAACCATACAAGAAAAAACAATACTAGCAGCCTAGCATTAGTTATCTAGTATTTAACTGAGTCATACTCTAGAGCTAGTCCTTTGCATATATTATCTCTGATCTATACAATTTCTGTGAAAGATCTGCTTTATCCCTGTAGTTGTAGATGAAGAAACAGACTCAGAGAGATTATATGATACATTCAAGGTTACCAACTAGTTTTTAAAAGTGCCAGGGGCGCCTGGGTGGCTCAGTCGTTAAGCGTCTACCTTCGGCTCAGGTCATGATCTCAAGGTCCGGGGATCGAGTCCCGCATCGGGCTCCCTGCTCAGCGGGAAGCCTGCTTCTCCCTCTCCCACTCCCCCGGCTTGTGTTCCCTCTCTCACTGTGTCTCTCTCTGTCAAATAAATAAATAAAATCTTTAAAAAATAAAAAATAAAAAATAAAAATAAAATTGCCAAAGCCGGGGCACCTGGGTGGCTCAGTCGTTAAGCATCTGCCTTCAGCTCAGGTCATGGTCCCAGGGTCCTGGAATGGAGCCCCACATCGGGCTCCCTGTTCAGCGGGAAGCCTGCTTCTCCCTCTCCCACTCCCACTCCCCCTGCTGGTGTTCCCTCTCTCGTTAGGACTCTGTCAAATAAACAAAATCTTTAAAAAAAAAAATAAAAGTGCCAAAGCCAGGTTCAAACCCTAATCCACTTGTTTTCAAGCTTCCAGATGTCTTCTATAGTATTTTCTAGGACTTAATACTTAGGTTGGAATGCAGATTTAATGTGCTAGGTGTTTTTAAAATCTCAAAAACAAATGAATCTAAAAGAATAAAATATATTTAGGAATAAATTTAATCAAGGAGGTGAAAACTTGCATATTTAAAATTACAAAACATTGCTAAAAGAAATTTAAAATGACCTAAGTAAAAAAGACACCTCATGTTCATGGACACAGAGACTTAATATTGTTAAAATGTCAATACCATCCAAAGCAATCTACGAATTCAACACAATCCTATCAAGATTTCAAAAGACTTTTTTTTTTTCTTTTCAGAAATAAAAAGCCAATCCTCAAACTGATAGGGAATTACAAGGGGCCAAAACAATCTTGAAAAGGAAGAAAAAAGTTCCTGATTTCAACACTTATTACAAAGCTACAGTAATCAAAACAGCATGGTACTGGCATAAAGACAGACCTACAGACCAGTGGAGTAGAACGGAGTCCAGAAATAAACCCAAACATCAATGGCCAATCATGTTTTTTAAAGATTTTATTTGAGAGAAAGCGAGCATCTGCACAGGAAAAGGGGCAGAGAAAGAGCATCCCAAGGAGACTCCACGCTGAGCACCAAGCCCAAAGTGAGGCTCCATCTCACGACCCTGAGATCATGACCTGAGCTGAAATCAGAGTCAGATGCTCAACTGACTGAGCCACCCAGAAGCCCTGTTGGCCAGTGATTTTTGACAAGGGTGCCAAGTCCATTCAATGGGGAAAGAAGAGTCTCCTCAATGTATGGTACCAAGAACGGGATTTCCACATACAAAAGAATGAAGTTGGACACTTCCCTCACATCACATAGAAAAATTAACTCAGAATGGACCAAAGACCTAAATATAAGAGCTAAAAACACACAATGTTTATAAGGAAACATGTAGCAAATCTTCATGACTTTTGATCTGGCAAATGATTCTTAGACATGATACCAAATCATGAGTAACAACAGAAGGAGATAAACTAGATTCCATCAAAATTTAAAACTTTTTTTTTGTATCAAAGGACATTATCAAGAAAGTGAAAAGACAAACTACACACTTTTCCAGTGTCTATTATATATAATGTCAGGCACCAGTACCGCCTCTATCCCTGGGCAAAAGGAGTCCCTGCCCCAGGCCCTGCACTTTACAAAGCCCTGCATACCACAAACCCCAAATAAAAAGACCACATTTGTTTTTCTTCTTTTCAGATCTCTAGGAAAGTTTATTTACTTATTTTAAGATTTTACTTATTTATTTGACAGAGAGAGAGAGAGTGCGTGTGCAAGCTCCTGAGCACTCGCAAAAGCAGGGGGAGTGGCAGGCAGAGGGAGAGGGAGAAGCAGGCTCCTCGAAGAGCAGGGAGCCCAATTCCGGACTCAATCCCAGAACCCCGGAATCACGACCTGAGCTGAAGGCAGACACTTAACCGACTGAGCCACCTAGACACCCTATGTAAGTTGTTGTTTGTTTTTTTTTTTAAACAATTTACCTAACAGAACTGGAGGGAAGCACAAGCCAAACTGACCCTAGACCTGCACCGCCAGCATAGTATGTGCTAGTGCTCAGGCTCTGTGACAGGACGAAACAGCCAGTTGGTGGGAATGTTGGACAGTCCATGGGGGTGACTGGATTCATAGCTTTTAACAGTTTAGACCAAGGTTTCTCAACCTTGGCATAGGGACATGGGTCAGATCATTTTTTCCCCCAAGGCGTGAAGGAGCACACTATCCCTGATCTCCAACCACTAGATGCCAGTAGCACTCTCCCCAATTGTGGCAACCAAAAACGTCTCCAGTCATTTCTAAGTGGTCTCTGGAGGCAAAATTCCTCTAGTTGAGAACTAATGGTTTAGACAGATGGTATGTAGCCCTGTATTTATATTCCTGTTCTGGCTGGGCCCTCACAAATGTTAGGGGTGCACCAGTCAGGCACATAGCTTGGGCTTTGAATTTAGACAGATCGAATTTTAAATTACATCTCTACTACTTACTAAATATCCCCAGTACTTACCCTTTCTTTGAGCTTCAGCTCGACTGGAGCTTCCTATGACCCCTCCATAGAGCTGGAGTCACCAAACCTACCATGCAGGTACCTCAATGAGGTACCACCTGGAAACTACTAAGTGCTTAACTTCTTTCTTTTCATTAAAAAGCAATGTATTGAATACCTTCAAGACTTATGCCACAAGTGTCTAACAGATGATTGTTAGACCAGAATTCCTGCCATCCAGGAGCTCACTATTTAGTGAGGGACATAGGAAAGTAAACAAATGACTTATGATCTAATTTCCACTTCAATCAACAGGTCTTTTTTATCTCTGTTTTAGCTTTCCATACCTTCTTCCCCTTCCCTAAGGCCCATCCAACTGAAGCCCACCCTTCAGCCTATTTTTTGTTCAAATAGTATAATGCACATTCCATCCCCAAATAGCCAAAATAAGACTAACAAGTTAGAAGAATCCTAGGGTTGTAGGGGGTGGTCTTAAAATAAAAACTATTAGATCCAGCTACTCCCAGACCTCCACCCTACACTGGGTCCAAATCAGACGAGCCTCCCTAAGGCACCTTCCTCAGGGCATTTCCTTCTTTGAAGTTCTGGTGTAAAACTGTTTAGTCACATTAACACTCTAACATGAAGGCTGTCTTTTAAAATTAAATACTTCTAAAGGCTATAATAAATTGATCCCATTGATATGCCACTGTCCAGCATGTTATTAGTACTCTTTGTTTTTTCTGAAAGATTTTATATTTAGGTGCTACACAGGATAAAAATCAGTATCATTACTATATGCTCACAACTTTTTTTTTTTTCCATTTCTATATGCTCACAACTCTTAAACAGCAAAGAAGTAGATTATTACTCATCTCTCTGATATGCATGATCCACCAGATGCTGCTCTCAATGACTTCTGGCAATTTTGCAAAACCTAACCTACCTTGAGGGGTAAACACTTTCCACTACTGAGCATAAAATGATATATTTCAAGACTGAAAGCAACTTAAAAAGAAAAGGGTGTTCCAAAATGTTTTAAGAATGACAGCATCACTGAAATGCATATATCGCACTAAAGTGAGCAATGTACACTTATTTGATTGCATAAATTTTTAGTTATATTCCTCCACAGTTACATTTTTTACAGAAGCATCAACAGTTTTATTATTCACTTGTAATGGGGTGCAAAACTGAAAACTTCTATTAGATATTATAGGTAAACTTTAAAACTTCATAAAAAGTTGAATCTTTTACTTAAACAGTATTTTTCATCGTGAATAATGTCCATCAATTGTCATCATTTATCACCCCCATCTCAATAGGCACTGTGAGGATGCAAGAAAGAAATGACTATTTGCTCACATCCCAGGACAGTCTGTAGGTATGTATCTATCAGATATCATACATATATCCCAGAACAAGAGAACCACATCCATTTCTCCCACCACACACAGAAAGCATCATTTGTTTTTCAGAGACCTTGCCACAGGCACCAGGTTCTCTAAATTGCCTAAGAATTTCAAAGCTGAATGTTAACTTTTGCATGAGAGATACCAGATTTGACATTTCAGGAATATGTACACTTCATTTTTGGAGCTTATATTTTTCTAAACCTAACTGAAATTCAAAGAAATATTAGTTAGGTCAAAGCTATAGCAATCACCTGTGGGACACCATCAGAATGCCAAGCCATTTGCCTGTAACCCTTGAGGGTATCATGATGAAATCAAGACAGTGCCACAACTCTAGTTAAAAGTGACTTCTACTGCATAAAGTTTGACCAACCTCACACATTGCATCAACCATCTTTCAGTGACTCCTGCCGGTGGAGAGAAAAATCTTCCCTGATTACTGGTAGCATACTAATAAAAAAGAAATAAGGCGGGGGAAAAGTGCCAATCCATCCCCTTAACTGATGTCATGAAAGTGACCAGGAGAATTCCTCAGCTCCAGTAACACATATTCAGTTTTTAACAATACTGGCAATCTCTCTTGTATTTAACTCTCGGGAATGCAGCACCCCCCTCCCTGTTTCCCAGAGGAACAGGTTTTAGATCAGGAAGCACAAATTCACCGGTTCTCCACTCTTCTCTTTGGAACTGCCTAGATCTGTCTCAATTAAACAGAACATGGCCACCATGAGGCCAAGAAGCAGGGATGTGAACTCCTGTGCAGCCATACAGAGATCCCACTCCCAACTCCAGGCATCCCATACTGGTGTCTGCAGAGGCTCCTGGGGAAACTGGGAGAGGCTGTGGAGATGGAGGAGTCTTCCACCAGAAGCCAATTAAAACACAACTTTCAAATTTCAGGCCCTGCTTTATTGTGCACTACTACTAGGACCCTAACAGAATTTTCAGAAATGTTAGGAGGGGGACCTCCCTCTCCCAGCCTGGAGGACATCTGGGTGGATAAAGGGAGAAGCTGAGGAGACAGCAGCCATCGCCAACTGCACCACTACTGTGAGAGCCACCCAGCAC
The DNA here is from genome assembly GCF_002201575.2 of Neomonachus schauinslandi. NCBI lineage: Eukaryota > Metazoa > Chordata > Mammalia > Carnivora > Phocidae > Neomonachus > Neomonachus schauinslandi. Next base: position 52,530,483 of record NC_058416.1, read on the forward strand.
TCCAGTTTGAGCTGTGGCCTAGTTTGACACAGCTTTGCAAAACAAACGCCAGGTAAGGCTGTACCACTGTGTTATCACAAGCTGACTTGTACACTGAGCTACTGCAACAAGAGGGAAGGACTTCCAAGAGCAACAGTAACTCAGTGAAGCAACATTTGGAATGTTGGAAAATAAAGCTTATTTCAACTCACTGAACTGTTTAAAAGCAGTGTCTACTTTAATGTGTAGGTACTATCCTATTCTGAGCTGAGATCAAGCAGTGAACCTGGCTGATGAGGTGCTTGCTCTCACAGCACTAAGATTCTAATAGAGAAAGAGGGACAAGAAATAAAAAACAGGGATGCCTGGGTGGCTCAGTCAGTTGGGCGTCTGCCTTCGGCTCAGGTCCTGGTATCAAGTCTCACGTCAGGCTCCTTGCTCAGCGGGGAGCCTGTTTCTCCCTCTGCCTGCCGCTCCCCCTGCTTGTGCTCTGACAAATAAATAAATAAAATCTTTTAAAAAAAGAATAAATAAAATTCCAGACTGCATAACTATTATAAAGGAAATTAAAGAGAGTGATGCTGCCAGAAAGTAAGGGAGGAAGGACAGGAAGGGCTACTTTAGGTAAAAGGATTGAGGAGCCAAAACAAAACAAAACAATGTATGACAGAACTTTTAAAATCAAACAAACTTAACCCAGGAGGCTCACATCTGAAAAAGAAAGAGTGCAACTAACACAGAAGACACAGCATCAGAACCTGGCTGATCATGTTCACATAACTATGTCACGACAGAATTTACCTTCTCACAAGACAGTGCTGTAATCATGCTGCCAACCTTCAAATTACTTCAGAAACAAAACAAGGGTAGCAAATGAGGTGACTCAGATACTAAGTTATTACACATTCAGGAAACCAGCAGAAATTTAACAGTCACACAAATCTGAACAAAAATCGCCAATTGTAATCTAAAAATTATTTCCTGAGAGTTGCTTTCTGATCTTCAGTGAAGACAGATGTGATTAAGAGTCTTTAAAAATATTACGATAACTAGACATTCTGTTACACACAAAGGATGTCGGGGCACCTGGGTGGCTCAGTCGTTAAGCGTCTGCCTTCGGCTCAGGTCATGGTCCCAGGGTCCTGGGACTGAGCCCTGCAACGAGCTCCCTGCTCGGCGGGAAGCCTGTTTCTCCCTCTCCCACTCCCCCTCCTTGTGTTCCTGCTCTCGCTCTCTCTGTCAAGTAGATAAATAAAAATCTTAAAAAAAAAAAAAAAAACACCAAAACACAAAAAACACAAAGGATGTCATACACTTGATCTTCATTCCCTCTTAAAGCCCACTGTTCAGAGTTGAACTGTGTCCCCAGAACTAATTTGGAGTTTCAATTCTCAGTATCTCAGAATGTGACCTTCTTCAGAAATAGGATCTTTATGGAGGTAATTAGGTTAAAATGAGGTCATCAGGGTGGGCCCTAAACCAATGTGACTGGCTTCCTTAGAAAAAGGGGAAACTTGGACCAAGACACACACACACAGAATGCCATGTGACCATGAAGGTAGTAATCAGAGTACTGTATATACAAATCAAGAAATGCCAGGGGCGCCTGGGTGGCTCAGTCGTTAAGCGTCTGCCTTCGGCTCAGGTCGTGATCCCAGGGTCCTGGGATCGAGCCCCGCATCGGGCTCCCTGCTCCGCGGGGAAGCCTGCTTCTCCCCTCCTTCTCCCCCTGCTTGTGTTCCCTCTCTTGCTATGTCTCTCTCTGTCAAATAAATAAATAAAATCTTTAAAAAAAAAAAAAAGAAATGCCAAAAACTGCCAGCTAACCACGAGAAGTTAGGAGAGAGGCATGAACAGATTCTCCCTACAGCCTTCAGAAGGAACTAACCCTGCTGACACCTTGATTTCAGAACTGTGAGACAATAAATTTTTCTGCTGTTTAAACCATCCAGTGTGTGGTACTTTGTTATACACTAACATAATAGTAAAGAAATATAAAAGAAATATAAAAATATATATTTTATATATAATATAAAATATAAAATATTTTATATTATATATAAAAATATAAAATATATAAAGAAATATAAAAGAAATATAAAACTCACAAGTACAAAGAGAATGTTTGGAGGAAATAACAGGAAATGAAAGAGGTTGTCAAGTTTTTGAAAGGCAAAAAATGGATGGAGGAAAAAAAAACGGACGATCAGAAAGTAAGGAAGTGCTCAAAACAAGAGCCCACACTGGTGGAGGTATGTCAAAAAAGCATTACAACTATAAGTCCATTTCCCAGAGTCAAAAACATGATTTTCCAAATTGAAAATTCCTACCAAGTACCCAGCACCAATGTGGACAGGTATCTGCACTGTAGTGGGTTCCACCAAAGGCAGTCACAATAAAAAGATGCCAATAGACAACGTTAAAGTCTCTGCAGTTTAAGGGTAAAGGATTCAGAAATCACCATGTGGGCATGGCTATACAAAGCAGGATGCACATCATACTCTGAATCAGAGATACAGCACCCCAATGTCAGCTACCCCTCAAACTTTTCATGAGGATACACAGCCGCAGATGATTCTGCTTGTGGGGATGAAGCCTCACCAGATCTGAGAAGCACCCATATACTGAAGGTTTTTATGCCCTTCTGACCTACACAGACTGGTAATATACCTGCCTGCTAGCCAGGCATCAGTGTACAAAGCAAGGCCAGGACAGTGGGTCCCACCGTGAGGCCACGTGAGGAGGGCACTTCTCAGGTGTTCCAGTCACTCCCTCACAGTGAATGGTACAGGGACAAAGGCTGCAAATCACAAATGAAGGCACTTCATCAAAATATGAGAAAGAGGAGAGACTTTAAAAAGAGAAAGAATTGCTTAAAAAAAAAAACAACCCAAAACACAAAACAAAACAAAAACAAACAAAACTGGAAGAGAAAGAGAAAGGACAGAAAGAGTGGGAAGGAGAGAGAAACAGAAAATAAAAAGCTTGGTATTTCTCAACAGTAAACAAATCAAACTTCTAAAGGAAAACTATTTCCATTCTAGCATTCTCATAGCCAGCCTCCCAATTAAGTATGAGGCTAGAATAAATTTCCAGATAGGTAAGGTCTCAGAATTGACCTACTGTGAAGCCTTTCTCAAAAAGCTACAGGGGACCAACAACAAGACAGAAAAAAGAGAAATTAAGGAGTCGATCCCATTTACAGTTGCATCCAAAACCATACGATACCTAGGAATAAATCTAACCAAAGAGGCAAAGGATCTGTACTCAGAAAACTATAAAATACTCATGAAAGAAATTGAGGAAGACACAAAGAAATGGAAAAACGTCCATGCTCATGGATTGGAAGAACAAATATTGTGAAGATGTCAATGCTACCTAGAGCAATCTACACATTCAATGCAATCCCCATCAAAATACCATCCACTTTTTTTTCAAAGAAATGGAACAAATAATCCTAAAATTTGTATGGAATCAGAAAAGACCCCAAATAGCCAGAGGAATGTTGAAAAAGAAAAGCAAAGCTGGCAACATCACAATTCCGGACTTCCAGCTCTATTACAAAGCTGTCATCATCAAGACAGTATGGTACTGACACAAAAACAGACACATAGATCAATGGAACAGAATAGAGAGCCCAGAAATGGACCCTCAACTCTATGGTCAACTCATCTTCGACAAAGCAGGAATGAATGCCCAATGGAAAAGAGACAGTCTCTTCAACAAATGGTGTTGGGAAAATTGGACAGCCATATGCAGAAAAATGAAACTGGACCATTTCCTTACACCACACGCAAAAATAGACTCCAAATGGTTGAAAGACCTCAATGTGAGACAGGAGTCCATCAAAATCCTAAAGGAGAACACAGGCAGCAACCTCTTCGACCTCAGCCGCAGCAACTTCTTCCTAGAAACATCACCAAAGGCAAGGGAAGCAAGGGCAAAAATGAACTATTGGAACTTCATCAAGAGAAAAAGCTTCTGCACAGCAAAAGAAACAGTCAACAAAACCAAAAGACAACTGACAGAATGGGAGAAGATATTTGCAAATGACATATCAGATAAAGGGCTAGTATCCAAAATCTATAAAGAACTTATCAAACTCAACACCCAAAGAACAAATGATCCAATCAAGAAATGGGCAGAAGACATGAACAGACATTTTTCCAAAGAAGACATCCAAATGGCCAACAGACACATGAAAAAGTGCTCAACATCGCTCGGCATCAGGGAAATCCAAATCAAAACCTCAATGAGATACCACCTCACACCAGTCAGAATGGCTAAAATTAACAAGTCAGGAAACGACAGATGTTGGCAGGTACGCGGAGAAAGGGGAACCCTCCTACACTGTTGGTGGGAATGCAAGCTGGTGCAGCCACTCTGGAATACAGTATGGAGGTTCTTCAAGATGTTGAAAATAGAGCTACCATACGATCCAGCAATTGCACTACTGGGTATTTGCCCCAAAGATACAAATGTAGGGATCCGAAGGGCTATGTGCACCCCGATGTTTATAGCAGCAATGTCCACAACAGCCAAACTGTGGAAAGAGCCAAGATGTCCATCAACAGATGAATGGATAAAGAAGATGTGGTATATATATACAATGGAATATTATGCAGCCATCAAAAGGAATGAGATCTTGCCATTTGCAATGACGTGGATGGAACTGGAGGGTGTTATGCTGAGCGAAATAAGTCAATCAGAGAAAGACACGTATCATATGACCTCACTGATATGAGGAATTCTTAATCTCAGGAAACAAACTGAGGGTTGCTGGAGTGGTGGGGGTGGGAGGGATAGGGTGGCAGGGTGATAGACATCGGGGAGCTATGGTGAGCACTGTGAATTGTGCAAGACTGTTGAATCACAGATCTGTACCTCTGAAACAAATAATACAATATATGTTAAAAAAAAAACAAAACGCAGCAGCAGAAGATAGCAGGAGGGGAAGAATGAAGGGGGGAATCGGAGGGGGAGACAAACCATGAGAGACGATGGACTCTGAAAAACAAACTGAGGGTTCTAGAGGGGAGGGGGGTGGGAGGATGGGTTAGCCTGGTGATGGGTATTGAGGAGGGCACGTTCTGCATGGAACACTGGGTGTTATACACAAACAATGAATCATGGAACACTACATCAAAAACTAATGATGTAATGTATGGTGATTAACATTAACAGTTTAAAAAAAAGCTACAGGGAGATGTGCCCACCAAAATGAGGAAGCAGGATGACAGAGGACTATCTAGGAAAGAAGGCCCGACAGAGGTGAGAAATTAATAGGATGCAGGTGAGGTGTTCACTGCTCAGAGTCCTGTAATTCTGTCAGAAACTGGGGGGCCTGAATTTGTGATTAATCCCAACAAAACAATTAACTCCAGTGAAAACAAAAATTTGGTGAAGAAATAAAGTCACTGCATATGCTTAGTTTTAAACAGTACTCAGCCATGAAAACATAAATACTGAATCCTGAGAAATTTAAAAATTATGATACCATTACATGCAAAGGATAGAAGGAAAAGTGTGTGAGGGTTATGTAAGAGATGAATCTTCATCTAGCACAGTAGGAAATCCACAGAGAATGTCTAAAACTGAAAAACCAAGCCACAGTAGCGTAGGCATATACGCACAGAATTAAAGCTCACAAGAAACAGGTCAAAAGAGTTGAAAGAAACTGCTTCTAGGAAGCAGTAACCGGCAGTGAGAAAGAGACTGGTATTCTTCACTATATATCTCAAAGTACTCTCTGAATTTTTAGACATAAAATATACTTAAAAATGTAAAAAATGAAAAAAAGTAAAAGATGAATAGGACTATCATGCGATGCAGCCTTATGATAAAGAATCATATCTACAAGGAATAAAAACTACTAGAGAAAAGAAAAAACAAACACCAAGCAAATATGAGCACTGTGGGTTTTTATTTTGTTTTGCTTTTAATTAGGAAAAGCTCTCTTCCAGCTCTCGGCATTAGCACTGAGCTTTAGGTATGTCTCATTAAAACAAAACAAATGAACCAGAAAATTTAAATATATAAAATTCTTATTAGTGATCTAGTTCATTCACTTTGAAAAGGGAAATGTCCTAAACCAAAAGCCCTTTTCTATGTCAAAATACTAGCAAAAGATTTAGCCAACACTGAAAAAGATGACACTCAAAAGATTAAAAAAAAATTATCCACCATTAACCATACAGGCTTATTAATATTTTTCAAATAGTAAAAAATAAAATTTCATGTAGGTTTATAATCTAAGGAAATTTTAATGATAATCAGTTATTAAAGTTTATAGAAAAATGTTAAGAGACTTTATGAATTAGTCAGCAACAGTTTTTTTTAGTTAAGCATTCACCAACACTGTATACAATAGGTACAGAGGACAGCTGTGCTTTCTAGACACAAAGAAAAGGCTCCACTTAGAGGCCTAGACAACAAAATTCCCAGAGCAAGAGATAAAATGATGGCAAAAATCACAAGGCTTAAATTTACCAACATATGTAGTACATAAAGCTTATATACAAAATTGCTAACATAAAAATAAATTTTCTATGTTAACACTATAGAGATAAAAGTTCTAGGTCAAGGAAGTTTTAAGCAAGCACAAACATCTTTCAACTAAACATCATATGCTCATTCTAAAAACATAAGCACAGAAGCTCACTCCAAGATACTTCCTTTGACTCACTTTCAATCACTCATGCAGTACTCCCTTCACAATCCCTCCCTACCTGGTTTTAGAAAAGTTTGCTTGATACAGAACTAGACTTACTTAATTCTCCTACAAGCCTATAAGGTACATCAAGGCAAGAGAGATGTGCTATTCGCCGTTTTTCTTTTTGCCCCGTGCCTCTCAACACTGGCGCATCTTGTCTGGTTAGAAATCCTACCCTGGGGAGCCTGGGTGGCTCAGTCATTAAGCGCCTGCCTTCGGCTCAGGTCATGATCCCAGGGTCCTGGGATGGAGCCCCGCATCGGGCTCCCTGCTCAGCGGGAAGCCTGCTTCTCCCTCTCCCACTCTCCCTGCTTGTGTTCCCTCCCTCACTCTGTCTCTCTCTGTCAAATAAATAAATAAAACCTTTATTAAAAAAAAAAAAAGAGGGGGCGCCTGGGTGGCTCAGTCAGTTAAGCCACTGCCTTCGGCTGAGGTCATGATCCTGGAGTCCCGGGATCGAGTCCCGCATCGGGCTCCCTGCTCAGCGGGGGGTCTGCTTCTCCCTCTGACCCTCCTCCCTCTCGTGCGCTCTGTCTCTCGTTCTCTCTCGCAAATAAATAAATAAAATCTTTAAAAAAAAAAAAAAAGAAATCCTACCCTGCCACTCTGCCTCTGGACCTTTAGGTGGCTTGCGGCTCTGGTTTAATACACAACTTCATCCAATCCTCAGAATCAGACTATCAGTAGGTATTGTTATCTCCACATTACAGAGGAGACAACTGAGTAACTATATGCCAAACACGTAATCATGAATTTGGGAATTCCTAAAGATCTATGAATGTATTTCTGTTTAATGAGAAGTTATTCTGTATAGAAGAGTTCATAAATACCAAATCGGGCTACTGTAATTTATTCAATTACAGTAAAACACCATTAAAATTCCATCAGAGAGAATTCTATCTGCAGATGTAGTTACCAAGTGAGTCAAATGATACAGTGAAGTAAGAGCCAATTAGTAAAAAAACAAATCCGTTCAAAAACACAAACTCAGATACTCAACAAATTAGAGGTTTCAGCAGGCTACCCACAATGTGATGGGACAAGGGCTCCTACATGGAGTAAGAGGCTACAAGTTCTGTCCAACTCTGAAATGTTGTAACTCAGGGCTCCTACGTACAATCCAGTCCCACATAACCCAGGGGTTATGGAGTATACTTCTCATATAAGGAATAATCAAAATTACAAGGGAAAATCCTTCAAGAAGACATCATGTTGGATACTGACATACTATGTCTCAAAAAGTCCAACTGAGCCCATTTCTTCCTCCCAACACTAAAAAGAACTGCCTTCCCCTCAAGCTGAGTCTGAGACCAAAATTTGGCTAGAGTTTAGGGGCCATGTTTTAAACACCGGAACCGAACTCAGCCCAGGGATATGCTCATATTACAGAAGGCAGGCTGAGGAGCACCAGGTTCATATCGTACAACTCACTCTGGAGCAAGCCCCAGGTAGGTGTGGTGGAACCAGGTCACTTCCACAGTTTTCTTGGCTGGTCTTTCTCAACCTGGTTGGTTTTGCATACATAAATGATTTAGAGAAACCCAAGGCTCCTAGACAGCAGGTACTACCCTTCTATTAGCAGTTTATAGATGCTGACCTTAAGAGTAAGTTCTCCAGTTCTACCTAATAAAGTAAAAACAAAACCCCCAAATTGGTTTAGGCACGTCAATCAGATTCACGAGAATTCTTATAGTCCTTGCGCAGTGCGGTGACATGGGAGCAGGGGCAATGGAATGACGTCAATGTCAACACACAGTTGCATGCCTTTGGCAATCTCTTTCAGCTTCATTGTCTTCACCTAAAAAATGCAGCTACTATCTTTACTGTGCAGAGTTGTTGTGCCTTTTAATAATTTATGTAAAGCAAAATGCCTCACCCAAAGGTGTTCAATCGTGTAACTGTAATAACCATAATCTTTTACAAACATTAAACACCTAGAAACAGTGCTCCTAAAAAAATAGGCATCAGCACCATTTTACAGACTGGGTCTCAGTGGACAGTGTATATTAAAGACAGCAAAATTCCAAATGTTTACTTTCCAAATACTGCTACTTAGGCAAGATATTTTGAATTCATTGAACCAGTCAGAAAACCCTACAACAAAAGATTACTCCTTTCTTACAAAACATTTATTTAATACATATTTTAAATTATAAAATAGCAGGCGCCTGGGTGGCTCAGTCGTTAAGCGTCTGCCTTCGGCTCAGGTCATGATCCCAGGGTCCTGGGATCGAGCCCCACATCGGGCTCCCTGCTCAGCGGGAAGCCTGCTTCTCCCTCTTCCACTCCCCCTGCTTGTGTTCCCTCTCTCCTCGTCTCTCTCTCTGTCAAATAAATAAATAAAATCTTAATAAATAAATAAATAAATTATAAAATAGCTTCCAGGGCACCTGGGTGGCACAGTCGATTAAGCATCCGACTCTTGGTTTTGGCTCAGGTCACAATCTCAGGGTCCTGATGAGATCCAGCCAGAGAGTCGGGCTTCGAGCTCAGCATGTAGTCTGCTTGAGAGATTCTCTCTCTCCCTCTTCCTTCTCCTCTCCCTCCACACCGCTCATTCTATCAATAAATAAATAAATAAAATCTTTAAAAAAAGATAAAATAGACAGCTTTCTATTTAGAAAGTATTTAGATACTTCTCTAAATAAATGCTGTTCTTGTATAGTTCGTATGTAAAGATGTTATGTCTATAATTATAATGTCAAATAGATAAGTATTACTCATCCAAAAAATGTTGAGATTAAAGTAATTTAAAAAGATATAAAACGTGGGCACTTTGCAATATTTTACAAAGAAAAAAATAATTACACTTAACATCCTGAAGGAAACAAAAAGTATATTCCCTATGGTTCTTCAGTAAACCCAAACACTATCTGACTTACGTTGGTCCAGAAAAAAGGCACATCACTTTACAAAGATCATAAACTTAGAGACAACTGTTGGGGAAAATATCATAGCACAATTCAAAGAGCTCCAATTCAGAGTTCATAATTCATACCAACTATCTGATGATTTTGCTGAGATTCTTTTATATTTATCTTTTGTTTTATGTTTTTTAAATAGGCTCCATGCCCACAATGAAGCCAATGTGGGGCTTAAACTCACAACCCTAAAATCTAGACTTGTGCTAAAATCAACCAACTGAGCCACCCAAGTGCTTCAAAAGGCTAAATTTAATAGCTTATGCCCAAATACCTGATAAAACCTATCCACATTCTGGACACCTCTCTTTAGAATCAGTAAACACCAAGTCCCTAGTACAGCTGGACACATCTATCTTGCCAGGAGCAATACAGGTCACATCATAATGCACTGAATAGATTAGAACCATCATGGAATTGTACAATTCCACTGTTTATTCAGAAGCACAAAAAAGGCTTTTAGGTAGATTTCAATTCCAGATTAACCAATGAATTTTTTGTTTATGATTCTTTCTATAAAAAAGAAAACATCTTACTAAAGATCTAAAAACAGATGTTTTAAACAAAAAAAGATGTTTAAATCAATTATCCCTTACACTATATTTCAGAAATAGGTAAAAGCAGAAATTCAGTCACTAAAGTTACTTGGTACCATATGCCTATCTTTTTTTCCTCCAAGTAAAATCAATGAAGGATGCTTTCCTCATGCTCAGCTTCTCCTCTTCATCTAATAATTAGTTATGAGCATCAAAATCAAATAATTTTTAAACCTAGATACTGGTACCCCTTCTCTTTGAAATACTATGTCTTTAATGTTTCTTAAACTTTTCAAATCCACGTCCCCTATAATGTTAACTTATAATTTCAACTAAATTCACAAGTGACCCCAAAAGTTAAAAATCAAAACAATGGGAGACAGCACACCAGACCTTCAAAAAATTTCCACTACATTGTGAGTAACAGGTCTGTATAGCCACTCCAGGTCACTCTATTTGAGCTTTCTGCACATCAACCTATGAAGGTCTGTCCCTTTGTCTCTTTCTCCCTCATAGTTACTTTTAAAATCTGTTGCGATCCTATCCTTAGGTGTTCGTGTTTAAAGGTTCCTTCCTCCTCTCCTCAAATCCTACTTTCTCTACCAGTCTGACAAACCTTTCAGGCAAGCTTTTTATCATTTCCATTCAACAATCCATCTCTCCCCTCCTCCTCTCCTTAGTTCCACGTTTACAGCAAGGAGGCAAACTAGCACTAGCCTGCAGGCCACAACAGAGTGTCTGAAAATTAAAGAGACAACAATTATTTACTCTAATGCAGATTAACAGCTAGAGAAAAGCCACAGGTGATTTAAGAGCAAACACAAAGTAACACAAGATCAACACCTCCTACAGCTGAAATTCATCAAGGAAAGTGAGTACTGCAGAAAATAATTAAATGTTTGGGGCAGGTGGAGATGGTAGGGAGAAAACTGAAATGAAAGAACTGAGATGGGAAAAATATATTTGCTAAAATAGGTGAGAATGGATCACTGGAGATTCCTGAACAAGAAAGATAAAAAAGATGCCAGGAGTTGAAAACAACTTAGAATTTATAAATCAGTTTGAATTTTATTTATACTTTGCCCGGTTGAAAAACTAATTTGAGGCAGTTCAGACAAATACACATATTACTAAACAATAAAATTAAGAGAATTGGCACAAAAAGTAAATAAGAATATGAAATGAAATAAAGGCAAGAAACTAAGTTACTATTCATAAAATTAGCTACAGTAACTACAGAGGTAAAGACTTTCTATTCAAATGTGACAACAAGTTGGATAAAGGCAATCCTCCAGCTACCTGAACATCACAAGGTGGGCTTTTCTATGAGCCAATGTTTCTCCTCCAAAGAAGTAGAAAAGCCTAATTTGGATGGTTCATGTTGAAAATATAGGACACTACAGATAAATATAAACACCACATAATAAAGTTCTAAATTCAAAGATTATAAAAATAGCTACATAGATTCTAAGTGGATTTTTAAAAGATCTCTATGAATCCTCCATTTTTCTAACACATTTATGTAGTCTCTCAACTTATATATTTGACCTAAAACAAACAATTTTAAAAGACCCTTCTTCTAACACATAAACCACCTCGACTTTCAGCTATACCCTCTTTGTATAGAGATAAAATGAAGGTAGTAAAAGGAGCGGATGCTGTAACCATTGTGTTACGCTTTACAAGTTCAATGATTTCTGGCTACTTTCTTCCTCATTTTCTTAGTAATAATTTTAACACCAATCTAAATTGACAAAAATAGGATGACAGAAATTTAGTATTCAGGGGCTTTAGAGGAAAAAGAATCTAAATTGTAGTCAGTGAATCTAATTTAAAAAACTATGTATCTTATCATCCTTCTAATCCTCAAAGTCACATTCAGGGCTTTATCTTGCATTGCCACACAGCTTATCTCCTAACAGATTCTTTTTTTCTTCTCCTTCCTTCTTGATAGACTGAAAACTTAGAATCACCCAGTCACAGAATTTCAAAATGGAGGTAGACCATCTGGGCCAAGCTTCCAGTGATCAGTCAGGAGCAAGGTGGCCACAACTGAGGAGCACAGAGCTGGAATGGCTCCACCACACACAGGTTGCCACCGACTCTCAGAGATACCTAGCTGCTTCACCTGGACCTCAGGGCTGAGTGTGGTTCTCTCACACATTTGTCTTCATTTTTTTTTTTTTTTTAAGATTTTATTTATCTGAGAAAGAGAGAGAGAGAGAGAGGACGAGAGGGACAGAGAGAGAGAACGAGCAGGGGGGGAGAGACAGAGGGAAAGGGAGAAGCAAACTCCCCTCTGAGCAGGGAGCCCCACACAAGGCTCCATCCAGGACCCAGGATCATGACCTGAGCTGAAAGCAGACGCTTAACCAACTGAGCCACCCAGGCACCCCACACATTTGTCTTCAAGAGTAAAGGAGGGTACACATGTAAAGTGTTTAGTGTTAGTAACACTGTGTTACTAAAAAGAATAAAGAATCAAATTGACATCAGGGGAGGTGGATTCCAAAAAGTGCAGTTAACTGCTAGCAAAGCCACCAAGAAATCTTATTTGAACACCTTCTAATATAGCCATAAAGCTTACTACTCCAGCCTATAATAATTATCTTCAAAGTTTTAATAAGACAATCTATATAGGATTCTGCCAACTGGAGGCTCTCCCTACTAACTTGTGAGTTATTTCATCATGAAGCAGGCAAATGACAGTTCAGAAGACTCTGGGGCTCAGCCAGAAGTATAACGTCTTACTTATAAACGAAGGGAATAAAACAGATAAAAATGGGCTTTCAAAAGAAATGTCCCAAACCACTGTCTAGCCATTGACTGGTAAGTTAATAAGCACACACACACACACACACAGTGACAGCTATTAGGGTCAGAGCAAAAGGAAAGGATTTAAATTAAAGGCAGGTGGACTTAAGTCAGACTTAAAAGAAAAACCTCCTGACTTACATTACTAAGCACGTAAGGGAGGCAGCTGAATCTATCTCCCAACAAGACAAAGCTTCCAGCTAAGTGTTACTGTGCTGCTTTATATGAGGAAATAATGTATACAAAAAAAGCATACCCAGAGGAAATAGCTGTTGACACAGAGAACCAAGCTATATTTAAACTAAATATTAATATTTAAACTAAACATTGCAAAATATAATACTCATGAGCTTAATTTAACCTTTTACCACCTCTAATGGGTGGCACCATCAGGATTATTCAACCAAAGCTCAAGTTCAGGAAAGTTGAGTGAATTCATTCAGAAAGTACCACCAGCTCTCAGGTCACTGGTAAGGACACACACACACTGACTGCTGCTTCCTACCTTTATTCAACAGAACTCCATAGAGGTTTTTCTAAAAGCTGGCTCTGCATTTGGTACCAGGCAGCTACCAAAGTCTGGCCTGCAAGGACCTTCAGTCTAGTGCAGGCAATAGTCCCCCAGATAAACCAAAAATTACAATACAGGGTGATGAGTATCTTCATTGCTACATTCTTGGAGCAATGAAGGACACAGTGCCCAGCTGACTCTATTAATTGTTTCTTAACAGTAGCTTTACTATAGTGTTAAATGGTTTTCAAATGCTCCCATTTCCAGTTCCTCTTAAACATAAAGCTTCTCTGTTGGTTCTCAACTGTGCTAGCACATACTAAAACAGAACCTATCGTTTCATTTCTAGCACTCTACGGCCATCTCTATCAACATTTACTTATACTTCAGTCCGACAGATCACAATTAACTGTACATTTAATTGGAAGGAAGCAGCCACCCACACTGGCCAGTGCTCTTTCATGGGTGGCCTTGGGCTTGTTTTTTTTTTTTTTTTTTTTTTAAAGATTTTATTTATTTATTTGACAGAGACACAGCGAGAGAGGGAACACAAGCAGGGGGAGTGGGAGAGGGAGAAGCAGGCCTCCGGCCGAGCAGGGAGCCCGATGTGGGGCTCGATCCCAGGACCCCGGGATCATGACCTGAGCGGAAGGCAGACGCTTAACGACTGAGCCACCCAGGCGCCCCTGGGCTTGCTTTTTATACTCTGGACGGGTATGGCCCCGAGGCTGACTGCCCTTCAGGCAAACTGAGGATGTTGCACTAGGGGACGGGCAGAATCCTTGCCTTGCACCTTGTGGGCTCTGACGCTCCCCACCTCAGCATAGCCTGCCACCCTTTTCCTTCTTAAACCACTAAGATCAATATCAGACCATCAACATATAAACCATATGGGCCACTAAATAATTTGTAAACGTTTCAAATGTATTTCAAAACTGACTTTGTATTGTCAAAGCATTATGAACCAGCCAGGCCAGGTTTTAACAAACAGTAACACGGACAATCTCTACTGGGCTAACATCTTCAACAGGGCCTGGCCTGACAACAAGACAGAGACTCTTTTTCAGTTTAAAATAAACAGGTTTGGAAAAATCATCCCGAAATGTACATTTAAGATTAGTATAGAGGCTTAAGTAATCCCTCAGAGCATTTTCAAATATTCAGACTTCCAGCACTTTCTGAAAGGAAGAGTGATCTTTCTGGTCGTTTTTCTTAAGTATGACTTAAAAATGTCATCCCAAATTCTCAATGAGAATAGTCTTAATGTGTTCCGCCGGGTTTAAAGTTCAGAGAGAAGCCCTTACTATACAACTGTTACCCTAACACGTTCGATACAAATTGAGATTGGCCGAGGGAAAGGGGGTTTGAGAAGGGAAAAACTACTCACACTCAGGACCGGGTCTACAACCTGGAGGCGGAGACACGGGGCGAACGAACCGCCCGGGAGAAATAACAGCAACTTCCCAGCCCGGCCTTCAAAGCGGATCACGTGCCGCGGGCGCCCCCTCCCCTAGAGCAGGGGGCGGGATGGAGACTCGGCCTCCGGCCGCGCTTTCCTCGCAGGGCGCCGCTCGGCTAAGCGTCACCTCGGCCTCCGTTCCAGCCTCCACGCCAGAAACCCGCGAGCTGGGGGCTCTGAGGTGACCATCACCGCGGGCTGCGGCGGGGGCACCCGAATGTTTCAGTCTTCACGTCCCCCTCCTCACGCTGACCCCGCAGCCGTCAGCCCCGGCTCACCCCCCCACACACACACACACCCCCCAGCCCACCCCGGCAGGAACCCGTCCTGCCGTGGCGCCGTCTACGTGACGGCGGCGGCAAGGCACAGGGTTCCCGGCCTCCGGCAGAGCAGCGCCGCGCCGAGTTGGAAGACCCCAGCCGCCCGCGAGCGCAGAAACGCGACGCCCGCCGCGGAGGCCGAGCCGCGACGGCGGGCCGCGCGGAGGCACGAGGACCCGGCCCGGCGCCCGCTTACCTGCGGCGACTCCGCTCCCGACCCGCGCCGGCGCCCGGGGGCGGCCGAGGGGAGGCGGCGGCTGGACGGCGACGGTGAGGACCGGCCCGGGCTCGCCGGAGGCTGAGGGAGCGGGGTCGGCCGAGGACGCGCGCGAGACCCGGGCGCCCGCCGCCGCCGCTGCCTCGGGAGCCGCCTGGGCCACAGCCGAGCCGGGCGGCCCTCATGAATGGGACGCGGCGGCGGCCGAGCGGCGGGCGGGCGGGCGGGCTGCGCGCAGGCCCCTCCCCGGCCACGTGACGCCGCGCTCGGCCGCCGCCTCCCGGCCGCGAGACGCCCTAGCGGCCTCCCTCTCGGGCCCGCGCTAGCCGTTTGCGCCGTGGCGGCCGCCCGTCCCCTTCGCTGGGTGGCTCGGAGCACTGGCCTCTTTCGCTTGGCGCAACGCTAGCGATACTTTTCTAAAAAAAGTTTCTGCTGGTCCCCATGGCAACCCTGCGGCGCGTCACGTGGAACTTAGAGCCCGACTGCCAAAAAGAATAAATATTAAAGTGCAGAAAAGGTATACAGTTGAATGTTTTATAACCCACTTTTGATCCCCAGTAGGGTTTTCGCCTGTTTGGTTACTCTCCCCGCCCCTCCCCTCTCCTCCCCAATCCTATGACATATTTAAAAATACACTTTTTAAGAGAGGGATTGCCAAAACCGTATATGACTGCACACTAGTTTTTATCTTTTTGCAGCCTATTATAAAGAGTTACGAATGGAAGTGCACGTGTTATTTCCAAATGTCAGTTAATTTCTCAGTATGCATTCCGTGGATTATAATTTTTTTTTAAAGATTTTATTTATTTGACAGAGACACAGTGAGAGAGGGAACACAAGCAGGGGGAGTGGGAGAGGGAGAAGCAGGCTTCCCGCCGAGCAGGGAGCCCGATGTGGGGCTCCATCCCAGGACCCCGGGATCATGACCTGAGCTGAAGGCAGACGCTTAACGACTGAGCCACCCAGGCGCCCCTCGTGGATTATAATTTATATAACTTTGAGGATCTTGGCAAATAGGCATTTAGATAAAGCTTCTGCGTGACGAGCCCAGCGGCAGCACAGTTTCTTCCGAAGATGGAGTGTGGCGTGGCTGGGCTGCGCCCGGACGCAGAAACCGGCTGCCAGTCTCAGGGCCCCTCTGTGGTTCACAAGAAGGAACACAGGCAACCACTTCCTCATCTAAGTTCCTTGGCCTCTTTCGCATTCAGCCAAGCTTTGCCCCATCTTTAACCAAGGCCCTACAGAGAGACTAGGTAGTTCCACTGGCCCAAGCACACTAAGAATTTTCCTCTTTTCTGTGCCTTTCACTTGGCTTCCAAGTGAAATAAAAATTTTAAAAGACAAGAACTGGGATTTCTCTTCCAATATTTCAAAGCATTTTACTCCTCTATGGAGAAGTGGAATTGAAGACAGAAAAAGAGCTGGATCCTCACTTTCTACCTCAATAAAATGGAAATAGTGATGCCTTTCTCACAGGATTGTTTTGCCTATAAAGTGCCTAATTTAGCTTAATGTCTAGAACCTGGAACATGCTGCTACCGTTTGCTTTCTTTCCTTTCTTCCATTTTCCCCTCATAAGACTTTTCCTGTTTCCCTCAGGCTATTTTTGCTACCTCCTGCCTTGGGAGGGAAATATTCTGCCAAGCTTCCTTCCTTCCTTTCACCATTCAGGAAGCCCTAGGCATCCCCTCCTCCCTCCCTCCAAACAACCTTAGGTTTGATACCTCACTATGAGTGATTCGCATTTCTAGTATTTCCTCATTCTCTGGTGTCTACCTAATTTACACCATGACTTAAGCAAAGTAGGGACTCATTAAATATTTGTTTCATGATATCCCTTCATTTCCTACCCCTGATGCTTAAGAAGTCAAATACCCACCTACCCCACTGGAATGTCAGAAGGAGGAATGTCTTCCTTCACCTGTCTTCTGGCCCCACCACCTTCCAGCTCCATGGGCGACCCTCACTCTTCTTCTTGTCCCCTCTTCCTCAACTCCCTTAGCTTTAGCAGACTCAGGCTTCTCCTACTACTTAAGATAAAGAAGAAGGGGGAGGAGGAAGAGAGGGAAGGGAGAAGAGAAGCCAGAGAAGACTTTCTTGGTCCTTTGTTCCTTCTTAGGCTATCGACTTATATCGCAGCTTGGCTCCCCAAGGTAGCCAAACTACCTGCAAGAGGAGCCTCTGCTTTTTCATTTCATGATCTTGCTTCCTGCTTCTGTTCCTCTTGGCTCCTGAAACTGCTCAAGCTAAAGTAGGCAACAACCTTCTGGTTGCCAAATACAGTGGATCTCTTTCAGTCTTCTCTCACAATCTCTGTAGGGTAAGACACAATTGACCATGATTTCCTTCTTGAAACTCCCTCCTCCTCCAATCATCCAGAAACTCCTCTGAGATCCTCATGCCTGTGCTTGGTGGCTTTAGACATCTCCTCCACCAGCATGGCCCACAGTGACATCCAATTCAGGCCCAACATGTTTGCTTTTTCAAAACTGCTCCTCCTGAATCTCCTGTCTTGGCTAATTGCACCATCACCCATTTAGTCATCCTAGCCACAAAAAAACCTGGGAGGGAGTCTCATTTCCCCTCTACTCTCATTTCATGTACATCAAATCTGTTCATTTCTACTCTAAGGTCTCTGCAGAATTGCCATGTGGGCCACCTTCAGGGTCCTCCATGATTATACAACCATGTGGCCTCACCCCTCTGACTGTCAGGCCCTTGCTATGTCTATTACCATCCATTGCAGACACAACTGAGCTCGTCTTCTGCCCTCCAGTTCTCCACAGTTCTAAGTAACCTCCACTCTGAATTGCAGATCTACCTGTAGCACAAGCTATTGGCAATGCATACCTAGAGGAAAAAGTCTAAGTTTTCTAGCACAGCATCAGAGTGTTCTTTTTCTCTCCACTTTTCTCTCCTGCTCCTTCCAGCTGGTATGCTTTAGCCATTCCTTTTAAAACAGGATCATTTTTGAAATACTAACTTCTTTCTCCATGCATTTTCTTCCTTCTCCCTCCCACGCCCACCCCCTTTTAACAGTGTAATCAGGCATTCTGCTTGTCTCAAGGAACTTCTGGAAAGCAGAAGTGGCCTGCAAGACATTTCCTTTATATCTTTAATTCCCAACACTCTAAACTCATTGAGGAACTGATGTAAGTCAGGAGAGAGAGAACCAGTGAAAAAGGTTTTCTTTAAGGGAACCCAGAAGTGGGGAGGATTTTCCCTAGAATAAGAATCAAGTCTCCCCAGGTCGGAGTTGGAAGGGAGGTGGTTTTTTTTTTTTTTTTTTTTTTAAAGATTTTATTTATTTATTTGACAGAGAGAGAATGAGAGACAGAGAGCATGAGAGGGAGGAGGGTCAGAGGGAGAAGCAGACTCCCCGCTGAGCAGGGAGCCCGATGCGGGACTCGATCCAGGGACTCCAGGATCATGACCTGAGCCGAAGGCAGTCGCTTAACCAACTGAGCCACCCAGGCGCCCCAGGGAGGTGGTTTTTATGCGCCCCCTCTGGCAGCTTCCCATGGGAGGTGATTAAACCTTAGAGAAATTACTTTGTGGTTCCCAGTTTATGTATCTCCTCTGTAAGGACTGTCAATCTCAATAAAGAAGTGAAGTGATACAAGCTCAAATTACCAGAACTTGAGTTATCGGGAAATAGCAGAGGAACAGCAATTTGGGAAACCTGTGCTGTAGCAAGAAAATTGTCTTCTGTAAACCAGGCATTTACAGGAAATCAGTCTCTTGGTTCTTAAGTTCTGCGGGTACATGAGCAATATTCTCCATTTCATAACCTCCATTCCATATCCTTCAATTATAGATTGAAGTCCTTTCGCAGGACTAAGACTACTTAGCAATTTCTGAGCCATCACTGTATGCTCAGTTCTTTTAGAAATTCAAACTACAGACCTATGGGGTATCTCTATCATTAACACCAATTTATTGATGAAGGAACTGAGGCACAGAGAGTTTGAGTTTCTTGCCTCAAGTCTCATAGCTAGTAAGCAGTGACCCTGGGTTTCGTCCCCAGGCATACTTGACTCCCAAACCTGTATTTTTAACCACCCATTTTCACCACTGGTTAGTTGCCTCTACTATATGCTCAGCGAAGTGTCTGGACTAACTCTTTCAATGAAAATAACAGCAATAAAAATACTGGGTAAAATATTAAAAATATATTCTGGCATCTATAGACCAGCAAGAAGCTGAACAGTATCACCAGGACAGAGTAAAGGCCAGAAACCAGTGGGGTAAGCAGAGCCCAAAATCAACTTTTGCCTGGAAGGTATTTGCTGAATCCAGTGAATTTGAATATTGGTTTTTGTAGCCTTGGAAGTCTTAGGGGCAGAAGTGAAA
This sequence comes from Neomonachus schauinslandi, assembly GCF_002201575.2. Classification (NCBI taxonomy): domain Eukaryota; kingdom Metazoa; phylum Chordata; class Mammalia; order Carnivora; family Phocidae; genus Neomonachus; species Neomonachus schauinslandi. The sequence continues at coordinate 52,550,305 of NC_058416.1, forward strand.
GCCTAGTGTCTGCTTTAAGAATGCAGTTTAAATAAATGTCCCAATAAAGTTGGGACTCCAAATGCAAAATTATAGAGTTAGAAAAAAATCAATTATTTTTGAGCCCACCGAGAAACCTCACTAAAGTTGATCATAGATTGAAGTATATGACAAGTTTCAACAAATTTTGAAATTTTTGCATCACACAGACCATATTTCTTACTGCAATGCAATTAAGAATCGATTCTTTAAATCGGGTGCCTGGGTGGCTCAGTTGGTTAAGCGACTGCCTTTGGCTCAGGTCATGATCCTGGAGTCCCTGGATCAAGTCCCGCATCGGGCTCCCTGCTCGGCAGGGAGTCTGCTTCTCCCTCTGGCCCTCTCTCTGTGCTCTCTCTCAAATAAATAAATAAAAATCTTTAAAAAAAAAAAAAAAAGAATCGATTCTTTAAAAAAGATAACTGGGGTGGTGCCTGGGTGACGAAGCCAGTTAAGCATCCAGGATTCTTGATTTCAGCTCAGGTCATGATCTCAGGGTACAGAGATCCAGCCCCCGGTCAGGCTCTGTGCTCACACTTCGGAGTCTTCTTGTCCCTATCCTTCCCTCTCTGCCCCTCCCCCTGCTCACGCACTCTCACTTTCTCTCAAATAAATAAATAAAATCTTTTAAAAAAAAAAAGTAAAGATAACTAGAAATACCCATTTCTTTGAAAACACATGAGTCGAAGAAAAAATCGTTCTGAAAATCTGACAATATTTAAATGCTACATATTAAATATTTGGTACTGTGTGTAGAAAGTTGAGAGATAAAACTAAAGAAGTAGTTCAAGGAAAATTTATAGACCTAAAAGCTTACATTAGAAGAGAAAATAGTTTGGGGTGCTTGGGTGGCTCAGTTGGTTGAGTGACTGACTCTTGATCTCAGCTCAGGTTCTAGATCTCAGGGTCCTGAGTTCAAGCTCTGCACTGGGCTCCATGCTGGACGTGGAGCCTACATTAGAAAAAGAAAAAAGAAAAAAGAGAAAATAGTTTGAAATATGAAGAGTTAAGGAGTTAGAAAAAGAATAGCAAAATAAAGTCAAAGGAAACAGAAGGAAGGAAATAATAAAACAGTAAGAAAATAATAAAATTGAAAACAAATAAACAATAGAAAGGATGAAATAAGCCAAACACTGGATTTGTGAAAGACTAAAGAATTTTACAAACCTCTGGTAAAAATGATCAGGAAAAAAGAGAAGGTACAACAAACAATGTGAGGAATAAAGAAAAAGTTATAATCACACATGATGCAGAAATTACAGATTAAAAAAAAATCTGAGAACACTTTTGTGAATTAAATTTGAAAATTTAGATGAAGTGGAAAAATTTCAAGAAATAGAAAACAAGACGAGACTCATAACCATTCAAGAACTTGAATCTAGGGGCGCCTGGGTGGCTCAGTCATTAAGCGTTTGCCTTCGGCTCAGGTCATGATCCCAGGGTTCTGGGATCGAGCCCCGCATCGGGCTCCCTGCTCAGCGGAGGCCTGCTTCTCCCTCTCCCACTCCCCCTGCTTGTGTTCCCTCTCTCGCTGTGTCTCTCTCTGTCAAATAAATAAATAAAATCTTAAAAAAAAAAAAAGAACTTGAATCTATTGTTAAATATTTTCTGCAGAAAAAAATCTAGGCTGAAACAATTTTACCTGTGACTTCTACCAAACATTCAAGGAATAAATAATACTAATCTCACCAAGCTATTCTAGAATATAGAAAAAGAGAGATTATTCCTCAACTCATTTTATGAGGCTGGCATAACCTTATACCAAAATCTGACTTGGAGAATGTGAGAAACAGAAATTTCAGGCCAGTGTCACTCATAAAAGACATAAAAGTCCTAAGCAAAATTTCAGCAATTTATGTTCAGCAAAATGATACATCATAATCAAATTGGTTCACCCAGTAATTTAAGGTTAGTTTCAGATGAGAAAATTAACTAATGTAATTCACCATATTAAAGGTTAAAGGAGAAAAATCATATGATGGTCTCAATAGATTCAGAAACGCCTTTGATAAAATTCAAAATCCACCTAGAAGAACTCATAATAAACTAAGAATATGTTTCTTGATAAAGGGTATTTACATAAACCTACAGTAAACGTAAGTAACCATTCCTTTTAAAATGGGGAACAAGGTGCGCCTGGGTGGCTGTCGGTTAAGTATCTGCTTTCGGCTCAGGTCATGATCCCAGGGTCCTGGATCGAGTCCCCAGGGTCCTGGGGTTGAGTGGGGCTCCCTGCTCAGCAGGCAGCCTGCTTCTCCCTCTGCCTGCCGCTCCCCCTGCTTGTGCACTCTCTCTCTGTCAAATAAATAAATAAAAATCTTTTTAAAAAAATAAAATGGGAAAGAAGAAAGGCACGTGGATGGTTAAGTCAGTTAAGCATCTGACTCTTGATCATGATCTCAGGGTCGTGAGATTGAGCCCCACATGGGGCTCCATGCTGAGTGTGGAACCTACTTAAGATTCTCTCTCTTCCTCTCCTTCTGCCCCTCCCCCCACTCTCTCTCTCTCTCTCTCTCACACACACACACACTCTCTCTCTCTCAAAAATAAAAAATAAAATGGGGAATAAAAAAAGTATGCTGCCACCTCTAGTATTGTACTAGAGGACCTAAATAGTGGAGTAAGGCAAGAAAAAGAAAATATATACAGACTAGAAAGGAAGAAATCACGACATGATAGTATGTGTAAGAAATTCAAAAGAATATGTACATAACCTACTGAGATGAACATGAGAGTTTAGCAATGTTGTGGGTATGAAAGTCAATATACAAAAGTCATTTAGCAATAAACAAAAATGAATTTTTTAAAAGATGACAATGTTTACTATAATTACCCCATACTCCTTAACCTCTCCTATTTTTACATGACTGCCCACTCTTCATGGAAACTAGCATTAAAATACACAGGTCTAACTTGTTTCTTTAGGTCTTCATTTCTTCATGAAGACTCCCATATCATTCAAAACTTAAGTAAATTTGTATGCTTTTCTCCTGTTAATTTGTCTTTGTTAGTTTAACTTTCAGACCCAGCCTGGGACCCTAAGAGGGCCAAGGAAAACTTTTTTCCCCCATACAGTATCAAAAAAACAAAGTACTTAATAATGACCCTAAATAAATATGTGCATGACTTTTGTAAAGAGAATTATAAAACTTCATTGAAAAGCTATGAAGAAGACTTAATTAAAGAAATATGATATTTATGGATAGAAAGACCAAGTCTCATAAAAATACTAATGTTCCACAAATTGACCTATAGATTCAATGCATTTACACTCAAAACCCCAACAGAGGTCTCTTCTTGAAGAACATAGAGGGAGGATTTATGCTCTTGTATAGCAAACCTATAGTAATCAGTAAGGGTGGTATTGGGACAGGGATAGACAAACAGATCAAACAAAATAGAGAGCCCAGAAACAGACCCAGTATATGCAGTTACTTGATGTATGGTAGAGGTGGCAAGTCAGAGCATTGGGGAAAAGGTGGACTTTGCAATAAATGGTGAGGAGGCAGTTGATTATCCACATGGAAAAGAATTTGGACTCCATTCTATGGCAAATCCCCAAATCAGCCTTAGTTGGATTAAAGGCACATATAAGAAAAACAAATTTGCTTTGCTGTCATCATTTCAAGGACATACTTCCTTTTTCATTTTGCCATTTCTGAAATTGTGATGTTTCTTATAATCAATGGCAACTTATATTCAATGACATGTGATATATAACTTTTAGGAGACAATATAGGGGAATATGTTAACAAATTCTGGGTAGGGAAGTATTTCTTAAACAAAAAGCACTAACTATAAAGAAAAAAGCACTAACTATAAAGAAAAAGATCGATAGATTTGACTACTTTAAAGTTAGAACTTCTTTAAAAGAGAAAATAGAGTAAAAAAAAAAAACAAAAATAAGCATCATATTCACAACATATATAATCCACCAAATAGTAGGATCCAAAATATATGAAGAACTCATATGAATCAATAACTAAGTCTAGCAATCAGTAGAAAAATGAGCAAAAGAAACAAAGAGGAATTTCACACATACACACACACATAAAACATGCACAAATTGTACATGAACATATGAAAAGATACTTAGTTCTATTAGTAATCAGGGAAAAGTAAATTAAAACTACAATGAGATGCCACCACACACTCATCAGAATGGCAAAAATTTTAAAAGTTGTTCAATGCAAAGTGTTGACAAGGGTGTAGAGTGACCAACAAGAGCTCAGACACGCTGCTGGTTGGAATTCAAATGCAAAACAACTTTAGAAACAGGTTGGTATTACCTAGAAAGTTGAAATACGGGTGCCTCGGTGGCTCAGTTGGTTAAGCGACTGCCTTCGGCTCAGGTCATGATCCCAGGGTCCTGGGATCGAGCCCCACATCGGGCTCCCTGCTCAGCGGGAAGCCTGCTTCTCCCTCTCCCACTCCCTCTGCTTGTGTTCCCTCTCTCGCTGTCTCTCTCTTTGTCAAATAAATAAATAAATAAAATCTTTAAAAAAAAAAGTTGAAAGACACATACAAGAAGATTCAGGAATTTCAATGTTATGTATATATACCCTCTAAAAATCCTTGCACAAATGTATTCAGAGACACATACAAGACTTTTTATGGCAGCATTGCTCTGATTGCAAAGAGCAAGAATCCAAATGTTCACCAAAGGTGGAATAGATAATTAAATTGTGGTACAATCAGAAAAGAAATACTATGAAATTACATCAGCATGAATGAATCTCAAAAATAAAATGTTAAGCAAAGAAGCAACAAAAGATTAAAGTATGATTCTACTTACTCTGTTCCATAAACGGGCAACTCTAAACAATATATCATTTAAGGATAAAAGCATAGGCAATAAAAACTACAAAGAAAAAACAAGGAAGCAAGTAACAGAAATTTCAGGGTAGGATTAGCTTTGATAGAGAGACCGGTGCAGTCTGAGGGCGGCATACAACGTCATGGGTAGGGTGTCTTGGGTGATGACTACACAGGTGTTTGTGTGTATCTTTATTTTACAATAAAAATTAAAATAAATGAAAGACAAATGAAAACGAATCAATAAATGAATACCTCTCTGTATTTTTTTAAAATGTTATATTGTGCTTACAAGCTTTGTAAATTTATCTTCATGGCTTGCAAGAAAAACTTGGTATGTCTTGCAACTTCCCTAAGAAGCTGCAGGGAACAGGTTCTTTCCAACAGTGTGATGCACAGCTTGTTTTGTAATAAATCCTAAATGATGGGCAAGAAAAGATGGACCAGAAGTGCGAAAGGAAATAGTAGAAGCACAAAAACTCTTCTAAGAAGTCACTTCCAATGTATCTATCTCCAAATCATTCCAATTAGGTCTGTTGGCATTCTTTTAAATCAGTGGTTATAATTCTGAGTCCTGAGAACAAAGTCACCTAAATAAAGATGGACTTTCTTATTTTCATTGGTTATGTGCTGCAGGGATCATAGAACCAGGGACCTAGGAGGCAAATGTGTCTGATCTGCTGCCGGAGCAGAAACCCCCCCTTGGGGCACCTGGGTGGCTCAGTTGGTTAAGCGACTGCCTTCGGCTCAGGTCATGATCCTGGAGTCCCTGGATCGAGTCCCACATCGGGCTCCCTGCTCGGCAGGGAGTCTGCTTCTCCCTCTGACCCTCCCCCCTCTCATGTGCTTGCTCTCTCTCATATAAATAAATAAAAATCTTTAAAAAAAAAAAAAACCCCCTTGGAATGTTACTGTCCTGTCTCTGCTTGAATCCTTCAGTGGTGGGCAGTTCATCATGTTGGGGGCAGTTCATTCCATGACCAGGCAGTTAGGATTGTTGCCCTACTCGGTAGGCAGAGCTGCATCTGGGAGACCTTCTCAGATCACTCAGTTTCACCTAGGAGATGGACTTTGTCTGAAAATCATTCCCTTGTTGAAGTACCCACCACCTTCCATAGTTGGTCAGTTTAGAGAAAACATTAAGAAGGATTTGATTTAATAGCACCCTGAGATTTTTCTTCTCCTTTGTAGCACCAAGTTTCACCAGCATATATTGTACATTATAACCAAACAAATAATATTAACAAGAATAACAAATTTTAGGAGTTATGGAGGGAGGAAAGATTTTAACTGACCTAAGAAGGGCTCTGCCACCAAGCATGTAGGAAAGCCCTAAGCAATTCACTGTTACACTCCACAGTAACCATTCTGAGGCCAGCCTGGACAACTTTCCCTCTGTGAATATTAACTTTCTTGTGCTTCCAGATTGCTTGTTTCAGCAGCTACTGTCTTTATTTCTTTCCAGAATAGCCACTAATTTGAATGGAATGTCTGGACAACCACAGACTATTCTTAAAGAATGTGTTTTCCAAGTACATCTGGTCTCTTCTTTCTCCTTTTCCAAAAGACTTCAAAAACTATTCTTTGTTCCTCCTTGGTTTGGGAGTGTTAGTCCTATGTAATGATCTTGATGATGTGTGTACTCCTTCCCTTCTTTTGCTTCTCCTCATTGTCTCCCTTATGGAAGCTCTTCACTAAGTGAATTTTTTTGGCAACACAAAAGATTTTTCCTACCCTCCCCCCCGCCGCCCCTCATTCCTTCCTATTTCTCTAAATGGCTTAGTAATGTTAGACAAATTTCTTCCAATGTTAGAAAAGTCAGGGAGAGGAGCGCCTGGGTGGTTCAGTCGGTTAAGCATCTGCCTTCGGCTCAGGTCATGATCCCAGGTTCCTGGGATCGAGTCCTGAGTCGGGCTCTTTGCTCATCTGGGAGTCTTCTTCTCCCTCTCCCTCTGCCCCTCCACCCGGTTCATGCTCTCTCTGTCACTCACTCTCTCTGTCTCAAATAAATACATAAAATCTTTTAAAAAAGAAAAGTCAGGGTGAAAGGGTATGGCTTTGTAGGTTATTTTCTTGTTAGAACTCAAGTTTTGGTGTTTTTACTAAGGGAATCTTGTTATTAAATAATAATCTCCAGAATTTATAAAATAAATGCTCAGCAAGTTTAGAGTGCTATGCTATGTAGTTATTAATTAATCAGTTAATCTATGAAGCATGCCCTTGAGTGGGTTACTTACAATGTACCTTCCACAAACTTCTGTGAGGAAACAGACTACTTTTGAACTCAAGGATGGCCCAGTTTGTATTAACTTCTGGGTGCAGAAGAATACAGCACTTGTCTCAGAGGGTACAGAAAGAAAGAAAATGTACAGCTGGAACAGGGATTCTTAAAAGTTTCATTGTTGAAACATGTGCTATTCCCAACCGTCCTTCACCCTCCGCCAACACATCCCACCCCCTATTCCATCCTCCCCTTCAAAACATAACACATGCTGCTGAGACTTTCTGTTTTAGCTGGAGAGGAAAAGATAAAGGGAAGGTACAAACAGAGGAGTGGCAAGGAAGAAAATGATAAGAAGGAAGCCCAGGCCTCCGCACAGAATCAGAACTCAGCTTTAGTCAGCTTTAGACCGTTATGAACCGAATTAATTTGTAATGACTGATCGAGAGCAGTTTGGGGTGAGGGGTAGGGGGTGCTATGGGAAAAAAAATCTTCCCCAGAGCTGATGTTATCACCGTCAAGGAACCACCTTCCTTTCCAAATTTTTCATCTCCTCAAACTTTCCGGAATTGTTTTATGGTCCTGCGCCAGAAAACACAGCTCTGGGTGTCTACAGTCTGGGAGCAGATGCAGCCTGGGAACGGGGGCCTTTGAAAAGATCCTACAAGATACTAAAGGAAATTCAAACTGGGAATGTGGAATTTACAATGGAAACAAACACTTGATCTGCACTCCTGTTCTCAGATTTGAGTCTAAATTTAGATCATGGTATAGAGGAGCCTGTAAAGCTTTTCCTGCTGGGCAGGCATCTCTTTACCTCTTCTATTTTAGCTTCAGAGAGGAAGTTTTATATTGTTATTGTTTTGGAGATAGAAGGTTCCTGAGAAGCCAGCCCCCTTGGCTTCAGAGAGTCTTATCAACTCACTTCTGAGTTGTCCTCAGTGAAACCTCGTAATAATGTTTGCTAAAACGTCTTTTCACATCGTTGTTAGATAGTGAGACCTGAAGGATGTTTCCTTGGATGTAACCAATATTCTTGTTAGGAGCTAACTCTTCCCCAATTAAAATTTCTATGGATATCAATGCTCCAAGTCTTTAAATGCCTGACTGGTTTTAAGAGAAAACCCAGCAACCTGGAAATATTCACAGCAACAAATCACCCCTATGGTCCTTCCTCAGCTGTCTAGACAAATGAAATTCTGACGGCTTTGGTGACATACAACACTCCCGCTTATCCCCACCATTGCTTTCATCCATCTTCTGGTCCCAAGTATTAACTAGATACACCCCCTCCTCCCACCTATGTCCTCCCAACTTGGCTCAAATTTTTCCCTCTTTCTGGAATGTTCTCCTGCGCCCTCAGTTCTGCTTATTCTGCCAAGTTCTGAACAAGTGCTGCATCTGCAAGAGTCTTCCCTAAGCTCATCAAATGGATGTAATTTTTCCTTTCAAATTATTGAATGGCAAAGCAATTTGTTTGTATCTCACATAATGCCCCATATTATGATTATTTATATGTAAATCCAATCTCCCTTTCCAGATTATTTGATAGTTGATTGCCTGATACACACCTAGTTTATTATTGTTACTTCAATAACATCTGACACTGTGTATCATACTGCAGAAGAAAGCTTAATAAATATTTGATGCACAAGTGGATGAATGTGGCCTTAAGTAAGAGCAAAGATGGATCCACGCAGTGGGTGGATTGTGCCGCACAGCTAATGTCCTGTAGAAAAAAAGTTGCACGACAGTGAGCAGTTTCCCCAGCCCTGTCCCAGAGTATTTGCCTCCACCAATCTCCAACTTGGTTTCCCTCTTCTTCCCTCTACTTACCAGCCAAACTCATCTCCTCATCACTGCTGGAAAACATTATGCTCATTCCTCGTCTGCAGCTTTGGTTATGGCATTCTTCCCACCTGAAGTGCCTGACTTTTCTGCTTCTAATCGTCTAAGGCTTGCCCTCCCTTCCAGGCTGAAATTCAAGTCCTCCTCTGTTTTATAAAAAGACTCAAGACAGATTTTTCAAAGAATCAAACTTCACTTTAAAAAATTCCTTTCATGTTCAAAGTCTCAGGAGCATGGCAGCAATATCCCATGAAGCGAAGTGCGTCTGTATCTCTCCCATACACGCAGTATTTAATTTTCAAAGATTGCTAAAGACTTTTATGTCTTCCAAATGTAGTGCACTTTTAATTAAATGTTTTCCTGTCTTGTTTCATTAGGAAAAGCCATGAAATTGCAGGCAGATCAATGAATAGCAGTGATACTTCTTTTAAACTTAGCATCATAAATCACCTTGGCTTTAAACTTAGCATCATAAATCACCATTGCCATACACATGTTAGGGATTGGTCTATTGGATTTAGTGATTTACTCTTTGCAAAAATCTAAAAAATTGATGAAGGTGGGAAAGCATAAAGCAGAGAGGTGTCTAGGTATGGATATTTGTGTTCTGGTTGTGGTGTTTGTGTGCAAATGTGTGTTAAAAGATAAAGTTGGCGGGGCACCTGGGTGGCTCAGTTGGTTAGGCGACTGCATTCGGCTCAGGTCATGATCCTGGAGTCCCGGGATCGAGTTCCGCATCGGGGGGTCCCTGCTCAGCGGGGAGCCTGCTTCTCCCTCTGACCCTCCCCCCTCTCATGTACCCTCTCTCTCTCTCTCTCATTCTCGCTCTCTCAAATAAATAAATAAATAAATCTTTAAAAAAAAAGATAAAATTGGCTTATTCAGTCTTGGATCACATATTTTAGGAGAACTGGGTTGAACTATTTGGAGGGGACTGAAATAGTAATTACAGAAGTCATGGGAAGCTTTTATTTTATTTATTATTTTTTAAAAGATTTTATTTATTTATTTGACAGAGAGAGAGAGCGAGAGCAGGAACACAAACAAGGGGAGTGGGAGAGGGAGAAGCAGGCCTCCCCCGGAGCAGGAAGTCCGATGCAGGGCTCGATCCCAGGAGCCTGGGATCATGACCTGAGCCGAAGGCAGATGCTCAATGACTGAGCCACCCAAGCACCCAGTCATGGGAAATTTTTAATTCACATTTCTCAAGGGGGAGCGGTAAGCAATGCATCTGTTTAAGAAAAAAAAAGTGGGAGCTGAATTTATAGAAGCCCCGTAAAGGAGAACAAAGAAAAAGGAATACTAAAGTAGGAAATATACAATTTAATTAAAGCTTAAAAAGGTGGTAACTATTAAATAAATTCCTAATTAAGTAAAAGGAAGATTGAAGAAGGAAAATTTTCTAAATATCCAGAAACTGGAATTACGGAATTTGGATACATAATAAAACATTTATTTTACTTTCATAATTGTATGAGGATAAATTTATGTTTATAACAATATAGAGCATAGAAAGTTCTAGGAGTTCAACTAAACCAATCTAAAAACAATTACAGGGGTGCCTGGGTGGCTCAGTCAGTAAACCGTCTGCCTTCACCATCTCAGGGTCCTGGGATCGAGCCCCGCATCGGGCTCCCTGCCTGCCACTCCCCCTGCTTATGCTCTCTGGCTCTCTCTATTTCTCTGTCAAATAAATAAATCTTAAAAAAAAAAACTTATAATGGGATATGTATTTGTGAACTAAACATATCTTTTGGTATTTGATAGATACGTGATTTTACATGGCTATCCCGTTAATTTTCATTCATTGATTAGTCCTTACATGCCTCCAGCTGGGTCAGTGGGTTTGTTTACATTCCATATATGATGCAGAAACTACTAACTAACCAGTAACTAACTGAGCAAGTTGTGTGACTTGCCCAAAGATATTCAGTTAATCACAGTGGAGCTACTTGTGAACAGAGAATAACCCCTGACTCATCGTGTAGCCTTTCCTGGTTGTGAAAATTTTCTTCTTCCTGTTTACATTTTCAGTTTAACCAACGCATACTGTGTACCTGGAAGGATTCTAAACATGGCACAAGGCAGAGAGAAATAAGGCACAGTCTCCTGGCTTTTTCCACCAAGATTCATACAGCGGGGGTTTCTGTGAACGTAAGAAAGGAATTTGGCCACTGGGCAGCCACCAAATGACAAATGCCTATTGCCAGTCCAAAACTTTAAGCAGAAGTTAGTTATAAAGGGAAGACAAACATTTTGCTTCTCAAAACTTGCTCTTTATTAGAAGTTGGTGCTAAATAGATGTTATTTCTAGCTACGCATTAAGCCAAATAAGGTCTCCATCTCAACCATGTTGTTTAGTATTTTGTGTTTGGACATTTTTGCAACCTGAAAAGAAACTGACTTTTTAAATACCATAATAAAAATCATTCAAATATATGTCAAATCACATTTTTACCTAAAATCTTTCTTCTAAGTATTCAATTGGGCATAACCTCTAAACTTCTGTGGCTCCTCTAAGACTATATAACCAATCGCATAATAATGAAAACATTGTCCTAATAAGTGCTTTACATGTATATCACCTCCATCCCCACAACAACTCTAAGAGGTAGGCACTATACATTATCTCCATGTTACAGGGCGCCTGGGTGGCTCAGTCAGTTAAGTGGCTGCCTTCGGCTCAGGTCATGATCCCAGGGTTCTGGGATCGAGCCCTGCATCGGGCTCCCTGCTCAGCGGGAAGCCTGCTTCTCCCTCTCCCACTCCCCCTGCTTGTGTTCCCTCTCTCGCTGTCTCTGTCTCTGTCAAATAAATTAAAAAAAAAAATCTTATCTCCATGTTACAGATAAAGTACTGATGCCCAAAATATCAAGTAACTTAAGGTCACACAACTACTAAGTGGCAATTGGTCTCAGACTGGCAGTCCCCAAAGCCACCATGATATATAAGCCCAATTAGCACATGTAAGAAATGGACCATCAGAGATGTTCAACTTTACATAAGGCTTTTGCGAAATTAATTTTTCCCATACATTATGTATCCCTCCAATCCACTAAAATTTTGTAAACCGGGGAAACATTGTCATCTCAATCATTAGGAGTATAGAAATAGGGAATTTTAATGTCTGCACAAATCAATTAAATGAAGAATCATGAAAAAGGCACAAGAGAGAGAAAACAAATCTTTTTAAAACTTCTTCAAGCTCAAGAGGAGAATTACTAATTCAGCCAATGCCCTTCACCTTTCAATCCTAAAGGTGATTGATTTTATTTCTTGGGAGATGGTCATCGTGTCTGTTTTTAACACCTCACAGCACCATAAAGAAACAAACTGACATGACAAAAATGAAAGAACCCACCAAGTCTGAATTTAAAATAAGACAAGAAAGCATAAGGCTTTTCAGAGGTAAACATTAAATAGATCTACATGAGCATCTATCTTTGCATCATGTAAATCAGAGACTCTAGAGAGTCTAATCAAGTCAAATTATGCTCATCACACCTTAGAGCAGCCATTCGGAAGCATCTCATATTATGTCCTTCTTGCTCCTAATTTCACCTGACATTCATTGTCCAGAGTTTACTTCCAGGAAGCCTATTTCTGCACGTATTTCCATGTAGTCTCCTTTATCATTTGTCCTCCCCCCCCCCCCCGCTCTTAATCTTGAGCCTCATTTCTTTTCAGGCCTTTGCAACTCAGTTCTTGCTTCACTGCATTTCAGTAATTCATGTTGTACAGTATTTATTTTTCCTGGAGATTCTTGTCTGAATCATATGACAAGATGCTCTCTTGATATCTGGTAAAGTGAGGTGATCGCTCTGAGGAGATCATTTGGGTGCAGTTCTCTCCACCGTTTACCAGCAATCATTTGTCTCTACAGCGGTGGCATGACTAGAATCCTGAAAGACCCGGCACCCCTGAAACATGGTCTCTAGCATGTACCCCAGATTTTGCATTAGGGGCCTTTGTGAAAATAAAATATGTTTTTCAAAAGGGATTAGAATTTCCAATGGGAGTCCCATCCCTCAGCTTAGAGGACACTGAGGGAACGGAACTCAGGACAGGGATGTTATGAGGGGACTGGTTCTTGGGGTCGATAGACTGTGGTGGGAGACAGGCCTGATGTGAGCATCACAGCCCAATGGGCTGGAGGTTTGATCAGCCAAGAACCAGCATTAGGTGAGTGGGCTCCAGGTGCACCACGCAAAAGGCAGGTGTGGGATACCAAATGGAAGAAGGTAATTCCCCTGAGTGGGAGACTGCTCCAGGCTAACTCTGATTAATTACATTATACCAGGAGTGCTTACTACTGAAGAAATGGATCTTAACAGTCTCCCCCTGCCTTCCCATCAAAACCCAGGAAAACACTAAAACTTGCTTCGCAGAAAGAAGTTTTCTTGCCCAAAGTAAATGGAGAAATTTGTGAGGTATCCTGTTGCTTTAGTTATTCCAATACTTGGAGTGAAAATATGCTCCTATGTATTTATTTGCCTAAAACTTAAATCTAGTTGTCACAACAAACCAAAATGAAGAAGGAAGTAGGACTTGCAAGCATATTTTATAGATAGCTGCCATCTGTCTCCATGAAACCGTGAAAGCCTCCTCAAGAACAACTCTTGCCCTGATTCTTATTTATTGAATCCCCTCCCACTTTTTCTCGGTCCTTTCCAAGGCAAAGGGTTCACTCTCTCCAGTGATACAGAAATTGTACTAGGCTCCTGGGGGAGGGTCATGGGAAGCTGGGTTTTTCCATGGCAGTGTAATAGAGGAAATCCTTAGATGTTTGGGGCAACTGACATTTCCACACTCCCTCCTCGTCAAGGATGTTGTTCTTTCCATACTCCATAGTACATCACGAATTCATCTAACAAAGGGCTTCGCACCTGGGCTTTGGAAGACCAGTACCTCAGTGCAGCTGGAGAGAGAAAGTCACAGGGGAAAGGTGTTGAGAGATCTGGGTTCCACTCTTCCCACACTTATCTGTCACATGACCTTGAGCAAAGTGCTTCACCTCCCTGAGTGTTAGTTTGTCCATCTGTAAAATGGGGACAAATAACCTGACCTGTTCAGTTGTTAAGCGTCTGCCTTCGGCTCAGGTCATGATCCCAGGGTCCTGGGATCAAGCTCCGCATTGGGCTCCCTGCTCCGCGGGAAGCCTGCTTCTCCCTCTCCCACTCCCCCTGCTTGTGTTCCCTTTCTCGCTGTGTCTCTCTCTGTCAAATAAATAAATAAAATCTTAAAAAAAAAATAATAACCTGACCCTGAGCTACGTCACCAGGTTGTATGTATTACTTTATGTACACCCAAAGTGCTGTCTCAACTAGGAAGCCCTTTAAAAACATATTTCATACAAAAACAAAATAGTTCCGGTAAAATTTCTAGGTGATGTAAGTAAGAAAACGTCACAAAAATGAATTCTTGATTCTATACATTAAAATGATTTCTGTACTATGAATGGGTAGAAGCACTTCCATAATATGTTCTATTTGCCCTTTGAAAAGTTACCCTCAGGAAAACAAGGTAGGAACTAAGGGAGGGAAATGGGAAGGGAAGCCCCTTGTTATACACCTAATATGTGCCAGGTGCTTTCCTGGGCACTTTTTAAAGAAATGAACTAATTTAATCCCCACAAAATCTCCATATGGGAGACAGTGCAATGTCCTTACCCCTGCTTTCCAGTGGCGTAGGTGGGGAATGTAACTTTTACACAGTCGGAAAGGGATGGATTTGAGGTCAGTTCTGTCTAGGTCCATGTTCTTCCACTGCCCTACAAGAATCCAACTCAACTCTGTTGCTCAACAGTATTGCTGAGCTACAAGGGAACAGTGATTACAGAGTCACCAGGGGGGGAAATGTATACACACACAAAGGACTTGATTTTGTCTCAAATGGCCTTTAATGAGTCAAACTTTTAGCACAAGACAAAGAACTTGTGGTCGTGAGTAGCAAGACTCATTTGAATAGATTCAGCTCAATGATGTGAATAAGGTCCCACCCCATTGCAATATCTAATAAGATAAGGTAGAATCTGATGTTAGAAATCCAATAGTTTGCCTTCACTTCTAGTCAGGAGGAGTGGGTTCAGCTTTTTGGGCCAGGCTGGTGATTGACTCTATATTTTCTGTGCTAATTTTCTCAGTTGTAATAGCAAGGATTTCTACTTAGGAAAGAAAGGAAGTAATGACCCTATTTAGCCCTCAGGGATAAAGATTTACTAAAAAGGTTTGAAATATATATAACATCGCCAGGGCTTCTATTCTGGCTTCCTTTCTATGACTATCATAGTACTAGTAGCCTCACCTAGACTCTCTCATGTCCCTACCTCTGAAAAGGGCCTCCATTGTGGAAGAGTAGTCTGTGAATTCCAGAAAATAGCTTTAAAAGGTCTGAGGATTATTAATAGTTCTGGTCTAGCTTCTGCTTGCTGAAATGGGTTAACGGTGCAGATGGGTCACCCATGGATGGCCTAGGGTTGGGTTGAACAGGGAGAAGTGTTTACCCAAGACTGTCTGAGCAGAGACCCAGTCCTGATGGAAAGTAGCCAAGATCGAGCAAGGCAATACTGAGCACCCTGGGGAGGAGTCCTGAGAAGGCAAAGGCTTCCTCTGTGAGGAGGCAGGGTGGGAAGTGCCATGCAGGATCTAGGTGGGGTTGCACCAGTGCCAGAATGTTTAGGGGTGTTTGTTTTCAGGCCAGCTGAGGGTGAGGGAATGGAAGCCAAAAAGTAACCCAGGCAGCTGCAAAACAAGCAAGACAGATTGCATGATGAGGCCAAGGGACAGTGACAGGAAGCAGTAGCAGCAATTCCTATATTCGGCAGGCTTTGTACTCCCCAAAGATAAACAACCACCATGAAATACCAATCACAGCTTGGTTTGTATCCAATCTTGTAAACATGCATTGAATGTCTACTCCGTGCAAGACACAAGACACGGTGCTAGATGCAGAGAGGAGGAGTTAACTCTGATAAAGTCGCATGCCAAAAGAGGACAGAAGAACAAGACACCAGGAAGGGAAACCAAGAGGAAGTTTTCTGAGTAGGATTCTCTCAACTGCCTGGACTGCTTCTGCCTCAAGGGACCTCTCTTCTCCTGCAACAGTCTGCATTATCCATGAGGCACTTTCTTGAGACCTTATATCTTATACTCAGCTTGTTCATTTATGATGAAATATTTACTGAGAAGCTACTACATGCCAGGAGTTGAGAGATGTGATAAGACATCAGATGCAGTTTCTGCCCTCAGGAAAATTTCCTCCCTTACCGGGTCCATCTAAGGCAAGTAAGGTCATAGACTTTCTTTGCAGCTAAGCTCTTCTATTTTTTTTGGTAAGATTTATTTATTTACTTGAGTGAAAGGTGGGAGGGGCAGAGGGAAAGGAGAGAGAATCCTCAAGCAGACTCCCCGCTGAGAGCAGAGCTGGATGTGGGGCTCCATCCCACCTCCGCGAGATCACGACCTGCGCCAAAATCAAAAGTCAGCATCTCAACCAACTGAGCCACCCAGGCGCCCCTGCTTCTAAGCTCTTATCATCACCCTGGACCCCCTGAGCCCTGCATTCTTCAGCTGCCACACTCCCACAAAACCGGGCTCCACATGAGGTGGTCACCCCGTGCCTGCCCCTGCCCAAGCCCAGCGCTGTTCCTTTATGCATCTATTCCAAATCTTTCCCACTCTCCTCCAGCCATAAGTACACCCTCGCTCTTTATTCCATCCATCACCTTACCTCTCAAATTCCTGAAAACCTGCCCAAGTACGACAAAAAATGCACGAGTCTTCACGTTTTCTCTCTCACCTTTCCCTCTGGTCTCCTTTTCTTCCCTCTTGTCCCAGGAAAAACTAATCTGGCTTCTCCACAGCGCCTTTCTCTCTGCTCACAAGCAGATTGATACCATTCGTTCTAAAAAGAAAAGTTTTCCTCCAGCCGGGCATCTCCTATCCTGCTTCAGTATTAGCTCTTCCTTCTTTTCAAAGACGATTTCTCCATGGAGGAGTGTTCGTTTGTGCCTCTCCTAGCCTGCTATTGTCCAGCTCCCTCTCCACCTGGCCCTCTGCAGAGGTCACTGCTCCAGAAGAGGTCCCTGATGACCCTCCAACTGTGAGACAATGTTCGCTCACCCAACTGTGAATCTTGGGGCTGTCCCCTTCCACAGTTCCTGGGATGAGCCATATTCCTGTTTCTCCTGTTTTTTGACAGCCCTTTTCCAGACCTTGTCCCCGTTCCTCCTTGTATCCCGGAGATACGGGCAGTAACTCAGGTCAATTCAGGTGCTTGTTTTCTCTTACCCGTCCCTGTCTCTCGGGAGACCTCACACACTCTGCACTGCTCCTCTCACACCACACCAGAACCTTCTTCATGTATGTGTAGGGACTTGGTGTTTCCCTTCGTTTCAGACCCAAGTTTCCAACTGCTTGCTAGACATCAATTCCAATTCAACACCTCCAAATTCAAATGCATCATCTGCTCCCCAGACTCTTTATCTTCTGTCTCGTATATGTCTCGTATAAACACATTACCATCGTCCTGACGCTCAGGCTTGGGGCTTCAGTGGTCTGTGACGCCCCTGATCTCTCCCTCTTCCCCAGCCACACCACTTCATCACTCACCCCAGTCTGTTCTTCAGGAGCATCCTCACTTCTGTGCCCTCTTTCTGATTCCTTCTGCTACCTCTGTAGTTCAGGACGTGGAGGCATGTGGTACAGATGTAAACATGGAGGCCAGCAAAACAGATTCAAATTCTGATTCCACTAGGACCTAGGAATAGAGCCAGAAAAAATTACTCTCTGGGCCTCTACTTCCTCATCTAAAAATCAAGGGGATAACACCTTCCTCTTGGGGCTGTCATGAAGATTAATGTCAGGCATAGTGTGTGTAAAGGGCTAACCACTATGCGTGGGACAATGTAGACATCAAAATATGTTACTTTTCTTCTCTTCCTTTTACTCAGGTTGTTTTGAAATTCACTTTTAATTGTTAACTATTTTCCTAAATTTGTTTTCCTCTTTGCAATCTATCCCCCATGCGGGCACCAATTATCTTTCTAAACCTTGGATTTAATATTCGGTCATTTTCCTGCTCAACTACGTCTGGTAATTCCCTATTGCCTGAATATTGCCTGTTCATATTCCACATTCTGATAGTCCAGACCTTCCATTATTTGCAGCTATTTATTTCCATTGGCCTATGAGCCCTTCACAGGACAGTAAATATCCACAGGGCTAACAGTGAGCTTTTTATCCAAGTTCCTCCAACCAATGACTGGAACATAGTAAAGAACTAACACATATGTATCCTGGTTACATTGGCTGCTATATTACCACTTAACTTCACCAAATGTTCATTCATTTCCTTAATGAATTACTCCTTCAGACATACCCACTATGCTTAAGTTTCTTGGGGCGATTGCATTTTAATCATTTCTGTATTTTTAGTTGAAAGCCTACTTCATAAATGTTTATCGATCATTTCTAAAGTATTCATAATGGTTGATGAGCCCTGAAGGTTCTTATATTATTCTTTCTATATTTATGTGTAACTGAAAAGTTCTAGAATAAAAAATACTTTTAAATTTAATGACTAAAGGAAATGAGAGAATGAATGGATGTACATGTGCCCACTACTATTTGTTCCCTCTATTCATTCCACCTGTTCTGTCCTATATCTGCCAGTCCAAATAGTACAACTTTCAAGACCCAACTTTCTTCCGTGAAATGATCTTCAGTTCTCTTAACTTTATTTTTTTTAAGATTTTATTTATTTGTTTGAGAGAGAGTGAGAGAGAGAAAGAGCACAAGAGGGGGGAGCGGGAGAGGGAGAAGCAGACTCCCTGCTGAGCAGGTAGCCCGATGCGGGACTCGATCCAGGGACTCCAGGATCATGACCTGAGCCGAAGGCAGTCGCTTAACCAACTGAGCCACCCAGGTGCCCCAGTTCTCTTAATTTTAAATGGGTCTTTTTCTATTCTTTACTTCTAAAGTATCTTGTTTGCTCTTTGTCACTGAGAAGCTAGTTCTCCTACAATGTCCATTCTCTCCTTCTTCCACAGAAAGACTCTCAATTTTTAGCTGGGCTCATGCCATTCAGGAAAGACTCCATTTCCCGACTTGTTTTGACTTGCAGTAACCAGGTGATCAAGTCCTCACCAATGAGATATAAGTAGGATTGTCCTGTGGTGACTTCTGGGAATCTTCCTCAAGAGACAATTAGCATGTAGAAATTGGCCAGCTAGGCAAGAAGTGTTTCTAATAAAAAAGTTGGAGCTCAGGTTTGGTGTTTTTTCTAGGTGCCTAAATAACCTAAATAAGCCAGGTGCCTAAATATATACAGGAACATTTCCGTAAGAAAACGGTTTTCCCCAGGATATCTCACTCCAAGTCATTTCAGCAAGCCAACGTGAACCTGAATTTGAGGTTTAGAATCTTGAGTTTGTGTCTGCATTAGCCTTGAGGATTTGGAGAGTAGACAAAGAGGCAGTGTTAAAATGTGTCAGGTTAGATTACTTAATGGTTTCTCCAAAGTGGAGGAAAGGTATTGAAAGAATGACAGCAAGAAGAGTTAGGGAGCCAGAAAGTAGCTGGATTTACTGCACATTATGCAACAGCCAATATTATTTTAAACTAAATTCCAAGGGAACAGTGTGATATCTAATGTATACAGGCCTATGAAAATACTGTAGCATAAGCCCGGGAAAAATGGATATATTTGCAAATAGTGTTCCACTGGACTCTTCTGTAGGTAAAAACAAACAGGCTTTAACTCAAAATCTGTCATAAAGTGTGACACAGTATCTTTTTTATTGAGTGTCAACAGAAAATTAAGAATCAAGGAGTTTTAGTAATTTATTCAATGCCACTTCTTGCCATCATTTTGAAATTGTTAAAATGGGTATAGTGAGTTCAGAAAGCAAACCTGATGTCTGCATGAAAGGTGGAGCCACATTCGTGCTCTGGGTGGGATCATCTCTGCAGGAGAACATTGTATTCTCTTTCAAAGGCAAAATGCTTCTAGGTTTTGCCTCTCTACTTTGAATGTACTTTTTTTTTTTTTAAGAGATAGAGAGCGGGTGTGGGGGGAGTGAGGAGGGACAGGGGGAGAGGAAGAGAGAGAATCTTTTTTTTTTTTTTTTAAGATTTTATTTATTTTTTAGAGAGCGAGCGAGAGAGAAACAGCATGAGAGGGGAGAGGGTCAGAGGGAGAAGCAGGCTCCCCGCTGAGCCAGGAGCCCGATGTAGGACTCGATCCCAAGACCCTGGGATCATGACCTGAGCCGAAGGCAGACGCTTAACCATCTGAGCCACCCAGGCGCCCCGAAGAGAGAATCGTAAGCAGGCTCCACGCCCAGGGTGAAGCCCAATCTCAGGCCTTGAGATCATGACCTAAGCCGAAATCAAGAGTGGGACGCTTAACGGACTGAGCCACCCAGGTGGCCCTGTAGGTACTTTTAAAGTTATACTTGTTCACCTACTGGCATTTATGAAATCCTGTATTTGGGATGCTTTTTCTATAATAAAATATTATCATTTGTAAAAAATTTTAAAAAGACAACAGTAAAACAAAAAAAGAAAAAATTTTTAAAAAGACAACAGTAACTGACCTATATCCTTTGTCTCTTCTTTTTGCCCCAACCTCTATCCTGCTAACTGGAATCAGGATGTGATGGCAGGAGATCTAGTTGCTATCTTGGACCTGAAGACCATGGCCACATCCTCAAGATGATAGAGCAGTGAGCCAGAAGGAGCTGGGTCTCTCAGAATTTTATGGAGCAGACCCTGGACTGGACACTTAGCTGTGGAATTTTACATAAGAGGGAAAATATACCTTTATCCTGTTTTAGTCACCATTATGTTGAATTTTTATTTCCCAGAGGCAAAGTTATTCCTATCAAATACATACTTTTTCAGTAACATTTGTTCTCTGATTTATATTTGGTTGTGGATATGCTGGACAGGATGTTTCTTCTCCTTGATCCCCCCCTTCCTACCCCACTCACAAATTATAGAGATGGTGTCACTATGAGCAAGAGAAAGGTTTTGTTTGTCTTGTGGGCTGCATGTGACAGATGAAGGCAAGTGCGGGCCAGGCCGGTGGCTGTCTTGGCCTGAGGGAGCCCAGGGCCACGCCCAGTGTTAGGGATCCTGCAGAAGGAAGGTGGGTGGGTAAAAAGACCCCAGAGTGCAAAGGAAGAGAAAAGCGTGAGGAGACTAAAAGTTGAAGGGCCTCGTAGCAAGCATCGGAATTGGATGGGATCTGTATGAACTGCCCGGTGATTGAATGGCAAAATTGAGACACATTTCTATGGCCCCCTGACCAGGGTGTTTTTGAGGGGAGTTACTGGTGAATACTGCCTTCTCTAGGGGGATGGATGATACCTCCAAACCCCTCCAGATACTGCCAGCAAACTTATGGGTGACATTCTTATCTCTCTCCATTGAGACATTTAAGCTTCTCCTGAGCAGAGTCTATATTTTATTCATAATTTTATCTACACTTCTTACCTAGTTCACAGTTTATAGAGATGCTAAATAAAGGTTTGGGGTCAATATTGATGAGCCTGATGATGACTGCTTTAGTTTTGCAATATCAGTACCTCTAAGAACTTTTTCCTGTATCAAAATCTGCAAAAGAGTAAGGTACCTCATCCTTTCTGGGTCCCCTCCCCCCAAAGTGTTTAAAAGGCCTCTTGGAATTTGCCTAAGTAAATATATACCTAACACGTGTTTTTGTGCAGAAGGAGGCATTAATAGGCTAGGGTGGCTTTAGCCAAGTATTCATTAGCTTATTTTGTTGATCTTTTTCTATTCCATTTGGAATTTTACTTCCCCCTTTCAGTTACAGGCAAAACAACCAGAAAGTGAGGATGTATCTTCCTAGTGAATGAATCTTTAATAAATATTTATTGAATGGATGAGTGAATAAATGATGTCAACACATTTCTATAAATCCTTGCTATAACCAGGTGATCATCACCTGCTTTAGTTACCAAAAGGACAATAATGGTGTGTTTATCAGTCAGTATTAACAGATTGATCCCTGATTATCTCAAAATCCCTGTAATCATACAGTCAACTGTGGGGTTATTCTTAGAAAGTGTATTGTAAGCCCTAAGGAGTGATTGTGGGAGCAACTGCAACATCAGCAGCATTCCTGTTCTCGGGCTGTTAAAAGCAATGGCCTGGTAGGAACAGGATCCCATGATCTCCTGGGGCAGGGCATAGATAAGGAGCTATAAAGGAAAGTAACCCTCAACCCCTGCCTTGGGCAATTGTTAGCACGAATATCCCATTCCTCCCTTATCCAATAACCACCTCCCTGCGTGCGCAAGCATAGAGGAGGGTACAGGCCTGCTTTCCGGCTTCAAGATAATTGCCATCTCTTTGTATTCTTTCCCTATGCTTTGACACATCTGTCCTTGCTTCGCTGATAAAAAAAACTAAATAAAAGCTATGTGCACAATTCAGCCGCTGCTACTCTCCCCTGTAGAGGCAACCCTGAATGACCCCTCAGATTGGTGTCTGAGAGCATTATTTTGGTGTGCAACGAATCAACTACCATAATAGTGGGATTATCAATCAATATTCACTGCATGTCAATTTCTGTTAGTGTGAGGAATCCACGAGATCCACTTTACACACTGAGTAGAAAATACACACAAATAGAGAATAATTTCATTCTAACATGTAAGCATAGTACTCACTGTAAATAAAATAGGAGTTCAAAGGAGAAATATGCACACAGCCTGGAAGGAACAGTTAAAGGTGACTTCATGGAGCAGGTGAGCAGTGAAGAACAATTAGGATTTGGTGGGGCAACATGGAGGTAACAGTGATTCTAGGGGCTGGAAAATCATGAGCCAAGCTCATGGAGCAAGCTCATAAAGTTTTGAGCAGAGGAATAGCAAAAAGTACATTCTAGAATACTGGTCTGGTTGTGTTCACCGGGATAGAAACATGCTTTTCTTTCTTATCGCAACCATCATGGGGGCCTAATCCATGTGTGTTGAGATGAATTAATGCCTTATTTATAATAGAAGTCATCACTCTCCCTCCTTTATATCAATGGGAACACAATAAATGACATGGTCCTCTTTCTCTTACCTTCCATTTTTCTTTCTTTTTAAATCTTCTCTGCTTTATCCACCTTCAGATTCATTGCCCATCTTTCTCTCCCTCCTTTCGTTTCTTGGTCTGTTTGGAGTTTAAAGTAGAAGCACAGGACAGTGCTGCCTGCTGATTTCTGTGTCCAGCATGATGGAGGGCAGTCACTGTACTTATCACCTGTCATTTCCTCCCACAATGTTCCCACTCTGACTCCAGGAAGATGCCAGAACTATTTTTGCC
The DNA here is from genome assembly GCF_002201575.2 of Neomonachus schauinslandi. Lineage (NCBI taxonomy): Eukaryota > Metazoa > Chordata > Mammalia > Carnivora > Phocidae > Neomonachus > Neomonachus schauinslandi. The sequence goes on from NC_058416.1 coordinate 52,573,546, forward strand.
AAGCCTTACAATATGGCATGTCTTCCAGCTCAAGCTACTGCATTAACATTTCCCAAAGTAGGATAATTTAGTTATCAGGAAAAAATGTATATGAGAAAAAGAAGGTTGTACCTTCTTGTCTATTTATGGGCATCATTCTTTTTTTTTTTAAGATTTTATTTATTTTTCGGAGAGAGAGTGAACAAGTGGCGGGGGGGCGGGGGGGCAGAGGGAGAGGGAGAAGCAGACTCCCTGCTGAGCAGGGAGCCCAACGACATGGGACTTGATTCCAGGACCCTGAGATCATGACCTGAGCTGAAGGCAGATGCTTAACAAACTAAGCCACCCCGGTGCCCAGGCAGCATTATTTTCTGACAAGAATAATTTCTTTTTATAATCAGATAATTCAGTTTGAGTCCACTGCTTCTTTGTGATAGAAAGTGTCAGAATAAACATCGTGAATTAAATTTTGTTTGTTAAAGTTAATTAGGTCTTACGGCAGAATTTTGAGGCTGGTATACATGTATTCTGCACAGCTAGGAAATAAAATCAAATTGGATATTTTCTTTGATGACCAAATATGCTCACATTTAGTTTTGCTTTCATACAAAACATAATAAAGCACAAAGACAGAAAAAAAATAAACTAAGAATCATCACCCATAATCCCACCCTATAGATACAAATTGTTAACCGTTTGATAAACATATCCCTTTTTTCCTTTTTTTCCTCTTTATTTATTTATATGACTTTAAATTTTAAAAAAAGAAAAAGCATTTTCTTTTCCAACTAGGCAATATATCAATCAATATTGCTGCATAGCATTCCCTCTGTGGATGACTGTGTGTCTTAGCCAATCTCCTATTCTTTAGTATTAAGATTGTTTTCCATGTTTTGATATCATAAACAGTATTGTGTTAAATCTTCTTTTTCAAACACTTATTACATCATCCCTATTTCCTTAAAATAAATTGTTTAATGCAGAATTTCTGTATTAACAATAAACATTTAAAAATTTTTTCCATCCATAAGTCTGCTTCCCTGCCTGCCCCCCTTAACAGAACTTTTAGTTATGCTTTAACTTTAGGTAAAAAATACCAGGCCCAGATTCATTGTGAAGGCCCAAACTTTCTGGTTCAGGTGCTGGATATATCTGCTCTTTTCCACATAAAAACCTTTCTCTATAAATAATCCGATAAATGAATTCTCACCTGAGGGTGAGCCTGTCTATTGTCATAGTTGGGAACAGACTTTGCTGAGAGGTGCTAATTACTGAAAGAAGGAGTGGATGAGGTGTGCCTGCCTGGGTTGGCATAAGTCATCTCTCCCACAGAGTTTACATTCTTTTTTTTTTTTTAAAGATTTTATTTATTTATTTGAGACAGAGAGAATGAGAGAGAGCACGAGAGGGAAGAGGGCAGAGGGAGAAGCAGACCCCCCGCTGAGCAGGGAGCCCGATGCGGGACTCGATCCCGGGACTCCAGGATCATGACCTGAGCCGAAGGCAGTCGCTTAACCAACTGAGCCACCCAGGCGCCCCCACAGAGTTTACATTCTAACAGGAAGTCACTTGATGACGGAGAAATGGCCTTCTAATTATGTAATTTCAGCCACCTGTGAAGAAGTAGGGGGATATATTCTGGGTAAGGTGAAGACAATGAACTTTTCTTGTTATTTCTGCAAACTGCTCCACAGATTATGACTTATTCTGCCTACTCATGAGGGAAAGCTAAGCGGGGGCAGGGGGATATCTCTGAAATCCCAAATTTATGCTTTCCACTTTCTGGCCATGACATGGTATCCTCTGGCCTACTTACTGAAATGCTTCATTCCAAATGGTTTTATCTCATCGAGACTACTTACACGTTGAGCATCATTTTTCAAAATGTTCTTCTCCCTTTGTTGCCCAGCCTTGGACTCCATGGTCCAACTCTGTAATTGCCTCCTTGCGAATTGCCTTGACTCTGTTTCTCCATTCTCTCTCCATTTACTCATCTGGCGAAGCACCTGTCCTCCATTGTAAGTACACTTGTGCAACTGCATACTGTAGAAAGTGGCACAATTGTGCTGGTGAGTCTCATCTTAAGTATGTGTCACAGACTTCTATGGGCCCTTGACACTTCCCGGAAACCCCACCGCATTTCCTGCTCTTTAAGCTATTTATATTGTTCCCTTTCCTCTCTTCCTAACCCGAGCCTCATCTTCCTCCTGCATCTTCACTTCCAACGGATGACTTAGCCTCGTATTTCATAAAGAAAATGGAAACAATTAGATAGGAACTTCCTCATCATCTCACTATTAACTACCCACGTCTGCTGTCCTCTATCCTATTATGGCGGAGGGAAAGGGGCCCCGTCCACGCAAAGCCAAACCTCTGCCTGTGCTCTGGCTGTCATCCCTTCTTGCTACTCACAAGCTTCAGTCTCCACCTTCACTGTCTCCCTCTCAATCAGCCTCTTCAGCATCTTTTCATCTCTTATCCAGCATCCTAGATAACTCTCCCCCCATCTTACTCCAAGTCCCCTTCAGCTACCATGTCATTTTACTCCCCACTCACAAAAACAACTTGAAATAATGATCTGTACTCTGTGTCCCCACTTTTTAAAATTTTCATTTACTTTCAAACCCACTCCAAGTCTTCTGTTACTAAAACTAAACCCAATGCCAAACGCCATCCTCATCCGATATAGCTGTCCACACTGTTTGGGATGGACATTCTTCTCTTTTGCCTCCCTGACACTCCCTGGTCCTCTTCCTACCTCCGAAGCCACTCTTTCCCAGTTGCCTTTGCTGGATTCTCCTCCTCTTCTGGAACTCTAAATGCTGGCCTGCACCAGATCTCTCTTTCCCCGCTTCCTTCTTTCCAGAGGTGGTTCTCTCTTGGAAGCCCCCCGCTATTGGTAGTGTCTAAAGTCCAGTGACTCTAGGTTGCCTGGGTGGCTCAGTTGGTTAAGCATCCGACTCTTGATTTTGGCTCAGGTCATGGTCTCAGGGTAGTGGGATCGGGCCCCGCATTGGGCTCTGCACTCGGTGCAAGTTTGCTTGGGATTCTTCCTCTCCCTCTGCCTCTCCTCCTACTTGTGTTCTCGCTCTCTCTCTCTCTCAAATTAAAAAAAAAAATTAAAAATAAATAAAGTCAAGTGACTCTTAAATATCCATCTCTCTCACGATCTCTCCTCTGAACCACAGACTTCGTCCGACTTCTTACCTGTCATATCCATTCATGGGTCTAATAAGTATCTCAAAATTAACATATGCCCAATATGGGATGCTTGATTTTCCTGTTTCTCCCCATTTTATTCCTACCTCAAGTAGTGGTACTATCCTCCTTCCTGCGGACAGGCCAAAAGTCTTGAAGTTGTCCTTGATTCTTTTCTCTTTCCCTCATTTACTAGATCCAATGCATTAACATAACTTTACCCTCAAATTATATCTCAAATCTTCTTGCCTCTCTCCATCTCTACTGCCAACTGTAGCCAAAGCTGTCATCAATTCTCTCTTGAGTTGTTGGAAAAACAATTTAACTCCTTTCCCTTCTTTCATTTTTGTCCTTCCTCAATCCATTTTCCACTAAACACCCAAAATGACCTTTTTAAAAAATTAATCAACTCATGTTGCTCCTCTGCTTAAAATCCGCCAGTGGGTTCCCACTGGATTTAGAATAAAGTCCAAACTCTTTACCCGACTCTAAAGTTGTCTCATGTGATCTGACCCCTGCTTCCCTTTCTGACCTTCACCTCAATCACTGTCTCCCACGCAGAGTACGTTCCAGACCTACTTTCTGTTATTCAAACATGATAAACGCAGACCTGGCCCAGGGCCTTTGTACTTGCTGAATCCTCTGCCTGGATCATTCTAGCTAAACCATTTGAAACTCACTATCCATTGTCCTGTTGTATGTCTTCGTAACTCTGAACTCCAAAATTTTCACTGAAGTATTTTACTCTTAGTGGATGCTCAATAAATATTTTTGGAACAAACAAATGACGCTGCTTAATGACAACAAAGCTTGTTCACTGATTGATTTATGCTTTAATTATCTTCAGTAAAAAATATGCTTGGGCATCTGTCCAAAATCGAAGCAAGACTAAAGTTGAGGAAAATGCGAACAGAATTACGAGTAACATATTGGCACTCCTTCAGAGTCTGTCCTTTTAAATGCTGTATTTGAGATAGTTCCTGAGACTGTAATAAAATTATAATCTAGCTGTTTTTTCCCCCGAATCTATCCACCTCCCACTGTTGACAAGGCACAACTCTGACTCCCCTGCCAAAGCAGTGCTCTCTGCGCACTGAAGCCGGAATTTGTGACCAATGGGCAGGAATGAGGCAGACTGGCTACATGCTGCTCTCTATGCCAGCTACAGTATCCTCAGCAGCATTTTTCAAAATGTTCTATTTTGAAATATTCACGCAGCTAACTCTAATATTTTCCCTTTGTCTTTGATTCTCTGCATTCGGTTCTGAGAGGTCAAGATGTGGATTTATTTTTTATGTTTTCTATTCATATAGGGAGCTTCACCACGTATCTTTATGGGTAAAATATCCATCATTTTTCAATAGTGATTTTTGTGTTCTTTTCACTTTCTTCTCTGGAAGTGCTGTTCAACTTATTTGGTATTTCTCATTTTAGTCTCCTGGTCTCTGAAATAATGTTCATGGTTTTCTTTCTTATATTTCTAATCTGAATTCTGAAATGTGTCCTCCAGTCTATCTTCTCCTTCATTAATTCTCTCTCTACTCAAGTGTTTAGCTTGTCCATTGAGTTTTTTAAAAAGTTCCAATTAGTATATTTTTCATGTGTAGGATTTCTATATGTTTTTTTCCAAATTAACATGTTCTTTTCCCCATAATATGCAATTCCTGCATTATAGAGTGTATTTCTTCTTTTACCTTGTTCAGTATTTTAAACACAATTATTTTAAAGATTCTTTCATGTTGTTCTAGTACTTCTCATTCTTAGACGGGAATGACCTTACTTGTGATTCTCCCTTGGGTGGTTCATTTCCTGGATGGTTTGTAACTTTTACCTGTGAGCTCATCTGTGGTGGATGCTGTTTCCTGTGAGTCCCACCTTCCTTGGTTTTGTAGACACATTGCAAAGGGCAGGTTAGCTTCCTGTGGCTTCTCAGGACTGGTGGCCTTGAATGTTCTAGTCTGTTTCACAGATGGGACAACTCCTGGGCCTTATACAGGAGTTCTTGTGCCACAGGTTAGTGGCTTCCACTTCTGACATGTGTGAACATCATGTATTTGATCTGTGAACATTGGCTATATAAACATCAAAAGCCCAGCTCCCAAGTCCTGAAGCTTGTGTCGAGTTCTAATACCTTCTTCAGCTGTGCAACTTTAGTGTTGCACGCTACTTTGACTTTGAGCTTACTGTTCATTCTCCAGACCTTAAAAGTTTCTTTCCTTTAACAAATATTTATCAAATGCCTATGAATAGGGCGCCTGGGTGGCTCAGTTGGTTAAGTGACTGCCTTCGGCTCAGGTCATGATCCCGGAGTCCCGGGATCGAGTTCCGCATCGGGCTCCCTGCTCAGCGGGGAGTCTGCTTCTCCCTCTGACCCTCCCCCCTCTCATGTGCTCTCTCTCATTCTCTCTCTCAAATAAATAAATAAAATCTTTAAAAAAAATGCCTATGAATGCACTAGGCACAATGCTAAGCCTTAGAGAGTCAGTGATGAAGTAAATAATATCTTTGCTCTCAAGCATTTTACTTTTTGAGAGATTTCTCTTTCTCCTCCCATGCTCTAAATGTCTTAGAAACAGTTCTGTTGTATTTTATTCAGCACTTCTGTGCATTTGGAGTGTATATGTATGTGGGGGTTACAGGGAGAGGGCGTCTTCCTGCAGCGGCTCCATCTGCCAGAACGCTCAGCTGTCCCTCTTCCCCCACCTGAGCCCAGTGAAGTTGAGAGGATGGTAAGGCTTCCGGCATACCTTGAAGACTGTGACTATATTTCTATCCACACGTAACCTGAGAGGCAGCTGAGTAGAATTAACTATTAAAAACGTGGACTTTGGGGCCTAAATTCCTAGGCTCCAAACCCAGCTGAGCCACTTAATAGTTATATAGTCTTGGGCAAAAATCTCTCTTGGTGCCTCAGTTTCCTCATCTGGAAAATCAGTCCAATAATAGTATCTTCCTTATATGCTTATTAAAAGGATTCAATGTCTAAAATGCTTAAAACAGTATCTGGCATATTGTAAGTACTTTAATTTTTAAAAAAGATTTTATTTATTTATTTTAGAGAAAGGTAGATAATCTGAGTTGGGGCAGGGGCAGAGGGAGAGGGAGAGAGAATCTCAAGCAGACTCTGTGCTGAGCACGGGGCCTGACATGGGGCCCGATCCTAGGACCCTGAGATCATGACCTGAGCCAAAACCCAAGAGTGGGACGCTTAACCCACTGAGCCACCCAGGCGCCCCAGTAAATACTTACTAATTAGTAGCTGCCACACAAACATCAGTGGCTGCTCTTCACTGAATTGCATCCCCCACCCACCCAAAGTCATATGTTTAAGGGTTGGTGTCTGCATGCACACACCAAAGAAAGGCCACATGAGCCATGAGATGGCTGCCAAAAGAGCTTTTAAGAGTAGCCAAATCCGCTGCAACCTTGACCTGAGACTTCTGGCTTTCAAAACTGTGAGAAAATAAATGTTTGTTGTTTAAGCCACACCAGTCTATGATATTTTGCCCTGGCAGCCTAAGAAGACTACTACAGTGACCCAGGGCTAAATACAATGCTCTACGCCTAGCAGGTCTTCAGGAAATGCTTATTGCTGCCTTTATTGCTGTATTTTGGCTTGTGTCATCTGCAAGCCTTGTGGGTCAGGGCGTGTTGGTGAGATGACCCGTCATATCGGTCCACCGGGTCCGGCTGGGCAGAGTGGTAAGCTGCAGCAAGATAGGGAGGTGGGAAACCAAACCAGGTCCAAACCGGGGGAATGTCTAAAGTCTCCATGGAGACTGCATTAGTTTGCTGGGGCTGCCATAGCAAAATACCAGAGACTGGGCTTAAATAATAGACATTTATCTCCTCACTGTTCTGGAGGCTAGAAGTCCAAGATCAAGGAGTCAGCAGCATCTCCTCCAAGGCCTTTCTCCTAGATATCTTCTGTCTGTATCTTCACATGGTTTTTCCTCTGTGTGTTTCTGTGTCCTAATCTCCTCTTTTTAGAAGGACACCAGTAGAATTGGATTAGGGCTTACCCTAATAACTTCATTTTTACCTAATTAATATTCCTCTTTGAAGGTTCTATCTCCAAATACAGTCACATTCTGAGGTACTGGGCTTTAGGTCTTCAACATGAATTTTGGGGGATACAATTCAGCCAATAACATGGACAGAACAAATTCTGCTGGACACTTCCTTTCTCTGTGAGCATTTATTCCAGCCTATTCCTGTGTAGACTTGTCTGCTCCTGGAATGCGTTCATGGTGCCGAGTGATTTTGAACAGAAATAACCCAGGGTGCCTGGGTGGCTCAGTCGGTTAAGCTTCGACTCTTGATTTCGGCTCAGGTCCTGATCTCAGGGTTGTGAGATTGAGCCCTGTGTGGGGTCCCTGCTCAGCGGGCAGTCTGCTTAAGACTCTCTCTGCCCCTCTGCTCCATGCCCCCTTGCTCTCTCGCTCTAAAATAAATAAATAAATCTTTAAAAAAAAAAAGAAAGAAATACCCCTTTCTTCAGTCTCAACATGGCAAAACCCCGTGGGCTCATCAAAGCTCAGAAAAAAATGCTCCTACTTCTATGAAGCCTTCTCTCAATCCTGTATCCCACTCTCTTCTTTATCCTCCCCTCACTATAAAGTATTACATCCCTCCTCTGAACTCAAATAACAGCTTGTTGTCTGTGTTTTCCTTATGAACTCATTGCTTATATGGTTCTACATGTTCCCCCAAATCTCTGATCAATGACTGACTTATTTTAAGACCTTACATGCTTAGGGGAACTCTTGCCAGCTACTGACCCCTTTAGAAGCCTGGGTGGAAGAGGCATGAAATTAGTATGAAATTATATATACCTTTATACAGGCAGATGGATACCTTGAGCAGGAGAGAATGTCATGCTAGAATGATGTGGAATTCTCAAGGACTTACACAAAAGGTCCATAGCACAAGTGAATTGGGTTAGAATGGTTTTGTTTTGTTTTTGGCAGGGACTTGATTAATTTCTACATAAAATACTTTAAAGGCTAGAGAAGTAAACATCTGAAATTTTTTTTCCATTTCATTTTAAATGGAGTTCCCAGGGTTTGACTCTTGTTTTGAATGATGTCTTTATAACAAACTTCCTGTGTTGACAAGAGACACACTGCATTTTTGTAAATGTAGTTCCATAGAAATTCCAAATGTCTTACTAGTTTAAGGTCTTTATGCAATTTTTTTTGAGATTTCAAGTCCCTTAATCTTTATCATGTGTATGTCTCTATAACATAAACTATAATACAATTATAATATACAACTGTATCTCTAAATAATCCATAATAATACAATATATAAATATATACTATATCTCTATATAGTATATAAATAATATAATAATTATATTCAACTATATCCCTATAACATACCACTATAATAACATTTCAAGTAATGTGTTTCAATTTTTTAAACTTTTCCTAGTATCTTGACTTATTTTGCTTTAAATTATTTATCAACAGCGATCTGAACACCTACTGAAAATTTTCAGCTTTAAACTTTTCCCTTTATTTTAGTTTCATATTATTAAGGTAGAGTGGAAATGGGACAAATTGGCTCTGCATCTCTGCTCTGCCAGAAATCAATCTGCTTCTACATAAAAGTTGTTCAAACGCCATTGACTCAAATTTTAGCAGAACCAGGACATCACAACCAAATGTCTCTGTTTTATAAGACAGAGTGATTTGAGTATGACCGTATTTTAAAATACAAATAAAATTTTTTTATCACTCTAGCGACAAGTTTATTGTTATATTTTTACTTACAGCTTTTCTATTCTTGGTGCCTCATATTTTAAGGCAACAGCCTTCTTTCATGTAGCATTAGAAGCGTGCAGCAAATTTTTGAAATGTTAATAACCATAATGTAGCCTAGATAAGAAACATTAGTATTAAAAGCCTGGAGAAATGTAAGACTGAGAAGAAGTCCAACTGAAAGTGTTTACACAAAATTGTCTAATTCTTATAGACGTGAAGTTGATGCATAGAAGCCAAAAAATAGTCTCTTTTCCTTCCCCTTTCTTCCTCTCATTGCCTTGCTGCCCACACACTGAGAAACTCTCATCTTGCCTCATTCCTGGTCCAGAGAGATGGAAAAACACAATTCTCACCCCAGTTCAGTTCCATGACTTCTGGCAGAGTCTGTGCAGAGGTCAAAGCTGCCCGTGATTTTCCACTGTTGCTGGACATAAACCTGGGGAGAAGGCGGGGATTTTAGAGTCTGAGTGTGCTCTCCCCACTATTGCGGGTCAGCCTGTTGTGTGGAGGAGCCTGTGAGGAACAGGGCCTGGAGCAAACCAGTGCTAAGTCAATATTTGTTGATGAATGAATGAGTAGAAAAAAATGATAGCTTATATTTTTATTAGTATATAAAAGTTATAGGTAATTGCCCTCTCCTTCAATTTTGAGAAGGAAACAAATAACTTTTTTCATTGTCATCGTTTCTTCATCTTTTTTTTTTTAAAGATTTTATTTATTTATTTGAGAGAGAGAATGAGATAGAGAGAGAGAGCATGAGAGGGGGCGGGTCAGAGAGAGAAGCAGACTCCCCACCGAGCAGGGAGCCCGATGCGGGACTCGATCCCGGGACTCCAGGATCATGACCTGAGCCGAAGGCAGTCGCTTAACCAACTGAGCCACCCAGGCGCCCCCGTTTCTTCATCTTTACTTTCAACACTGCTGCAACTTTCTCCTGAGAGGAGGAGTTAAGATTTCTTGATTCCATTCCAGCAATATTCATATGCTTCTTTTCTCGCTCAGCACAGTTTTCTTTTCAGAGAAACGAAAAGCTCCTCTTGTCACAGTGGTGGTCCCTGGTTTTGGGTGTGTGAGGAAGAGACACATCTCCTGGGACGTTCTGATGAACGGGGACTGGACTGGGGGAAGCTCCCAAGGCGGGGGTGCCTGCACTGACAGAAGTCTGAGAGCAGAGAGAGTTCCGCTGGTAGTAGATCTCTCAGCTTTAGCTTGTCGCATAAAGTCTTTATGTCGCCTTCATTTTTGAATGGTATTTTCTGCAGGTAGAGAATGCTAGGTTGAGGGATTTTTGGCTTGCTTTCCATTGGCACTTTAAAGATTTTGCTCCAAGGTCCTCTGACTTCTATTGTTTCTCCTGAGAAGTTTTTTGTTATTCTTGCTTCTGAATGTGATATCTTTTTCTCCCTGGCTGCTTTTAAAATTTTGTCTTGATCAATGTTCTCCAGCAAATTAATTATGGCATGCCAGGGTATTCTTCTGTCTCTACTTAATATATCCAATCTTTCCTCTGGCTTCTTGAAAATACAGAATATAGTTATAACAGATGTTTTAAGGTCCATGCCTGCTAATTCTATTATCTTTGTCATTTCTGGGTTTTGTTTTTATTAATGTACTTCTCTTTTTGTCCCCCAAGTCTGTATTATTATAGAGATCTGCTAACTTAGGTTAATGATTATAAAACAATACTAATGACATTTCAAGTTATATACCTACAATCCACCAACAAATTACTGATCTACACATAGCTTATCATATTTCAAAAGCTACTCAAGCATCTTTTCTTGAAATTATGATTACATTTGCTATTGGGATTACATAGTGTTAAAATTACAAAAATTTATTTTGAATTTTCATTATCTGCTCCAACAATATTAAATTAGTATTGAATTATTCTTGATACTCCCATAATGTTTGTGTACAAAGTATTTTTCCAGTTTAATTGAGATATAATTGACATATAACATAGTATTAGTTTTAGGTATACAACATGATGATTTGACATGCATATATTGTGAAATGATTACCACAATAAAGTTAGTTAACATCCATCACCTCACATAGTTACAATTTTTTTTTTGAGTGATGAGAACTTTTAAGATCTACTTAGCAACTTTCAAAGATATAATGCCGTATTATTAGCTACAGTCACCATGCTATACATTATATCCCCAGGACTTATTTATCTTAAATGGACTTTTCTCCTGGTTGTTAGTCATATTTTCTTGCTTCTTGGTATGCCTTTTTTATTGAAAATCTCTATAATGAATTTTACACTATTGGATAATGCGTCCATTTAAAATGTGCTGCACTTGGTTCTGACACACCCGTAGGTTATTACAGATATTTGATCCTTTTTGCTTTTGCCTTTTATTAGGGTGGGTCAAGAGCAGCTTTTAGTCTAGGGTTAATTTAGCCCTGCTACTAAGGTGAGAAACTTCTGAGGACTCTCCCTGATGTTCCACCTATTACAAAGTCTTTTCATGCAGGCTGGTGGGAGGGAGAACTGTTCCCAGCCTGCGTGAGCCCCGAGAACTGACCTACTGCTTCCCACCGGTTCTCTCCTCAGCACCCACAGAGCAGTGCCCCACCAGAGACCTGTCCGCAGCTATCCAGCACAGCTCCTCTGTGCCACTGGCTTCTCCCTAGACTTTTCCCCACAAATTCTAGCCGCCTCGGCCTCTTTGAACTTCAGTCTCTTGTCCCTTCAGCTCAATGAGACCAGCAGGTTCTGTTTGGGTTCCCACTGGTTGAACTGCAGCCTGAACACTCTGTCCAGGGCCACACTCTCAGGTCTCTCATTTCGATTTCTTTTTCTCTCAGGGCTCATAGTTCTCTGTGTCTGCATGCCAGTGCTATTTAATTTAATTTAATTTAATTTAATTTAATTTAATTTATTTATTTGACAGAGACACAGCGACAGAGGGAACAGGCTTCCCGCTGAGCAGGGAGCCCGATGCGGGACTCGATTCCAGGACCCTGGGATCATGACCTGAGTCGAAGGCAGATGCTTAATGACTGAGCCATCCAGGCGCCCTGCCAGTGCCCTTTTTAAAACATTTTCCCCCCATATATTTCGCCTGGTTTTCTAGTTGTTTATGGTGGGAGGACAATTTCCATAACAGTAATCCTTTGTGGGCAGACACAGAAGTCCGTTGTAGGGTAGTTTTACATGTGCTTCTCCAGGGCCCCAGACATTGGCCATTTTTATGGGAACTTTTGGCTTGAGATTCCTACACCATGTGGTGCTGTAAATTTGGACCCCACAAGCATGCAATGCTGGCTTGAGGAATCCGTTAACTTTGTTTTTCTACCCAGAACCACCCCCAGGCAGATGGCAGGCTTCCGTGTAGCTTCTCCCCATCAGTTTGTGATATTTTTACCATTCCCAATTTTTTGACTAAGCTACCCTTCACGTACCCCGGTTTGTGCAGGACCTTGTATACAGCTGCACATCTTCAACAGTCGGAGCCACGTCTCTTGTTCTGACGTGGGTGTTAACTCTAGTCCCAGGCCAGAGGGGCTTTATCTAGGTAGAATTAATACTTTTGCATTATGGCATCTGTGCATATTTGACTTTTAGGTACTTGTGATGTTTTAGATCATTTATCCTAGTAATAGCTCAGCTTTATGATTTTAACTTACAATGTTTAACTGATTGTGATTTTGTGTTGAAGCCTTACTGAGTTTATATACAAAATGAGAACATTTAAGAGAACTCAAATTTTCCATTTCAATATGCTTAGTTTCATAGGTAATTAAAGTTATTTAAGTTTTTGGAAAGTTTTTGTTTGTTATGTCAGACGATAGTAGTACCTAAAATGGAAAGCCAATAGATTAATTTATAAATACAGTTTAATAAGTCAAAGGGAATTTAGATATACTATTAAGGCACCCTTAACTCTTTTCAATGGCTAGATTTTTAAATAGAAAAATAAGATTTTAAAGCTAACCTTCAAGGATTTAGGAAGATCTAGATTTTTAAATTTATTACTTTAATAGATTGAATATTAATCTTATAAAACAAAACTCTGAATAGTCTTTTTTGTGTTCCAGTATGATTCTCTGTGTACCAGTAGCTCACATTTAGCAGGTCCAGATTCATGCATTCTCATGAGTTAGAAAGACTTTCAGCATCATTAAATTGATAGATCTATACTTTTGTTCTATTTTCCCCTGTAGAAACAGCAGCTTTTTACATAAGCCATTAAATCATAATGTAGTGATTTAGTTTGGTTGTTAAAATGGTTGAAATAATTATTTTTTGGGCGAGAGAGCAGGGGTGGGGGGTGGTGCAGGAGGGGCAGAAGGAGAGAGAGAAAATCTTAAGCAGGCCTTACACCCAGCGTGGAGCCTGACGTGGGGCTCCATCTCACGACCCTCAGATCATGACCTGAGCTGAAATCAAGAGTCAGACACTTAACTGACTGAGCCATCCAGGCACCCGTGAAATACTTCTTATAACCATCTTGTTGAGGAGTCTCAGCTTATGGAGCTATGAGTATGAAAGCATTTTTCTCCCTTGCTGCCACCTTGTTTCATCAAGTCCCTCTGGACTGGATGGCAGGGATCTCAGTGATGCACACTTTGATTTCACAAATTTTCACACAATTTCAGAACTTAGGACACACTGTTTTAAAATTGTGTTTTCATTGGATTCAAAGTCCTTCTTGTTTTCTCTCTGGTCTGGGCTCCAGAGATACATGGAACTCGGGGCCGGGGTAGCAGGTTCTGCTCACACACACACCTCCCTTCTTCCCTTCCCCCCACACTGGTGACTTTGCTGCTGGTTCTTAAGAGGGGTGCATTTGGGGTTCTGAGGAGAGTCTTGGGGGCCTCTCACCTGCACAGCTCCTGCTTTTCTCCTTTCTCCTCTCTTCAATTCCCCTGCTGGTGTCCACTTTCCTTTGGTCCCCTTGTCCAGAGAGAGCCCTCTTGCTGAAGGAGGTAAAGCTTCAGACTGCTCAAGGTCAGCTGCCCTTGGCAGGGTCCCTTTGACCCTCGAGAAGCTCATCTACTTGCCATGCCTGTTAGCAACAGCACAGCATCTCTCTGCTGCCTGGTGTTCAATGTCATGGCAACAGCAGGGGGGGCACTTGGCTGCACAAGGGAATCAGACGAGAGGCAATTTCTAGTCCTGAACTTTGCAAAGGAGAGGATGCGTAGGTGTACCTCCAAACTTATAAGGGAGTCTGTTGTCCCATCCCTGACCTTTGGCAGGAGGATGGAAAGGGGAAACCTCTTTTTATCATAACTGTTTTCCTCCAGTGGTGTGTGAGTGAGCACAAGTGTGCATGTTTGTGTGTGTGTGTGTAGGGGGTGTGGGTGTGTGATGGTGATGGCGGTGGTTGTGGGGAGACATGGGGGGAGAACCAAATTTCCTAAAGCATAATGCTGCCTGTCAGCAAGCCCTGCAAAGAGGGGTGGCTCCAAAGCTGGCAGTTCTCTGAACTCAGAATCAGGGTTCTTTTCTTCTAGCTGTGCGCCCTTAGTCGACAATTCTGGCAGTAGACTCCCACACTGTCTTATTATCCTTAACTGACCCATTACATGCAATTACTTTGGGTATCTTAACAATGGAATCGACTTGATTGTACAGTAAGCCACCAGATGTACAGTGACAGAGCAATTTCACACCCCTGACCCTCAGTTGACCTTGGATGGCTCATCTGATCATGCTAGGAAGGTACTGCTTTTTTTTTTTTTTTAAAGATTTTATTTATTTATTTGACAGAGAGAGGCAGTGAGAGAGGGAACACAAGCAGGGGGAGTGGGAGAGGGAGAAGCAGGCTTCCCGCGGAGCAGGGAGCCCGATGTGGGGCTCGATCCCAGGACCCTGAGATCATGACCTGAGCCGAAGGCAGACGCTTAACGACTGAGCCACCCAGGCGCCCCCCCCTTTTTTTTTTTAAAGATTTTATTTATTTATTTGAGAGAGAGAATGAGACAGAGAGCACGAGAGAAGGGAGGGTCAGAGGGAGAAGCAGACTCCCTGCTGAGCAGGGAGCCCGATGCGGGACTTGATCCCGGGACTCCAGGATTATGACCTGAGCCGAAGGCAGCCGCTTAACCAACTGAGCCACCCAGGCGCCCCGGAAGGTACTGCTTTAATCAAAAGGAATTTAAATCAGAAGATGTGCTATAAGATGCGGTGGGAAGGATGCAGCAGAGACCACACCACTGAGCAGCCAAACAGGAAGAATGAGAAAAACACTGATGGGAAAGAGGAGAGGTGTGAGGACTGTTTATTAATATGGAGGAGGCTCCAAATCACAAGACCGCCAACAGAAATGCAAGTCACTATCATTAACAACACACAAAACATACCACTTGGCTTAACAATTTGTCCCCCTTTTGACAGGATGAAGTATGATCGCAACCCATGAGAATTTCCTGAGAAAGGTCTAGCCAAGTCCAAACGCTGTTCCACAACACATTCATCTGCTCTCTGACCATCATTCAACATCCCTCTGGCTTTATTCTGGTCTTTTCCTTAAAACCGTTTCCTAATATTTGTGCTACCAATGGCATTTTCTTAACGCAGAATTTGTAGATAAAGAAAAACTATTAAAATGTTGTTAGTTGATGCTTCTTTATATGAATAAGAGATTGACAATTTTCCCCCGAGCCAGCACAAAAATAGGGAGTAGAAAGCAGGAAGGCTTCCTTACACTTAACCCAAGCCATTCGCACACAAGTAACACAAGGCAGCTCAGCGCAGCTCCCCTCAAGCAACCTCCTGGTCACTTGGCCTTCTTGTGGCCTTTCTGGGGCTGCTCAGTGGCCTTCCTTGCCTCCTCCTCCGGGATGAACACACTGATAGTGAAGTCGCTTATCTCTGAGCCATACTTGTTCTTCACAACCAGCCCGTATTTGCCGGAGTCGGCGGTGCTCACCCCACTGACGGTGAAGTAGGCAGTCTTGCCGGCCTCGAACTTGACACTACAGTGGTCATCCGGGACCAGGGGCTTCTCGTTCTTTAACCAGGAAACCTCTGGAGTTGGGTCGCCCCAAACGATGCAGGTGAGATTAAGCGCCTGCAAAACACGTTTTATGAGAGGGAAGGAGATAGATCAGGTACCATGATCCAGCTTCAAGAACCCTTCTGGTGGTTTGGCAGGAGCTGAAGGAGGATAAATATAAAGCCCCTGGAATGATGGGTAGAGTTATGTGGGGTATGCACCTGCATGAACTACAATTTGACTTCAGTCCTAGCTAGGTTTCTGGACCTAGAGACCTCAGCTTTCTGGCTTTGGGGAGGCTTATCATCAAAGCCACACAGAGTTTGCTTCCAGTTCCCAGCTGTACTCTTGCTTTCATAAACACATAGATGCCTTTTGCTCTCACGTGGCATTTGGATTCTGTCTCACTAGAGAAATCTCATTGCCATAATCACCACCTGCTCATTTTGCATTTCGTCTGCCTCCCAGAGCCCAGCAGCAGAATCATGACCACTGTTTCATATAATGGGATTCATTCTCAGGTTCCATCTCCCTCCTTTTATTTCTCCCCTCAAACCCCACCCAGTCTGTTGTAGTTGCAAAGGTGCCCTACCAGAATGTATTCCTATTTGATATTTTATTACATCACCATCTGTGCTGAAACCCTCTTACTTTAAAAGATCAATGTTTGGGCCTATAGTTTTACTTTACCATACTTTTTTTTGTTGAAAAATTTAAGGATAATTGTAGATTCAGAAATGGCTGTAAAAAATAATAGAGAGATTGTATGTGCCCTTACCCAGTTTCGCCCAACAGTAACACTTTACAAAACTATAGTGTAATAACACAACCGGTACATTGACAGTGATGCAATCCACGGTTATTATTCAGATCTCCCCAGTTTGGCCTATACTCATTGGTGCTTGTTTGTGTGGGGTTCTATTCAATTTTATCCCTTGTCCTAGCTCCTCTCAGTCAAGAGAAGGAACATTTCCGTCACAAGGATCTCTCATGTTGCCCTTTATACCCACACCCACACCCTGCCCGCAACCTCCCAACCTCATTTCTAACTCGTAACCACCAATCCATTTTCCATTTCTAAAATTGTGGAATTTCCAAAGCATTATATAAATAGCATTGTATAGCATGTAACTTTTTGAGACTGCCTTTTCTACTTGGCATAATTCCTTGCAGATTCATCCAAGCTACTGCAGGGATCAACAGTTTGTCCCTCTGTATGGCTCAGTAGTGTGCCATGGTGTATATATATATATATATATATATATGTATATGTATATATATACTTATAAAGGTCATCTGGGCTGTTTCCAGTTTGGGGCTATTATGAATAAAGCTGCTATTGAATATATACAGGTTTTTCTGTGAACATAAATGTTAATTTCTTTATGATAAATGACCAGGAGTACAACTACTGGGTCATATGATAAATGTATGTTTTCCTTTTTGAGAAATTGCCAAACTGTTTTCACGAGTGGCTATACAATCTTGGCTTACATTTCTACCAGCAATGTACGAGTGATTCTGTTTCTCTGCATCCTTATCAGCATTTGTTGTTGTCACTGTTTCTATTTTAGCAATTCTGATAGGTGTTATGTTATTTCACTGTGGTTTTAATTTGCATTTCTCTGATGGCCAACAATGTTGAATTTACTTCACATTTTATTTTATTTTTTTTAAAGATTTTATTTATTTGACAGAGAGAGACACAGCGAGAGAGGCAACACAAGCAGGGGGAGAGGGAGAGAGAGAAGCAGGCTTCCTGCTGAGCAGGGAGCCCAATGTGGGGCTCGATCCCAGGACCCCGGGATCGTGACCTGAACTGAAGGCAGACGCTCAATGACTGAGCCACCCAGGCGCCCCTACTTCACATTTTAAATTCCATTCTTGCATTTTTTTTTTCTTACCGAAATCCAGAAAGTATAAGGAAAAGAACTAGGGCTCACAATATACAGGAAAGGGATATTCTTCTAAATATCCCTCTAAAGGGTCTTATATGATCACTTATTACCTCTTCTATAAGAGTATTGGGGTTTTTTTTAAGATTTTATTAATTTATTTGACAGAGAGAGACAAAGCGAGAGAAGGAACACAAGCAGGGGGAATGGGAGAGGGAGAAGCAGCCTTCCCGCTGAGCAGGGAGCCTGATGCGATGCAGGGGTCCATCCCAGGACCCTGGGATCGTGACCTGAGCCGAAGGCAGATGCATAACAACTGAGCCACCCAGGCACCCCAAGAGTATTGTTTAAAACTGGGAGATTAAGAAATCTTTTCCCTTCCATGGTTAATTAGCATTTCTTACTGAATTATCCTATAAACACATTTCAGCAAGAAAAATAGGCTATTGCCATCAAACTTACCCAAGCGGACCTGGGGTTAAAACTTTTATTTTTCTTTTTTCTCTTTAAGTAGGCTCCATGCCCAACGTGGGGCTTGAACTCATGAGCCTGAGATCAAGAGTTGCATGCTCTACTGACTGAGCCAGCCAGGTGCCCCTCAGGGGTTAAAACTTTTAACCAAACCAAACTCCCAAATACCTTAGGTGTCACGGAAAACTACTATCCATACTTTAGATTTATTTCCGTTTAGATCACAAAGTCCTTTCCCATACATTCTCTCTCCAAATTCTCACTACAACCCAGTGAGCTGAATATTGTGAACCCCATTAAATGAGGAACATGAAAAACGGAGTTTAAAGACAAAAGCAACCTTGCAATGGTTGAGCTTCAGGTCGGCTGTGGTCATATATATTCCACCCATGAAGAAATGCAGCTGGATGAAACCTGCCTCTTACTAAAGCCTTTCCACATGCCTTGTTTTATCCCTAGTCTACCTATCATATGTCTTCATTGGGAAAAGGTTTTGTTTCACTACAAGTACCTGTCTATTATGGCTGGCTTATTGAATTTGTCTTAATGAAACAGAGGGATGAAGAAAGTGAATCCAGGTTAGAAATTATGTTCATTGCTTTTGAAACAGAGGGATGAAGAAAGTGAATCCAGGTTAGAAATTATGTTCATTGCTTTTCAGAGAGATTATTACAGAGCCAGGAAATACTAGTTTAAAGTTAAATGGAAAGAAGTCAGTTTTGGGGGCGCCTGGGTGGCTCAGTCAGTTAAGCATCTGCCTTTGGCTCAGGTCATGATCCCAGGGTCCTGGGATCCAGCCCTGCATTGGGCTCCCTGCTCGGCGGGGCGTCTGCTTCTCCCTCTCTCTCCACCTCCTCCACCCTCTTTGTGCTCTCTCTCTCTCTCTCAATTTTATTTATAATAAATAAATAAAATCTTTAAAAAAAAAAGAGAAATAAATCAGTTTTCAACTGAAACAGAGCCTGTAGAAATTCATGGAGCAGGATGTTTCCCTTCAGAGGTAAAGTATTTAACAGGACAGCCCATTTTCCACTAGGTGTTAGAGGTTGCATCTTTCTCCAATTATATTTGTCATATAGTTGTGATTGAACCTTTTTTGCTTCTTGTGATATGAAAGGGTACCTCTGGAAAGAGACTAAGTGGTCTACATGTGACCACATAAGGCGAACTTGTATCCTGATGCTTGGCCTACAAACTGTTAAGATGACTGGAAAATGGACTGCATTTTGAATCTTGTATTTGGCTACTCTGATGTCAAGCCTAAGCAGCAGTGGCTTAAGATGAAGATGGTGGGAGCTCTTAGACGGAACGAAGTCTGGGGCACTGGAATCCATTGCTAGTGTGGAAGAAGCAGGGACAGGAGTGCTCCATACTTACCTTGCCTTCCTGGATGGTGACCACATCGGGGAGTCCACCCAACACTCGGGCACGATCTGCAAGCATATATGTGTTTCTGGTTAATCACTGAAATGATGAGCACCAGTGATCACATTCACAGAAACACCCCAGGGACTAACTCTCCAATTTAGTTTCCTCCTCCTTACAGTTATTTTATACCTGTTTTTAACACGAAAATTAGAAAAGGATCCAGTAATTTTATTTTATTTTATTTTTTATTTATTTTTATTTATTTATTTTTTTAAAGATTTTATTTACTTATTTGAGAGAGAGAGAAAGCACGAGGTGGGGAGGGTCAGAGGGAGAAGCAGACTCCTCGCTGAGCAAGGAGCCCGATGCGGGACTCGATCCCGGGACTCCAGGATCATGACCTGAGCCGAAGGCAGCCGCTTAACCAACTGAGCCACCCAGGCGCCCAGGATCCAGTAATTTTAGATGTTAATCCTTCCTCACACAGATAAATTGTGTGCGTGGCTGCCTCTACCTATTCCTAAATTATCAGCTTGAGATGGCTTTGTGGTATTAAGACCTGCTCTATAATTTTCATGACTATTTTCATCCCTGGCCCTTCTTCTGTAGCTCCGTGGGGCTCAGTTCAAGGAGGCAAAAGCAGATCTCTATGGACAGCCTCCAAGTCGGCTTGGCCTCCTTTAAGGGCTTCCCTATCATTTAAAAAAAAAAAAAGGTTGCATAATTGGAGGCTGAATGCCATGAGATCTGGAGGCTTGTGCAGATGTGGGCTTTCTTTGAGGCCTTTCCTAGAGAGCTTCCCTTTTTTTGTCCCCTGGTAGTTCTTGGTGTATAGGGCTATGTAGGGTTACTATCTATGACCATGAAGTACAAAGGCCCCCAGCTGAGGGGACAAGGTGTGGGAAGGGTGCTGAATTCCAGAGCTGACCTCTCACTCCACCCAGCCCTGTGCTCTGGGTGTGACTGGCTCAGCCCCAGGGAAGGACGCCTTCCTGTAATCTGCTCAAAGGTACACTGTCTTGACACTAACACAGTGGCCACCACCCTCTCAATTTTAGGCCTACTTCAATTAATGTGTGACTCTAGATCCTATTTCTACAACTCCCTTCTCCACTAAGTCAGACTAAAGCTTTGAACAAGCCTTAAATCTTGATTGCATTCTCCTGCTGATTCCATTGCACCTTGGACCACCTGTAAGCTCAACTCATCATCTGGCTCCTACATCACCCGATGTGTGACATCAGGCAAGTCACCTCACTGTGTGGACCCTAGTCTCCTAATATGTGGAATGGGGGAAGGGTTGCGTTACACCTGTGGACATGAAGTTACCCAGCTCTGCTCCATAGCATCCGTGGGATTCTGCTGGGGGCCCTGGGAGGAGGTCTGAGGAGGGGCATTGAGTCAGGGAGCCTGGACCCCATCCCACCTTCAATTACGCTAACTTGGCTTTTACCTATTTTACATCTTGGATCTGTGTGAATTTGTTTGAATTAAGCATCCCTCGGCTTACAAAAGGTTAAACACAGGGGGCCAGAAGAGCACTCAAGTCTCTTCCAGCTCTAAACTGCTTCAATGCAGAAACTTGAGAAAGAATTCATGAACTGGAGGGAGGGGCAGGCTCCTTGCCCACCAGAGTTCAAGAATGGGGAGTGGCCATCAACTTTGGACTCTGGCTTTGCTTGCGCATACAGGCGCGGGAGGGGCACACTTGTTCCCAACAAGAAGCGCTCCCCTCTGACGCTGCCCCCCCTGCCCCGCCCCGGCACGCCCAGTGCTGGTGTGGGCATCAGCCCCGTTCACCACTAGCCGCTGCCTTACCACTCAGGAGCCCAGCCCAAGAAGGGGGAGAAGGAAAGAGTGGCAAGGAGAGAGGAAGACAGTCCAGAGTGCAAAGTTCCATCCTGAATGACCTGGAGCTACAGAAAGGCTGGCAGAACACTTCACTTCTCACTCCCCCTCCTGGTTCCCTCCATTCCAGCTCAGGACTGACTACAACTTTAGCCCTCAACAATTTTCAAACCCAGCCTCACACACTCAGAGAGAACCTGAATGATTATGGTAATTAGTTCATGACTCTCGGAATCCTGAAAGATTGAATTGTAGAAATCTCCACATATGAGGCCAACAGTTGACAGAAGTTAGTAGTGAGCACGTTTGTGGGTACACAGACTTGACAGTTTGGTGTTTGTTCACTCAGACTGTGAAGAATTCAAGAAGGCCTTCTTTGGCTTCTTTTATCCTACAGGGGCTCTTAGGAAAATGCAGGAGTATTTGTAGGGAGACCAGTCACAGTGATTTTCCTGATGTCACATTTATAGTTTCTTATTTCTTCTTTAATAGAGATACATTTTTCTGATACATTGTGCCTGCTGCAAGTGATTAACAACTTATTGTGTAACTTGTGCCCAGAGATTTCTCAGGACACCCAGGGGTTAGCTCAAGTCAAGAGCTCAGTGACATTCTTAAAATGTAATCTGACACCTTCTTTTCAAAGACGTTCTTACTCAAGAGACTAAATGAAAACATATGTAGAACACCTAAGATTAAAAAAAAAATGAAAGACTCTCTGTCTGCAGTCACAATAAAAAAATAAAAGCTATGTTTTGAGACTATGCCAGGAATAAATGGGAAGGGGGTTTACTTACTTTTCTCGGCAATGGCAGCTTGTCTGTGGTTGAGAGAACCAAACAAACATGCAAACAAAGAAGAATTTTGTTTTAGTGGTACTTCAAAGTAGCGAACCTTGACTGCATTTCATTGCCTCAGAGACATTTTGCTGCTCAACAAAGCAGTGGGAAGTGTGGTTTTTAGGCATCTGCCAAAATGAAAGACCCTCTCTAACCCTCAGGTGGGGGAGCAGCACATCATGTTCCAGAGAAATCGGGGCACACAAATGGCAAGGGACTTACTTTAGTCTCTGGAATTCAGCAAAGGCTTCATCATATGCTTGAAGAGAAAAAAAAGAGAAGTTAGAATGTTCTCACCCAGAATTGACAACACACAGCAGTGGATTGAAATTCGCAGCCTGAGGTCAGTGTGGTCAGTCCAGACATGACTAAGCTGACTGAATAAGACTGTGCCTGCCCATTTACTCTGCAACATGATGGACTTCACAGGACAAGCAAATACTTTCTAGGTAGAAAAGATGAAGTAGTGGATTTTAGAAGCTCCCAATTCAGTGAGAGACCTTCCTTTCAAGCAGAGGCAAAGATTAGCTCTGCCAAAGATAAAATGGTAATAAAGGTGGTTGTGTGATAAGCATCCTGAACATCAAAAAGGCTTTCCTCTTATTAAATCATCCCACTCAGCACAGCCCCTGAGCTCGACAGTTAAATGTTTCCATATTACACGGTCTGGCCCGTCTATCTGTGTTAAAGGGCACAGGAGCGACGGAGCTCCCAGCCTGCGCCATTGTCGGCCTGAAGCAATGCTTCTAAGCTGGGCAGGAGCCCAGAGAAAAGACAGTGAGACAAGGAAATGAGAGCTACAGAGTTCTAAAATCTTTCTTCCCCCCGAGCCTGCGGAAGCAAGCCACTTTGAATAATTCAGGCGAAAAGGCAGCTTTATTTTGAAATCTCTCTCACCTCCTCTTTAAGCTCCTATGTGGTCTGGGAATCATCATATTTTACGTCTAGAAAGTATTTACCGTCCCCCTCCTTTTACGGAGGGGAAAAATAAGCATAAAAAGTCAGGCTTCAAGTCTCTGGAGGTAGACCAGTTAGGCTAAGCCAGGCTAAGCATTCAGTTCTCTTCCTTTTGCCCACACTACACTAAAGAAGAGCTGGGCCCTGCTGAACCAATCTGCTTGGGTGGGCCAGAGAGTAAAAGAAATTTTTTTTTTAAGTTTTAAATTTATCCACCCCCTTCCTGTTTCCTGGTTTCGTCTGTGTTTCAAAATGGTCAGATGCACTGCAGAAGAAATCCCCTGTTACTGCAGTGTGTGCCTCAGGCACGGCGGGGCCTGCAGGCAGCCACTCCCATCTTTCTAGTCCTCATGGGTGGGAGATGGGGAGGTAGGGGGGAAGGGGTGTGTGTGGGGGTGGGGGGAAGGGTCTGGGGGCTCAGCGCAAAACAATTCAAGGCAGGACTGCTGAAAGGCTGTGCTCTTAATTGTGAGTCTACTCTCTGCGGATTAAAAACACTAAGAGTTCGGGGCGCCTGGGTGGCTCAGTCGTTAAGTGTCTGCCTTAGGCTCAGGTCATGATCCCAGGGTCCTGGGATCGAGCCCCGCATCGGGCTCCCTGCTCTGCAGGAAGCCTGCTTCTCCCTCCCCCACTCCCTCTGCTTGTGTTCCCTCTGTCGCTGTGTCTCTCTTTGTCAAATAAATAAATAAAATCTTTTAAAAACAACAACAAAAAAAACCAAACCACTAAGAGTTCTGGAATATTCAGATCGCATTTTAGTGTATGAAGGAGTGGAAGAAAAAGTCAGTCCAGGGTCTCCCTGAGGAATGTTAGGCAGAATCTAGACGGAGCAGTGGAAGGACCGCCCTAAGGCAGAGTCCCAAGTCCTTGAGGGGGAATGATAGAGACAGGAGCTGGAGGCAAGGACAGTGATAAATAAGCTACACATTAAAAGCCTCGGGGCACAACATCCTGACCCTGTGGTTTCCAAGACCTTGGGGCTGACAGATCAAGAGCCACACGTCTCTAAACTGTTTAACTTGTGGCTGCTAGTTGCATGTTACCTCTGTATCTGTCCATGTCTCTCCATAGTTCCTGCTCCTCTTCCCTCTTCTCTCCAGATGCCCCCATTCTCTCAGCAGATGACCAAGACATCAGAGGCCATAAGGACCCAACTTCTCCAACTTTCTTCTCTTCTCCTCAATATTAATCTTTGCTTATTCATATTTACCCACCCACCCCTCTCTGATTTCTGAAGAAAAGGGATACCTGCTCCTTTCCAAAGTCAACACTTTCACCCCTGCCCTGGATCTCAGACTTTCCATTCTTCAGAACATGGATACATTGGTTATTCCTCATCACTCACAACTTCCAGCTCAATTGAATTCTTAAACTCTATGAAACATGCTCAAATTCCAATCACCATAACAATTCTTTTTGAGTGCTTGTTCTTGCTCAGGTGACTGTAAATCAACCTGCCCTCCTTTGTGAGCATCTTGAAAAGGGAGTTCTTGCTCTCCGTGTTTATTGTCTCTACTTTATACTTTTCACTGATTCTCCAAGACCCATTGAATTCTTGCTTCTACCACCATGCTGAATTTAAATTGCTTTCTTAAAATCTCCAATCATCTTCCAATAGTCAGATGTAATGGCCTCTTATCACCCTTCATTATTTTTTTAAAAGCCCACACTCCTCCACAGGAAAGTTCTAATCTGTAAAATATTCACTTACCTTGTCCAGAAAGATCCACTGTCTTCAGGTGTCCATTTTTGCCATCAAAGAGCTCCATCACATATTTCCCTTTGTCATTCGGAGTGGGCTCACTGATTTGCAGCCAGATCTGTTCCCCGGTGACCCCACTCTTAACTCTGTCTGAGTACTTAATAGGAGTCCCGCTGTTCATAGCAAAGAAAACATTGTTATCCTTTGCTTTCATCCAGAGCTGATTTTTACTGTCTCTCTTTGAAGGTCTCACCATAGCGTTTTACAGGGTTTCAAACAACATGAGAACCATGCATGTTCAGCTTCAGAAAAAGTATGGGCCCTGAATCACAGAACCTGGATTCCAAGGCCCAGGGTGGGGGTGGGGGGTGGACAGTCTGTACATTTAACTCCCAGCAGCAGTCTGGGGCCCTAGCTATTGTAACACTGATACTTCTCAGTGGTATTAATTTTCTTTGTTTTTGCTTGGGTTTATTTGTAGGACTAAGAGAATCTTTAAAGGGAAAAGGCCAAACTATATATTCTATTACTGCATATTTCTTGCAGATGGTCTCTGGCTATAAGTCAGATTTTACAAACTAATTAAAAACAGACTTAAGGAGGTTCATCTGTGGTTGACATCTATTGACATACGTGGTTACAAAGCTATTTAAAACATATGTAAATATGTACTTGGTAGTAAGGCCAAGAATAAATGAAAAGCAGAGTCTCTGCCAAAATGAATGAGGCACCTCTCTGTCCCTGGACATGAGTTTCTCCAAATTCTATAGTAGGTCATGAGCAGACACATACATTGCATTCTTTACAAGAGAATAAAAGCAAATAGAACCCTTGGCCTTGTGATCTGATGGTTTAGAAATGTTACTGTTATAAATGAAGTAAGAGAAAGGTAGATGTGGGTGTACTGTCAATGATGCTGAAAGAAACTTTATGAAGAGTTTGTAAACATGTGAGGAAATAGGAAAAAAAGAAGTATGCAAAACTACTTAATTATAGTAACAATTATGCATAGAGAAAAGCCTGGAAGTACACCAAAAAGTTTACACTATGGCTAGGAGAACTATGGATGATATTATATTACAAGCTCTTTCTAAGATATATTTTCTAAAACAAGCATGTATTACATTTGTAGTTGTAATAAACAAAATGAACTAAAAACAGAAAAACAAAAATCTCCAATAAAAATGTTTCAGCTTTCAAATAAACATTCACCATTTTTCTTTTTCTTTCTTTTATTTTTTTAAAGAATTTTATTTACTTATTTGACAGAGAGAGACAAAGCGAGAGAAGGAACACAGCAGGGGGAGTGGGAGAGGGAGAAGTAGGCTTCCCGCCAAGCAGGGAGCCTGATGCAGGGCTTGATCCCAAGACCCTGGGATCATGACCTGAGCCGAAGGCAGATGCTTAATGACTGAACCACCCAGGCGCCCCATCACCATTCTTATACAATACATTCTTTAAAAGATATTCATGAACTGCCATAAGAGGGGCACGTGGGTGGCTCAGTCGGTTAAGCAACTGCCTTTGGTTCAGGTCACAATCTCAGGGTCCTGGGATCGAGCCCCAGGGTGGGCTCCCTGCTCAGTGGGGAGCCTGCTTCTCCCTCTGCCCCTCCCCGCACTCACGCTCTCTCCTTCTCTCTCAAATAAATAAAATCTTTAAAAAAATGAAAAAAAAAAAAACTTCCATAAGATGTAGGGTAAAGGAACCCATCTGTACCCACAGACTTGAGTCTGAGCAATATATATGTCTTAAAGAGTTAGAAAGGTAGACAGTCCTCGGTTTTGCTATAATAAATCTGTTTGAATTCTCTAATCTCTAACTAACATGCATAATAGTACCTTAGATTTGTAAAGCCCTTAATGGTTTACAAAGTGCCATAAATTTCATTCTCTCATTGGCTCCATCAGTATTATGAGATAGAATAGGTATTATTGCTCTTATTTCATATGAGAGAAACCTAAGATTTCAAAATATTAAATGACTTGCCTAAGATTCAAGGGAAGATAGGAGCAAAGTCAAGGCTAAAACCCATTTCAAGTTTTCTCCTGTTACGCCACATACGAAAAGACAGTGAAGACAATCAGTCATTGATTCCTGAATCTTTCCTAGCCACATGGGTACACAAAACAGTCATTCAGCTGACTAGACCAAATAGTGTAAGAGGTTTATGCCTTACTAGTCTAATAGCAACTTCCTTAAAACTGAATGTTCTAATTTTTTTGAACAAGTAATTCTTTTAAAGATGATATAAAGCTTTTTGATTGATTATTCAGTTAATTCATCTTCTCTTATTCTTCAGACTCATATATTAGAATGTCCTAGATGTCACAGAGGAATTTCCTAGAATTTGATCTATTTTAACTCATAATTACTTTCCTAAAATGTGCTCTGAAAGAAGTAGAACAAAGGACTGAAACCCCAAGCATTCAAATTGGAATTTCGCTTGTTCTCTCCCTCTGTTGTTGTTTTTTTTTTTAAGAACTCAGGAAATGAATAAGAATAAGAATAAAAACACTGTTTTATATCACAGTAAAGTCATTTTAAAGAAAACACAAATGTCTGTTTTGTGGGACGACCCAGTTCTGGTTAAATGTTCAACCTAGACTTTTAAAGCAACTGGAACACAGAATAGTGCCATGGTGAGGGGAGCTGTGGAGCCAGGCCTGGGTTCAGTCCTCCACCTGCCAGTGAGCTGTGCGACCTCGAGCAAGTCACCTCCCCGAGCCTGAGCTTCCTAGTCACTAAAGTGAGAATTACCTGCCTCCTAGAGTTGTGAATATTAAATGAATTCATACATGGGAAGGGCTTGGGGCCGTGGGCAGCATCTGATAGACACCCATGGTAGGGAAGATGCAAATAAACACTGTTGTGTGCCTCCTCCCAGGGCTGTCACAGTGACCTACTGCTCAGTGGGGCTCAGTAAAGGACTTCTGGAATGAGCATCCCCTGTAGCCGAAGAGTGGACGGAAGGTGGCTGTGCCCCATCAGATTTCTATGCCAGGCTGCTGTTTTCTTTCAGCTCAGGACATTTCAAGGAAGGGCAGAGGTTAAGGACACTGCCAAAAGTATAATGGGGGAACTGGCTGGACTTAGAAACCTACTTTGGCTCTTAGAATCCCAGAGGTGAACTTGAGTTCACCTGTAACTCCACAAAGGAACCTGGGATTAGAACAGATCTACAGGCTCAGTCTAGCTCAAATACACATTCCCAAAGTAATCTTGAATCCCCAAAGCCTTCCAAGGGTGGACATGAGACATGCTAATGCCCAACTATGCCAGCTGCTATTAATGATAACAGTAACAAACTCAGGCACTCCACTGGATTGGGTTTCTTTGGTGAATGGCTATTAATTCATATAACAGGAAATGTGGTGGCTCTTGGTGCATGCTGCTTCAGTTTTGTTCCAGACCATAACAGGGGTGAGCTGTGTATAGAAAGAGGGGATAAGAATCTGGTTTTGGGTGCCTGGCAAAGCAGAGGGAGCCCAAGCTCAACCTTCTGAAGGTGGAAATTCTATTATAGAGATGTGTACGGATGATGACAGTTCCCAGATCACAAAGACAGATGATCTTAGCCATCACTGGACTCACCCCGAACTCAAGTTCAGGCTAAGGGAATGGTGGGGATGCTTCTGTCTACACTTGTCAATGTCAGACCTAGGAAGTAAGAAGGCTCCTTACCTGAGAGGAAGAATAGAGGATTGTTGTTGCCCCCTTTTTGCCCCCCCCAACACACACACACACACACACACAGGGGAGAAAGAATTTCTACATGGCAGTTAAGTTCCCATTTACTTACTTGTGGGACCAGTTAACTTTCAGATCATCCAGGTAATAAGTAACAAAAGAGTACAGCCGGATGCCCTCGGCTGTGCTCTGGATTTTCAAGTCTGTAGCAGACAAAGCTGAAAGAGGAAAACAGCATAGTTCACACAGCTGTAAGTCTATCCAGGAGGATAGTGAAGCATTGCCGTGGGGAGATCACTCTAACTTACCTATTGTTTTACATACTTCAGTCATCAGTTCTTTAAAGGCTGTGGATAGAGATTCATAGACAGAGCTTTAGCATAAAAATGCTCAACGTAAGGTCAGATCTCAAACTGTGAGTAGCATGTGCTCTCAACATTATCCTGCCTGGTGAAGGGTATTGGCCACAGGTGAATTTGCTGAACAACTGACAATAAGTGCTCTTTGAGGAAATAATACCTCAATTTGTATAAACTTTTAAAAGATTCTTGCTCTTATTTTGATATATTTTTCCCTCTAATTCTTTATAACTATCACCATATTTACACTCTAGAGGAAGCCACAATGAGATTTCCAGGAAGGTTCTTGGCTTTCTTAAGTCCCAAGAAGTCTTAGTTCACATATACGGAATTTTCTTATCTGCATCATCAACTCATAATGAATTAACCATCCAGGTTCCCTGATATTTCTCAGCCTGATAATGCTTCTTGCCAATAAGCACATTTAGTCTTGCCTCCACCAGGAATAGGAAGGTGAAATCAAAGTCAGACCTACACTGTTATTAATATTGTTAAAGATCTTGTTCAAGAACACACTCGGCAGTCTGGTGGTCACATGTAGGTCTTTGTTATCATGATATATTTGTCCTTAGAAGTCTCTGAAAAATGGAAATTGCTTTCTTGCTCTGCTAATAACTGAGAGGCTTCACATTTCATATATAAATCTTTCTTGCCACCTGTTAAGAGTGGACTATTTGGTGACATGCTTTTCACGGTAGGTTTTTTTTTTTTAAATGAACTTTTTTTTTTTTAAGTAATCTCTACACCCAACGTGGAACTTGAACTCACAACCCTGAGATCAAGAGTCACATGCTCCTCCCACTGAGCCAGCCAGATGCCCCTCACAGTAGTTTTTGATCCTGGAACATTTTTTATAGGGTTGAAACAAAAATGATGATTTATATTGAAAACAGAACCTTTGTGGACTATGGCCTATAAATTCTCTGAAGATCAAAAGTACATATTTGATTTACAGGAAGACTAAAAGTGAAGTATTTTTGAATAAAAGAGTAGTTCACTCTGCTGGAATTTCAATTAAAATTTGTGGACAAAAACTCAGCATGACTTCAGTTGTTACTTAGCCTCACTAATCAGTCTGGTTACCTGTGACACAGAACACACAAAATCAACCCCAGCAGTTGGAGGACTGACCTTCATCCACAAGCTTCAGTCTGCTCTTATCTTTTCCTCTGTCGTCTTTCAGGATAACTTCATAAATCCCAGCATCTTTCTTGGAAAACTAAGAGGGAATGGAAACACCACATTGCAGCTTATAGCAGCTTCAGAGAATGGTGTTTGCATTTTTAAGGTCCTGTGGTTTATAGAACTTCTGTCAAACAACACATTGAACAAACATCTGGCCCAGTGAGTGATGAGGAGTTCACAGATGTTAACTGTCCATCATCATTTGACCTGCTAGCGGTCCTGATTTTTCACCTTTTAAGGCTATTGATTTGAGACTTAAAGTCCTTATTCTCTATTCTGCCTTCATATTAAAAACTAATGATCAAATATATTTGACAGATATGTTCTTTTAGACAAAAAGTAGATAAAAACCTGTACTTAACTGAATACTATGTCTGATCGTGTCTGTACTTTTAGGGAACAAGTTATCATGAGGCTTAAGAGCAAACCAAGAAGAGCCCACTTAATTGCCCTGCCACTCACCCATGTATGAAAAGAGGCACTTCAGAGAGGCCAGAGTTGGTGGTGTCTAGCCAATACTGGTTGGATATCTGACAAATCCGTGCATGATCACAAGGTGAGAGAAGTTTTTGTGTTCCTATGACTTGTTTTTTTGGGTGATGTCAGGGCAGGGATCTTTGGAGCAGCTAGAAGTAAGGTGTTAAAAATGCCTGGGGCGGGGGCGCCTGGGTGGCTCAGTCGTTAAGCGTCTGCCTTCGGCTCAGGTCATGATCCCAGGGTCCTGGGATCGAGCCCCACATGGGGCTCCCTGCTCCGCGGGAGGCCTGCTTCTCCCTCTCCCACTCACCCTGCTTGTGTTCCCTCTCTCGCTGTGTCTCTCTCTGTCAAATAAATAAATAAAATCTTAAAAAACAACAACAACAACAACAAAATGCCCGGGGCAAAGGAATACAGTATCTAGTGTCTTTTTTAGAAGAATGTAGGGTACAGAATTAATGTATTACATCTTATATTTATAGTCACCTACCTCTGTTATAAGCAGGGTACATATGCCATCCTTAAAGTCATGCTTTTCATCCACTGATATCTCTCTCTCATCTTTGTACCACACAATATGAGTCTCCTTCTTAATATTTGCCACCTAGAAGAAAAACCATAATTATACTTCTTGAAATAAGGGACTGCTACTCTTACAAAACTTAATAGTTCTTAACATAGCATTGGATAGAACAAAAAGCACTGAACTTAGAAGACATACATTTCTAAAGGGATAAATTGAAAGCTATTTTAATTGATAAAGAATTTAAAATAAAATAGATACAAATGAATAAACCTAAATCAATAGCATTTTTTGTCCAGCAGTAAAAAATTGATTTTAAAACTGTCTGGTGGACAGAAAAGAATAGATACATACATGCTAGCATGCAGACTTAAATAAAATAAATAATAATAATAAATATCTGAAAATCATAGGCAGACACATCCCATCACATTAAAATATAGCCTGTGTCACAAAAATAAGGCTTTATCAAAAGAACAGAATGAGTAAGTATATATCTAAATGAGTAAATATATATCTAAATATTTTATTTTTTATTTTTTAAAAGTTTATTTACTTATAATCTCTACACGTGGAACTTGAACTCATGAGTCTGAGATCAAGAGTCACAGGCTCTACTGACTGGGCTAGCCAGGCGCCCCTCCAAATATTTTTAAAAATATGAATGAAGCTTTGCAAATAAATGTGGAAGGTAAGAATGTTTTTAAAAACATTTTTTAATTAAAGTGTTTTCAGGTTTATTGAGATATAATGGACATATGTAAGTTTAAGCTATATAACATATTGATTTGACATATGTATATTTTATGAAATGATTACCACAGTAAGTTAATATCCATCAAGTATGGTTTAATAAATTAATTGCTTAGCAATTTTGAGGAAACATTTAAATCCCATTCCCATACAAATTTCAAATAGGCTAACAAACTCATACAGTTAAAGGGATCTTGAGCTACAATGTTTGAATTTTCTACAAAGAAGAGTATATTCATGTATTTCTTGTATAATTAAAATTGTATAAAAAAGTAAAGACTTCATACAAATCAAGAAAACAATCCCTAACACCCCACTGATGACTGAAGAAATGAACACACAATTCCCCAAAGAGGAACTATAACCACAAAACAGATGAAAAAAACGTTTAATGTGATTAGAAACAAGGATGTGCAAGCTTTAAAATGTTAAAAACTTTCAGTTAATAAATTAACATAAGAACAAACACTGGTGGGGTGCCTGGGTGGCTCAGTCGTTAAGCGTCTGCCTTGGCTCAGGTCATGATCCCAGGGTCATGGGATTGAGCCCCTCATCGGGCTCCCTGCTCCGCGGGAAGCCTGCTTCTCCCTCTCCCACTCCCCCTGCTTGTATTCCCTCTCTCGCTGTCTCTCTCTTTGTCAAATAAATAAATAAATAAAATCTTAAAAAAAAAAAAAAAAAGAACAAACACTGGTAACTCTACAATGAAACCAGCACAAACGAACATTCTTTATGATCCTGTCAACTGGTCCCTGAATTATAGAAATTAGCTGTGTTACTAGGTGACACTGCTTCTGATAAAAATGACCCCTGACTGGGAAAATGCATCTGGACTGGGAGGGACTAGAAATGGACTCCATAGCTTTAGGTTTCCCTAAGTATGCTGACGCTTGTAATTTGGGCATGCCCCTTATGGGGGACCCCTGGAAGCTCTGCCTAGGGAGTTGTTACAAGAGGTATTGGATCCTTAGGTCATGAAGTATTTTTAAAGCCATTGCATTTCCTGCACTGACCAAACTGGGCTTGTCCCCTCGCACCTTAGTGTCATCAGGGGGTGGTGAAGTGGACTCCTGCTGGAGAGGAGTGTCCAGCACTGCCTTGCAGGCAAGCTGGGGTTCTTGTCCTATATTCTGTTGACTAGTTCCAACTGGGGCCCATGATAGTTTCATGAATCTGAATGTTTAGCTACACATACTCCATTAACTATAGTGAATCTATAAATCGCCAAATGTACCTAAATTGCTATAATCATGAAACAAAGAGCTATGGGAAGACAGAGGAAGGTTCATTCTACCTGGACAGAGAAGGAGAAGGCCTTATAGAAAAGATGACTAAGCTAGACCTAGAGAAAGGATTTTGTCAGAGAAGCTGAAAGAAGAAGGTCACTCCAGGCACTGGAACAACATAAATACATAAAGTATGAATATTCAGAATCTATTTCTAGATTCAGAATCTGGGCAAGGGGCTGACATCAGAACAGGACACCAGGGCTCACCTCCCAGAAGGCTAGTGCAACAGGTAGTACAGAAAGAAGGAGGGTAGATATGTGGGCCTTGGGGAAAACATGGTTTATGGGGTGGGCAGGGTGGAGGAGAAAGTGAGTCGGGGCCAACATGGCAGTGGACAGCCAGGAGGAGAGAGAGGGTTTTGGCTGCTGAGAAATTGTTTTTCAGGAAGTTTTGCCATTTACTGAGAGGCTAAAGCCTAGAATTTATCTCTCGGACACATTTCAGGTAGACTGCTCTTTCTTTAAATGTCATCAGACCTAAAAGAGACTGGGGCACTTGGGTTCTGGCTTTTACAATGCCAAATGCCAAATACATGCTTCTACTTTGGAGTCACTGTCTTCTGTCATGACCTTCACACTCCAGCCTCATCCAGCGGTTCCCCATCCAAAACATTCTGATGACTCACTCAGCTGAACACACCATGAGCTAAGGTACAAAATGATTTAGAATGTGATATGGACTTTTATTTCTATGTTTTTCCCAAGGCCTAATGAGACAATTGGGTATGAGCGGCAAACTCTTTACCAAGCCTCTCGCTTCGTGGCAGCACACTGGTTTCAGAACCCGCAGTGAGCTAGCTAGTTCTCAAAGGGATTGTTGCCTTAGTCACACAAGTTAGACAGGAAATTGCTACACTTCCACAGAAAGACAGTGTATCTGGAATGATTGTGAAACAGATCTACTAGTTAGAATGAAGATTTGGCCTGAAACAAAGACATTGTGAGATTCTTCTGAGATTAATTAAAAAAAAAAAATGGGGAGGAGGGAGAAGAAGAATGAATAGGCAGAGCACAGAGGCTTTTTAGGGCAGTGAAAAAACTCCGTATGATACTATAATGGTGGATAAATGTCTTTATATATTTGTCTAAACACATAGAATATATAATGCCAAAAGTGAACCCTAATGTAAACTGTGGACTTTGGGCAACTATGATATGTCAGTTTGTTCCATCAAATGGAACAAATGTGAGACTCTGGTGGGGGATGTTGATATAGATGCTGGTTGTACAAGTAGGGGGACAGGGGCTACATGGGAAATCCCTTACCTTCCTTGCAATATTGCTATGAACCTAAAACTGCTCCTAAAAAACATAAAGTCTTAATTTAAAAAAAGAGAAGAGCCAGTCCTTATCAACGAGGGTGTAATGAATAGGAGCAATCATCTTGTCTTCCCATATTTTTATGTTGTTTTATTTTATGTTTTATTTTATTTTATGTTTCTTACCACCCAATGATTACAGTGCTAGTCAATAGCAAGAATGTGTCACTTAGCATTTTGGTTCAAATGGAGATGAAAAATTGATCTTTCTTTTCTCACATTCTACTTTATTTTTATTTCCCTTATATCAAATATTTAAAATTTACTCCTTACCTTGCATTTCTTCTTTTTTTTTTTTAAGATTTGCTTATTTATTTTAGAGAGAAAGGGAGAGAGAGAGAGCATGCATCCATGCAGAGGAAGGGGCAGAGGAAGAGAATCTCAAGCAAACTCCCCACTGAGTGGGGAGCCCAACACTGGGCTGGACGTGGGGCTCAATCCCTTGACCCACGAGATCATGACGTGAGCCAAAACCGAGTTGGATGCTCAACAAACAGCCCCTCAGGGTCCCCCTTACCTTGCATTTCAATAGTACATTACATTCACCCGTCACTTCCCAGCTCAAATACTCAGCAAAATGAGGACCTATAAAATTTCAATGACATCAGTAATCACTCTCTTAATCACAAATGCAAAATCAAAGCTCATTCTTAAATTCTAAAGTGATATATATATGAAGTGATATTTTAAAATTCAAGATTAGTTTTCAAATATTTTAAATGGATACATATTTAATAATAAATATTTTCAATTATTTTTTATTTACCAGGGCATTATTAGCCTAAGCAAAAATATACATTTAAATTTGTTATGGAATTAATCTTGGAATTTTTTTTTTCAAGAAATTAAAGTTTTTCTCTTTACTCACTGCCCATTTTTACCTTGTTTCCTGATCCATTCTTGCCGCTGGAATTCGGCTTCTTTCTGGAGCTTTTTATAAACTAAAATAGAAAAATAAGGAAGGATGAAATTGAGCTGAGTGGTATAACTGTATATGCCAGCCACTGTGCTGATTTATATTCATTATTATAACATACTCATACATCACAACAACCTATTTAAGTTTTTATGATGAAGACATAGGCTAGGAAGGTTAAGTAAATTGTTCAAGGTCATGAAGCTAGGAAATAGTCAAGTAGTATCGGATGTCGCAAATGTAGAGATCTGGCCAGCTTTTCCAAATGCCACATTTGTTAAATGCCACATTTTATATCTACAGTGGCTTATGGCACTTTATAACTGTATAATCCAGTTATAAAGCATGATTAATTGATCTGGCATGCACCACTTTCGCATATTTTTCTTCTTAATTTAAGTAGTTTAAAGGAAGTACACAGTATAAGGTAGTATCATTGTTCCTGAGATATAGGTGGAGTCTTAGTTGTATTACAATCTCCTTCACTGGAGAATTTTAGTAATAAATACTTGTTTAGATAGGAGATCATTTAACTGCAGTCTTCCCTGTGGGCTAAGGATAAATCTGGTGAAATACTATGGAAAGTATTAACTGAAATTGGATTCCAATGTTTAAAATACCAGAAACAATTCCTGCTGCCTTCCATGTGACCACTTTCGTGCCACAGGGTATTTACACTGAAGGGAGCAGTGAAGTCTTTCAGTTAATGTGCCACAGACTTCTTACCATCTCCAATGAGAACAAGAGTAGAATGGCCAGTTGCTTTTCCATCTTGAAGCTGAAAAGTATATGTTCCCTCATCCTCATCCTGTAGCTTTTCCATGAACATTTCAATTATGCCAGTGTTTCGGTCGATATGCATCTTATATTTCTTCAATGTGGAAATGAAAACAGAAATCAGTGAGGAAGATAGGATGCCAATGCCTGATGGAATAAACACAAACTCCAAAGAATCATAATTTTAACAAAATTTCTTGTTAAATTTTTTTTTTAGATGAGCTTTCAAAATCTTGTTCCCCGGAAAAAGAAAAATAGGACCTGGCATATATGACCTTGACCAGAACTGATTACTATAAAGTCTGAAATTTAATTTTTTTAAATACAAATAAAGTTTTGTTATCCTAAGTCACAAGTGTTGTCAAACAGGTGTTTTTAGGGGCATCTGGGTGGCTCAGTCATTAAGCATCTGCCTTTGGCTTGGGTCATGATCCCAGGGTCCTGGGATCGAGCCCCGCATCGGGCTCCCTGCTCTGCGGGAAGCCTGCTTCTCCCTCTCCCACTCCCCCTGCTGGTGTTCCCTCTCTGGCTGTCTCTCTCTCTCTCAAATAAATAAGTAAGATCTTTGAAAAAAACAAAGGTGTTTTTAGATTCCCATTTTACCTTCCAGATTACATTCGTTTTAATTAGTAGAATAATGGCACACAATAGGCAGCGTGAGGGGCGTGTTTTTGTCTCGTCCGTTGCTATATCCCTCACGTCTTGTGCATGCATGGCCTATAGCAGGCAATTAGTAAATATCTGCAGAATTAATATGTGAATAAAAATGCTTCCAAAGCATTTGAAGTTCATTTGTTCCTAATAAACTAAACTTGCCCTACTCTTCTGTAATTATTTTATCATATGGCTTAGGCAACTTTTTTTCAGTGTAAAGATAAATCTTAACCCTTGGGCATACAAGTGCAGGTTTTATAGTGGATTTGAATTAATGAAGTTTTCCTATAAAATGTCACAGAATGAAGGCTCAGGTCTGGGATCAACTGTGTGCGGCAGTTCATGCCTCAGAGTGTTCCCTGCAGGAAGCCAGTCTCCAACCGAGACCACATTTTTGCTTTGCTTTCCTCTACCTTAGCTTGTTTCCCTAATCCCCACTCCTGAGAGTACTCCCCTATAAATCAATTGAAAGAGAAATTCTATTTCAGACTGTCCTTCTAGGGAACTTAGCCTAAGACACTAATTTCCACCCAACAAAATAGTGTAAGAACTAACTGCAATGACAATGAACAGTTCACCAAGTTCAGAGTATGTATGTGCATGTGCGCATGTGTACAACAGCATGAAACCATGTGTGAACACATGAAGGGGAGTGCATCTATGAATGTGTGTGCACGAGTGGTCCCTAAATGGCTGTGGCAGCAGACAGTGATGCCAACAATGCTTTTCCTTCCCCTCTACTGGCCAGGTGATGAGCACGGCGATCAAGGAGAATATCTTGAAAACAGAGAAGATGGGCCACTGTGGACCCTGTGTGACTTACTCAGGTTCTATACACAGTTGCTAAATGAGCTGAAAAGAAATATATTACTTTTTTTTTTTTTGCTATTTATGTTATTCATTCTCCCACTCACTAATGAATCCTGAAATGTTTTAAAAACATATCTTGATGAAAGGAGAACAGGCCACATATCACACCTCTTTCCCATCTTTTGAGACTCTCATTTATACCTGTGATAGCCCGGTAAGAGCCAGAGCTCCTAAACCCAAGTTCTTCAGTACCACTGGGCACTGGCTTGATTCTGGGAGGACAAATACAGTGCAGATGTTGTAACTCTATCCATGGAAACTATGTTTATGTTAAAAGCAAAGAAAAGAGTAGATACATACAAACACCTACGTAAATTAAAGAAGACATCCATAGACAGACAGACACACACACACACACACACACAGAGAAGTGTAGAAAAAGACCAAAAAAGTATAAACCAATGTGTATATTAAAAAGTTGTGAGAATTTGTGATTTGTCCCTTTTGAGTCTTTACAATTTTTTTTACAATAAAAATGTATTGCATTTTTCAGCAGAAAAGTAAGGAAAGATATTTTTGCTGCATTTTTTTCTGAGCCATTGGAACAATGGAGGCCATTTCCTCCCTGTAGAGAACCAAGCTCCTGCTGAGGTTTCTGATGTGAGTATGTAAGTTCAGGTAAGCATGCTGACTCCTCTGCTTCTCAGGAGAGCAGCTCTATTTTCCTGGGTAACCATACTTCTTGATTTGCCCGGGACAGTTTTGGTTTGATTCTTGTCCTGGAAAAATTATTACTAGAACCGTCTTTCATTCTCAACAGTATCCCAGTTTGGATAATATGATATAATCAATCTATATTTTCCTCTCCCTATTTTTTTTTTTTTTTACTCTCCCACCCTGCACCCAGTGGTTTTCATAACAATTTAGCTGCATTTTAATAGGGCTCCCTCAGCACATTGTACAGTGATATGTTTAGAATCTAAAAAGTGTAAAACTGGGCGCCTGGGTGGCTCAGTTGGTTAAGCGACTGCCTTCGGCTCAGGTCATGATACTGGAGTCCCTGGATCGAGTCCCGCATCGGGCTCCCTGCTCGGCAGGGAGTCTGCTTCTCCCTCTGGCCCTCCCCCCTCTCATGTGCTCTCTCTCATTCTCTCTCTCTCAAATAAATAAATAAAATCTTTAAAAAAAAAAATTTTTAAAAAATTAAAAAAAAGTGTAAAACATACCGGTCCTTCAAAAATCTCCTTGTCATTAAATATGTAGGTGACTTTGGTGTTGCCAGACAGCTTCTCAGCCTGCATCCAAAACCGGACCTGGCCTTTCTCCAAAATTTCAACTGCCAACTCTGACTTAATTGGGACAGC
The DNA here is from genome assembly GCF_002201575.2 of Neomonachus schauinslandi. Lineage (NCBI taxonomy): Eukaryota > Metazoa > Chordata > Mammalia > Carnivora > Phocidae > Neomonachus > Neomonachus schauinslandi. The sequence goes on from NC_058416.1 coordinate 52,612,645, forward strand.
TATGCAAAATAAAAACAAAAACAGTAATTTTATTGGTAACCAATTATATTAATACCGATTTTTCAGTGAAAAAACACTCAATGGAAATGACAATACAGCACCTTGCTTCTTGCAAAGCCTGGAGGCAGTAAGAACGTTGTAGGGAAAGAATGATACTCAAGGATGGAAGACCTGGGTTCTAATCCTGCTGCCACTTTGGGCAAGTCATTCACCTTCCCTGAGTCATAGATATCTCAACTGTAAAAATGAGGAAGATAAACTTACCTCCAGGGTTCCTTCACCTAACCTGTGTGACTCTCTACTGTGGCTTTAGGGACAATAACAAAGTGTGATGAAATAGTCTTGGGCTGGCCCCAGGAGAGCTGGAGCCTAGTCCAACATCAGCAACTGTGTAATATTAGGCAGGTCACTTCACATATCTGGGCCTCAGTTGACTCATTTATAAATGAATGGGATTGTACTGAATGTCCTAAATGGTTAAGAGATTTTCCAGCTCCAATATTCTATAATCTTAATTACTTCAAAATACTGGGAAAGGAGTTAAATTTTATTTTTCTCAACAATTAAACTCACTTTGGAGGTTCTTTCAAATGTTTTTAAAAATGAATTTTAAAACAGAATTAATGTTGATATATACAAGATGAACTAGCTTATCATTTAAACTCTATCCATCCCACTGGTTTGCCAATTCATTTACATTCTTAGACAAGGAAACATTTTTCAGAGGCAAATATGTGAGTCACTATAAGAAGGCATATTAAGATATAGCATGGCTTGCCGCACAAAGAAAGTAAAGGAACCATATGGTATCTCTGATATATACCTGTATTGCTTAAGCCATTTGAGTCTGGGTGAAATTTTAAAAGTTGGCTGATATCCCTCAAGAACAGTTTTCTAAATTTCTTGTAACTTGAAAATGTTCTCTATAAAGTCTCCTCCAATGGTTTTGTATCAGTGGTAGCTCCAGGGCAAACTCTGCTGAAAACCATGGCTGTCTCTCAAAGTTTAGTAGTCCTTCATTTCCTTTAGGAGAAATCATCACCCTTTGCTGTCTCTAAATGGTTCTTAAACTAATCTCAAAATTTCAACAGATGCTACATTTTAAATTGTAAGCTTCCCAAACTTGTATCAAATATACATCAAAATTTCTTTGTACTTATCCTAAAACTATCTTTTCCAAACTTTAAGGGATGCCTTTCATTTGCTGTTCCATAGTCATTGTGAAACTCAGTTATAAACTTGTTCCCATGAGGAACTAAACAGAGGCTCAGATGTCATCTACTGCAGAGTGTCTGTGATGCACTGAAGATGGGCTCTGATGTCACACCGTGACCTTGGACAGTTCTCTCCTCTCGGAAACCTCATGTTCCTCACTTGCTAACATGGATATGATCTGCCTCATAAGACCACCAAGAACAATGAATACAGTACCAGAAGACACTAAGACGCTGTGAATAATGACCAGTGCTCAGGAAAGGTGAGTTCTTTTCTCTCCTCATTTTACTGATGACAAAACTGAGCCCCAGGAAAGGCTAGTAACATATCTGGGCAGCAGAGCTGAGAGGGTTATTCCCTCTATTCTGTGCTCCTCTTGGTTCTGGCTGTCCATTCTGAAGAACAGTAGTGATTGGCCAGTGTGAGCATGTCTAAGTAAAGCAACAAGGACAGACTCCAGGGTTGTGAGAGCAGAGGCTAAGCTTTCTCCCTACAGGACACTCCTACTTGCTACAAGTAACTCTTGAGGAGAATGGAGAGTAGAATCTTTCCTGAGAAAGTCTGAAGACCTCGTTCTGGGAAATTTAATACATGAGTGTTGCAGTTACCTAAGGGGACCATAGTGGTGATGGAGGAGAAAGGGCATGTCCTCCTGGAAGTTTCAAGCTCCCTTAGTGTTCACTGCCCTCTCTGAGTAATAGGAACATCACACGAGGAAACACTGGCTACCAGGAATCACCAGAGAGGGTGTGGTGGCAAACAGCAGGTGTATACACATTAATAGTCATGTCCTGGTTAGGGTCAGACCACTTGGGCTTAACCACGGGTATCCACTGTGTACATCTGGTCTAGTTACCCAACCTCTTTGGGCCTCATACATCTCTAAAATTAAATCACCTTAGAACCGAGCTTTTTACGGTCACTGTGGAGTTTAAATGATACACTCCCTTTCAGCACCCTATAAATACTCTGGCATATAACAAGTGCTTTATAAATTTGGCTATTAATATTTTGGTATCTCTTTCCTCCATCAGTTGCTTCAACAACACCCTACAACTACCAATTATAAAATATAATGTATTGACACCTAAGAGGACATACGAAATAGATACAATTTATGTATATGTGCTTGCATATATCTGTACACATAGGGTATATGGGTACAAGTGGGGTAATATCCAAGAGATATTATGCAGGATGTTAACAATACTGAAGGATACCTTCCATCACCTACCTCACAATACCTTGAAATCTTTAAGTAAGCTGTCTCTCTACACTGCCGCTTAATATCAATAGTGGCAAGACCAACTAGGCTATTTTCTGTTTTTAGCTTTATACATTTTTACTTCTTCTCAGTCCTAAATTTCCTTACACTCTTTTCTCTGGCAGTTAATTTGCTCCAGCAAAATATCTATTTTTTGTAGGTTTAAGGCATATGTTTAGTGGTTTTCAAAATATTTTTGAAAACAGCTTAAAATAGAATTTACTGTGCCAAGGGATAAAGGAGCACCATGCTCTTTATTACATTCTGTAAGAAACAAGACCCATTTAAAAACTTACAAAATCTCACAAAAAGACTTAATGATGTTCAACATTTACCGCCAGGAAGTGGGTATAAATTGAGAAATTAGATATGCTGCTTTGACTCTTCATCAGATCTCTGAAAATATTCAGGTAGTCACCAGGCTGATCTACTAGCAGTCGGGGGAAGAAAAGTGTGGGAGCTGTATTCTTGAAAATGCCACTTCAATGGGCTAAGCAAATCTCCCTTGGGTTAGGAGATCTGACATTTGCATGTCAGAATTTTTAACACATTGTTGAGTTCTCTCTCTCTCTGCCTACTCAAATGCCACACCAGGTCTCTAATAAAAAGGGAACCTGAGTTTGCTGCTACTCTCTCTCCTAGAACCAGTAATTAGAGTGATCATGCTTATGCAAAATAAATCTCTCAGTATACGTGACACTGACATCAGACAACTACTGTCTCAAAGTCCATATGATCACTGAACATCAGGGAGGCTTGGGCACCTCCAATTCAACAGTAACACCCCATGTTGTCTCATCTCCATCTTTTAAGCTAAATGTAAATGTTGTTTGGACCAGCTGTTGCCTAGACACTTTGCCAATGTTTACTGTCTGACTAGATTAGTGGATGCTGCGGTTTCTCTCCATTTCCACCAATGTTTGGGAGGAGGCAGTCTGATCCCTAATGGGGTCTGGCTGTGTTCAACATAGTGACCCTCTCCTACACTCCTTACTTCACAGCCCTGGGGATGTGAAGGTAGAACATCCTGTATAGCTCGCAGACAGATCTTCTACAAGTGGGTTTTTTGAGGATCACTGTTGTTTCCATCAATATTTATATTTTTCCTGAAAAGTTCAAGGATCTCTCACAGCATCTCTATACAGTAGGTGCTATAAACGATTAAAACAGCCATTTCTAGAAAAGAAACTAAGGCATGGGGAAATTAAAATTGAGTTGCCAAGGTTCATAGAGTGGGTCAAAAGTACAGAACAAAGAATACAAGCCAAACTTCTACCTTCCATGCAATTAAAAAATAATATAACTTTGAAGACACCATTCATAGTCTTACTTTTCTAGTTTTATGGTGAATAAGCATACAGATGAGAAATGGTCTCTCCCAGAATTCAGAAAGTCTGTATTCTACACCCACACTCCACAGGCACCCCATTGTGCCTCTTTGTTGAACAACGTTGGTTTTGAGAACATAACAACTGAGGCCAATGGTCACTAACACTCAGCCTCAGGATGGAACAAGATTCCTTGGGAATGGAAAAGAAGTCAGGCGATTAGTTCCAGAGCAGTGTGTGTTTATTTTTGAGTCAGAGCCTTCACTGGGAATTTCGGGAGAGCTACAGACCCTCCTCCTAGAAAAATGTACATATAGAAACATACAGGGTTTTGCCTATAGTGTGGAGTCATGGTATAGTTTCCTGTTCCTGAAAAGTCTGTATTGGTGAAGGAGTTGTATTTTAGGGACTAAAGAGTAAAACAAAACAAAACAAAATAAAATTCCTGTTTTAAAAGAGTGAGTGTGTATTATCACTCTCCATTTGTTGTCTCAAACTCCAGGGTATAACTTTCTGGATAATCCACTAGTTTGGCCAATAGATATCAATGGCAAGAGAACGTATCAGGTCAGTGGAACTTTCCTAGTATCATTTCAGACTTCTCTCTCTTAGGTGTCAACTGCGAAATTTAATCTTTTATGTGGAAAGTGCTTTATGGAAGAGTTTGTAGATAGTTCAGAGGGATTCTTTTTCTGACTAGGACATCTTTACCTCATTTTCCAGGAGTTTAAAATGGTAGATAATGTCTTTAGATTATCTTTTTTTAGAAGTATGATTCTTCTGTTAAGTGCTAACATTAAATTGCTTAGGAAGAGATCGGTTTGCCTAAAAAACATGTGGATTAATGTATCCAGTATCATATAATATATAGGATTCCAAAGTACATAGGCAAAAAGTGAAGAATTTAACTACTCAGCTATTACACCTGTGTAACCTGACACTTCACTATGTAACAGCATGGGATGTGTAGTATTTGTATCTCTTTAGAAAAATGGCCAAGATAAAAGCAGCCCTTCTGGAAAGCGCATTTGTAGCTACCAGTGTATGTTCCATTATGTGTTCTTAAGAGCTTCTTCTCTTAATCCTGTGAGAGTTGTTGCCTGACCTATTCCACAAGTCACCACCCAGTAGGACTGCTAAACTCTGTGGATGTACTGTGGACACTTACTTGGGAACTTGTGTTCTTGGCTGAGAGCTAGTAAACGTTTCAGCTCTGTAGGGAGAAAAAAAGAACAATTAAACTTGAACAACTAAAACGAAAGTCACTTGATCCTAGAGGATCACTGCTGAATCAAAGCAGCGTTAGACTTGTGAATGGATTTTATTTTTTTATTAAAGATTTTTATTTATTTATTAGACAGAGACAGAGAGCACAAGCAGGGGGAACGGCAGGCAGAGACAGAGGGAGAAGCAGACTCCCTGCTCAGCAGGGAGCCCTACGTGGGCCTCCATCCCAGGACCTGAGATCATGACCTGAGCCCAAGGCAGATGCTTAACGGACTGAGCCACCAGGTACCCCAATAAATGGAATGATTTTGAACTTACCTTCCTCATCGATCAAGTAGCTTGACCCTATTCCATCAGTCTCTGTTACACCGCAGGAGTAAGTGCCCAAGTCTTCCATCCCCAGGTCCTTGAAGGTCATTTTCGTTCTGTGGAACAGAATACTCTTGTAAGAAGGGAGGCTGTGCGGGGTCTATGAGCCCACGTCTACTGTTGTCTCTAGGTGTCTGCACAGGAAACTCCCTTCACTGGGAGCACGTGTTCCCATCTCCCCTTACTGACCTGAAACCTGCTCATTTAAGCTGTTTCTAGGAAGACTTTCTTGACTTCCTCCCAGGAATCGGGGGTGGGATGACAGGAGTGGGGAGTTGGTACAAATATCCCATCCCCAAATTATGTTGCATATCAATACCCACCCCCAACAAAGGTATTTTTAGCTGATTTGCCTTTGCTGGGGAGCCTAAAAAATACCTTCCCCCACAGGGCAGAACCTTCTTTTGGCAACTCCAAGTGCTTCCTTTATGTCATCCCCTGCACTTTCCTTTTTGAGCTTATCATACTGCACTGGTATTGCCTCTTTTATTATCCATACGTCTCTACTATATAGTCATTGTACCGTTAAGGACAAGATCTGGTTCATGTCCTTTTGTGTCTTCCAGCATAATATGTGCTTAATAAATATTTGTGGAATGAATAAGTGAATGGGTCAATGGTTTAGTTCACTGCATTTTCTAACTTTGGTGAGTGATGTTGCTAGTCAGTGTCTAAGATCAGCCAAATATATAAATGTTAGTAAGTGCACAAATCAGAAGAAAATTTTACAGTTTGATTGTCTTTTCTTTGACCAAACTTATATATTTTTAAAGGTTTTATTTGTATTTATTTGATGGAGAGAGAGCACAAGCACAAGCAGGGGGAGGGGCAGAGGGAGAAGCAGGCTCCCCGCTGAGCAAGGAGCCCAATGTGGGACTCAGTCCCAGGACCCTGGGATCATGACCTGAGCCGAAGGCAGATGCTTAACCGACTGAGCCACCCAGGTGCCCCACCAAATTTATGTTTTACTTCAAGGACTTTATAGCACACTGACAGAAAAATGTCTTTTAATTATATTCAGTATGTCCTTGCCATTCTCCAACAAAATTACTATTTCTTTATTTCTGAGATATTTTGGGCTTCTTCGTAATAAAAATAATACTTAAAAGCATTTTGCTTTACCAAATGCAATCCAATATGGTAGTAAATATGCTAAGCAAGGCAAAGTAAAAGAAAACTTAGATTCTTGGATGTAAAAGGAAGTAACTGATCACAAAATTAATCTCCTTTGCTCTCTCCCATTTTACAGAAAAAGAAATCCAAGGCCCATGGAAGTTAAAAGCTGCCCCAGGTCACAGAGCCAGCCCCTGGTAGAGCTGGGATTAGAACTCATCTATCCTGTGCTTCCCATACAGAGTTCTTTCCAGTGTGTTATTATGTCACTTATAAGTGGTGGTGAAAAAAGCAGAAGAGATTATACCTAGCCCATTTAATTCACCATAACTTGAACCAGCAAGTAGCAAGTTCTTCCTTGCTCTCTCCCCATAAGCATCCTCACCATTACTTTAAGATTACAAAATTTCATAAAATAACAAGAATCATCATTAAAGCTGATTTTATGTCAATCAAAGCTTTTCTAACATCACAAATGAGATAATATATGAGAAAGCTTTTTAACTGAAATAACGTGAAAAGTATTTTTATAAGGATTGTTATTTTTTAAGGCTGACGTTGGTTATTACTTTTTACATGACCAGATATAAAATATTTGTGATTTTGGGCGCCTGGGTGGCTCAGTTGGTTAAGCGACTGCCTTCGGCTTAGGTCATGATCCTGGAGTCCTGGGATCGAGTCCCGCATCGGGCTCCCTGCTCGGCAGGGAGTCTGCTTCTCCCTCTGACCCTCTTCCCTCTCATGCTCTCTGTCTCTCATTCTCTCTGTCTCAAATAAATAAATAAAATCTTTAAAAAAAAATATTTGTGATTTCATCCCCTTATACTAAGTATTTGAAATAGAAAGCAACTAGCTTACTTCACTTTCCTATCATGAAAAGGAAACCCATTATTAAGACTGAAACAGTACATACTTGTTGCCTTTGCTTTCAACCTCTAATCGTGGAGAGTCCTCAGTGGATACATAATCTTTGGACCAGTTGAACTGAGAATTTGGAGCCATCTGATCACATTCAAAGTTCAATGAAATTACTCCATCATCATCCACATTTACAACAACCTCTTTGGTTCCTAGAAGATCCAAAACAATGATTATTTCCTGATAGAAATTAATGAAGTAAGAATTCCTTACTTTGGGATTCATTACTGTAGCCTTAAATCAGGGCCTTGAGCCCCCACAAGGGAAAAGCTCCAGCTGCTCACTGTGAATGGACAATCCTGCTCTACAATTCAACTTTTATACTGCAACATGGAATTAAATGAATGTGCCTACTGTTTTTCAGGTAGAGCCAACACCATGGACAGTATTCTTTGTCTAGGGCTGAATAAAAATTGGTTGATGTGACTGAAGGTACAGTTACAGGAGTGTGTTGGTCATAGTAAGGGCAGCAAGGCAGCCTGGGGCAAAAAGAAAGTTGAGCGATCCTTATCAGGACTGAATCAATGACTTTTGCTTCATTAACATCCGTATCCAACTACTCATCAGGAAAGGATAGTTAAGAGATAAAGAAACCAGTGGGAAATTGAAGGGGAGAAAGTAGAGGTAGTAAAAATTGCCTATGTTCATAAGCTTAATGTTATAAATCATTTAAAAATGGAGAACTACATGGAAACTTGAGGCCAAGATCTTGTTCTGTTGATCAAGCAACCATAAATCAACCTAAAGGTGCCCCTCTAGATTAGAATGACAGCGACCTAAACATGACTGTTATTGAACTCTTTGGAAATTTAAATGGAAATGAATTTCAAGAGATCCAGATGTTTCAAGACTGGTTTTTAGGTTTAAAAGAAAGCAATTCAGTTAATGTTTTGAGTTCTTGTATTTTTGAGAGTTATAACAAATTGCACCGGCATCTAATTTAGCAATTCAGAGTTTGTACAGCATATAAAATATTCACATCTATGCCTAATCCAATTTGAAAGGTAAAATGTACTTCTCAAATTGACACTCATTCGATTACCAGTCTAAACTCAGTTTGTTTCCATATGTTAGGAAAAATATATTTAATCTCAGAAAGGTACAGCTTTGTTTTTAAAAGGCATTTAAAAAACCTTCCAATAGATACTGCCAAAAGATTGAAGGTTTTCTCTCTAAATTGTGTTGTAAGAAGTCAGCATCCTGGCCTACTGTGCAATAAAACTTGTCAGGGGGAAAAAATTGCAAAAATCCTCCCAGGGGAAGGCCAAGAGAAAATTAGTGCCCAGTGTGTGGCAACATGAAGATCTTGGTTCTTAAGCCAGGCAGCTGATTTAATTTGTCTTTACAGATAACAGGGTGTGCTTTAATTATAAACCTCTAAAAAGTGATTTCTTAAACACATGAACACTTAAAGAAGACTAGTTCTAGAGATTTTTAAAAATTATTTTTTAAAAAAACAAAAGAGTTATTTTCATATTTGGCTATAAACTGAAATTATGATCAAATAAAGATTTAATTATACTTGAGTGAAATGTCTACCATGTATTACTTTTAAAGAGACTCTACTCCACTGGAAGTTGCAGACCATGTTTTAGTGCTACTCCTGATAACACATGACGAATCCTCACCATCCACTGTTGTATAACAAAAAGTGAAAAAGTGCTCTCATTGAAACTTAAGAAAAGACTAACATCTAAGAGGGCTGAGGTTTAGACAGTGTTATGATACAGAGCATGGTTGAGTCACAGAGAGAATACAAATAAGAATATTTCTGTATATCTGTATTATTATGAAGAGGAAAGAAGTGATGGAGGTTGACTAGACCTTCCTTACTATTTGCATAATAGCTATTTTGGAGGCATGACAGATTGTTCATATTAATCATTCATTGTCTTCTCTGTAATCCTTTTTGAAAGGAAGTGAATCATCCATAGGCTTGCTGTTTATTATATTGGAGGTATGATTTAAGCTTACAACAGAAAAAAATATTGCTTAGGTTAAGAATTGTGATTTTTTTTTTTAATTAAAGTGAAAGATCTGACTTTTTTTTGCAAAGGAGTCACAAAACTGAAAGAATATGAATAGTAAAGTTAGCTTAGCCTTTCTCTCCGTTCCACAGAGAACTTTTGCACTATAACACTTCATCCATCTGGAACCCTGCCCCAAACCAAAAAATGAGGAAAACAAGCCTCTAAGAGGCAGCAAGGATGTGACAAAGTCCACACACTAATATTCCTGGACACTCACTGGAGAATTCCATAGATTGTCCCTTGGAATCTATTTATATTTCACTTGAGATGATTCTAGAAAGTTGGTTGGTTGGGTTCCATCAGTAGATTAGACCCCCAAAAGAGAGGGAAGTAAAAAGCTACTACCAGCAGGCACACTGAGAATAAAGAAAATGAGAGCAGGAGAGGAGGCAGAAAACCTGAATGCCGGCACAAAGACATTATTTAATAGAGGAGCAAATGGCTCCTCACCCTATAATAACATCACTGTATCCCAACACTGTACAATAAATAAGGTTGATCCTTATGGCCCTGAGTCACACAGAAAAAGGTAAATAAGATTTAGTATACTGCATCCAAGGTTGAAAAGGACATACAAAAAGTCCGATCTATTTTACAAGAATTTTCATCAAAGAGTTTTAGAATGAATTTTAAAGTACTGATGCTTTAGCAGTAAATTCTCAGGTAAATGGAACAACTGGGAATTTAGAACAATAATTTGTTGAGGTTTTTTTTTTAATTGAGGAAAAACATATTTTATATAAGTTTATTAAGTCTATAAGATTATATATAAGTTTTAGGTATATAACACTATAATTCAACATCTGTATGCAGCACAAAGTGATCACAACTAAAAGTCTAGCTACCATCCATCACCATACAATTGACCCCCTCTACTCATTTTGTCCACCCCCTGACCCCTGTTCCCCTGTGGTAAACACCAATCTGTTTTCCATATCTATGAGTTTGCTTTAGTTTTGTTTGTTCATTGTTTTATGTTTTTAGATTCCACATGAGTGAAATCATATGGTATTTGTCTTTCTCCATCTGACTGACTTCACTTCGCATAATATCTTCAAGGTCCATCCATGTTGTCAAATGCTTTTTCTGCATCTGTTGAGATGATCATATACTTTTTATCCTTCATTTTGTCAAAGTGGTGAATCATGTGGATTGATTTGCAGGTATTGAACTATCCTTGTATCCCTGGAATAAATCCCACTTAATCATGGTGGATGATCCCTTTTAATGTATCACTGAATTTGGTTTGCTAATATTTTGTTTAGGATTTTTGCATCAATGTTCATTAATGATACAGGCCTTTAATTTTCTTTTTTTATGGTGTCATCAGGTTTTGGTATCAGAATAATGATAAAATGAGTTTGGAAGTGTTCCCTCCTTTTCAATTTTTTAGAAGAGTCTTTTTTTTTTTTAAGATTTTATTTATTTATTTGAGAGAGTGAGAGAGAGAGTGAGAGAAAGCATGAGAGGGGGGAGGGTCAGAGGGAGAAGCAGACTCTCTGCTGAGCTGGGATCCCGATGTGGGGCTCGATCCCAGGACCCTGGGATCATGACCTGAGCTGAAAGCAGATGCTTAACTGATTGAGCCACCCAGGTGCCCCTTTTTAGAAGAGTTTGAGAAAGATAGGTATTAAATCTTTGTTTGATAGAAGTCACCAGTGAAGCTGCTCTGGTCCTGGACTTTTGTTTGTTGAGAATTTTTTGATTACTGATTCAATTTCCTTACTAGTAATTGGTATATTCAGATTTTCTATTGCTTCATGAATCAGTCTTGGAAGATTGTATGTTTTGAGGAATTTGTCTATTTCTTCTAGGTGGTCCTCTGTGTTGGTGTATAATTGTTCATAGTCTCTTATGATCCTTCATATTTCTGTGGTGTCAGTTGTAACTTCTCTTTGATTTATGATTTTGTTTATTAGAATCTTCTCCCTTTCTTTTCTTGGTGAGTATAGCTAAAGGTTTGTCAATTTTGTTTACCTTTTCAAAGAACCAGCTCTCAGTTTTACTGATCTTTCCCAATTTTTTTCTAATCTCTATTTCATTAATTTCCATTCTAATCTTTACTATTCCCTTCCTTCTACTGACTTTAGGCTTCATTTGTTCTTTTTCTAGCTCCTTTAGGAGTAAAGTTAAATTGTTTGTTTGAGATTTTCCTTGTTTCTTGAGGTAGGCTTGTATTGCTATGTATTCCCTCTTAGAAAGAATTTTGCTGCGGGGTGCCTGGGTGGCTCAGTCGTTAAGCGTCTGCCTTCGGCTCAGGTCATGATCCCAGGATCCTGGGATCGAGCCCCGCATCGGGCTCCCTGCTCCACAGAAAGCCTGCTTCTCCCTCTCCCACTCCCCCTGCTTGTGTTCCCTCTCTCGCTGTGTCTCTCTCTGTCAAAAAATCTTTAAAAAAAAAAAAAAAGAATTTTGCTGCATCATCCCAAAGATTTTGGTATGTAATTTCTGTTTTCACTTGTCTCTAGGTGTTTTTTATTGATTTTCTTTGATTATCTTGATGACCCAATGGTTGTTCAGCAGCATGTTTGTTTTTTTTTTTTTTTTTAAGATTTTATTTATTTATTTGACAGAGACACAGCGAATGAGGGAACACAAGCAGGGGGAGCAGGAGAGGGAGAAGCAGGCTTCCCGCAGATCAGGGAGCCCAATGTGGGGCTCGATCCCGGGACCCTGGGATCATGACCCGAGCCGAAGGCAAACACTTAACAACTGAGCCACCTAGGTGCCCCCAGCAGCATGTTGTTTAATCTCAAACATTTTTGAGGTTTTTCCACTCTTCTTATAATTGTGCTCACAGAAAATACTTGATGTGATTTCAATGCTCTTGAATTTATTGAGACTTGTTTTGTGACTTAACATGTGATCTATCCTGGAGAGTGTTCCATGTGCAGTTGAGAAGAATGTTTATTCTGTTGCTTTTGGATGGAATGTTCTGCATATATCTATTAAGTCCCTCTAGTCTAATGTGTCATTTAAGGCTGATGTTTCCTTATTGATTTTCTGTTTGGATGATCTATCCATTGATGTAAGTGGGGGTGTGAAAGTCCCCTACTATTATTGTATTGCTGTTGGTTTCTCCCTTCAGGTCTGTTAATATTTGCTTTATATATCTTGGTGCCCCTGTATTGGGTGCATATATATTTATAAATGTTACGTCTTCTTGTTAGATTGACCTTTTTATGATTATATGCCCTTGTCTGTTATTACAGTCCTTGTTTTAAAGTCTGATATTTTGTCTGGTATGAGTATTGCTACTCCAGCTTTCTTTTCATTTCCATTTGCATGGGATGTCTTTTCCCATCCCTTCACTTTCAGTCTGTGTATGTCTTTAGATCTGAAGTGAGTCTCTTGTACACAGCATATAAATGGGTCTTTTTTTTTAGCCATTCTGCCACTCTGTATCTTTTGATTGGGGAGTTTAGTCTATTTACATTTAAAGTAATTATTGATAGGTATGTACTTATTGCTATTTTGTTCATTGTTTTCTGGCTGTTTTTGTAGTTCCTCTCTGTCCCTTTCTTCTTCTTTTTCTCTCTTCCCTTTTAGTTTGGTGGCTTTCTTCAGTGTTATGTTTAGGTTCCTTTCTCATTTTCTTCATATATTTACTGTAAGTTTTTGCTTTGTAGTTACTGTGAAGCTCACATATAACCTATGTATATAACGGTATGTTCTGACTTGATAGCAACTTGAATTTTTATTTTATTATGTTAGTCACTATACATTACATCATTAGTTTTTGATGTAGTGTTCCATGATTCATTGTTTGCCTATAACACCCAGTGCTCCATTCAGTATGTGCCCTCCTTAATACCCATCACCGGGCTAAACCATCCCCCCACCCCTTCCCCTCTAGAACCCTCAGTTTGTTTCGCAGAGTCCATAGTCTCTCATAGTTCATCTCCCCCTCCGATTCCCCCCCTTCATTTTTCCCTTCCTACTATCTTCTTCTTTTTTTTTTAACATATAATGTATTATTTGTTTCATAGGTACAGGTCTGTGATTCAACAGTCTTACACAATTCCCAGCACTCACCCTAGCACATACCCTCCCCGATGTCTATAACCCAGCCACCCCATCCCTCCCACCCCCACCACTCCAGCAACCCTCAGTTTGTTTCCTGAGATTAAGAATTCCTTATTATCAGTGAGATCATATGATACTTGTCTTTCTCTGATTGACTTATTTCGCTTAGCATAATACCCTCTAGTTCCATCCACATCATTGCAAATGGCAAGATTTCAGGGTTTTTTTTTGATGGGATAGCAGCTTAAATTTGAACACATTCCAAAACTGTACATTTTTCTCTCACCTACACATTTTTATTTTTGATGTCACATTTTGCATCTTTTTATTTATGCATCCCTTAATTAATTATTGTGGTTTTAAATTTATTTTACTTTTTTCTGTCATTTAACCTTCATACTTGCTTTATAAGGAATTGATCCACTAGCTTTATGTATTTACCTTTTCCAGTGAGATTTTTACTTTCTTATATTTTCTTATTATTAATTAGTGCCATTTCTTTTTTGTTTAAAGAAGCCTCTTTAACATTTCTTGTAAGGCCAGTTTAGTGGTAATGAACGCCTTTAGCTTTTGCTTATCTGGAAAACTCTTAATCTCTCCTTCAATTCTGAATGATAACATTGCCAGGTAGAAAATTCTTGGTTGGGAGTTTTTTCCTTTTAGCACTTTTGACTATGTTATGCCACTCTCTTCTGAGTTGCAAAGTTTCTGCTGAAAAATCTGTTGATAGCCTTATGGGGTTTCCCTTGTACATAGTAAGTTGCTTTGCTCTTGCTGCTTTTAAGATTCTCCCTTTAACTTTTACCCTTCTAATTATTATGTGTCTTAGTGTGAATCTCTTTAGGTTCATTTTATTTGGAACTCTCTGGGATTCCTGAAACTGTATGTCTGTTTCCCTCCTCAGATTAGGAAAGTTTTCAGCCATATTTCTTCAAAAATTTTATAGCCCTTTCTCTCTCTCTTCTCCTTCTGGCACCCCAGGATTGCAAATGTTATTCCTCTTGATGTTCTGTCAGAGATCCCTTAAGTTATGTTCATATTTTTAAATTCTTTTTTCTTTTTACTACTCTGGGTGAATTCTTTTTTCTTTTTTTTAAGATTTATTTATTTATTAGAGAGAGAGTGTGTGTGTGTGTGCATGCGCACATGAGTGGGGGAGGGGCGGGGGGAATCTTCAAGCAGACTCCCTTCTGAGTGCAGAGCCCATCTAGGGCTCAATACCATGATCCATGAGATCATGATCTGAGCTGAAACCAAGAGTCGGATGCTCTACTAACTGAGCCACCCAGGTGCCCCTCTCTGCGTCAGTTCTATTGCTTTGTTCCAGCTCATTGATCTGATCTTTGGCTTTATCCGGTCTGCTGTTGAATCCCTCTAGTGTATTTTTCAGTTCAGTTATTGTATTCTTCAGGTTTGTCACTTCTATTTGGAACTTTCTTATATTTTCTGTCTCTTTGTTGAGGATCTCACTGTTAACCCATTCTTAACCTGAGTTCATTGAACATCTTTATGATCATTACCTTAAACTCTGTATCAAGTAGATGCTTATCTCCAGTTCATTAATGTCTTTTTCTGATATTTTGTCTTTTTCTTTTACTTGGTACATATTCTTCTGTCATTTCATTTTTTCCTGACTCTCTGTGTTTGTTTCCATGTATTAGGCAAATCAGCTACATCTCCCAGTCTTGAAGGAGTGTAGAAAATGTCATGTGGAATGCAGCAGTGCAATCTCCTCTGACTGCCAGAGCTGGATGATCAAGGGGCACCCTCTGTGTGGACTGCATGTACCTACATGCAGTGGCAGCTCTGTGTCTGCAGCTCAGTGTGGGCAGGGTTGGTGTCTGGCCCAGCTGCAATGCATACATAATTGTGGTGATAGTGAGTGCTATTGGTTGAGATTTATATAAATAAAAGGAAAAATAAAAATAAAACTATATTTGGCACTTAATGTTTAAAAATCAAATACTCACTAAAACTTGCATTTGATTGGATTTTCATTTCTCAAAAAGTTGCACTGGTGTTTAATTTATCAACAATAAGATTAAAATCTAAAAGGGGGGGGGCGCCTGGGTGGCTCAGTCGTAAAGCGTCTGCCTTCGGCTCAGGCCATGATCCCAGGGTCCTGGGATCGAGCCCCACGTCTGGCTCCCTGCTCTGCGGGAAGCCTGCTTCTCTCTCTCCCACTCCCCCTGCTTGTGTTCCCTCTCTCGCTGTGTCTCTCTGTCAAATAAATAAATAAAATCTTTAAAAAATAAAAAAAATAAAATCTAAAAGGGCTGGGATTTTGTCTTCCATATTTTCCATACATATTTACATGTGCAAGGGACTGGATTGAAAAAACAGATTTACCAGAGCACATACCCTCCCCAGTGTCTATCACCCAGTCACCCCATCCCTCCCACCCTACCCCCCACTCTCGCTGTGAATTGTGCAAGATTGTTGAATCTCAGATCTGTACCTCTGAAACAAGTAATGCAATATATGTTAAGAAAAAAAAAGAAGAAGAAGAAGAATGTAGCAGGAGGGGAAGAATGAAGCGGGGGAAATCAGAGGGGTAGACGAACCATGAGAGACGATGGACTCTGAAAAACAAACAGGGTTCTAGAGGGGAGGGGGGTGGGAGGATGGGTTAGCCTGGTGGTGGGTATTGAGGAGGGCACATTCTGCATGGAGCACTGGGTGTTATGCACAAACAATGAATCATGGAACACTTCATCTAAAACTAATGATGTAATGTATGGGGATTAACATAAGAATAAAAAATAAATAAATAAATAAATAAATAAATAAATAAACAGATTTAAAATAAAAATGTCAGCTTAGAATTGCAATGTTTACCTTATTTGAACTTGTCTAATTAAAGCTTATGTATAACACCAATATTTTGATAAACAGTCAAGATGAAATAAAAGTATCGACAAGAAAATATTATAGTCACAGTGGGTTTCCTCCTTAATTTTACACTCAGATTCCAAAGCTTGGTCTCTTCCATGACAAATCAGTAATGTGTCAACTGGTTCAAAGAATCACTCTAAAAGTAATCATAATCTCAAGCTTTTGAAAAATCAAATTCACTGCAAATATTTCAAATACCAGTTATGTAAGCCTATTTCTTGAGCTCTGCAACAATTCTCATTAGAATACAGTGTTTAGTCAAAGTAACTGCAGGGAAGTTTAAAAATATCACCGTGTAAACAGAAAACAAGGTTATTGTCTTAAAATGATCAATGCAACAACTTATAGCTTGTCCTTATTTGTCACATTGATTATGATGCTGATACCATCCAATCTTTCAATGCTTTTCAAATTCAAAGCTTTCTACTACTATTTAGTTTTAATTAATTTATTAACATAGTTCTTTGAATAAAGATATTTATAAGCCAAATATTTTACAATCTTACTCTAATGGGAGATTGAATTGAGATGGCCTTCGGAAAAAAGGTAGACTCTTCCTGTGTTCTGGGTTTACAGAGAAAATAGCATTTTGGGAAAATACTTTAAAGAAATTATATGGGACAACAAAGAATAAATATGAGAACAAAAAGACATCTCTTGGAAAATTCAAAGCAGATTAAACAACTTAAAAATGAGCTCAGAGTTTCTTGTATCTGAAAAGGAAGGACATGTTGGCTTATATATTCCTCTTTGTATGATGAAGGAAGTAACTATGTTCAACTGGAAGGGCTAACTTTTCCACATATTAAAATCTAAGAGGAAGTTCAATAGTGGAATTCCGTAAATAAAGGAGTTCTTAAAATATAATGGGCAAAAAATTCTATAGCAATTTTTAGAAAGATGTATGATATTCAAATGGATGATTCTTTTTATAAATACTCTAGAAAAAAACAAGAGCAAATATAATGCCAGCATTTTTGTTTCTTTTTGTCTGGTTTCAAGTTTTTATTTAAATTCTAGTTAGTTAACATAATGCCAGCATTTCTAATAGGCCCAGGCTAGTCCCCTGAACCATGCCTGTGTAGATGGACCTAGTGCAGTGTCAGAGTCAAGAAAGGTGTAGTTACAACATCCTCAAATTTTCTTTTTAGAATGTCCCATGGCCTATTTGAGTTTTTGCCAAGCACAGAGCTACTGTCACTTCATGGTTGAACTCATAAATATCTGAAGAGCTATATTCTCTAAAGCTGATTAATGTATGATCAAAATGGCTTAGATACTTAACTGGCAGGCAGTAAATTTGCTATTCTGCTGCCAAAGTCAAGGCTTCCCTATGGATGTTCTCATCTGGATGAAAGGCCATTCCACTCTCCCACAGAGTTGGGTTGGAAAATTGGAGCAAAATCTGTCAGGACTTAGATTTTCTCAAAAACGACCTTTGAATCTGCTCAAGAACATGAAGAATTCAGGTAAGAACAGGAGATTTGGCTATAGAAAATTGAATGAGATTATTTTGGTCTAAAAAGGATTGAAGAAGAGTTGTCTTGAGTCTGCTACCTCAACCCCACCCTACACAAATCCTTGATATGGACACAGGGGGATACCAGATTGTGTGGAATGGCATTTTAATGGTCCCTTCAGGTGTGCCACCACACCCAGTATGTGAATGAGTTAAGGTACAGTGCAGGGCTAAAATGAATGATGTGGAAATTAACTGTCCCTCCTCTCCAAAAAATGATTTAAAAAAAAATAAAACTTGAAAGCTAAAATGAAATCACAGTAAACTGTTCATATTCCTATATATTTCATAATCTGATATGCAAATTTTTCTCACATAATTTAGTCTCTTACATCAGCATTAATAGATTGTTTTTACAAGCTTTAATTATTTGTGCTTTTCCATGGTGTGTGTGTGTGTGTGTGTGTGTGCGCGCTCGTGCAATGTTTAAAAAACTGGAGAGTGGGACAGAAGAGAAGCAGATAGAATTGAATTAATGTAATCAGACACATGTGATATTTAGCTCCTCTATGTTTAAGACCAAAACTGCTGGCTGACCTACCACTTTGGTACCCACATCATGGCCTCCATTACAAAATATCTAGAGTTAAGTTTACACACTGTGGCTATAAAAGAGTCATACTCACTGGCCAAAACATGGTAGTCATCCATTATTTTTTACATTTAATAAATGACTACCACACACCAGGTACTAGGCCCTCGCATACAGGGAGAAAAGACACACAGTTCCTGTTTTGAAGGAGCCCACAGTGTAAAGCAAAGTTCACAACCCTGGTTTCATGCTAGAATTACCCAAGCGGCTAAACAAACAAACAAAAATGAACCTATGCTCAGTCCTGGAGATTCTGATATAATTGGTCTGCAGTGGAGTCTGGGTGGAGTCAGTATTTTCAAAAAAAGTTCCTGGCATGATTCTCATGTACAGCTAAGGTTGAGGACTACTGTTTTAATGGGTGAAAGAGAACAGTCAATAAACAAATACAAGGGAAGTTTTCTAACTGAAGCCAGTTGAGCTTAACAGGCAGCCTGGCTTCCTGCTCTGAATCCTTGAAAACTCCACCTCTAGGCGACTGAGCACACATTTGCCTTCTCAGTCCTGCCAGGTTCTATGACCAACCAGTTTTCAGAAACTGGAATTGGTTAGGAGGTTGTTAACTCAATCAATCCTTCTAGTGTTGCGTTCTTCTAACCTGCCTTGCTCCTAGTGACTAAATCCTAACTTCTGGTAGCCGGTTTCTGCTTGGGACTCTGCCTTGTGTTTGGGCCCTCCTGTGCATCGCCTGAATTCTCCTGCCTGCTGCTGAGTCTCTGGTAACAATACCTGCAGCCTGGACCGCCAGTCATTTGTTGCCCTCCAGATCACCTGCCACACCTTGGCAGGTCTTTCTTTTATCTCCCATCTGATCTGGCTCACCTTGCCTCTGTCTCGCCTTCCTGCCCCAGGCTTGATGCAATCAACACATACTATTTGAAAAATATCAAATGTCAAGAACAGAAGTACCCTTTATATACCAACAAATCTACACTAAATGTTTTTCAGCTTATTCTTCTTATAGGCTTTTTTTAGCTTAATAGACTTCTTGGTAAAGCATGATACACTGGGTTCATTTTTCTGGGTCCTCATTGGCAGAACAACTGGACATTCTGGCAGGGGCTGAGCTACATCTGCTGGCATATTCATTGACTTCAAAGGGAGACCAGTGATCCTTCCAACCCTGGTGGATTAAGTTAACTTTCAACTCAAATTCAGATTACAGTTGGGATATCTTGTTAGACCTATTTGAGGCTTGCTGTTACACGATGAGCTTTATTTTCTGAAATTTTAATAATAGATTCCAAAAGAAGTTGTTCTTCTGCAATAGCAATCCAAATTTCACACCCCAAATCTTGAAATTGGTAACATGCCTCCCCACCCCTACCCTATCCATTCTAACATAAAATAAATATCTGGGTAAAAGTAAAATATTGGTATTTAAGGAAATTACTAAATATAGACAACTTCACACTACATGTAAGTTTTTACAGGGACTATGAAACCCCAGTTTATAGCCTATTCGGGTATGAGAAATATTTTATGAATATCTATCATAGCTCTCATCACACACCATGTTGTAAGCTCTGAGTTTTCCACCTAGACTGTAAGCCTGGTACAGAGTGATGATATCGTATTCCTCTGCTCCTGTTGCCCATGCCTATTGTGCTGACACATCATAGCTCCTTAAGAAATGTACGTCCCAGGCGCCTGGGTGGCTCAGTTGGTTAAGCAACTGCCTTCGGCTCAGGTCATGATCCTGGAGTCCCAGGATCGAGTCCCGCATCGGGCTCCCTGCTCGGCAGGGAGTCTGCTTCTCCCTCTGACCCTCCCCCCTCTCATGCTCTCTCTATCTCATTCTCTCTCAAATGAATAAATAAAATCTTTAAAAAAAAAAAGAAAAAAAAAAAAGAAATGTACGTCCCAAGAATGAATGTGCCTGTTGCATATGAACAAGTCCATGTGTCTCCTAGGTTTTGGTGCTCCTTCATGCTGAAGCACTTTGACTTTGTACATCCTAGGATTCTTTCCTAGGCTGTGAGCCAAAGACTGGCTTCATCTGGTGCTGTTTTGTGGATCAATGTCTGCAGCTGTTCTTTGTAGTTATATTCTGGGAATGGAATGACCACAAAAAATGACTTCCAAATCAGTGAAACAAAACTCTTCGCCCACGAGCTCAGCAGACGATCATTTTCTGGTGGTCAAACTTCCATAGTGTTAGTTTTATTAATGTCATACCTGGCCACCTGCCATTCTGAGGCTATGGAGGAGAAACTAAGAAATCAATTGAACCTTTCTTCAGTTGATCAGAGTTGGAATCCACTGCCTCAAGGGTGCTTTTAGCTGATCGATGATTAGGTGAAGAGTTTACCTCTATGGTGACCTAAATGTTCTTCTTATTAAGAGTCTGCAGTGGGATCAGTTTGCAAGTCCATTTGTTTCTATTTCCTTACAACTGGCAACTTCAGAGTCTGATTCCTATATGAATATATCCTGGCGTCTTCACGTGTTGCCTTTTACCTGGTATATATGTGCCTAGTGTTTTCCTGTTTTCTCATGAAATTTTGCAAAAGGGACTTAAATGAGGTGTGGCACTTTCTCCAGACAACTTCCACACTTGTGTATAAGGTCATTTTTCACACCCAGGTCTTAGAGGGTAGTTATAAGAGTAGTTGAAAGTAGGTTATGAAGTAATAGCATGAGAAGGGTAGATACTTCCTAAAAGAATACTTTTGACATACTTTTCAAGTAATATGCAGTGAGAGCAAAAGTTTCTATGTTTACTTTCTTTCCTTATCATAAAAATAAATACCACATTATATATCTACTCTTTATTTTAATCTGAAAATCGAGGTGTATTGAAGTGAACATGCTTGGACTACAATGAAGGCAAACTTAAAATAACTGGTTAATAGGTTTTTATCCTCTCTCATTTCCAATGCTTTTTTTAGAAGTTATTTTTTATTGATTTATAACTGGCACAATATTACATTAATTTCACATGTACAATGTAGTGATTCAATATTTATGAAGTGATCACCTTGACAGGCCTAGTTACCATCTGTCACTATACAAAGTATACAAAATGATTGCCTATATTCCCTATGCTGACCATTATAGTGTTTTCCTTAATGTAACTTCTATGAGCTGAAATACATAATAACTTTGAAAAGCAACAGAGATTAAATGACAAAATAAAAATAAATAATTATTATGTAATAATCTGAAACTATTTGCACAGTGAACACTGTAAAGTTTGTTCACATAATAAAAGGGAAGACTGTCTTCCTTAGTCCAATCATGGCATCTCTTCAAACTGGGAAGTGAAAGTTCCTGCCACTCTATAGATCATCCAGTTAAAACTGCTGCTAGTTTTACCCAGGAGTCAGCAAACTATGGTCTGCAGGCTAAATTTGGCCCATTGCCTCTTTTTGTATGGACTGCAAGCTAAGAATGGTTTTTACATTTTTAAACAGTTAAAAAAAATCAAAAGAAAATTAATATTTCAAGGCATGTGAAAATTACTTAAAATTTAAATTTCATAATACATGTAATATATAATGCATATAACTGGCACAATAAAGTTTTATTAGAACACAGCCCTGCTCATGAGTTTATGTATTATCTATGGCTGCTTTTGTGCCATGGCAGAGTTGATATTGTGACAGGGACGATATGGCCACAGAGCTGAAAATATTTACTATCTGGTCCTTCACAGAAAACATTCGCTGACCCCTGGCTTAACTTAATAGCTACAGTTATATAAATTCTGCTTTTGTTTAAGAATCATGCTTGTTCACTAGGCTGTTCAGCTTCTCCTACAACTGGGAAAATACGCTTGTAGGACTTAATGGCCACAGTATAGTAACAGGAATAACGTCCCAGGAATGTATGCTTGAAATGGTCAGTCCAAGACACATAATTTGATCAAGAACTTCCCCGTTTTTAGGTATAGACCAGAATAGCCCTAGATCACTTCAAACCTGGTTTACCCCTGTCCTAAGAGTGCCTATGATGCAATAAACGACTCACGTCCACAGGCCAAACTTACCAACTATTCAGATAGCATACATTGATAATTTTGGAAATTAGGAAAAACATAGAAAGTAAGATTGAATGTTGCTTTGGTATCTTACACAAATGAGATTAATTTTAATGAAAGCGTAAAAGCTCACCTGGACGGGTTTCTGCCACAACAGGCCCAGCAAGGTCTGATGGCTTGCCGACACCTGCTTGGTTGACGGCTCGGACACGGAACACGTAGCTGGCGCCCTCCTGGAGGCCTTGTACCTGGAAGAAGCAGGCACAGAAGTGATGGGTGCTCCATGTCATTTAAACAGAAGTGTTCTTTGTTCGTACATACAATTTCATTGTAGAGTTCAACTTCTCCCATTCGTGGAACTCTATCTCCCACCTTCACTTAAGGTTACCAGATTAAACTTTTTAACATGTACATTTTTTTCTCCACCTCAGGCCTGAAATTTTTCTGAATATAAAACATCCAGAAGAGTGAATCTATATCACAATAGGTATGAAGATTATAGGATATCTCTACTTCTTTATGCCTACATTATTTGAATTTTTCATCATGAGCATGTGTCCGTTTTATAATCAGAAAAGTCAGTAAGTCTATTTTCACTTTAAAAATTGTGGACAAACGGGGCGCCTGGGTGGCTCAGTCAGTTAAGCATCTGCCTTCGGCTCAGGTCCTGGGATCGAGCCCCGCATCGGGCTCCCTGCTCCGCGGGAAGCCTGCTTCTTCCTCTCCCACTCCCCCTGCTTGTGTTCCTGCTCTCACTATCTCTCCCTCTGTCAAATAAATAAATAAAATCTTTTAAAAAAAATTGTGGACAAACTCTAAGATAATTTCCTTACAGGAAATTCACCTCCCAGTTTGAGAGGCACATTCAACCTCAATGTCAATCTCTCTCCCTCTTTCCTATATTCGCCTCTCTTCTTTTTCTTTTTTCAAATGAGTGAACTTAACCATTCTTTGATATGTTTAAACTGTATTATTTTTTCTTCCCGCCCATTTTTTCTGGGCTGTTGGTCCCCTTTGCTTGGCGCTTAACCTGAGTCAAGTCCAGCCTCAGCTCTTGGGATCCTGTGCTGCGGCAAATTGAAGATTTGGAAATTATCCTGGCCATAAATACACACCATCACCATCCAGGATGTGTCTGACTTTTATTTTACACTGTCCTTTGGGAGTTTCTTTGAATCTAGAGGACTCTTGACTCATTTGGACAACCAAACAGCATGCTAACTTCCTGACCTTCCTTTACCTTTTTCTCTTCCCCATGAAATGTGACCTTTCCTACCTCCTCAAGGTTTTGTAAGGGGCTGGGGAGCTCACTGGCATATGCTGAGTTGATGGCATATTTAAAGGTCATCTCTCTTGGAGGATATATTTATATTTTTTATGGGGACAGTAAATACCTCAACCCTGGAGAGAGGCTGACAGATGGCATGGACTTTAGTCCACAGTGGCAGGTCAATGGGAGAGAACTTTTAGAGCAGGCATACTCTGAGTAGCTTCCAAGGCTCACCCCCTCTAGGCAGTGGCTTATTCTGGCAACAGATCGGACTGCAAACGAAATGCAGTGTGCTGCTTTCTGTATGATTGTGGCGAAGCCACACTTCATTCTAAGTCATAAGAGTCAGAATCATATTTCCCACAGTTTCTAAAGCCCTAGTGTGGATTTCAGGGTCTCCAGGTGTCACTGCTGACATAGGAGAAAACATTCTTTTGAGATATCCATTTGTTACAAGTGAGATTCAGTGGCTTTAGCAGAACAGTCTCTGGTAAATGAAGTTAGGAATTTGTTCAATTACAACACTTTAGAGGAATCTGGAAGGCAAAGATGCGGATAAGGGTGAGGATTAGGTCCGAGTTGAGTGAACCCATTCCACTAGCCTCTGGGTCCTCACGTGAGCATAAGCTTGAGGGAGCCCATGAAGTGAGACAGAGCGTGACTCAAAGGAATCAGCAGGTAAAGCCTTGCTGGCATGAATGCTATGAAAATAACACCCTCAAATCAAAAACCATCCTCAAAAAAAAATCAGAGGAAGAAATGAGAAAGTCACCTTTCTAAGACCGTGAGTAACAAAAATGTGAGGTGGGTAAGTAGAGGCAAGGAGGGAAAGAAGAGAGAGGAGGGAGCTTGTGGAATATTTTCTGAAGCTAGGCTAAGGGATTCAGGTTAAATATAACCAAATTGCTTTAAGCACCAGAAACTCCCCCCATCCCCAGCCACTGCTAAATGGAATCTTATGAGGAGCCCAATATATGAAATAGACCACAGCAGAAATGTTGTGTTTTATCTTGCTAACTTTAAAGTTAATATCATTTGGGGAGCATTTCTTCTTTTTAAAAAAAAGGTTTCTCAAAATATGAGCACCCTCTTACCCTCAGGTACATGTTTTTAATAGCTGCTTTGTTGAGTCCTCGCCATTGGCTATCCTTGGCCTTGGCCTCCTTCAAGTCCACAAAGTAACCAGTGACTGGAGTCCTTCCAGAGTGGATAGGAGGCTTCCACTGCAGAACCAGGGAGGTTTTCCTGACTTCACTATATTTGACACTGTGTGGGGGTCCTGAAAAAGAGACAGAGAGACCAATGTATACAAATCATAACGTAGATGACAAAATGCAAATATGGGTAAATCTAGAACCACATCTGAAGTCTTAAAGCTGAATCCAGTGTTCTTCTTTTGTGAAATCTACCATTCCTGTAGAAATAGGTATTTTGTGTTCATTTTGTGTCACGTTTCCTCAATGGCTCTACATCAACCTACTAAGTCCCTTTCTGGGCAGCAGGTGGTTAGAGCCAATTCAAAGTGCCCCCCACTCCGAGGCTGGATGAAAACTTGCCTTCAGGGTGTTCCTGGGCTTGTGGTCCTCATCTTTTATCAAGAACAGCTTAATTTGGTTGCAGGTTCAGTTTCAGATTATTTTTGGATGGTAATCTGAAAATTCCCTTAAACCTCAAATGAGGATGAAGAAAGCAACCCTATTTGATGGCATATGAATATAGATAGTAATATTTCTTTTATAGGAAAAAGGAATATATTACAAAATAGCTCCCCTCTGGAGGGAAATCTTTTCCATAAAGCAAATATTCTATCTAGGAGTAAAAACAAACTACAATTACAGTTTACAAAGAACTTTCACCAAAACAAATAAAATCGATCCCGTGGGTCCCAGCTAAACACTGCTAGGTACTTTATATTTATTTATCTCATTCATCCTTAAGACAACAGAAAACTCAAAGAAGCCAAGTAACTTGATCAACCTGTTTAGGAAGAAAGCCAAATGTCTTCCCTGCCCATGTGCTCTTTGCACTCTTGGGAGAATACAAACTACTAAGTGATCTCCCACATCTTTCCGTGACCACCAGCTGCTATGTAGGTGATATATTTATTTTCTTTTTTCCTGACCTTTTTTTCTTTTAAATAACTGATTTCTAACCAACCAATCAAAATCCCCTGAACTGACTCACGGTGCCCTAAAAGCCAGCTACAAACATATGCTATGCAATGCTTTTGCATTTTGCAATTAATAGCTCAATATTTGTGGGGCCCTGTCCCTTGGCTTAACAGTCACGGGTATG
The DNA here is from genome assembly GCF_002201575.2 of Neomonachus schauinslandi. Lineage (NCBI taxonomy): Eukaryota > Metazoa > Chordata > Mammalia > Carnivora > Phocidae > Neomonachus > Neomonachus schauinslandi. The sequence continues at coordinate 52,638,688 of NC_058416.1, forward strand.
TGTCATCCTTGCCTTCCGACAAGGTAAGAGGTTTAAATAACATGGTAATAGATTTAAATAATAACATCAATGCCTTATAATAGTGTGTCAGGTTCTGTTTCGCAAAGAGGATTTTAAATCATTTTCTTGTGCCATCCTCAGAACCCCATGAGGCATCCAAACAGGTAGCACTCACCCTACAACCTCTTTTGCTAACTACATCTCTTTCAATCAAAACATTTTCCACAAGCCTGCTCAGTATTTCTTAGTCTCTAGTCACTCATATTTTACCTTTATTCAGGAATTGCAAGAATTTAAAAACAGATCCACTTTTGTGTAGGTGAGAGAAAGAGCTTAAGAAATACCAACTGGCTTAAAGGAGGTGCAAGGAAAGGCAGCATGTTTGCCCCGTATATTTACTGAAGTTGAGTGAGTGCTTGAACTTCTCTTGGGTTTCTCTTGTAATCTTTTTATTCACACTTGATGGAGAAGTGATGCAAACAGAAGCTCTCTAAGCAAAGGCAAAAATGATGGTTCTTCAAGGGCACTAGCGTTTCAAGTAGAGGAAGAGGGTGGCATCAGGGACAGGGCTGGATCTATCCAGTATGCTCCAGCGTGGCCTTGTGTTCTAATGTGGTCGATACTGGTGCTATACCAGTTGTTACGTATGTTGAATATTAAACCCAAGTGGGAGAATCTAGTCATCCTGTGGCACTCATTGGGTCTGTGAAGTTGGTACTGTTGGAAGCAAAATAAAATCACCCACCAAATACATTAATGTCTTGCTAGTTTGAAACTTAATGGCTTAGTAAATTTATTTGTATTCAATTTTTTAATTAGTTCAGTGTTGTTGCTATGTTTTAAAAAGCACAGGTAAATGTTTCTACCTTCTCCCCATTTTCTTCCCTGTTCAGCCAACCACCCACTATGGCAACCTTCAAAGGAGAATGTTTCCAGCCAGTTTCAGGAAATTTATTGTGATACAGAGTTGAGACAAAAGTGTAGAGAGATCGAAAGGACTGGAGAAGCGGAGAAAGTCCAGAACTTAAGTCCTAGGCAGGCATGTTAAGTCTGCCTACATAATATAATAAAGAGCTAGCAGCAAGGGAGGAGAGAGACAACAAGGAAGAGGAGCCACATTGGCTGAGCTTGGAGAGAGAGATTTGGGGGAGGTTGATAAATGAAAGGTTCCAGCACAGTGGGAGAATGCATGAGAATTAGGGAGTACAGGAAGAAGTTTTTAAGACCTTTTGTTGTGGGATACGAATTGGATGCTCTTCAGTGGTCTTTATTAAGAAGCACAAACAAAAATGAGAATTCCTTTTCAATGATCATTGGAACTCAGATTTGTGCTTCTGTTAATCTTATTCCAAGCAGAGGTATAACTATGAGGGCTCTAGGATTTATTTGGAATACAAGCACAAGAAATCATAGTCAGTTTTATATTGGCACCTATTATTTAATAGGATTATAAAAATATCTCAGGTAAACAAAAGAGAATTCTTTTCCCTTAGGAGCTGTCTATATGGCACTTAAATTTACTTCCAAGTTGTAGGTTCTTTTGAAAGAAACCCCAAGCCTCAGTGCTGAGAAATGTTTTTCATGATTTACCTGGAACAGCAATGGTCCACTCTTCACATTTGAAGCATTTGCTTACTGCTGAGGGCTCTCCCAACCCAGCGATGTTCATGGCTGCCACTTGGAACTGATACACCATGTTTTCCTTCAAGTTGCTAATCTGCAACATGACAATATCACAGAGAGGGGATGTTGATTCAGGTATTTTTTTTTAAGTTGTTCAATATTTTGTTTACTTACCTCCTGTGTTGCACACACCCTGAAGTGACCCCCAATGAGTTATACCCTTTTGTAATCTACTCCCCTTGAGTGTGGGTGAAGCCTGTGACCTGCTTCCAACCAAGAGAATATGGCAAAGGTATTGGAATATCACCCTGTGATTGTTGTTCCATCATATGGAAAAGGAGAGAGGATATTACAAATGTAATTAAAGTCCCTAATCAGTGGATTTTTGAGTTCATCAAAAGGGAGATTATCCTGGGTAGGCCTGATTTAATCAGATGAAAACTGTCAAAATGGGGTTTGGGACTTCCATGATGAGAACACTGTCCTGATGGCATTGAAGAAGTGAATGCCAGGTTGTGAACTACCTAGCCACTCAAATTTGGAGAAGGGCAGCCTCTAGAAGCAGAGGGCCCCAGACTTACAGCTGAAAGAACTAAATTCTGCCAATAACCGAATCAGCTTGGAAGAGGAACTCAGCTCCAGAGTAGAATGAGCCCAGCGGACATCTTTGTGAGAGCCCAAGCAGAAGACCCATCTAAGCCATGCCTAAACTCCTGACTCATGGACACTGTTTTATAACAAATTAATAGAAAATTAATGCTTGTACAGATGAAAATTAAAAGAATTCTAAGCTAGGAATCAAAATATTCAAAATCTTGTCATTTTTGTGCTCCCTATTGACCTAATGTTTTCTATATCCCTCAGAAGAAATTGGGTTGTGGTAAATACATGTGATAAAGTAATGAATGTGAAACATTTGCAAAATAGAAATGATGGAATATATTAGTGTGAAAAAAATCCATGGACTATACACAATCCTTTGAGCATTAAAAATGCTTAATAAATGGGGGCGCCTAGGTGGCTCAGTTAAGTGTCTAACTGTTGATTTCGGCTCAGGCCATGATCTCAGGGTCCTGGGATCGAGGTCCAAGTCAAGATCTGTGCTCAGGGGAGTCTGCTTGTCCCTCTCCCTGTGCCCCTTCCCCCACCCCCCGCTCATGCTCTCGCTCTCTCTCAAATAAGTAAATAAAATCTTTTAAAAATGCTTAATAATGGGGTGTCTGGGTGGCTCAGTCATTAAGCGTCTGTCTGCCTTCGGCTCAAGTCATGATCCCAGGGTCCTGGGATCGAGCCCCACATCGGTCTCCCTGCTCTGTGGGAAGCCTGCTTCTCCCTCTCCCACTTCCCCTGCTTGTATTCCCTCTCTCACTGTGTGTCTCTCTCTGTCAAATAAATAAATAAAATCTTAAAAAAATGCTTAATAATGGAGGTATTGATGGAATCAGCTGAATTAACAAAGCTTACCTATTGTATGACTTAAGACAAGGCAAAACAAGTATATATCTATGATCCAGTCTACACCTGATTTGATCATGAAGTCATAAGTTCATCTGCAAGAGGGCTTGTCTTGCCAGTTATTTAGGGTATAAGGTGAATATAATGGCTATATGTTATGGTAACAGAATAATACAAACTCCCTTTTTGATTCACACACACATGCACACACATTCCCTTTAAGAAGGGAAGATCTTTTTAATTAAGAGGAAACCATCATGTAGATAACTTGGATCTAAAAGTACTTTATTCAGGTACAGGGCTGTTTTGGGGCTCCATTAGTATGACCAACCATTCCAGTTTTCCTGGGACTATGGGGTTTCTAAGGATGTAGGCGGTATAGTGTTGAAATTAGGAGAGTCCTAGGCAAATGGGAAAAGTTGGTCATTCTAGGCTTAGGTGAAATACTGTGGCATGGGACTTCTTTTTCTGGCAATGGTGAACTAGGCTACAGAGATTAATTGTCTTGCTAAAAAATTCAAAATACTAGATAAAAATATCTTTTAAAAATCTTTTCAAAAGCATCAAATTAGTGTCAAGATGTTACAGAATTGGATGCCTGGGTGGCTCAGTTGGTTAGATGTCTTCCTTCAGCCCAGGTTATGATCCCGGTGTCCCAGGATTGAGTCCCACATCAGGCTCCCCACTTAGCAGGGACTCTGCTTCTCCCTCTGCCCTTCACCCTGCTTATGCTCTCTCTCACTTGCTCTCTCTCGAATAAATAAATAAAATATTAAAAAAAAAAAAGATGTTACAGAATTATCAGGACAGAATAAAGGGAAATAGGAAACCAAAAAAAAGATAAGTGGAACACAGAAGTAGCTTTTACCTTGGGGACAGTTGCCAATAAAGAAAAATTTGACCTTTGGTTTTGATTATCTCAAAAGCAGAGGAACTCAGAAATCAAAGCCTAGACCCAACCTAAAAAGGGGATAATAAAAGGGAAGCCTCTACAATTAAGATGGAACCCTAAAGGGCTTTACTCTTTGGGAGTAAAGTTGAATTAGAAATAAACCTGCCTTTATACAGTGCAAATTCACATTGCTTGATTGTCCAAAAAAATAAACTCTTGTATTTGATTTAAGAAAAAACTTAACAGGGTGCCTGGGTGGCTCAGATGGTTAAGTGTCTGCCTTCAGCTCAGGTCATGATCCCAGGGTCCTGGGATCGAGTCCCACATCGGGCTCCCTGCTCCTTGGGAGCCTGCTTCTCTCTCTCTCTCTCTGTCCCTCATGAATAAATAAATAAAATCTTTAAAAAAAAAAAACTTAACAGGTGGTATCCCCAGGCACCTTGCAGAAGCAAAAACAAATCCTCTACAGAGAAAGATGCCTTCATCCTAAAGCTCAAATTATTCATGCAAATAATATTTTAATGACAATGAGCAGCACATAATCAAGAATAACCAAGCATAGTAAACAAGATACCATGAGCCAGACTACAAAACCAATGATAACAGATACAGACCTGCAAAGATATTAGATGGTAGAATCATCAGACATAGATTAGAAAAACAGCTATGCTTACTATGTTTTAAACATAAAATACAAACTTAAAATATCTGCAGGACTAATCCTGAAACTAATATTACACTATATGTTAAATAAGTAGAATTCAAATAAAAACTTGAAACATTAAAAAAATAAATAAAATAAAATATCTGCAGGAGACAGCAAACTATAAAATATTTTGTAAAATGTGACCTAAAAAAGGGAAAAATACAATAAGAGAAAAATAATGGATGTGTTTAACAGGAAATCAGATGCAAAAGAAGAGCAAATTTGTAAACTAATGGAAAGTTATAAGAAATTACACAGACCACAGTGCAGAAAGACACAAAGATAGGAAAGAGAGATGAGTGATTAATAGACATGGAAGACAGAATGAGAATGTCAAACACATGTTAACTAGAGTTTCAAGAGGAGAGGGGAGAGAATGGGGCAGCAACAATATTTTAGGAGATAAATGGCTTAGAATTTTCCAGAAGGGTCTTCCTGAAAAATCCAACCCACAGATTGAAAATTCTCCTCATGCCAAAATCCTAGGCAAAGGCATTTTTTAAAACCTATACCTAGACACAAAATATTTTAACTGTAGCACACCAAACAGATAGTGAAGATATTAAAAGCTGTCTAAGAGAAAAGACAACCCTCAAATGAGCAAACAGACTAAAAGCTGACATGTCACTGGCAACAACGAGCCAAAAGACAGTGGAATATACCTTCAAAATATGAAAGAAAATAACTACCATTATATAATGTTTTGTCTAGAAAAAATTTTTTGGAGAATGAAGAAAAAAGTTATTTTCAGACAAAAATGAAGAGTATGTACCTTCTGAATACCCTAACTAAAGAACATTCTAAACTATTTAATTTAGATGAAAGGAAAGTAATCTCAAATGGAAGGTGAAAGATGTGAAATTAAAAGCAAATAAAATCTTAACTAAAATAATTTAGATAAACTTAAATAATTATTGACTATAAAACAATAATAACAATACTTTTGGATTAAAAAATTAGTTAAAAGCACATATACAATAGCATACAAGTTGGGAATAGAATAAATGGCTTAGGTATTCTGAGGCCCTATTTTTCTTAGACAAGGGTAAAGCAATAGAATTAATTTATTTTATTTTATTTTATTTTTTTAAAAGATTTTATTTATTTATTTGAGAGAGAGAGAATGAGAGAGAGCACATGAGAGGGGGGAGGGCCAGAGGGAGAAGCAGACTCCCTGCCGAGCAGGGAGCCCGATGCGGGACTCGATCCAGGGACTCCAGGATCATGACCTGAGCCGAAGGCAGTCGCTTAACCAACTGAGCCACCCAGGCGCCCTAGAATTAATTTAGACTGTTAATTTGCTCACTGTAATTTCTAGAGTAACCACCAAAAACAAACACAGAAACCCAGAATCTATAGCTTTTAAGGAAGCGTAGAGGGTGAAAAGGGGATGGCTGAAGGAAAAAACGTAACTATTCAAAAGTAGTCAAGGAAGGACAGAAAATGAAACAGAACAGGCAGGACAAAGAGAAAGCACAAAATAAAGATGATTGGTTTTTCCAAAAAGTAGTAGTAACATTAAATACTCTAGTTAAAAGACAAAGACTCTCAGGTAGGAAAAATATCCAACTCTATACTATTTTTAAGAGACACATATAAAGCACAAAGTTAAAACTAGAAAGTCAAAGGATGAAAAATTATATACCATGCAAACACCAACAAAAAGAAAATTGATTAATTTATATTAAAACAGATAATATAGACTTGAAGGCAAAATATATTGTTAGTGATACAGAAAATCACTTTGTATACATCTAATAACACCCCTTCAAAATATATAAAGCAACATTTTAATTGGGTGAATTTTATGATATGTGAATTATATCTCAATAAAGTAAGATTAACCTGCAATTTTCCCTTTCAGTACTATCCTTGTCAGGTATTTGTATCAAATTAACTCTAGTCTCAGGGTAATTTCACTCATAAACATAGAAGCAAAAATAAGCAAAAAAAAAAATAAGCAATAAGCAATAAGCAAAAAAAAAAAAAAAATCCAGTAATATATAGACAGAGTTTACATAATGTCCAGCTTAGATTTATGCCAGGAACGCAAGGTTATTTTAACATTAATTACTAGAATATACTACATTAAAACTAAAGGGAAAAATCATATAACCATCTCAATAGATTCAGAAAAAATATTTCATAATTTTAATTAATTCTTAACTAGGAACAGAAGGAAACATCCTTTAGCTGATAACAGATGTCTATCAAACACTGATAGTAAATATAATACTCAATGGTGAAATGTTTTCCTTTAAGACAAAGATCAAATCTAGAATGACCAAGATCACCACTTCTATCAATATTTTGTTAAAGATTTTAAGCAGAAAGTTAAGAAAATGAAGCAAAAAATATAAAATTTGGAAATGAAGAAGTAAACAGTCATTTACAGATGATATGATGATTTACAGAGAATCAAAAAAAGCTCATAGGTAACTTAAAGAAATAATAAGAAAATTTAGTAGAGACCTATACATAACAATGATATGTAAAATCAATACATAAAATGATGTATATTTCTCTATTCCAGCAATAACAAAATGATATAAAAACATACCATTTAAACACTGAAAATATGTAATACCTATAAATAAATAACAAATGATGTGCAAAACTTCTATAGAGAATTATAAAACTTTACTGAGAAACTTTAAAGACCAAAATAAATGGTGAGAAATATCATGTTTATTTATTAGAAGGCTTAATATTTTAAAGATGTCAATTATTCCTCAATTTATGGACTCAATGCAATCCCAATCAGAATTCTAAAATGTTTTAGTTTAGTTTAATTCTGTTTATTGTGTTTGCTTTTGCTTGTCCTTTTTTGGTAGAACATGGTAACCTAATTTTACAATTTATATCAAAGTGCAAAGGGGCTAAAAACAGCCTTGGAATTAAAAAATAAACTGAGATAACTTGATCTACCAGTTATCAAATTTGCTATGAGTGGTAATGATTAAATTAATGTGGTACTGGTCCAGTGGTAGACAAACAGCAGTGGAACAAAATAGAAAACACAGAAGCAGACACGTGCATCAAAGAAACGTGATACATGATACAGATAGTCTAGCAGAATGGTAGAGAAAGGACAAACTTTTCAATAGATGAGACAACTAGGTGTCCCTACAGGGGAAGAACGAATGTTGACCTTTACTTTACATCACACACAAAATGTATAGGTGAAGTAATGACTTTACTGTAAGTGGCAAACCAGAGAGCTTTTAGAAGATAATCTAGTACAATATCCCCATGACCTTGGAAGGCAAAGGCATCTCTTAAAAAAAAATTAAAAGGGCAGAGCAATGAAGGGGGGAAAACAGAGGGGGAGACGAACCATGAGAGACTATGGACTCTGAGAAACAAACTGAGGGTTCTAGAGGGGAGGGGGGTGGGGGGATGGGTTAGCCTGGTGATGGGTATTAAAGAGGGCACGTACTGAATGGAGCACTGGGTGTTATACACAAACAATGAATCATGGAACACTACATCAAAAACTAATGATGTATGGTGATTAACATAACATAAAAAAAAAAAAGGCAGAGCAAAGACACAGAAAATGTTAAGTCTGGCTATCATGAATTAGTGTTGTTACTATAAGGAGAAGAAAATACTAGCCAATGAGCAGGAAAGATAGATGCAGCTTCCACAGCTACCAAGGATTTTAAGCTCAGAATATATAAAGAACTTCACAAGTCAGTAAGAAAATCTATTAGAAAAATGGGCAAAGACTCTGTACAGGCATGTTATAAATGGAGATTTCAAAATGGAGTATGTATATATAGCAAATGATATTCAGACTCATTTGACACCCAGATTGTCAAAACTGAAAATGTGTGATACCAAGTGTTAGAGGGATGTGCAACAATGGGAATTCTCATACTCTTCAGAAAAATAGTATAGACTTATCTACTAAAATTGAAGATAAACAGATTCTCTGGCCCAGCAATTCTACTTCTAGGTAATAACCTAGAGAAACTAGTGCATATATATGCCAGCAGACATACACAAAAATGTTCATAGTTACACTGTTTGATATAGCTATAAATGTGAAAATGCCCAAATATCAATCAATAACTGAATGGAAAAGTATATTGTGAGACACTCATATAATAGAATACCATAGAGTAATGAAGTCATAGCTACACACCAACATGGAAGAATCTTAAAAATACAATTTTATTTTATGTATTCTTGTTTTATTCTTTATGTGTTCAGAATGCGTGTGATATTTCTTAAGTTTTAAATGTTAGATTTAAAAACTGTGCCATTGAGTTTGGGAAAGCATCACTCCCCCGGCCTCACCCTGCTCTTGCCCTCACAGCCTGGGGCCCTGGGAGTGTTGGAGGGTGACTTTCCTCTAGCTGACAATACTCCAAAGAGGGGAGCCATAGCTATGGCAACAGTGAGACTCAAGTACCCTGAGATGGGCAAAGCAGTGAAGAAAAGAAATCTGTGGTTAGACACATGTGGACCATCCCTTCATGGCTATCAGAGCCACTATGGTGGGGGAACCTTCACAGATGGTGAGCTGAGGGCCCATGTCCCATTATCCTTTGTGATTTGAATGCTGAAAATGAAAAATGCAGTCACTTGGATTCTGGGACCCTTGAAACTAGCAGCACACTGGTTACAGATATTTTTTAAGTTTTGAAATAACCATTAATTTTTACCATAAGTAAACATTTTATAGTGAATATTCTAGGAAGTTATTATGTTTATGTGTATGAATCAGAAAATACAAATCCTTCCTGCTCAGTCAGATTACTTCTATTTACCTTGGTATATTTTTGACAAAAGTCCATGTCATTGTAGACAATGGACACCGGAGAAATGACATGAATCATTTACAAGGCGCCGAGTGTGGGTGTGGATGTGCATGTGAGTGCAAGGGAGCATGTCATCATTTATATGACTCCATACTACAGAAGGTCATTTACCTTATATGCCTCATCACTGACAGCTTTGATGTTGGCTTCTCTCCATCTTCCTGGTACTCCATCAATTACCTCACGATAATTCACATAATAGCCAGTAATTTCAGCCCCTCCAGTCTTATCTGGTTGCTTCCATCCAAGAACCATCGAGTCACGAAAACTTTCAAGACAAGTGATATCACAGGGAGGAGATGGTGCCGCTGTTGCAATATGAATAGCAAGTGAGTAGACAGAAATACATTTATGATTTTATGTACGTTAAGCTTGCTTCATTCGTGCCACGTGTGAGGGCCCTAGGGTCTTGCAGTATAAAACTAAAATGTGAGACTGATCTGTAACTTGGCACCCAGTTTGGTGTATGAGAAAAAAACCAACACACAGTGAAAAGTGTCCTACAATTATTATTCCACTGCCCCCCCCCCCACTTCCATGGAAGAACAATTTTAGAAATACCAGAAGCAAAATGGTGCAATATTCTGAAAAATGATTCTATTCCCCATAAGAAGAAATATTTTCCCCAATATATATATTTTTGTTTCTTTATGTGGTTTTGTTCTTATTTGCTCCTGGAAGAAAATGAAGTAATGTATATCAATTTCTGCCTCAATGTGCTTATGGAGAATTTCCATGTTATTTCCAAATGGTTAGCATTTCACCATTCAGGCATACATACTCTTGTGAGACCTTACAACTAAACAAGTTCTGTCTACACACAGAAAAAAATCTTATTTGGAGCTCAGCTAAATGCCACCTTAAAAAAAATTAAAAAAAAAAAAAAAAAAAAAAGGCAAAATCTGCCATGTGATTTTTTTCTCTTAGTATATAATATCTTTTGCTGCATTATTTTTAACCTGATATTGGACTATTACTCATGTAGTACAAAATACTATATAGCTGTCACTGTGGTTATTAGTTCCTAGCCAGAAAAATATCTGGAGGATATTTTAAAAGTCTTCCTTCATTCATGTGGCTTCTGATCAACTTTTTATCCAACTACTAAATTAGGGTTTTTGATAAAGAAAGAGAGGGTCTTGGGATGGCTGGGTGGCTCAGTCGTTAGGTCTGCCTTCGGCTCAGGTCATGATCCCAGGGTCCTGGGATCGAGCCCCGCATCGGGCTCCCTGCTCCGCGGGGAGCCTGCTTCTCCCTCTCGCACTCCCCCTGCTTGTGTTCCCTCTCTCTCTGTGTCTCTCTCCGTAAAATAAATAAATAAAATCTTAAAAAAAAAGAGAGAGAGGGTCAGATGGTGAAAAGAAATCCATCTAGATGTGCAATAACATCAAAGGGTTTTCTGAATATTTATTTGGATTACAGAAAAAAAAAGAACTATTTATTCTTATTCAAGTCTTAGAACAATAAAGACTTAAAAAATAAAATACATTTGTTTCTCCCTCCCCCTCACCAACCTCCTTCATTCTTTACTTAAAAAAAAAAAACAAAAAAACCCCCCAACTTTCCCTCTCTTACTCTTCCTATTACAGAGCAATACTGAATGTGGATTCTCTAATGAATATCCCATTTTGAGTTGAGGGGACAATAAAGGTTCAAAACAAAAGGGAAGTGACAGAAGCCGGGGGTGGAGTATCAGTACATGTTTATCATTTCATTTTTATTTGCTCAGAAAACACTGTCACCTAGAATATATAAGCCACAAGTACCAAATATCCTAATAAGAAAATTTTGAGCTTACCGATAAGTAGTCTTAAATAAATCAGTTCTGGGAATGTGATTCATATAGCACAGAATTTAGCTTTATGTGATTATGACACCCTGTTAAACTTTTCATGGCACCTCAAAGAGATAACGTTACTTATATTTATTTGAGTTAAATATAAAGGATAACTTGAAAACCTGAAGATGAACAATAGAAGTTAATAACTATGATCCTGATAAAATGTGACTTCTTTGTAGAATATTTTTCCTATACATTATTGAACATGAATATTTCAAAGGACCCCACATAGGCTGTGATTATCAAATTCTTCCTGCTCTCAGCTCTAATTTTCTTAGTGAAATGAGGCCAAAGGTAAGTCTGCCTGAGAAACCAAAAAGGACTCTATAACCAAATTATTTTAAATATTCTATTGTCATCAAGCACAGTGAAGTATATATAAAAGCCAAACTCATATAAAATTACTTTTACAACTCATTAGACAAAAGTATTGCAAATGGATAGCTGAAAACATGTCAAATGAAGAATAAACATAGATGAAAGTGAACACAGATGGAAGAATGTGATCTAGACAATGAGGTGAGGACACTGATGGCAACAGATGGAACAGTTGTACTCTTTCGACGCTCACCTATGTCCTTCTTCTTTTTCAGAGGGTCAGACTTACTTTTCCCCTTACCATCTGCCTTCCGTGGTGATGGGGTAAGCTCTTCCTGAACTGTTTCACTTACTTTACTCACTTCTGTTTGGCCCAGGTTGTGAGGGCTACTGGGTAGTGAAGGTTTGTTAAGTTTGCTACCAAGCAAAGCATCTTTCTTAAAGGTTGGCTGGGAGGCTTCATGCATGCCTCCCCTGGAGTCTGTTAGTCCACCAGGTGTATCATTCATTTCAGGCCACACATCTGAAGACACGCCTCCCCCTATAATCACCAAATAACAACAGAAACACTTTAAGCCCAGACACAGTATAAATTGCTCTTACTTAATAGAACAAAGGGAAAAACAGGACCACAAGCAGAACAAAAGTAATCTTAGTTTAATGGAAACCACTCAGATTGGCAAGAAATATGGAAAGCATACGTTTCACATAATTTACACCTAGGAAACAGTTCAACTTCTCCATATTCTGGGAAAAGAAGAAATGAGAACAGAAAACCACAGACAGAACAGGAATTGTTTTGATTTGCAGAACCCAAGTATATATAAGAAAAAAGCAAATCTCCGACATTTTTTGAAAGATATTAAGTCCTATTATTCAACAGAATGAGGGGAGGAAAGGATCATGAAGTGCACAAGGCATATATTAAAGATCCTGATTTTATAACAGAATTATGTACATTACTGAACTATTAATGGCCTGTACCTCCCAATCTCAAAAAACATGGTCACTATTGTCCATATTATAAGGAATATTAAAAAGTAATACGGCATGATAACCGAAGATAACTGGTATGAAATAATCTTTCCCTTCAAATATGGGTTACTCTATCACAGACTTCATTTTTGGTGCTCTGAACTACCTGGGTCCCTTCCCTACTTTATGTAAGATTGGGAGGCACATCATATACATACACACAATTACTTTGTTACCGGTTTTATTCTATTGGTTACTTTGAGAGCAGAGATGTAGCATATGATTAAGCAACCACATGTGTCTCGCACAAAATTTAGAGTTTATAAAAAGCATGTTAATGTGTTGTTAGTGAAAACAAGCCAGGCTTTGTCACAGGTGAAATGGCTTTTAGGTACAAAATATCTGTGTTATGGGTGATATACCACTTCAAGGAACCGGATGGCCCTCCACATTCCCAGGATGAGCATGAAGTTAGAATGGAGTTTCACACAGTGGGAAGTATCTGAGGAAACTCGGACTCATGAAGATGACAAGGCTATGGATGCACAGAATCTGATAAGTGATGAAGATCTGTAAAATGACGGCTATGGAAGGTTAGCTGTCACCTGGAGTCAGAGAAAATGATCATCTGAGGATGGAATCATCAAGCAATACTAGAAGCTTTAGACAATTTCTGGAGAGGATGGTATCTTCCTTTGTAACTTATAAAAATCCATTTTTAACTACCAAGTTACGCATAAGGAACTTACCAATAGCAGCTTTTACTTTAATCACTTCTGAATCCTGGGAATATTCACTAAGTCCTGCTGCATTCACTGCTCTGACCCGGAAGATATAACTCTGACCAGTCGCCAATCCATGGCAAGTAAATCTAAAAGGAAAGGAAGTTTTAGAAGTTTTTCCTAGGGGGAAAATTAGACAAGATGGTTTTAGCTTAACTGAATGATCTGGCTTTATAAAAACAATTCGTTTTCTAAAAGGAAGAAGATGTACAGAGATCAGGTAATGTATGTGCTTTAGACAAGAAGGCAGCTAATTAAGGCAATTTTCTAAACTCACTCCATCAAACAATGCAGAGTCCTGGCTTTCCCCTGAATAAGTACCTTAACTATTCCGAGCCTCTGGTGTGCACATCAGTAAAATGGGGCTAATAATGCCTCCATGATAATTTTTGCGTAAAGATTGGCCATAAAGTATTTAAAGTACCTATTTCAGGGCCTGGCATATAAGAGGCATTTAATAAATAATAGGTGGTATTAACACTGATAATGGCTATTTCAGGTATATACTTATGGCTGTAAGGCATTGGCTGCTCCTTGTTACAGAGGTCTAGTTACTGCTTCCCTGCATGTCAGGGAAGGTATAATTACTTGAGAAATTATACTAGAATCTGAAAATAGGATGAAATATGGATTACCATTTAGATGTAAGGATCCAGTAATGAGGTGTGAATCCATGGGCAGTTTCACACATAAAACAACCTCACTCCTTAATAGCTATTATGGCTATAAATAGCTGTTTCATGAATCACTGTAACATTTTAATCCATTCTGAAGACTATAACCAGAGGAAATAACAGGTCTGCTAATGACTCTATTACCATTAGTAATGTTGGAATATTTAACGAAGGCAGTCATAAATTAGGCCAATCCTTCAGATCAGCTCAGTTTGGCAAATATTTATTGAGCACTTCAGTGTTCCAGACACTGAGCTAGGTATTGTGGACACAAAGACAAATAAAAAAAATGGTGCCTGTCCCTGAGCAGCTCTTATCTGTTTGTGGAAAGGCAGACCCGGCCTAACCCTCTATAAATATTTCTAAATAGTCCCAGGAAAAGGCTGGGAACTTAACAATAAAAGTGAAATGAACAAATGGGCTAAATGAATCTCTTGCTTTCTCCCATTCATTGATTTGCCTCTAATCTCTCCTGTTCTGCAAAAGAAACAATTCATCCTATGGGGGTCCTTGGACTTTGACGTGGCCATGCCAGAAACTATCTAACAAGCCTGTTTGACAATTTGGGGGTGGGGGGGTTGGAATTCTCCAGATTGGTCATAAATCAAAGGAGACTCAGAGTTTGGTTGCAGGTCAGAATTCAACATCAACCTGCAAAGTTGGTTGATAAAATATTTGAAAGCAAGAAAAAAATAACCCTTTCCATATTAGAAACAGATATAAATAAGTGCCAAAGTATTCTGAACGTCCCTTTGTTGGTGTTATTTATGTCTCCTTAGCACTGAGTTTAACCATGTTCAGAATTTGTAAAATGTTGATGCTTTTTTCCTATTCACTTAAAATGCCTAGGGGAGCCTAGGTGGCTCAACTGGTTAAGCGTCCAACTCTTGATTTCAGCTCAGGTCATGATCTTTGTGAGATCGAGGCCGCTTAAGATTCTCTCTCTCCTTCTCCCCCTACCCTTCCACCACACCCTTCTCTAAAAAAATTAATTAAATAAATAAAATGCCTGGGTCCTTTATGTTAGCTAGAATCTATTGGATCCTTGAAATCTGGTATCACACTGAATATTAAAGACCAGAACAGAGGGGTAAAAAGGACAAACGGCATGAAGGAAAATAATCAGGAAAATACTATAAAATGAATTCATCAGAGCTGGCATTAATGTGTTTCTAAGTGTTTAAGATCACCAGTAAACCTTTTTTTCCAAATATATGGCAGTAGATTATGTTCAATTTTAAATTCATTTGGATATTTAAAGTATAATGTTTTTTTTAAAAAAAAAAAAAAACTCCCTCCATTGGATGTTTGTGCTGCTATATGGGACCATGGTTGCATTTTCTTTTTGTGTGGTTGGGCGGGGAGGATCATAATTTTATTATAAATTAAAAAGTAATTTTTTTAAAAGACTTTATTTATTTTTATTTATTTATTTGACAGAGAGAGAGACAGCTAGAGAGGGAACACAAGCAGGGGGAGTGGGAGAGGGAGAAGCAGGCTCCCGGCTGAGCAGGGAGCCCGATGCGGGGCTCGATCCCAGGACCCTGGGATCATGACCCGAGCCGAAGGCAGACGCTTAACGACTGAGCCACCCAGGCGCCCCTTAAAAAGTAATTTTTTAATTTTTAATTTTTTTATTATGTTCAGTTAGCCAACATATAGTATATCATTAGTTTTTGATGTAGTGCTCAACGATTCATTTGCTGTGCATTTCCTCTTCATAGCCTCCGTGTTCTAGAGTCAGAAGGCTCCCCACAGCAGCCCCCACCCCAACATTGTGGTTACCGTGGACCCTTCACAGGGTTGTTGTTGCAGGGCTCCCACTTGCCAGAGCCAACAACACTTGACTCTATGTAGTACCCGACCAGCTCTTTAGCATCTTTGGATTCCTCCCATGAAACTATCACTGACGTGTCTGTATTTCTGCTCGGGATGATTTTGCCTGGGGGCTTGGGGATATCTGACAAAGGAGGAAAATGATGATCAAACTCAGGGTGGTTTTAAAAAATGCATTCTTATCACATATGAACAAACACACACATATATAAATTTTATATAAGTAATCATGTCGAACATACAGTCACTTTATTTAAATTTGTTAAAGTGGAAAATTTTAAAATACGTATGTTAGTTTGGGGGCATAACGATACACTAAATACTCCAGGAAAAAAATACATTAGCAATACTGTTGAAACTCCTGGAGAAGTTTACTTTTCATAACTTCATAACTCATAATAATGAATTTTTAAAACGTATCAGTCAGGTAGAGTTGTCAATTACATTTATAATGTGAAAGAAGGATGCCACCACTTTTACTTCTGGATAGATACATTCTAATGAGATTCTTGCTTTGGAATTTTTTCTTAAATTGAAGTAAAATCAGTTTACAGTTGTTCAACCAAACTCTTTACTCACCAAGTTTGTCCCCTACCACGGTCACTTCGGTTGCCTCTGAGGGCTCACCAACTCCTGCTGAGTTAGAACAGCGGACGCGGAAACGGTAGGATTTCCCTTCAGCCAGGTCGAACAGAGCAAAGCGGGGAGACTTCACGGGGAGCTCTGTGTTCACCCGCTGCCAGTTTTCTGTTCCTGCGTCACACTGCAGCCCAAACAGAGAGACCCATTCACAGTAGGGCAAGAATAGATGGGGACTCTGAGCCAGGCAACTAGCAATCTTATTTATCAGTCAGCAACTACTTACCTGTTTTGAGTTGAACTGGAGAAGAGATTTGGAGGAAATTAGGGATGAAGCATCTATAGTCCAGAGGATTATCAAAATCACATATGGCTTCAGATTGTTTGACAAATATGCTACTTTAATACTTCACTAACTTATTAACTAAAGATCATCGATCTACTTATAAAAGACTTTATTTTGAAGGCAGTTTGGGGTCAGATACTTTTCTAATTCTTAGGGTAGGTAAGTAGATTTACTATGCTATATAAAATACTTAAATTTTCATTGTTATAAACTGTGTTATTTTAATTGAGTGTTATTTAATGACTCATAATCTCATTCAGGTCTGTACTCAAACACCACTTCCTCAAAAAGG
This sequence comes from Neomonachus schauinslandi, assembly GCF_002201575.2. NCBI lineage: Eukaryota > Metazoa > Chordata > Mammalia > Carnivora > Phocidae > Neomonachus > Neomonachus schauinslandi. The sequence continues at coordinate 52,655,835 of NC_058416.1, forward strand.
CCTTCTTGATCATCCCCTCCCTATTCTATCAAAGAATCTAAAAGAGTTCCTCGCTCCTTTCTCATCACTTTCTATCCCTTACCCTGCTTTATTTTTTTCAAAACACTTAACTGTATTTGAAATTAAGTTGTTTATTTGTCATCTCCTCCATTGGAAAGTAAATTTCAATGAAATGAGTTCAGGGAGTTGTCTTGTTCACTGCTATACCCCAGAGCCTAGAATTGTATCTGGCACATAGTAGATAATCAACAATTGGTTTTTTTCTGAATGAATGAATTGTTTTGAATTCTGAATGAAGGAAGGAAGGAAGTTAATGAAAGTTAAAGAGGTTCTTTTTTTCTTCCCCATATTTTATTTTATTTTAAAGATTTTATTTATTTATTTGACACACAGAGAGAAAGCACAAGTAGGCAGAGAGGCAGGCAGAGAGAGAGGGAGAAGCAGGCTCTCCACTGAGAGGGAGCCGGACGTGGGGCTCGATCCCGGGACCCAGGGATCATGACCTGAGCCGAAGGCAGCCGCTTAACCGACTGAGCCACCCAGGCGCCCCTCTTCCCCATATTTTAGAATAAATGATGGGGTAAACTAAATTCAAAGCAATTCTGTTCTTAGAACTAAAATGATCTAGAATTACTCTGATATCCTTGAAAGGATGTGGTGTCGATTTGCACTTTGTAGAGAATATAGTGAGAAAACTATGATTAGTCTTCAGTAATCCTTTATCCCGCCTATTTGAACTCTCAATTCTGCCCCAAGGTCAGTAGAAGTGATTTTGCTTCGGAACTTCTGAACATTTTCAAGAGACTTTTCTAGAAATCCAAACCTTGTGATACAGTGACCAGCTGTCAAGGATGATACGCTGTTGGGACTATAAGAATACTGATATATCGCTTGGCGTAATCTTCATTGACTTGAAATGGAAGGCAATGTGGTATGGTGCAAAGGACCCAGAGGCATTCATTGCGATCCTAGCTTTGTTAATAACAAGATATGTGACCTTGGGAAAGTCATGTGAGTATTCTTTGGTCTCAGTTTCATCATTTGTAAAAAAAGCAAATGTGACAAGGTAACCTCTAAAGCCCTTGTAGAATCTTTCATGATTGTGTCATTGTGTGTGGGAGGGTGGAGAGGATAAATTCCCCCTAAACAGTCAATCTGCTGCTAACTGAGGGATAAAATTCTCCCAGATCTTTAATCCTTTAGTTTATGGCTTTGATTCATTTTGACATTTTCTCCACTGGGGAACATATAACAATTACCATTTGTTCTTTCATAATAAAAATAATAGCTGCCTTTCACTATGCTAAGAGCTTTATGCCATTGTAACTCTTTAATCCTCTCAACTATGCTCTGAACTGTAAGTATTGTGGGGGTAGCACTGTGTGATTATCCAAGTTTTCCAGAGAAGGCAGGCTTGGGAAGGTTGAAATGCAATGATGTATACTAGTTGGATACAATATATGAAAACTGAGCCAGACTGCCCAGGTTCAAATCCTAGCTCTGTCTCTTACTAACTGCAAATTCTATGCCCCATCGATGCCTTCTATTAAATGTCAACAATTTCAGGGCTCACAGACACGGTGTAACTGGAAGTAAGCAGTAGCCAAGACAGGCAAGTTTGTGCTTTATGTGTGTGCAATTTCTGGTAACAAGTTCTGTAAAGAAGTGCAAGCTCAAGGGTTACTGAAGAAGCAGCATTCCCACAGGCATGAGCATTCTGGGGATGAAAACGCACTGCAGGACAAGAGCATGTGAAACACTGCCCTTTAGAAAGGTCAACATGTTAGAAGAGGCTCATCAGAAATAACCTGAGATTCAGCTGAGTAGAACGGTTTGACGTCTGGAGAGTTCTTCTGTAAATGTGCCCTAGTCTCTGGGCATGTTCTGCTCCCCCAATATGTCAACATCCTGGGCCTTTTGTATATGTCAGCGGTGCCTACAGAGGCCTCTCTACTCAGAGTGCACTCATACATGTTCCCTCTGTTCCATACTAATAGGTTCGCTGGTGGAAGAACACTTAAATTTTTAATCACAGACTCATATGCATTTAGGTCTAGGGAAGTGATAGATTTTCCTGGAGAAATTAGAGTTTATGTGACCAGAGGAAATGTTCAACAGAAGCCAAAGTTAACTCATCTGAAGAAAATGCCTCAGTGGTAGGTTGTTACTATGTCACTACTGTAGGAAAGATGGTAATTATTGTCACAGAGCTTATTCAGAACTCTTTTCCTGCGGAGCATTTCAAAAAGATTCAGTGAAGGGTATGAATTAAGCACACCAGGAAATAAACATTTTCCACTCTAGTCTTGCCCCCTATTAAAAAAAAATAGAAAAAAAAATTTTAAATCAGAAATGCTACTCAAGTTATACTTAATTTGAGGCTAACATCTAGAAAATACACAAATTAATACCAATAAAAACTTCTAATATTATTTTGGTAAAATCAGACTCTTTTGAAAGATGCCCATATTGCATGTTAAAGAGACAATCCATTTATTGTTACCAATTTGCTAGGGATAAGAAGTGAGGCATGCTCCTCAAAGACAGGAGCTAAATGTCTTTATCAAGGAAATAAATTAATAAATTTATTAATTAAGATAGGAAAGCCACAGATCCTAGCAGTTTTAGTGCTAGTATAATTTTCTCTGATGATCTGAAATGACTAAAAGGCCATAGTGATAGTTGCCTTTGGTTTTATGTTGTCACCTAATTTGCAGATGTTTGCATTTTTGTACACACCTATATATCTATGATATCTATTCTCTTGTAATAATTGTCAGGGAAGGTGACCTAATAGGTGTTCTGAAATTGAATGATCAGAATAGCATTAAGGATGAAAGAGAAAAGCTCTCAGGAAAACTAACCAAGCTACATAATATTTTTGCCAAATAAAGACGTTTTCTATAATTTTGCTATGAAAGTAAAATGTAAATGATAACTTATCGTGTTATCACAAAATTTTATAAAAACAAAATACACAAAAGAGTACAGCCAATTGTTTCATTCACTGTTCTTAAAAAAAATGGTGCATTAAAAATAAATAAATAAATAAAATGGTGCATGGCTGCCAATAAAAATGTAAACATTCTCACAGATAACATAAAATAAACTTACTTTTGTTTCATTTTTTCCAATTACATCTTAATCAAAACTTTAACAAATGGATTTTGAACCTCATTTTAAGCAAATTCTCTTTAAATGCCCTTTTCCTGTAGCAAGTATGCCTTACCTAGCAGGTGTTCCTCCTATATGTCTGCACTTGCAACTGGGCACTTCCCCCAAATAACATCCTTTCCAGGTCTTGGCTCCTCTCCATTTTCTGGGTAGAAATACTTACCACAACCACCTTCAAATATAGGTATGTGATGGAGTCACATATAATTCTCATCATCCCACCCATTTTAGGCCTTCATTATATGCTGCCCTCTCTAACATAATTACAATAAAATTGTAAGATATTTGAGGGCAAGAACTAGCCAGTATCTCATGCTGTTTGTAATTCCTGACCCTACCCTACTATCTACACTTGAGTAGTACTAGCCGAGTGTGCGGCAGCATGTAAGGACTTTCTCTCTTTAACTCTCTGGCTATTTGACAGGATTCTGAAAGTACTGTAACTTTTATTCCTCTAGCTCATCTACCCTCATCAATGTTCATTTCTGACTGTATGAGACAAGTTGTAGAGAGATGAAAAGCCATTACTAGAGCAAGGAAAACAGAGAAAGTGTCTAGAAAACAGTGCCATATGAACAATCTAGTTTCAGGAACATTTCTCTGCTTAAAAGGGTTTTAATTTGGGGTCTTCGGACCTCTTAGAAGTCTATGGGTGAGCTCCAGGGATCCATAAACCCCCTGAACTTTCAGGCAAAGTTCTATGTGATATACATATTTTGGTGAGGACTGTTTATAGTTTATAAGGGTTTAAAGAGGTCAGGACACAATGGAAATGTAATCTCTATTTCTTTAAAGAAATCTTTAAGAAGAGGCCTGAGGTAATAATGTCGATCCCAGAGTCTTACCTTTTCCACAAAGTACAGAATGCCCTCATGGCCACGCTGGCCAGGAGGCTTCCAACTTAGCACCACATAGCTCCGGGTAGCCTCTGTGACTGAGAGGTCTGTGGGGGGCCCGGGAATAATACCCTCTGAAAAACAACAAGGAAAAGTGAAAAGCACATGCTCTGGGAAGCCCAGCATATGCCAAGAGTCATAGATGTTTCTCTCCCACTGGAGCAAGAGTTAATTACTGCTCCACAGTATAAAGAAGTACCTCATCTCTGAAATTCTTCCTAAAACATTCATTCATTCATTCAAAGCCACAATTTTACTTTCTTTGCTTGGCAATTTTGATTTTCTTACTGGTCCTAAAAAACAGTAATGATATAAGTTATACTTTCTGTATATCCTATATCAGCTTTTTATAGAATATCTTTTCAAGGATGTTTAGATAGCAAACAAACTTGGAATATAAAGACAGTATATTCTCTAGGGCAGAAAGTTGATTTGTTTTCTCACCAGGATAGTAAAGATAATGTCCTTCTTCAGAGAAAGCTTGGGTAGATTTGCTGGCAGCCCCTTTTATAAGTACAAGTCAGATGTAACACATATCCTGTGTGTACAGCATCCATCTGTGCTGCTCCCTACCGCACTGTGGAACTTGGCGGGGGGACAATGCAAAGGAAAGTAATGAGAACATGAAGTTCATGCTGTCTAATTGTGCTGTGAGTAATAGAGTCCTTTGTCTCCCCCTAGGAATCTCTTATCTTTTGCCAGCATCTATGAAACTGTGGTATGAAACATTAGTTTCTAAGCAGGGTAAAATTTTAGACCCTCCGCAGTTCCTGACATCAGCCTGACCCTTCCACATCAAATAACTAAAATACCAAGCAAAATACATGAAACAACTATTTACAGACATTGGATATTACTGGCTTAGGACAATGATTCCTGATAGAAGAGAAACAAATTAGGTGAGCCCTACCATTGTCCTGGCTTATTGTCTGGAGAGAATTTCAAGACAGCAGCTCAGGAAGAACAACCCAGGTAGAGCCTGGCAGTCTCCCCAGGTGGAGGAGAAGAAGCTGGAATTCCAGGAAGGACAAGGTATCTACAGATAGAGTCACAAGGATGAATACTGGAGGAAAGGGCTGCATGGAGAGGGAGGCTTCAGAGATTTTCAGAGGGTCCCTCTGGAGTGCTCACCTGAGTATTGATCAGCACATCAATGCGAGGAAACCACCTGAGACGGGGGGAAAACCCACACAAGAGAATTGGAGAGAATAATCCTCAAACCCTCATAGGGCCTGGGAGAGTCCATATTCCCACCAGTCAAAGCGGAAATCTCCTAATTCACAGGCATCTGGTAGAGTACTACTCAGAAGGCTATTTCCTCTGTAGCATGGCCAAATTATCCCTAGACTAAAGTCTGTTCCGATTTCACTTAACAAAAGCAAGCCTTGAAAGATCAAATCATTTCCCCAGAACAAAGCTCAAGAGCATTTATAAAAATACAAAAATATCCAGCACCAAACAATGTAAATTCAAAATGTCTGGCATCTCATGAAAGGTTATTAAGTATGCAAAGAAGCAAGAAAATACAGCCCTTTCTGAGGAGAAAAATCAATCAACAAAAACAAAACCAAAAATGTCACAGATTATAGAATTAGCCAACAAGGATATAAAAACAGTTATTGTAAAAATATTCCATATGTTCAAGAAGGTAAAGATTAAACATGTTAAATAAAGACATGGAAAATATAAAAAATAATACAAATTGTTCTCGACTTCTACAGATGGAAATTACAAAGTCTGAAATGAAAACAAAACAAAACAAAACCCACACACTGACTGGAATTCACAGCAAGTTAGACACTGAAGAAGACAAGGATAGTAAAATTATGACACAGTGGCAGAAAGTGTCTGAAATGAAACACAGAAAGCAAAAAGACTGAAAGGGAAAATGAACACAGCATCAGTGATCTGTGGTTTCAAGTGGCATGTAATTGGAGTTCCTGAAGTACAGCAGAGAGAAGGGGATACAGAAAAAAAATGTTTAAAGAAACAATGGTGGGGCGCCTGGGTGGCTCAGTCGTTAAGCGTCTGCCTTCGGCTCAGGTCCTGATCCCAGGGTCCTGGGATCGAGCCCCGCATCGGGCTCCCTGCTCCGCGGGAAGCCTGCTTCTCCCTCTCCCACTCCCCCTGCTTGTGTTCCCTCTCTCGCTGTATCTCTCTCTGTCAAATAAACAAAATCTTTAAAAAAAAGAAAAAAAGAAAAAAAGAAACAATGGTGAAGAATTTTCCAAGGCTGATGAAAATTGTAAACTCACAGATCCAAGGAACTTGTACACCCCAAGCTCAAGACACATGAAGGAAACAACACAAATGCATATCACAAACAAATTTCTCAATCCAATGATAAAAAGAACCTGTTAAAAGCAGGTAGAGAGAAAAAGATACATACTGAGGGACAAAAATAAGAATAACGATAGTCATTCTTATAGTGCAGATATGCGCTACAGTGGATCATCCTTTCTAAAGTACTGAAAGAAAAACTGTCAATCTGGAATTCTATAACCGGTGAACATCTATTTCAAAAATGAAGATGAAATACAGACTGTCTTAGACATACAAAAAATAAAATAATTCACAATCAGCAGGACTGCACTGCAAGAAATATTAAAGGAAATGCTTCAGGTACTAAGAAAATGATACCAGATGAAAATCCAGATCTACACAAAGAAATGAAGAACAACAGAAACGATAAAAATGTGAGAGAATATTGAAAAGTTTTTTCTTCCTTTTAAATTTCTTTGGAAGATAAGTGACTATTTGAACTAAAACAATAACATTGTATTGTGCAATTTGTAATATATACACAAATAAAATCCATGAAATAACAGCACCAAGGCTTGAAAGGGGAAATGGAGTAACACTGTTTTAAGTTCTTACATTATACATGAAGTAGTATAATCTTATTTGAAGGAGGTGGTGAGAAGATGTGTATTAAAATTCTAAACTACTATAATGCAAAACAAAGAATTATAGGTGATAAGATAAAATAGCTAAAATGGAATAATAAAAAAATACTCAATCCAAAAGAAAGTAGAAAAAAAGGAGAAGGGAAACAAACAGGTAGATTGGTAGAAAACAAATAGCAAGATGGTAGATTTAAATCCAACCATATCAATAATCACACAAAATGTAAATTGTTCAAACACTCCAATAAAAAGGCAAAGATTACCCAACTGGATGAAAAATCAAGACCTAACTATATGCTGCCTACAAGAAATACAATTTAAATATAAAGACACATGTAGGTCAAAAGTAAAAGGATGGAAAGCATATACTATGCTAACACTAATTTAAAAAAAACCTGGAATGATTATATTAGTATCAGACAAAGTAGATTTCTGAGCAAAAAAACATTACCATGGATAAAGAGTGTCACTTTATAATAACAAAGTGGTCAATTCATAAGAAGATATAACAATTAAAATGTTTATGCATGTAATAACGAAGCCTCAAACAATATGAAGCAAAACACGGTAGAACTACAAGAAGAAAAAAAATAAATCTACCGTTTGGTCAGAGATTTCAACACTACTCTATCAACTGATAGAACAAGAAGATAGGATATATAACACTCAGTTGAAGTCCCAGTAGGGTTTTTATAGAAATTAATAAGCTAATCTTAAAATTTATGTGGAAATGCAAAGGCAGAATAGCCAAAATGGCTTTGGGGGAAAAATAGAGGACTAATATTACCTAATTTCAAAACTATGAAGCTTTTTAAAATTTTTATTTATTTATTTATTTATTTATTTATTTATTTATTTATTTTAGACTCGGAAGCTTTAAAACAACAACAACCTAAAGCTACAGTAATCAAGATAGTGTTGTTGGTATAGAGAAAATAAAATTGATCAATAGAGATTCCAGATAGATCCACAAATATGCAACCAATTGATTCTGCCAATGGTGCCAAGGCAATTCAATGGAAAAAGGATAACTTTTGAACTGTTTACTGAAATAATTGGATAGCCGTATGCAAAATGATCATGATAACAATAAAACTTAGACCCTTACTTCACACAATATAGAAAAATTTAATTTAAAATGGAGCATATGGGGCGCCTGGGTGGCTCAGACGGTTAAGCGTCTGCCTTCGGCTCAGGTCATGATCCCAGGGTCCTGGGATCGAGTCCCGCATCGGGCTCCCTGCTCTTTGGGAGCCTGCTTCTCCCTCTGCTTCTCTCTCTCTCTGTCTCTCATGAATAAATATATAAAATCTTTAAAAATAATAATAAAATAAAACGGAGCATATAGATTGAAATCTAAGAGCTAATGCTACAACATTTCTAGGAAAAATATCTAAGTAAACTTGATTTGGCAAAGATTCAAATTTGAGGCAAAAATGACAATATACACATAAAAAGATGTCCAACAATATTAGGGAAATGCAAATTAAAACCACTATGCTCCCATTATGAAATACCATTACTGGTGACAATGTGGAGCAACTGGAACTCATATACTACTGATGGGAATATAAAATGGTACAAATATCTTGGAAACAGTTGGCAGTTTCTTTAAAAATTAAACTTACACCAAAAAAAAAAAAATTAAACATACACCTACCACATGACCTATCTGTCCAACTCCTAGGTATTTATCCAAGAGAAATGAAAAGCATATGTCCATACAAACACTTAACAAGGATGTTCATAGAGGCTTTTGACAGTAAATGAATAAAAAATTGAAATGAACCGATACATATATCAACATGAATAAATCTCAAAATAATTATGCTGAGTGAAGAAAACCAGAGAAAAATGAGTATGATACCATTTATCTAAGAGTGTGGAAAATGCAAACTAGAGTGACAGAAAGCAGATCAGTGAAGGCCTGGAGATGGGCAGAGGTAGGAGAAAGAAATTACAAAGGGGCATGAGGAAATTTTAGAGGTGGTGGATATGTTCATTATTTTGATCATGGTGACAGTTTCACAGGTGTATATACATGGAGAATTTGTCAAATTGTACATTTTACAGGTATCAGTTTACTCGATGTCAATTGCACCTCAATAAACCTTCTTTTTTTTTTTTTAAAGATTTTATTTATTTATTTGAGAGAGAGAGAATGAGAGACAGCATGAGAGGGAGGAGGGTCAGAGGGAGAAGCAGACTCCCCGCCAAGCAGGGAGCCCGATGCGGGACTCGATCCCGGGACTCCAGGATCACGACCTGAGCCGAAGGCAGTCGCTTAACCAACTGAGCCACCCAGGCGCCCCTAAACCTTCTTTTTAAAAACAGTGATTCTCTAAAAATATAAGCTACTTTATGATCTCCAAATATTTCAGAATGTTCTTTCTGAAACATCTTAAATAATATACACTGTACCCTCTGTAATAAAGGCTAAACCACATGGCAAAACACTGGCAACAGTATCTGGGGAAAACTGAGCTTTTACCTGTAGGTTCCTCTTCAGTGACAATGATCTGCCCAGTCCAGGGTGCTGAAGGGCGGCCTGAGCAAAGATAAATGTAAAAATCACAAAACTCATAAATGCGGTTTCAATTGCACTCATAAACTGGCCATAATAGTCACAAATTGGTTTGATACTAGTTTATTACATATTTTCCTAATGAATCTTACTGAGCATATATATGGTGTTGTGTCTTCAAGGGACCCACAATCTTACAGAGCACAGAGCCCACCTAGTTGGAGTCAATATTTCTGGAATTATACTTTCACAAGCAAGGTAAATAACCTATGTTCATTTACTGTTCAATACAGATTTCTGGAAACATGTAAGTTCTCTCATCTCTTCTTAAGAGATAGCATGTATTTGGTGGAAATGTTTCTGGAACAATTACAAGTCCAGTAGTTATTTATCTGCATTAATGAAGCCAAAAGAGGAGGGGGGGAGGCTAATCCTACAGTACAGTTCAATGAAAGCAATTTCTTTCCATTGTATTTTGAAAAGTGTTATCTACAAAGGAAACCAGTTTAGATCTGGAGTAAGGAAAATGGGTGACATGGGCAGGAAAAGAGGAAAATCCATTTAAATTCATTTCATTCATTCATTCATTGAAGAGGAAATTCATTTCTGTGTTCCCACAAGTAACAGAAAGAGAGAATGGTTCAACTCCTGCTTTATCAACAGATTTTCACCATAGCTTGTACAAAACCAGAAAGAGGATATGAAAGATAACCTATTTTCAATTCAAATCTTACTTTCACTGGAATTTATAAAAGAGGAGTAAATGAAAATATGAACTGGAATTAGGAAAGAGGTAGGGAAGTCAGATAGTAGGCGAAAAATAATCAGAGGGCAATCAAGGAGCTTGATTAGAAAAAGTCTCCAGAGAAAAGGTATTTTACTTAGCTTTTTATGATGCCATACATGTACCTAAGTAAAGAATAACACTGCAAATACGACATAGACCAGTAGTCCTCAACTAGGATAATTTTGCCCCTCAGGGACATTTGCTAATGTTGGAAACAATTTTGATTGTCACAACGGGAGGAGGGGCATTACTGGAATCTAGTGGGTACAGGCCAGGAATGCTGCTTAGCATCCTACAATGCACAGGACAGCCCCCTATGACAAATAATTACCTGGCCTAAAATGTCTTAATAGGGTCAAGTTTGAAAAATCTGGTATAGTCTGAAGTGTTAATTTCCAACAATCTTTTAATGTCATTTTATGATCCCTATTACTGAGGATGCATATGGGTTCCCACGAAACAAATGCAGGGCATAATTCATGTACCATGGTTTTGACATTGAGACTTGGAGTTTAAATACATGAAAAGATTATTTTTGATTGTCTAATATGGTAACTCAAGTATAGAGACATAAGGTTGTAAATGTATTTTTTCTTTGATATAAAGAAACTCACTGTGTTGAGTATTAATGCTCTAAGGGGCAAATTCTAGGTTAAGAAATTTACCTTATAATTTTAAGAATTAAAAGAAAAGTATATTTGGAATGTGCTAATAAAATGAATAAAAATGCTTCCCAGGCTTTTATCACATTTCATTTCAAACAGAATGCCCAGAACTCAGTTTAACAAGGGAAAGTTTTCTGAATCAAATAAAAATAAGACAAAAAATAAAGCCCTTAGTGAAGACATAAGTCTAAAAACAAATTGGTTTTGGTTTTGTTTTTTTTTCCCTAGGATTTTCTGATAAAGGATTTCCTATTCTCTTCTCCCTCTAGTGGAAGGGGGAGGAATAACCTTGCAATGAGATCTAGTGTAGATACTAAAAAAAAAAAAAAAAAGGTTCAAGATCCTGAAAATTGAAAGACGCTTACTTTTTTTTTTTTTTTCTATTTTTGAAAGATGCTTACTTTTAAGTCTAGCTTTCTCAGCTGGATCTAGAGCAGCCACAGGCTCAGAAACTCTAGATGGTAGACCTATTCCATTTTTATTCACAGCTCGAACTCGGAATATGTAAGAACGACCTTCTATCAATCCAGTAACTGGAAAACGAGCAAACTTCACAGGTGTATCATTGCATTGAGACCAGCTATCTGTGCCCACCTCACACCTGAGGGAAAGAGAATGATCAGAAAGAATATTAAAACAAGTATGACTAAATTAATAGCTCCAAAGCTGCAAACCCACCCAATTGCTTCAGATCTCCCTATAACCTACCCAGCTCAAGTGTGGTTCAGTAGTTACTTAACTGCACGCACTTAGTTCCACTCAATTGCAGTGTGTATTCTTTAATAATAAAAATGCCTCAGATCCTTCCTAAACATGCATACTTCCTTTAAACTCCCTAAAAGCAAGCAGCTGAGGGGCTTTGTGTGCTAAGCAGAAGAACTTTGGGGGAAAAACAGACACAACAATAGGTAGGTTTGTACAATCTATACACTGGAGAGACTGAGGGGGAGATCCCCCAAACATCTTCCTGGCTGACATCTTCAATTCTACCATTGGTGACTTCTTTGTCTTCTTTATGCATTTTCTTTTAAAAATAAAACTACTGTTTGAGAAAGTTAATACCTTAAATATACCTATTTATACTGTAGTTTGGAAAGAGTGTACTTTTTTTTCTTAAGTAATCTCTACACCCAATGTGGGGCTCAAACTCACAACCCTGAGATCGAGAGCTGCACGCTCTAGGATTGAGCCAGCCAGTCACCCCTGGAAAGAGCCCGCTTGATGATCATTACATTCTGTGTGGGTAGAAGGGTGAGGAGAGTATTGTAACATATGTGTTTCTAAACAGATGAGATTGGTGAGATGCAGGGAAACTCTCAGGCCTGGCAGGGAGAGATTACGTGCTTGAACCTCTGATTTCTAACAAGGTGCTTTTACAGCAGTTGGTGTCTGGGATGGAGTGGTCACATCCTGGGAGACATAGATGGCAGTTCATATTATGCTATTGGCCTGATCGACAGGGGTTAATGGCTCTCAGTGTGTGATTAAATTACACAGCATTAGGATTAAGTAACTCATCAGTTTTCATGAGCAGAGCACTGAACTTTTAGTTTATGTCACTTTGCCAACATGGCTCCATGTCTAAAATGTCTAATTCCCAAATAATTTGCATGGGGGAGGGGGTTCCAATGGCAGTGCAAACGTAGTCAGGGCAAGAGGTTTCTCTGCTTCCTCAGCCTCACCCTTCCATTCTTTGATATAGATAATAGCATTTCCTCAACCTTATGTAAAGTGCTATGAAATATGGCTTCAATCCCTGCCTGCCACCCTTAAATCTCGTCTTTGTAGAAATTCTGGAGCTGCTATGGGTAGGGTTTGGGAGGGAGCCGAGAGGCCTAGGACATTTCTTCAAACTGCCCCTGTCTCCAGAGATTCTTCCTCTCTCCCTATGCAGATGCTGTCATGGGGACCCAGTGATACAACAGTGTGCTTCCCAACCCTCATGTGGGCAGAAAGAAAGGCGGAAAGCAGCTGCTCTGGAGATGTCTACAGCATGTTGGAGCAGAAAGAACACAAATATATGGCCAGGCTGATATTTGAATTCTAGTTCTGCTACTTACTACCTGTGCGAATTTAGGCAACTTAGTGTTTTCTCACTAGCATGTGGCTTTGGGCCAGCAACTGTTTCCTACTTGTAATAAGTATCTAACTTTCAAATGGCGGTTATAGTTAATGGTTAATATATGTGATGTATTTAGAACAGTGCCGTGCACATAGGCAATGTTTAATAAATATCAGCCGCAATACGGTTATTTTTATTATGACTAAGCAAAATGTACTTCTGATTGTCCCTGGTCTTAACACTGATTAAGTTTGCAAATCCCTTGGAAATCTGCCAAAGACAATAAAGCAGTCTGTAAGGATGAAAAAGAATCTACCAAAAACTTCACAGTTCATCATTACTAAATGACAAAGTAATGTGGAAATATTTAGTATATGGTTAAATAGTATATGACTTATTATAAATATTTCTCTGGATGGTATTGAGCCCAATGGGCATATATTTACTTATTACCATAAATATTTGGTTTAAGACACCTTGGTACAAACCTGTTGTACCACAGTGGCACAGATTATATGTCCTTAGTGGTTTCCACAATTAGATTCTATTACTAAAAAATGGAAAGAGAATTGTAGCAACTATTTGAATAGAAACTAAGTCAGATAATAATGTATTTAGGTTGATAATCTAAATTTGTTGTCTGTATTGTCCAAACTCACTGGATAATTAATGTGTAAGACCCAGTTACTATAAATATCAGAGGTTCTAAGTTTTGGAGATTGTAAATTGCAAAAACTTGTAGAAAGAACATAATTTAATACTATTGATATTTGTTATTTCTTTGTTTAACTTGAAACCACATCCTGTGAAATAAATAAGATTTTGTTAGTATTCCTAAAGTATTATTCTTTAGGTATTTAATATTTTAAAATTACTGACTTACTAGGGATGTGGACATTAAATATATTGGACCCTCTATAAGGTCTACAAATTTATAGCATTCTTGCCAAATTAGTGACTTCCATTGGTAGTCAAGTTCAAAAATTATCTTTGAAATTTAGGTCAATAGATAGGGGTGTGAGTGTGAGAGAGAGAGAGAGAGAAAGAGACAGACAGACAGACATAGAGAGAGAGAAAGAGAAAGAGAGAGAGGAGACCAGAAAAGAAATATTTCACGTAGAAATGGTGGGAGAAATCAAGCATGCCTCTCTATGGCCAAATCACTTGAACTGAAACTAAACTAAGTACTAACTTATCAATAAAATATCCCAGAATAGGACTCCCTCCATCCACAGCTGGCTGTTTCCAAGAGATGATGATATAATCTTTGTTGGCATCTAAGCACACCACATCCAAGGCAGAGGCTGGAGCTCCTTCAATCTCTGCATCAGCGTCTGTGGAGATAAAGAAGGATCCCTTTAAGCCTCTCAGACAAGAGCCATCAGAGTCTGGCAGTCTCGGACTCAGTGCACACATTTCTTACCACACGCATAGTGGCTGCATCTTTGGCCCAAACAGAGCGAGTTCCGATCTTAGAATTTGCTGACCAACATGAAAATCTGTGCTTTTCATCATCAGTACAAAGAACATTATGTTAGAAAGGGCTATAAAAAGGACTCATGACCTTTGCCTCATGGCCTTCGCCTGCCCAAAATGTCCTAAAGGAAAATAAATATGGGGTGCCTGGGTGGCTCAGTCAGTTAAGCGTCTGCCTTCGGCCCAGGTCACCATCCCAAGGGTCCTGGGATCGAGTCCCATGTCGGGCTCCCTGCTCAGTGGGGAGCCTGCTTCTCCCTCTCCCTCTGCTGCTCCCCCTGCTTGTGCTCTCTCTTTCTCTGTCAAATATAAACAAAATCTTCTAAAAAAATAAAAAATAAAGGAAAATAAATATGGAGATGTCAGGAATCGCTATCAGAAAAGTCCAAGGGAAGCTGAGCCAGAAAGTCTGTTCTTAAGATATCTAGTGTGCAGTGTTACTCAGAAATATGAATTACTCAGAAGGGGAACACACAGCCCCCTCTGTCACCTTGTGGATGCATCACAAGAGAATACAAACCACGAAGCTTCGCCCATCCCTCTGAGGGGCACTCCCACTTTGGAAGAGAAAGGAAAACATTCACTTTAATCAAATGTTTGTTCCCAGACTGAGGACACTTGCGAAAGGAACTCTGATGCAATATTCACATCTGAGCATAGTTTATCCAAGTTTAGTAGAAGTCCAGGATTATAGAAGAAGGAGAGGGCAGTTATTGTTTATGAAATGAGATCCTCTGACAGTGCGTCTCCTCACAGCAGTGTCTTCAGGCACAGCTAAATTAGTGAACCAGGGATGTTTTCAGGAGGAGAGCAAGGAGAAGGAAAATAATCAGTCAATAGCCTTTTAAGTGGGAGGCAGGGTTCCTGGAGGTGGGGTCCACAGTGCCAATTCCTCCTGACCTCTGATCCACCTCTTCATAACTGGAGTTAACCGGACAGGAGGCTGAGACGTGTCGGAGCCACTCAACTCAAGGAAAACACTTCTGTTGACTGAATAAACACTTTTCTTTTACAACGAGCTATACTTCTGTAACTCTTAGGAATTACTAAACCATTTGATAATAAGGCAGAAATATTTGTGCACTTCTGAATTTGATAGGTTTGCATTGCCCGTGAGGAGCTCAAGTCACTTTGGTTTTGAACATTCTGTTTTTTGCCCCAAAAACCTGCAGGAAAGTGTTCTAGGCAACTTCTCTGGCATAAGTGCTGTACCAGAACATAACTAAATCATGGCCCCTAAAAGCAAGCATTTTGGTGGGGAGAAACTTCTTTGCTTTCAGGCTTTGAGAGCACTGGATTGGGGGGCAAGCCTGCCGACGGTGAAGTTAGAGCAGAGCTAGAAAGGGGTCAAGATGCTGAGGTTAACAGGCCTAAGTGGCAGAAGAGGGATGCTGGAAAGCCACTCAGTTGGGAGGGGACAGGTGGCAACCTTCACCCATGTCCTTTTGCTAACGGCCCATGATGTAACAACCAGGAATCCCCGGTTTAGCTTGCTGAATATCCACTGTATATAACAGAGCCCCTGGCAGACAGTAGGCACCCAGGGAGCCATTTTTCAGCATATTTATAACATGGCCTGCACCGTGCCATTCTTCGGGTGGGCTTAACAGTCTTTCTAAAAACAGGTTCTGTGTAGGAGCTGCTGGAAGCCAAATCCAAATACTGTGTTATGTTGAGACACATCTGTGCTCGCGGCTCTCAGCAGCTGCTCCAGGCTGCTTGACCATAGCGCCCACTCGGTCCGTGGCAATTGCCCTCTTCCTAGCCTGTGCCCTCCTTTCTCCCAACCCTCCAAAATGCCAAAGTTTTTGTACGTTTGATTAATTAGGGGAAAGATTAGCCTGCTACTCTTTATATCTTGACTTCTGACACAAGCTAATTATAACTTTTTGTCAAAATGTAAGTAACTATTATCTTTAGTATAAAAGCAGTGCTTGCTTGTAAAATGTACGATAATCAAAAAAAATATGTTAAAATCCCCTTTAATTCCATAATTCAGAGATAACTACTACTAACATATTGGCCTAGATGTTTCTAGATTTTTTTCTGTATTTACGAACTAAAAAATGATGGTTTTTGAAATAAAAATGGGACTGGACTATGCAGTTTCATGTTAATATGTTTCCATATCAATAAATACAGATACACATCATTTGTTTTCATTGCTGTGTGTTATTCTGTTGTTTACAATGGGGCATTTATTATACTTTATTTTATAATTCCCATGGATGGATATCTAGATTTCTTCTAGTTTTTCCCAATACAAACATTTTTCTCACCTTTGCCCACTTAAGTTCCTAGAACTAGAATTGTTGGAAATGTGCACTATTGATACATAGTAGCAAAACATCCTGAGAAATGTTGAAACAATTAACACTCATCAGCAGTGTACAGGTGTGCTATTCCCTCCCTCCATCCCTCTATCCCAGTGGATTTTAAAAATCCTTTAAATCTTTGCAATATGATAGATTAAAATGTTACATCATTTCAATTTTCATTTCTTTGATTACTAGTGGAATTTTTTCATATATTTATTTGTCATTTGTAATTGTTTTTTCAAGACATTTCTATCCCGTCCTTTGCCACTTTATCATCTCTTTCCCTCTATGCGGTGGAGAGGATAGGGGAGGGAAGAATATATAAAATATAGAATTCTAGAAGAATATGTAATAAAATAATAACATTGGAATAGCCTTTCTTCTTCTTTCTTTCCTTTTTTGTTTTTTGCTTATTTATATGATCTATTTTTTTCACAAAGAACACACACTACCTATGTAATTAAATCCTGGCCAAATATGTGCAGCTCTGGAATGTGTTTCTGCAGACATATGGTGCTTTATACACTGATCGTTCTGGTTCAGAAGCTATTTTCTAAGCAGCAGAAATATCAGCACTCTAAAAATGCACTGAAATGGCCTATGCAGTTCAATATATACAGAGTTTTATAAAACACATGAAGTGTCATTTAAAACATGCTGGTAATTTCTTGGGGTGCCTGGCTGGCTGAGGTGTTGGAGCATGTGACTCTTGATCTGGGGATTGCAAGTTCGAGCCCCATGTTGGGTGTAGAGATTACTTAAAAATAAAATCTTTACCAAAAAACCAACATGTTGGCAATTTCTTAAAAAGTTAAACATAAATTTAACATATGACCCAGCAATTCCACTTGTAGGTCTCTATCCAAGAGAAATAAAAACATACCCATGAATATGGACACAAATGTTCATGGCAGCAGTATTCATCATAGCCAAAGAGTGGAAACAATCCAACTGTCCCAAATGGTGAATGGATGGACAAAATGAGGTATTTCCATACATCGCCATACTACTTAGCAATAAAAAGGAACAAACTGCTAATATGTGTTAAAACATAAATGAGCCTCAAAACATATGTTTTAATGAAAGAAGATAGATGTAAAAGTCCAAATACTATATGCAGAAATGTCCAGATAAGGCCGACAGAGAGAATGTAGGTTAGTGGTTGCCTATGGGCTGGTCTGGGGATGACAGTGGGGAATGGGCAAAGAAATCCCTTAGGGGTGATGGAAATGTTCTTAACCTGGATGGTAGGTGATGGCTGCACACTCTGTAAATATTCTGAAAGCACTGGCAGGTGCTTTCCACCACAGATCCACATAGGTGGATCTTGCAGTTTATCAAGTACACCTCAACAAAGGCTTTTTTTTTTTTTAAGATTTTATTTATTTATTTATTTGAGACAGAGAATGAGAGAGAGAGAACACATGAGAGGGGGGAGGGTCAGAGGCAGAAGCAGGCTCCCCGCCGAGCAGGGAGCCCGATGCGGGACTCGATCCCGGGACTCCAGGATCATGACCTGAGCCGAAGGCAGTCGCTTAACCAACTGAGCCACCCAGGCGCCCTCAACAAAGGCTTTTTTAAAAAAAAGAATCTAAAACACATCATTTAAAATAAACTTATAAGTGAAAAATTTTCTAAAAGTTCTCAAGTTCACAAAGCAATTACTGAAATTTATCTTCCCAATTTTGTCTTTCCCATTTATCTTCTCAATTCTCTCACACCAACATCTGATAAATTTTAGAATCTTTCCATTTCCTTCTTTTGTGGATTTGAAAACTACCTTAAGTATAAATTTCAAATTTCAATGCCTTCTTCCTTTCTATAGTCAGTAATGTGAAGCCTGGCCTAAATCTGGCAGAGAGCCACAATTCTGGATACAGGCACTGAGAAATGTTACTGAGAAAACCCTAGACTATATCAGAGTTCCCAGACAAAGTCCACGAAAGAATTGCCAAGGTCTCAGTAACTAAGGTTTTTTTCTTGAGTCTCCAGAGACACTGTCTGGTTTAGGTAAGACAACTGAGAGCAGAGGCAAAGACTTTGCTTTTTCAGTCCTTATCTAGCCAGGTTTATCCAGGTGGTTTGTCTACACAAACTTACTTGCTGAGGAGTTTCAGTGTGTCCGTCTTCACAGTGATTTATCCAGAGGCTAGCATCTCTCTTCCCTCAGCGATAGCTAACTTTTCCCACCAGGCTTTTGTGTAGGAGAAAGTCTGACACATTTTCAGATGATGTAGATATTCATGTATTTTTATCAGTTGTTGTTCCAGGACAGAATTCCACAATCATTATTTTTCACTGCGGGTATATGTAGGCTGTTAACCATTCCCAGGATCCATTTTTTTTTGTTTGTTTCCTTTTAGTACTAGAAGCCCTAGCTTCAGCAGGCAACATGGCCACCCGACTGGCCACATGATGCCCTAGCTTCCCTCACTGTGAGATGTGTGTGTGTGGCTAAGTGTTCACCATGAAGAAGTGATGTGTGCAACTCTGCATCTCCCCCTGCACGTCCTTTCTCTCCTCTTCCCATAGGCTGGGATGGGAACATGGCA
Organism: Neomonachus schauinslandi; assembly: GCF_002201575.2. Classification (NCBI taxonomy): domain Eukaryota; kingdom Metazoa; phylum Chordata; class Mammalia; order Carnivora; family Phocidae; genus Neomonachus; species Neomonachus schauinslandi. Next base: position 52,675,195 of record NC_058416.1, read on the forward strand.
TGGCACCATTGGGACAATGGAATAACAATGTAGATGGAACGTGGGACTCTGAACCACACCCCTATTTCTGAATTGATAGACATGGGAGAGAAATAAGCTTTTTTGTTTCATCAGCTTAGCTTATACCCTAATTAAAATCCTGGGTTAGGCATCAGAAGATCTGTATCCTAGGTCCACTTCTGCTTTTAACTAACTGTGAGGCTTTGGTAAATGACTTTATTTTTCTGAACCTCAGCTTCTGCATCTTAAAATTAAAGGATTGGACTAGAATGGGAATCCTAACCTTTTCGTACCATAGACTCCTTTGGCAGGACTGACAAAGAAAGTCTAGAGGCCCCTTCTCGGAATAATGCTTTCAAATGCATAAAATAAAATACATGAGATTGCCAAAGAAACTAAATATATTGAAATATAATTCTAATCATAGACCCTTTGGGAGTCTGTGGATCCCAGTTAAGGACACCTGACCTCTAAAGTTCCATTTTGATCAAAATTTCCTATGAGTTTATGATTCTATTTAGTGTATGAGACATTTAAAAAAATTAGTAGGTCTCCTATATTGTTTATATTTTAGCTGTCTATATACTATGATGTTTTGACACCTTAAAAACCTTTCTGACTGGGGAGACACTGCCCCTCCCAGGGCTAGCCAATTCTCAGAGAGAGCAAGGGCTCAGCCAGGAGCATGCCTTTGATATGCAAACTGACCAATCCAGAGCCATGCCTCCTCCATCTGGCTTGTGCACCCCAGGAGGCCATATTCCCTTGCCTTAATCATCCCAGGGCCAGGTAGCAGGCCACTAGGGACCACGCCTGTAGTTTAGAGTGTACCAAAATGATTGAAACTAGCCAGTCCTAAACTGTTAATCCTGCCCTGCCTTGCCTTTCCCACAGAAACTCCAATAAAAGCCATGGCCTAAGCTCTCCCCTCCCTCTTGGTCCTTCTGCCTCCTGACCAACCCAACCTATGCTCATGTTTCCCCAGGTGGCCCTATGTGGTGTGCTAAAACCTGTGAGTGCAATAAACTTTATTTTCCTGAGCCTCTCCTGTGTCTCCTCTTGTGGCCACACCTGACTAACATCACAGAAAAGAACATAGAACACTGACCCTGAAGCCTGTGTCAATGGTCTTCCAAATGCGCTGGGATCCCGTGTACAAATAACATCCCCACTTGCAGACAGCCAATCCATTCAAGACACAGACGAAGAAAGAAAGACTCCTAAAATCACACAGTTTGCCTTAAGGATTAAGTTGTAGCACCTTGTTTCCTAGTTCAGTAAAGCTGAAACTATAAAGAAGGTGTCTGGAGTGAAATAATGAATTTGCTCCATGAAATAGATATTAAAGAGTAAATCCCCCGTAGCACATCACTCTTCTATTGCAGCTTCCATAAACTGAAATGGCTTTTTATATTGTTGGGATGTAGCATCTCTACTCGAACACCTATAGAGAGCTGCACTGGTGACTTACTAAAGATAAAGAAAGTCCTGACATTAGTAATAGTAACACAGTCCGGAAGCTAGTTACCTTTGGGTTGGTGCCTCAGGGTTAACCTTTTTAAACTGGGTCTAATTTTACTGGAAGTTAATAACTCTATGCCATGTATTTTGGAAGAATTTTCAAATGGACCTTTCATCATTACAAAAAACACGTTTGGATAGATTGATTTGGCCTCAGTGTTTTAAACATTCTTGGGTGTTCTGCTTTTTGCTGGGTCTTACCTCGAACAAAGACATAAGCACTATATTGTTCATAATATTCTCCCATTCGTACACGGATTGTGTAAAGGCCTTCATCTTCTTTGTTGAGATGAGAAAATGTCAGTGTTGCTCGATCTCCGCTCCAAAGTGTTTGAACCCATTTGGATGAAGAAACAGGTGCTCCTGGAAATTTTTTTAAAACATAAGAAAATTAACTCAGTTTCCCCCCCATTACTCCCTTCTTTTTCCATCCCTCCCTCCCTCTCTCTCTCTCTCTGCCTCTTCTTCTATATTGAAAGCTATTTGACTGTTAGTAGAAGTCTCTAGGGCTTTGAGCCATTCTGCCATGCTTATATTGATAAAAAATACTGTATCAGAAGTGAAGGGACCAGGGCCAAATACATAATCTGCAGGGTCCAGTGCAAAATGAAACTGCAAAGCCCCTGTTCAAAAAGCAAAGAAAAAAATACAGTTACAGGTACTAAAATATAAGGCTCTTTCCTCTAAAAATATTTTACTATATATAATTGGGGTAACACAAATTGCAAAAAAATACTTTCATGCCATAATTTTATATACAAAAATAATTTTTTATTAATGTAATATCTTGATTGATAAGATATTTCAGGCTTGCTTTTCTGCAAATTCAGTTATTAGGTCATCAGATTTATACTTTTGGCAACTTCTTTTTAAGTCAATATAATTGAGGGGCACCTGGATGTCTCAGTGGGTTGAGTGGCCAACTCTTGATTTCTGCTCAGGTCATGATCTCAGAGTCATGAAATTGAGCCCCACAATTGGATCTGTGCTCAGGCGGAGTCTACTTGTCCCTTTCCCTCCCCTTCTGCTCCTTCCCCCCACTCCCTCATCCCCCCACCCCCCCACCAAATAAATAAATAAATCTTTTAAAAAAAGTAACATCAGTCACTCTTTACAAATGCAAGATCAGAAATGAGTTGATAATCTTTAAATTTTGAGAAGGATATTTCTGCTGATGCAACTATTACTGCAGCTGTTAAGAAATTACATACTAAAAATATCATATAGTTTATACTATATAGATAAATTCTTATAAAGTTAACATTGGGTTAACTTTCTGATAAATTATTTCAAAATATAAATTTTAGTACTCTAGAGCTAATGATTCTTAAGGAACAAAATTTCTAAAAAAATTTGATTTCATATAGATCAGTTTCACATAAGTCTGAATTTAATTTTAAATGTAATTTTACATAATAATATTTTGATATTTTCTCTATCATGTTCTGTAACTTGTGGAGGTTATACAAGAAGCTGAAAATGATTTGTATATAATCCAAATGTCTGTTTATGCATTCTATCACTGTATCTTCAATTACAAGGAAAAATTAATTTTAAGATTATCTTATTAATAATTGCTTCATCCACAGTTTCATACGAAAATAGTGTTCTTTTTCATTGAACGCGACAATCTTTAAGCTTAATTTACATTTCTAAACCTCTGAATATTTGCTGTGCAGTGTTATAGCAGTTTTCAATACCAGGGATTCTCAAATCTTTGAAGAATTCCAACAACTGCTTCATATGCTTTACTGCAATGTCTATACACGTGATTTTATTTTGTAATATTTTACTGACAAAGTTTACTGCCTGGTTGCTGGTAGTTCCTGTCTGGATGCTCAGGTCAGTAAGTTAGCATTTGTGCAGATGCCATAGAAATGAGCTCTGGGGAAGGAGGGGTGGGCTGGCAAGCTCCGACTCTGTTTGGGCTGTAGGTTCCCATGCTGCCCCCCACTTGGAGCCCCTTCCCTTCCCTAGGGCCATGTTCACCATCCACAGTGCTTTTGCCATTACCGGCTTCGGTCTGGACCCAGATGCTCCAGACTGCCCCGGGTACCTGAAGTTCAGGCCAACTGCTTGGTGAGCATGCTGCTTTCTGCCCACCATGTCGAGGGGTCAGTGGCCATGCTCCATAGTCCCACTGGACTTCAGTGGACTTCCCTTAATTTTACTAAATAAAATTAACTTATAAAATGAATAGATAAGCAATTTGTAAAAATACATTTTTGTAATCCTTTCCACAGATTACTTGGTGATAAGAAATTATAACCTCCACAAATATATTATGAAAGTTCTGCTACTTTGATATATGTATAAAAACTCTTTCAACATCCAGTAGGTTATGCCTTCTAATGTCCAGATTCTGCCAGTTCTGATAAACAGGTCTGCAGTCTTATGGAAGCTCGTGCTCTGGTGCCAAGCCCCGTCTGCCACCTTCTGTGAATAAAACCGAAGTGAGAATTCATCATAAAGGCTTACCATTTCGGTACCACTGGATCTCTGGCTGGAAATGCTTAATTTCAGGAGTGATAACTACACGGCAGCCTAGACTCATTGTCTCGCCCTCTCTTCCAAAGGACACATCAAATTTGTCATCAAAGTGGATCTCAAACTTGGATGCATAACCATAAGGGGTCACGCCAACTGGGTACAACAAAAACAAACATCAGCAATTTGTTTTTTTCTTATCAAAGAGACACTAGCATTTTAATAAGCAGTCACAACAAACACTGATCAAATGAACTCTCTGGGCAAAAATTAAGTCTTATAAAGAAGTACAAAGCACATTCCCATATATTATGATGTGAAGTGGAAATTCTTGCTTCATTGGTCAGATAAGCTCAATATTTATTTTTATTATTGCAATGAATAGAATTTTAAGGGGCAGGCTTAATACCTCACATAGCACGTAAATGAATACCACATTTAGCTTAGACTTAAATATTTAGCACAATATATGCACTTTTTAGATTCCTAGTTCATTTAAAACTCAACTGCTGTACTCTCCAGACAAAGAGCCAGATCAATTACTCATAAAAATAGAGTTTTCCAACTTATTGGAGAAATTTATTGCTTCAGTGTCTTTAATGATCTGAGTGAGAGAAAAATATTATAAGAAATTTCAAACTGAGTTTATAATATTGTGACTTTAAAAAATATTTTTCTTAGAAATATCTTACTTATAGATTGAGTAAATACCTGCATCATAAACCCTCCTAGGTTTTATTTTCTCTTTTCTCAAGGGAAAGAGCTTGGGAAAATAATGACTCCATTAATGGGTTACCATGCCACGTACCTGAATTTGACATGTCTCTAATCCTTACAAAACCCCCACAGCACAGATATATTTTTCCTTCTCTTTCAGATGAGAATGGAGAAGTTCACAAAAATAATACACAGCTAATGTCCAGGTTTCAAAGGTATTATGTGTGAAATTGAAATTCAAACCCATAGCTGCCCGACTCTAAAATTTAGGCCCTCTCATATTTTATTTCTCCTCCTAACACCTCTTAGAATTAATTTGAAAATGCAAGCTAAAATTTACTGAGTTCAACTTGTGTCAAGTATTGTTCCCAGTGTTAAATATCTATTAACTCAAACCTCGTAATAGCTCTCTCGGGTAAGTTCCATTATCATCTCTCTGTTTTATAGATGAGGAAACAGAAGCATAGGGAGGCCGAATTAACTGCCCACAATGACCCTGTGGAGCCAGGACTGACACTGGCAGGCAACCAGTTAACCAGGCAACCGCTCTGGCAACCGCTAACCAGGAGTGAAACAACTCCTCTTTGAAGCACAGGTTCCACCTGCCCCACTTCTATAGGATGATGTCCAACTAAGATTGAAAGGGGAATAATTCAATCAGACCTTGCTGTTTGGGAAGCCCGGCTGGCTCCAAAGCTGCCTTAGGGAGTAGAGATAAGAGTTACAAAATAGTAAGGGTTAGGTTGGGGTTTGGCAAATCTGTCAGCCGGATCTGGACTGCCTCCTGCTTTGTACCATTAGAAATAATTTTTCAATTTTTTAATGGTTGAGATAGAATCAAAAGAAGAAGACTATTTTGTGACACAGGCAAAGTCATAGGAAATTCAAATTTCAATGTTCATAAATAAGGTTTTATTGGAACACAGCCATGCTCATTTATTTACCTACTGTCTATGGTGACTTTTGTGTTACAATGGTGGCATTGAGTAGTTGTGACAAAGACCATAGGGCCCACAAAGTCTAAAGTATTTACAATCCTAATGTATTTACAATTTACAAATTACAGTTAGTTTACAAATTATAATTACAGGAGTCCTTGGCAGAAAATGCCAACTCTTGTCTTAGAATGTGGTTTAGAGGGACACCTGGGTGGCTCAGTCAGCTAAGCATCTGACTCTTGATTTTGGCTCAGGTCACGGTCTTGGGGTCATGAGATCAAGCCCTGCCTCGGCTCGTGCTAGGTGTGGAGCCTGCTTCAGATTCTCTCTCTCGGGCACCTGAGTGGCTCAGTTGGTTAAGTGACTGCCTTCGGCTCAGGTTATGATCCTGGAGTCCCTGAATCGAGTCCCGCATCGGGCTCCCTGCTCGGCAGGGAGTCTGCTTCTCCCTCTGACCCTCCCCCGCCTCATGTGCTCTCTCTCTCAAATAAATAAATAAAATCTTAAAAAAAAAATGATTCTCTCTCTCCCTCTTCCTCTACTCCCCCACCCCACCAAAAAAAAATATATAGAATATGGTTTAGAGTTAGAAAGACCAACTTATAAGTCCCTACTCTACCATTATGTGTGGTTTTGTCTCATGATTTAACCTCTCTAAAACTATTTACTCATCTGCATAGTACAGATAAAAGACCCCTATTTTATAAGCTTTGGGAGAGCATTAAATGATCATTGCATATAACGAAATGTCTTAGTATGCTGTCTGGTACAACTGATCAATATATATTAACTATCAGAACAGAACCACGAGCAGGAAGCTTTATCTATGATATTTATCAGCATATTCCAAGCACCTAAACCAGTACCTAGCACATAGTAGATGTTCAAAAAATATTAGTTGAATAAATGAAAAAAGCCTCTGTTTTCTATGTTAGGAACAACTGTACTCAATTCAGGGACCAGTCAGAGGAGAATCTGAAAGATCAAGAAGTTAGAGAAGTAAGGGTGAGCTGGGTTTTTAGACCCTGGTTTGATGGAGAAGGGAGAAATGGGAGAAATATGGATGCTGATACGGCAGTGGGAATGAGCAGGATACATTCAGATGATTGTGAAATAAATGATTAATAAACCTGTCTTAGGGACAATGGGAGATAAGTCAGTTTCAGAATTTTCAACTATTCTATCTCAGTATAAATCAAATGATGGGAGAAAAACATGATTTGGGGTGTGTTCCTCCCTCACTCCTACGGATCATTCCTTCCCACCCGCCCATGAGATTGATACTAAAGATTAAAACTTGGAATATTAAAATTAGGAGCCATCCCACAAAATTGATGGAACAGGTCATCTACGGACATCAAACTAACCAGTTAGGTGAAAAACTGACCCATGAGAAAGTATCTTCCTCAAGCATTTTCAAAACTATCACTTATTTTTAATGTTTAGAAAGTAAGTTCAGGCTTGACTACCTTTTTCAGTCTGATCACTGTAAGCATTGAATTATCTGAACAACCATAAGGGTTTTACTTTTATTGCTTCCTATGAAAAGATGTTCTGATATAGGTGAAATTATTGAAGTTCACAAATTACCACAGATCAGAATATTTTTAATCATTTGTTATTAAAGAACATTTAGACAACATTTTATTTATTTATTTATTTATTTTCAGAGAGGGAGATGAGGAGGGGAAGAGGGAGAGAGAGAATCTTAAGCAGGCTCCATGCCCAGTGTGGAGTCCAACATGGGGCTTGATGTCACGACCCTGAGACTATGACCTGAACCGAAATCAAGAGTCGGATGCTTAACCGACTGAGTCACCCAAGAGCCCTTAGATTTCATTTTAAATTGCACTTCATAAATTAGTGTATTTATTTATTCATTCATTATCAAACACCTACTCTGTGTCAGGCATTGGGGTTTAGAGATAAAAGGTCCAGCTTTGCCTTCAAGTGGCTTGGAGCTCGGTGGGAGAAAAAGACACATAACAGTTAACAGCGTCCAGCGTGATGGATGCTGTGGTGGAGGTGCCGTGGTCTCACTGGGGACGCCTAACCCTGACTGGCTCGACTTGGGGGTGGCAGTGGGAGTCAGACATGAATTTCTCCAGGAGGTGATGCTGACCTGGATGCTCTGATACAGGACAGACTTGTGTGGGGGGCGGGTGTTGAGCATGGTTAAATCTCTCTGCCCAGGTTTGTGTAATGATCTTTTTCAGTTTAATATAAAAAGACTTAAAAACCCTTTCCATTTTTAGCCCATCATATCTGGGCTTTTATAAAACCAGAATGAAGCAGTTATATTCAGGAGAATAGTAACCAAAGAATCTAAAAAATAAAACCCAGAATAGATAGCTATTATATACATACTACCATATATTATAATAATCCTCTCTTTTATTTCAGCATTATAGAATGGCTTATTCTGATGTATTTTAAATAGAGATGACACTTAGCAAATATATTTTTAAACTTACAGCTGAGGGGCAGGGTGGAAACCCCAGCATGGAAGCGAGTCTCATCAAACTCTCCCTTATATCCTAGAAAAGAAAGCAGAAATGCATGTGAACTGCTGCCTGATTTATTTTTTATCAATGAGAATAAATTTTTAAAAATACACTTTGAATAAAACAAGTGCAGCAAACCTACTCTTTACCACGACTGAAGCATATGCTGAAAGCTCTCCTTTAACGTTCATCGCAGAGGCCCGGTACTGAGCAGTGTCTTCAAAATCACATCTGAAAGGACAGATGGAGATGAGTGACCATCGCTACAAGCTGTTCTTCTTTTTTTTTTTTTTTTTAAGATTTTATTTATTTATTTGAGAGAGAGAGAATGAGAGAGAGCCCATGAGGGGAGGAGGGGCAGAGGGAGAAGCAGACTCCCTGCCGAGCAGGGAGCCCGATGTGGGACTCGATCCCGGGACTCTAGGATCATGACCTGAGCTGAAGGCAGTCGCTTAACCAACTGAGCCACCCAGGCACCCCAAGCTGTTCTTCTATCAAGGATCTCTTTGCTAACATGGCACACTGCAAATCACTGGCCAGCACGTGGCTTGGGGGACTTTTGATGAAGCTGACTTGGATCCAGCTCCCTGTGGGATTTTATATAATGCAGGATACCTATTACAGTTTCAAGCCAGCAGCACAGTACGGGAGGAGGACACCTACAGCACTGTGACCCTAGCCCAGGTTCATTTAAAATGTCCAAAAAAACGCCATGTCAACAAACTGTTAAGCATATAAATTACAGCACGAACAGTATTATGATTAACTGGTCTAAAGTGGTATCAGGAGCAGAAAATGTCTGGCCATGCAGGTAACTTCCCAGAGCACCCCATGGGTACAACTTTCCTGCTGGCCCCCCTCGGGGAGAGTTTCAGTCTGGGGGCAACAGGGCGACAGAGAGGGAAAGACACAGCCTCCCCTGCAGGACTCCCGCAGGCTCCCCTGCAGGACTCCCGCAGGCTCCCTGAGCTACAAACCGGATCCAGGTCTGTCTAATGTGTGGTTCGGTGTTCTAGCTTCAAAGTGCAAATATGGTGTTTATCTCTCAACTCAACTAAGGTTCAGGTCACACTTGGAGTTTCAGCCCACAGCACAGCACAGCAGCGCCATTTAGAAGTTCCTACAAGTTATAATACAGAAATCGGGATAGGTTTAATAATGGAGTAAGAGAAAGAATGATCTCACAGAGATGAACAAGCTAAGATTTCAGAGCAGGTTGTTCTGTGTCTTATCACAACCAGTGTCTGTGTTCTTCGTTGACCTTCTGGATTTAGTGTCATTTGTAAAAACTAATTTCTCGTTGAAATTTTATGGACATCAACGGAACTCCAGGAAGGTCAATATGGTTGCCTTTCTCATAACTATTTAATCATAAAGCAACCACATAGCTCACTGCAGCCTCAGTAGAACCACCAACTGGCAGAACTGAAGTGACTTTAGGTCAAGGTCAGTGCTTGGACAATGTCCCAGGGCCCTAGGGTCCTGCTTGAAACCCAGTATCATGTGTGTCACCTGCTCTGATCAGAATGATGTAAATTTTACTTTGACATCTCAGCATGTCATGGTTTCATGTGAACTAAAAATGGTGGGACTTCTTCATCCACATAACCAGAATTGCATTCAAAACCATATTAGGAGATAGATTAAATGTTGGAGGACTTAGAAATTTTGATGTGGGTTTGGCTTTCAAATTTTGCTTTGGATTTTGCTTTAAAACATCCCCCTGTCCAGTCCTGCCTCCATCTGCAGGCTGAGAGGGTAGGTGCATAGTTTCCTACACTTCCTGGGGAGCTGAAGGAGAGAATTTATCCTGGTGCAGCTTACTTTCACTGCCACCCACCACAATCTCCATGGCCTTTGCTGATTCAAGGCAAAAAAGGATAACGCTGCTGATGATATCGATTTAGAATGGGGAAGGATAACTAAATATAAATGCCTATTTATGTAACTTATTTTCTCACTAATGTCTAAGAAAAACTCTCAAGTATATAAAAGGATAAGCTAAAAGGTACAAATTAATTTTTTTCTCATCATCACTAAATTCAAACGTAAGATCATTTTGTGACCATGGCGCATTTGGAAGAAAGGGGGACAGCGGTTGTGAACCACTGAGAACACCTCTCCAGGCAACTGTCAAGCGACACACATGGACCCTGACGTCCTCTTACGCATTGATCTCCAGAGTGTGCATTCCATAGCGACTCTCAATAATGTATTTTCCAGGGTTTGCATGGACATTGATTGGCACCTGGTTTTTATACCTGTGAGACAACGGAAACAAGGCAAAGTAAGTTGAAATGTAAATAGCTTTATGATTAAAAGCATACACACACGTGATTCTTGTTCATGAAGGAACACCCATAAACACAGCACTGAGGTTGCAGCAGCATCTGTTGAATGAATACAAATCTACAGCAGATTAAATAAAATGCACTATAAATACAATTAAACTTCTCGATGAGCGTGCTTTCCTCTCCTCTCTCATAAAAATTACATTGAAGAAGTTGACCATTCACAACAGTGTGGTGGAGTCTCATATACACAATGTTGAATGAAAAGAGCCAGACACAAAAGAGTACATAGCATAGGGGAACCTGGGTGGCTCAGTCAGTTAAGCATCTACCTTTGGCTCAGGTCATGATTTCGGGGTCCTGGGATTGAGCCCTGCGTCAGGCTCTCTGCTCAGCAGGGAGTCTGCTTCTCTCTCTCTTTCTCAAATAAATAAGTAAAAAAATCTTTAAAAAAAGAGTACATAGTATATTGATTGCTTTTATATAAAGTACAAAACCATATAAGACCAAATTACTGCTGTTAGAAGTCAAGAGAGTGATTTCCCTGGGGTGTAGACAGCAGATATGAAGGATGCATCTTGGGCGCTGATACTGTTTGGTTTCTTGTTTGGGTGCTGGTGACATGGGTGTGTGCAGTCTACAAAAACTCATCAAAGCTCTACATTTATATGTAATACATACTTTTTGTGTGTGTATATTATACTTCAATCAAAGACCTAAAGAAAAACTTGTCCATTGTTGACAAGACAGAAAGGAAGGCTTTGTGTTGGGGGTTTTATTGTTGGCTGTCTGTGTAGGATGAAAGCAAAACATTCTTCCTACTAACATTCTTGCATGTTGTTAAAAACAATGTCATTGTATCGAAAGCTCTTATATTTAAGTGTTTTGTTCTGTTAAAAGCAAGCAGGGCTCTCGGCTTGGAAGAACTTAAATATCAATCATGAAAGAAAAAGTCTGACAAATAAGAGTTGAGAGATTCCCTTTTTCTGACTGTCCTATTCCTGGTTAAGCCTCTCAGCCCTCAGAGGGTAGGCCCACATGGAGGGGCCCTTCCTGAGACACCATCTTCTGAGTCTGGAAGTGGCACCTTGATTATTCTTCACCACGTCCTCACGCCCTCAATAGCCAGTGACTATGGTGCCCAACCAGGCTTTTCTGCTGAAGCCATTTTCTGTCCAAAAGAAGAGCTAGATTTCACTTATTTTCCCTTCAGACACCCCACTTCATGTGCACAGATAACGTAAATAACACTAATAACCACAACTGAGACAGAGCATTTACTATGAGCCAAACAAGGTTCTAAGTGCTTTACACATAGATCAGAAAATTCAATTCTGGGGCACCGGCGTGGCTCAGTCGGTTAAGTGGCTGCCTTTGGCTCAGGTCAGGATCCTAGGGCCCTGGTATCAAGTCCCACATCAGGCTCCCCTGCAGGAGTCTGGTTCTCCCTATTCCTCTGTCCCTCCCTCTGCTTGTGCTCTCTCTCTCACTCTCTCTCTCTCTCAAATAAATATATAAAATCTTAAAAAAAAAAAAAAGAAGAAGAAAATTCAATTCTTAACAACAACTGCCTGAGATAGCCTATTTTTAACATCATTTTTCAGATAAAGAAACCAAGGCATGGAGAAGTTAAATAACTTGCCCCAGTTCACACAGCTAGAGAGCAGAGCTGGGATTTGAAACCAAGCATCCAGCTCGTGACAACATATGATGCTTCCATTTTCCAAATATACTCTGTTTAGCTGCATTTTATTTCTTCAGACTTCTGGAAACGGTTATAACAAGGTATGGGAGCAGGGAAAGTGGTGGAAAGGGAGAGAAAGAAAGGAACTAATCTTCAGTCAGTTCTTTCCTCTCCCCAGCTTACACACACACACCCTTTGTCCCTAAAACATATTCATTTTCTATACTTTTAAAAATGTGTCATTCTCTTTCTACACCTAGCAAAATCCCAGCTCATCCTTTGAGGTTCAGATCAAATTCCATTTCTTCAATAAACTCCTCCCTGAAATCCCACACGATATTAATTGTTCCTGCCTCTCTACACCAGTGTTACTTGGTTCAAGCTGCAAGACAGAACATTCACCAGATTATGGTTGGATATGTGTCTCTTCTATTAAGCTGTCATTGCCTTGGTGACGGGGCTTGTGTCTGATCCATTTTTACTTCTATTCCCACTCTCAAGGAAGGATGAGTCATGGGCAAATATTAGGCACTCAGTGTTTGTTAAGTTGGCTTGAACAGAATTATTGTGTAACAATAGATTAATTGTGGCTTCATAATGTTTGGCTGAAGGAACAGAGTTCTGACAAACACACACTTCATGATATGGCTAATTTAAAATAAGCACATGCCAAGAAAGTAAACTGAGGCTCTTTGTGTCTCGGTTCCCTCTGATGTGAAATGAGAGGGTTGCACTGGCTGGAGGATCACAGCTGCGTGGCAGGTGGGGAGGCACAACCTTCTACCCCACCCACGGCAGAAGGGCGAGCCATTCCCTGCCAGCCCCAGAGTGTCCTCGGCCGGCTGTCTCACCAGAGCTCCAGGCAGACAGGGCTATTTGACCACAGACGGCCTAGAAAAAGAAATCTGCTAGGTGCTCCTAATTTCAAACATTCCTTGTATTGATGAACGACAGGGTAGAACAAGTTAAGCAGCATGTTCCTCAGAAGAAATTGGTCTCAGTAATTTCACACTTGACTCAAAAGCTCCCTCTTGCTTGTGCATGAGCTGGGGTGCATGAGCTGGGGTGTCTTCAGTAGTTCTTTTTAGCATAAGGAGAGAAATGTGACACCGAAGGCTATGGCAAGTCGTACCTGAGCAACCAATTTAGTGACACTCAGTTTGGCTTCTGACCAAAAATGTTGTTCATATCTCCATAAACTTTGAGTTAAAACAGTATCTTGTAGCTGCCACGGGTTGCCTCACCTTCCTTGCTTTTCAGTACTACCCCACTGAGCACCTTAATGCCTTCCCCCAGCTAAATACCCAGGACTTTTCTAATGTGACCACCTGGCATAAGAAGTTGGTTTAAAATGTACATGCACACGATACACAACACTTTGAGGACCTTCGACTCTTTCCTCTGGAACTCCGGATGGCAGTTTAAGAAAAGCCTGTTGTAAAGCAGCACGCAAGGATTGAGTTAAGAAGCAATTCTCTTCTCTTCTTTGAGAACTTCACCTAGTCATTCAGGTTTGGGGTCACTGTGAGACTGCCTATCTTCCACTATGAGATTTTTGGCCTGCTCTGTATATTCTTCAGAGCTTGTTATTTCTGGAAAGTGAAATTCCAAACAGGCTAGTCAGAGGCTAATTTTGGAGAGTAACCTACACTTTGGGATTATTTGTCAAAAGGCTTCTGAAATTCTTTTTTTTTTCCTAAGATTTATTTATTTTAGAGAGAGAGAGTGCATGAGTAGAGGAGGAGCGGGGGTGGGGGGACGCAGACTCTGCTGAGTGGGGAGCCCTATGACTACATGGGCTCCTGAGATCATGACCTGAGCCAAATCCAAGAGTTGGAGTCTTAACTGACTGTGACACCCAGGTGCCCCAAGGCTTCTGAAATTCTTGTGACTATTCAGATGTACACCATTTTCCTTACCACTTTCACATAGAGTTTATGAACTACTTATTAGTTAATGAGCTTTCATTATACTCTAAGTATTTGTAGGATAATATTCTTCCTTTATGTATGTAAAACACAGACTTCATTCCCCCAAATAAATGTCTGAATCTTGGGCTGACTTGGTAACAAGGGGTTATAGTGAAAGCTCTTTGGCAGCGTACAGCATGGCCAAGCAAAAAGGTTCATTCCGATTTTTTTCTATCAACAAATAATGCATGCCAAAATGATCTTTAACATGCTGAATCTCACCACAAACTGTGATTACTTAGAATCCAACTTTGTATTTTTAATAAATAGCTATTACCCACTTTAAAAACCAGTTGGTTGAGAGAGATCTACCCCATTAGATTAGACTTTGGACTTAAGTAAATAAGAAAAATCTAAAATCTAAAATAAAACCCCAAACCCTTATGTTGGATAATTATAAATTATAAATAATTTTAATTTTAAACTATTTTAAATGTAGGTTGTTTTCCAAAGATAATACAGTAGTAATTAAAGCTAACTTTAAATAACATCGTGAATAACTCTAATCTTGTAAATAAATTCAATGTATGATTTTATTATGGAATTTATAAATTCTCATAATTTGCAAAAACAGAATAAGACTTTTCCAAATCTCCAGACTCTTTCTGAAATACATTTCTTATACTATTTTATTCTGAGGTTTTGAACTATTATCATGCCTAATGACAAATTTCTTTAAGTGTCTATTTGGCAATAACTTTAGGGGCAACGTGAAGAATTCCAAACAAGTATTTTAAGTGTCCCACTGCTTGACAGTCTAGCCTAGTATTCACAGATAGATCCAAAAACATGGGTGTCAAGTAAATGAATGAACTGCTACTCACTAACACCAACACATTGCTCACAGTGAGTTTGCATGAATCTCCCCACAGACTACAATCCAGATTTTCATTGACAAAATTGATCTAGACTTTGGACTGGAAATCCAATTAAATCTGGCTCTTTTTTTAAAAAGTATAAAATTAACTCAATTCCTTCCTTTCTTAAAAGAGAACTTTTCTCTTTTCCCCTATTTCATATACTTTAAAAAAATCTGAATAGGCAATACATTTATATGGTCCAAGAACCAGAAAGTATAAAGGTACACAGGGAACAGTCTCCTTCAAACGTGTCTGTCTTCCACCCAGCTCATTCCCACAGCTAGCTGTTCTCCTTGGGTTCTTACAAATCCTTCCAGAGTTTCTTTATGCAAGTAAAACAAATACAAATGTAATTTTTTTCCTCCTCTTTTAAACCAATATGTAGCCTATTATACAAGTTATTATATAAATACAGCCTATTAAATTAAGTAAAACAACTTTGGCATTTTTCACCATATATACACGCTTCCTTTTGTGTTGACAAAGCCCTCCTTCAGGATGGCCAGCTTCACTGTGGTGGTGCAGAAGCATCCTTGCAACTAACTTTTCTACTGGACCCAATGCCTAAACAGGTTTCCGTCTGCTCTCAAAGTGACTTGGGAATAGGACAGTGCCCCTTGGCATCTCTGCACCTGGCCCTGATGAGTGGTATGTGCTCCTATCATTTAGTGCTTTCTCGGTAACCTCTAGGTTCCATTTAGACAGACTTGGTCATTACATGGGATTGGCCAAAGAGCAGCTGCTGCCTGTTCATATCATTTGTTAGACCTCAGGGACTTCCATGTCCCGAGGGTGCTTAGTGGAAACTTGGAACTTAACCCTCTTTGGAAAGGGCTCTAAGGGAAACAGGCCCCAGGCACACATGCCCTAGAAAAAGCATGGCTAAGGACCTAACAGCTACAAGGCATGCCGATAGCATCGTCACAAACTTGGTCCCATGATTCACCTCCTTCTATTCAGGAAGGCCATTCCCAATTATTTCTTTCATACTTGTCCTCAGTGTTAGGCCCAGAAAGCTACAGCTGAGTAACAAAAAGACATAAATGCCTGCAAAGTAATCACCAACAACCTTGGTTTGTGCTTGGGTTGTGGGTCTCCTGCTCGTTGAGGGGATGAATGCTTATTGAAGACTGGGTACTCTGTACCAGTGTTACAAAGTAAGTTAGAGCTTCATTTAACGATTATTTTTTAAAAGGCAGCATACCCAGGAAGGTACACTGATCCCACACACAGTTTACTCCCAGGGGTGGATTTACCTGGAGGCCAATGGATCTTCCAGTCTCTCACCAACATGTGTCTCCTCAAGGCTCACTGCCTAATTTATATTATTAACATTCTTTTTTGTAAAGAGTGACCCTGAATTGTATGAGCTTCATGCCCCACAAAACCTGGATCTGACCTTGTTTACCGCCATAGCCAATTTTCAGTTATCTGCTAGCTGTCTAAATTTAAGCTTTATCCAAGGGCAAACCTTGCTCTCTGAAGTATGGTTCGCTATTTTCTTAGTGGTCCACTAGTTCTTCTGTTTTCATATTGACTTTCCATTTGGCTTGCAAGGCAACAGGATTTTCTGTGAAATGCTCTGATCGCTCCCTAGGGGGAGAATTTTATAAAGAATGGAGTTGTCTCCTCCAAGCACTAAAGGATATGCAGGAACTTGAGAAGACTTGTTACAGTAAATGAATAGCTTCCCAATCATTCCTGAGACAAATCTTGTGTCTATATCTTCATTTTTGTTTAAAATGAGCCCCTGGGATATAGACTCATTGTTAAGAAAAAAAAAATATTTCAAAGCCAGATGTGAAAGATTTAGGGAGCCAACCATACTATTTCTTAGCTCCATTAGTGAGAATAACTGAAAATTGACAGAATTTCTATTTTTCAATTTAACTAGGATTCAAAGAGTTGCCAATTTAGTCATTTCATATTTTTGTGGGGGAGTTTTCATATTTTTTGCTTGTTTTTAAATCACTCCTTTTCCAGCCAACAAAACATTATGCAGGAATTTAATCTCTGACAGAGTTTGAGCTCTTCCTTCGTGAAAACACATCACTCTGGGGGCGCCTGGGTGGCTCAGTCGTTGAGCGTCTGCCTTTGGCTCAGGTCATGATCCCAGAGTCCTGGGATCGAGCCCCGCATCGGGCTCCCTGCTCTGTGGGAAGCCTGCTTCTCCCTCTCCCACTCCCCCTGCTTGTGTTCCCTCTCCCGCTGTCTCTGTCAAATAAAATCTTTAAAAAAAAAAAAAAAAAAACACATCACTCTGGCTCAGTAACACCATCAGTGGTACATGACGTGGTTGTATTGTGTAATAGCAGCTATGTATTTAACAAAATAAACAAGTGCTTAAGAGATTAGTATTTATCTCCTAGAAATTCTTTTGTATCCTTTTGAAAATCATCTTTAACTCTAATTTTTAAAAAGCAGGAAAAAAAAGAATATTGCGCAATAAATAAATCTACTTGATTAGGATTCCAATTATTTGTTTATCAGGAGTACATTTTAATTCATAAGAGGAATTTCTTACTGACCAAAGAATTATTAGAGCTGAAAATTTGTTATTCTTCACACATTTCAATTGGAAAGTTTAGATTTTTTTTATGAGGTGGGAAGTAATCAGTTTCTTAGAGGAAATAGCCCTTTAACGGGCCAAACAAAGTATGTAAGTCCATAGTCGCAGAGAAAGGTGGGGCTAAGACTGATTGATCCCTAGCTTCATTTGGTATACCTTTATACTTTAAAGCTTGTAAACTGACTTTTTTAAAACTTCATTTTCATTGAAATATGTTCCTTGTCAGTTAGCTCCATTAGTCCTAGGCAGGTGTCTAACCAACAGAAATAACGGCCTTAAGAAAGGAGGAGTCAGGCCCTCTGCAGGTGGCAATGACATTCTGTGTGGCATTTATACTGCAACATAGGGTGCATTTACCACCACTCCTGAGGATAAAAAAACAGCATGCAAAATACCTGTGTCAAGGAATTAAACAGAAAACATCTTTTTAGGTTGGCTCCATCGTTTTCATACTTTTGCTGTCTGTGGCAGGTATTCATGACATATAACAGGAAAGTCTGGAGTTTAGGGATCATCAAGTCATTGACAATTGCAATGAGAAAGAGAAAATGGGTTCTTATTCTTTATGGAAAGAAAATTTCTTAAGACCCCGTATTGAGTAATATCTTCCATCTGGGTCCCTCTTCTGTTTGGCTCTAGAAAGCATGTTGAGATCTCAGCTCATGTGAGGAGTAGAGATGAAGCCCTCTGGGTTATGATTATCTTTTAAAAGAGCATTGCTTCTGGTCACAAAATAATACCTATACTGTATGGGAGCAAATTTCTATTTACATTTTATGGCCTATAGCAGTTGTAGCCATATATTTTCTTTGTATGTAAGTATGTTGACTATATTTTAATACTTTATGCAATAAAGTCCCCTTTTATAACAGGATTATGAAGTATCATAATATATCGTAATGTACATGAGACTGTTCTTTCTTCTCATTCATAAAATATTCATCCTGGTATCCTTTCCTCACTATTTAAAAAATCTGTACAAACTTGTAGGTACTTTCATTGACTCCTGCATATTCACAATGCTGAATATTTTCACTGGAGGTAAAATTAGTTTTGTGTAATAGATTCTATGAGTAATTTTCATACAGATAACATACCATGTGACACGAGGTTCTGGCCAGCCTGATACAGAACAATGTAATTTTACGTTTTCTTTCTCCCAAACAGTGTGGGAACGAGGTTTAATGACAAATTCAGGAGCATGGAGAAGATGATCTTCATTCAACTTTCTGTGAAATGCCTCAGTTTCTTCTAACTATAAAAAAATATATGAAAATATTATGAAATCAAAGTAACCTGTGCTGCTAAAATAACAATAAAAACCCAAATTATCATTTTTCCACTTGGAGGCTTACTTTTCTATTTAGACCAAAGGCCTTCTCTTTTTCCCCGTCTTTAAAAAAGATTTTATTTATTTATTTATTTATTTATTTATTTATTTATTTATTTATTTTAGCAAGGGGAGGGGGAGGAGCAGAAGGGGAAGGAGAGGGACAAGCAGACTCTGTGCTGAGTATGGAACCCCACGTCAGGCTCCACTCAGGGCTCCTCCCAGGGCTCAATCCCAGGACCCTGAGATCATGACCTGAGCTGAAATCAAGAGTCAGATGCTTAACCAGCTATACCATCCAGGTGCCCCTCTTTTCCCCTTTTAAAAAGATACATTTAATTTTTAACATTCTAAGCCTCAGCAACATATTTTACTTTCCCCTAAGGTGGATTTCTTAAGGTTCTTTAGAACCATAATTTCTGTAGAACCTAAAATTTCATGGAGTTTGAAACTACTAAGTCTGTCTTTCTTTGACCCATACATTTTGATGTCTTTCTCCTTGTTTTCTTTAGTTTTGTTTCTCCAGAAGACTATATATTTCTTCATTCAAAACAAATAAATCTATATGTACACACACATACAATGTTACATGCATTTCTGCATTTGTAAATTACATTAAATTGTCTTTTCTTACTGTTTTTTTCAGCGACAGCCGTTCTGCCTTCTCTCGAATTGTTACTTTCCTTGACTTCTTCTCAAAAGCTTCCTCCTGGTGAAGAGTGGACGTAGACTGTTTGGATACTGAGGACTGTTTGGATACAGCAGACTGTTTGGATATAGCTGACTGTTTGGATACAGCGGACTGTTTGGATGCCGTGATTCCTTCTTCACTAGCAAGAAGATTCCTCTGGGCTATATAAGCAGCAGCTTCCTTAATTCTTTCTTCTTCCGTATCTGTACTTCCACTGACATGCACTTGGCTAAAATATAATAAGAGCAAAACATGGCTACTGTGAAGGGCAGTGATAGGATTGCCTAATTTTTACTAAGTTCAAAGTATCAGAACTTAGACATTGTGTATCATGCCCAAAGAAAACCTGACAAAGAAAAACCTGGTAAATCAGGAGCTAACTCTTCACATACAGAAGTGATCATCACCTTAACCCATAATGGTAACAACAATAATAATACCTACTATGGCCATGGTGTTGACAAGTGCTTCTTTACATACATTATCTCATTTTAAGCCTGCAATAATCCTAGGTAAACTCTATCATTTCTATTTTAGACACATGGTAACAAGGCTCAGAGAAATTAGATAACTTGCTTAAGGTCATTTCATTGGTTTCTTTAGGGTATTTAAATAGGATAGAGTCTATAATAAAAGATTAAGTTATGACTTTCCTTCCAGAAAAGATGACATTATAAAATGAGATATTGTTTCTGTGCCTGTGATTCCGATATGGGACTATGTGCTTGATCTGGATTCTATAACTCACCTGATATAATGCATTGCCCAGAGCTGTTGCACCTATAAATAAATTCTAAATTTACATGAGATCCTTATGCCTACTGGGTTTCTTTAAAGGTTATTTGTGTGTGTGTGTGTGTAAACATATTTAACGACATTCTTTATTTATGCTTGCACATAGCCCTGATAAGGGAAAAAAATGACCAAAATTTAATTTGAAGGGGTGATATTTATAAAAGTGACTTGTTTTTATTCATAACTAATGATGATGGCAAGTGAGTGGTAACATCCAAAAGTGCTGTGCCTAATGTAGTAGTTTATTATAGAAATTGTGCTATAATTTATTAATGTTAAAAACATGTAGATTATTTTTAATCTCCTTCAATACCTTTGTGGTCAAGCCCAACAGTGAGGAAGTATAATGATTATATTGAAGATTTTCTTGAAATTGAGTCTCCTTAGACCTCTGAAGGCTGAATTTTACCTTTGATTTTCTTATAAGAATAATGATTTCCAAATTTAAGCAAATACTGCCATTATGTTTATAAGTTTCTGGTACTAGAATCTGTGTAGTTTGCTGAAAAAGAGGGCTCAATATTTGCCCAAGTTTGAAATTTCTCATGGACTTTTACTAAAACATCTGGTAGACAAGATTAGTCTACTTTGTTTCTTACTACACTCAGTGAGTAAAGTTTAATTTCTTTTTCCTTATCTCTATCTCTCCAAACATTAATAAGGTAGTCATTACTAAGTAAGTGAGTAATACATCCACTATAATTTAGAGAAAAGGGAAGATGGAAGATTTTCAGTTTAGTGTCTTGAAATAATTATCTCTAATTTCTTTTTAATGAGATAGGAAGTGAATGAATTAATAAGTGAATACAAGACAAACTGTCATGAGAATCTGCTTGGAATTCCACATAGAGGTAAATATATAATAGATTTGAAATGATCTTTGTAAAATGATTTGATATATATAATAATACATTTTATTCAATGCTAGTCTTGCCCTGAGTTGAGACAATTCTTAAATAAGAGAACTTTAAGTTTAAGCTCACATTACCTCTAATGTGACATAGCTCTAGAGGTCAGAATGAAGTCCTGGTCTCCTTACCTTTTCCATGACAAATAAGCTGAACTTCAGGAAGACTGTATATTTCACGTGAGATCTCAAATACACTTAAAAAATATTTTGACCCAGGACAGCAGGAATATTTTTCTTTAAGTAAATATAAGTGTATGTCAGTGATAACCCTTTTATAATCTGGGTACAAAAGCAAGAATATGCTAATATGCTGACAAAACTATACAGCTACAAATTTAAGATGAATTTCACACCTCCCCAATACTCTATCTCAACTCAAAAACCTGCTGGTGACACAAAGTTAACTCAATTTATCTGAGTACAAGAAGTGAAAATTTCAAGTGCCATCCAGAAGAAACGGTATTTCCCAGAAATACACTATAATCACAGAGTGCAGTGTTATGTTGCATTGGCCAATCCCGGCAGACTCAGCTCTTCCATTGCCAGCCATGTAACTTTCAGCAAGTCATTGAGTCTTAATTTCCTTGTCCATAAATTGGTATACTAATACATCTCTAGAGCTGTATAGAGGACTTAGCAAGATAGTTTACATAAAGCATCTAGTAAGATTCTCAGAAAACAATCGGTACTCAACAAAGGTTCATTTTTCCCCCATCTTCTTCTTAGATTGTTAATACTGTCAACACCATTACGAAGTGTTATTTTCAACATAGTAGTAGAATATAAGAGATGGATCCATATTTTAAAAAGGAAAAAAGGAGAACTAGAAATAAAACCAACTGAAAGCAAGAAGCCTCATTTCATGTGGTAAAGAGATGGAGAGGTATGCCATGTAGGTTAATGCTAAGTTAATGTGCTTTTTAAATATATATATTTTTTAAAAGAGTGAGCTGGGAACAAAGCAGAAAATAAAATACTTTACTCCTCTAGCCTAGCCATCGCCTATAAAGAATGTCAGTGTATATTAAACTAACTGTGGAGAGGCTAAGTCTGGGTAAGCATACTTAGCAAAATATGCATATTTCAATGGAAAGTTCACTTAAAAAAAATCAGAGATATCAAAGAGAAAGCTAAAAATAGCATATTATTTACCCCCTCACCTTCCTAACTATAATCAGAGCAATTATGACATTAGCTTCTGAAACAATTCCAGAAGAAACTATCAGAGAAGAATGAGAAGAAAAACACAGGGCAACAGAGGTAGGTCACCAACGATGACAACCACGTCATTGCCTCCTGAATTTCCTGATGGCATTTGCCCTGAGAGGAAGCCCTCATTTTGAGTATCACCTCAGCTCTGTGGATAGTTCTCCATTCAAAGGAAAATAAACAGGGAAGGCTCTGAAGGTTCCCATTAAATCTTAATTTGGTGTCTCAAATAGGTTTCAAGATTCCTCTAGATATTATAATCATTCCAAAAAAGTTTATATTTTTTTAAAAAGATCACATACACATATTTACCTTAATACAGAAATTTGGCATTAATGGACTTGTAATTTCATGATTATTTTGTTTGAAGTTTGCCTCAAGATAAATAGTAATCTTTTTCACATTAAACAAATACAGGCAAATAGGCAGGCATTCAAATTATGATGCCATTCTTTTACTTAGTCTATGTTATCTAAGATTTTTTTTCTTCCTAATGAAAAATAATTAAAACCATACTGGCAACCACAATAGCTTCCCTCTGCCTAAATATAACATCGGATTTTTTTTTTAGTTCATCCAATATTTTATGGTTTTGAACCTTTCTTTCTACTCTAGTGACTATCTATAGTGTCCAATCACTAGCATCCAATGCTCTCCTTCTTAATTTCAGTCAGTTACATAATTAGAACTAAGTTCCTGATCCTTCTCTTTTGTCTTGTAGCCATCCTAGGTGATGGCCGATTTTCACAATGAACATGTCTCCCTCAGTGCAGAGTTCCAAGGTTCCTCAGACCTTTCTCAATCATCACATAGTTAAGTGTTCAATAAATGTCAGAGGCAATTATTATTATTACCTGACAACATTTACTCTTCACTTTCTAATATTTAAGGCCAGGAAGACAATGCATACATACCGTCCTGAGAAAATGGGCACTATATAGTCACTTGGCAGGTTTTCCTTCTCCTCCCCAGAGAGAAGGCTCTTCTTGGCTCTCTTTGCTTGGGGGCTCAACTTCGATGAATAATCTTCTAACATCAGACTGGAATCTGTAAGTCTGAAACAAAACCTCTAACATTAGGTAATAACCAAAAATTGCATTGAAAATATTCAAAAATGCTTATACAGGGAAGTTTTAACTAGGGGGAGGTTTCACAGAATCTTAGATTTCTAATGTTATAATATCTTTTATCTTTAGAACTAAAGAGGAGTGAGAAAGACCTCATACAATGCACTCTATATAGACACAAGAAAAAAATAGGTCTATGGTAATTTCATAGCTTTGTCCACCCCCGCCCGAAAGTTTCAAGGGAAAACAGCAGTGTTTTTGTGATAGTTCCAAATACCCCTTGCTGTTAAGTTAATGTTCAAAATTTAGGAAGTCTATAAAAATGGTTTTGTCCAAATCTTTTCATGGGATTGATAAAATATAAAATGTTCTGGATAGGGAGCCCTTCTCCACCAAACCATTTTGATGCAGGACCCCTAGGTTCAACTCTGAGGCCTTTATGTAGTATAGACAGACTCCTCTCTTAGAAGAAACACTGAGTTCATCAAACAAGAGTTAATATATTTTGTGTGAACACATAGTGTTAAGTAATTCAGAGAGTTACAGGGGTGTGATAAAGAACCCTTCGGTCAGTTCTGTTGTACACAAAAATCCACCCATGCACATTTGTGCAAATGTGCATTTGGAGGTAGACAGTGTTCTAAATAAACAAAAAAATGTATTAGCATGGCAGAAAACATGAAAGCAGAGATTGCACCTACAGAAAAGGATTGATAAAATCAAAAGTACAATCCGTCTTAATCTTCGTAGTTCTTGAATGAAATGAAATGCATTTTCATTCAAATATATACAAGTGGGCATAAATTTCAGGAGCTCATGGACTCTCTCAAATTAATCCATGGACTCATGTTAAAATCCCCTGGTCTACACTGTAATGAAAGACATTCACAATAGGGAACTCTACCAGAACTCTGTACTATCCTTGTAATTTGAAATGATTCTAAAATAAAACAGTATTAAAAAGTCCCCTTGTCTAGAGAAAATTTGGGAAGAAAGTGAAGCATGTGTGTGATATGGCATGGGAAGAGCAAGCTGCCCAGCTGAGACAGAAAAACTTTCCAAACCATCCAAACCTGACCATTTCTCAATCTTTAAGAAGCATTAGGAAAAGCAGAGATGACCTAAATCAAAAGCAGAAGACAGGCCAAACACATATATAGTGCAAAAGGAACACATAATAATGCAAGTAAATCTATCCTCTGCTAAACAAGTAGCACAGAACTGTAGGGCTTCTAGAAAGTACAGGGGGGTGCAGTCGTTCTGGGCCTGGGGGTATAGGATGGACTACTGCCTTTGATCCCCAGAACACAGTGGCCAACTTCTTCCTCTCCCGCTAACTAGCTCCTTCCCTAGGGTGAATATCTAGGTCCTAGTGTATGATCAGCATTGAAATTAAAGGTTAGAACCTTCAATTTAAGCTTGAGGATTGGTTACCAATTGGAAGGCTGAGTGAAATTTGTTCCTGGCTGCCTGTTCCAGGCAGCAGCAAAATGACTGCGTTCTATATCCCCAGCAGATTACAAAGTACAGGCTGTGCTAATACACGTCTAAGTTTAAAGTGGTATTTTCCTTCAAGCCCTCTTTAATTCATTACCATGCAAAATAAAATTAATTTTGGAGTTTAAGAGTTTCTTTTTTTTCCTATTTATAGAATATTTTCATTTTTTTCATTTTGCTCTCACTTTTCTGTTTTTGCTCTTTTTTCTTTACTTTCATTCTAGTATCTATAGTCATTCTCATGAGCTCGTATTTTCAACATTTATTTACATTGAAACAGCTATGATTTGTCATTCTTTTTGTTGTGTTGTTGTTCCTTTTTTGTCATTTTCCCTTTAAGATGAATCTTTGAAATGATGCACTTATTACATAGAATGTGCCAGGAGGTGATTATTCCATCCTCACAGGTAAATCTCAGTGGCTGGTTTCTAATATTGAACTTTATGGTAATGATTCATGGAACTATCATCAGTTTCCACTTCATATGTTATTTGGAACAAAAAACTTCACAAAAAGCATTATGATGTTTTATATTATACATATAGTATTATTTAGAAAATCCAAAGTATTTAGAAAAAAAAATCTTTGTTATGCTCTTTAAAGTTTCTTCAAGCTTTTGAACACTAATAAAAAAAAAGTGCAGGGCGCCTGGGTGGTGCAGTCTCTTAAGTGGCCAACTCTTGGTTTTGGCTCAGGTTGTGGTCTCATGGTTGTGAGACTGGGCCTGCGCGGAGCTCTGAGCTGTGTGTGTGCTCAGCACTGTGTCTGCTTGGGACTCTCTCGCTCTCTCTCCCTCTCCTGCTCTTGCTCTCTCTCTTTCTAAAATAAGTAAGTAAGCCTTAAAAAAAGAAAAAGGCATGTAAAGGATTAGAGGTTAAAATACTATGCCAACAGACTATTTAACAATAACTCACTTATTGAAGATAGCAAACAAAACTAAATCAGAGAAACATAAAGCTTTAAGGAACTATATAATAACCAGTGTAACTAATTATTTGAAGAAAAAGCCATCAATAGTCTATTTTGTCATGATCCATGAACACTGAAGTCTAACATCTTATTCTATTGAATTCTAAAGCTGAATATTGTTTTTAGAGGAGAATGTTTTAAGAAGAATATGTAAAATTTTAATTTCTTTGAATTTAAATCAAAAGGTGAAATAAGAAGCAAAACAAGTCAGTCAGAGAAAGACAAATACCATGTGATGTCACTCATATGTGGAATTTAAGAAACAAAACAGATGAACAGAGGGAAAGGGAAGGAAAAATAAAATAAGATAAAAACAGAGAGGGAGACAAATCATAAGAGACTCTTAACTCTAGGAAACAAATTGAGTATTGCTGGAGGGGAGGCGGATGGGGAAGATGGGGTAACAGGGCGATGGGCATTAAGGAGGGCACTTGATGGAATGAGCACTGGGTGTTACATGCAACTGATGAATCACTAAATTCTACCCCTAAAACTAATAATACACTATATGTTAACTAACTTGAATTTAAATAATTTTTTTAAAAGATGAAATAAGGTTTTGATAACCTCTTGGGTGTTTAGTTTTATCTAAATTTTGAAAATCTTCCATCTTAAAGTCAGTTTCTGAGTAGACATGAAACTTGATATGCATGGATCTACTGGGATCTTTTAACTATTAAAACTACAATTAATGTTCTTTATGTACTGAGCTTAAATCTTGAAGCTTTCTGAATTTCAGTTTATGAAGGCATTGAAATTAAGCAATAGTTAAGGATTGATTTGTGTGTGCATACATGCACTTGCACATCTGTAACTGTGTCTAAGTACAAATTCTTGCACTCTGCTACTAACTGGGGTATGTCCTCTGCCTAAATTTATGCCTAAATTTAACAGAATTTAAAGAAATGTCATGGTGTGTATGGCATCATCACATCTACAGCCAGCAGCACCACAGAGAAGGGATGTAGCCAAGGTAGAGAGAGCTCTCTCTGGTAAGCCTATTTCTAACTCAGAATTTAATTCAAATACTTAACAATGACAAAAGATAACCTTCTGTTCTCTCAACTTCATAATTATACTTGACAGGAAAATAAAGAACAAAACCACTTATAAAATCCCAGAACTGGAAGAGATCTCAAGGATATTTATAACAAGCTCCTCATTTTATAGATTTGGAAGACATAAGAGTGCCTTCCTAACTTGCCCGTGTTCACACAGCAAGTTGGTAGCTGAAGTAGGGACTAGCACCCATCTAGGTCAGTGTTCTTACCACTCTACCAGTTGTCTCTGACTTTTGTGACTGAGTACTCCTAATCCAAAAATACTGGGGGCATGCCACCTACATATGTTTATTTATATGTTCTATGCATATACTACCATATAAATAGTCACACTTTATGAAACATTCAGTCAATAGAAACATTTTAGAGACCAAATTTGAGGGGCGCCTGGTTGGCTCAGTCGGTTAAGCATCTGCCTTCAGCTCAGGTCATGATCTCAGGGTCCTGGGATCGAGCCCTGTGTTGGACTCCCTGCTCAGTGGGGAGTCTGCGTCTCCCTCTCCTCCCTGCTCCTGCCCTCTCTCTCGCTATCTCTGCCTCTGTCTCTCAAATAAATAATCTTAAAAAAAAAAACAACAAACAAATTTGATTTAAAAAAAAATAGTAGTGCTAATATTTCTTCCTATCTTTCCATGGTCTGCCTTTGTGGACACCCCACTTTGGAGATCATAATACTGTATCACACTGCCTGTAATGACTCCCATGGTGATTTGTTATTCCTGAATTTATTCACAGGTTATGAAATCATCACAGTTCAGTTGAAAATATATCATTAAAAAACTCATTAAATTTTACATGAAATAAAATGTTAGTTCCTTAAAGTTATGTTTGTAGTCAACATACAATTTGGGGGAAATTGTCCTAGTTCCCCAGGATGAGTAACTTTATTCATACTTACATTAAGTAGGGATCTGCTTATTGGCTATATCACTTTCCGAAAGTGTCATAACCTATTGGCATGTTCAGAAAAATGATGGGCTGTAGGCATTGTCTTTTGCTGACACTGCTCCCAAACCCTGCATCACCCAACCCTATATGCTCGGGTTATAGTGCATTATTGCTTTCTCTATCTTTCTCACTGCCTATGACCACTCATAGAGATGAACAGTTTTAGTTATCTTTGTATCTGCATTGTGTCCAGTGCCCGAAGGTGTTCAATAAATTTTACTGAATGAAGTGAAATCATTCATCCTCCTTTCATCATACCCTAGCCCAGTGATTCTCAACCTTGGCTTCACACCAGAATCTGCTGAGGAGTTATTAAAAATGACCAATGTAGAGGTGGGACTTCTAGTATGATGGAGTGAGTACTTCAGCAGTTACTCTCCCCAAAAAGCAATGATAAAACTGGATACAGGTGTCAAAACCAACCCATTCAGGGCTCTGAAAATCAACCAAAGACATACACTACACTGAGAAGTAGTTATTCATAAAAAAGCCACTGAACTTTAGGTATGAACAATGGAAGTCTACATGGCATTCTGCCTAGCTTTCTCCCCTCTCCCTCCCCCAGCTCAGTTTATAAGGTATTTCTTTTTTTTTTTTTTTTTTTTTTTAAGATTTTATTTATTTATTTGAGACAGAGAGAATGAGAGAGACAGAGAGCACATGAGAGGGGGGAGGGCCAGAGGGAGAAGCAGGCTCCCTGCCGAGCAGGGAGCTCGATGCGGGACTCGATCCCGGGACTCCAGGATCATGACCTGAGCCGAAGGCAGTCGCTTAACCAACTGAGCCACCCAGGCGCCCATAAGGTATTTCTATCAAAATCGAAAAAGGCATGACAATCAGAATGTTCACTGCCAGAGGGGGCTGACCTGATTTGGAGCAGAACATGTTAAAACTTCACATCCAGCAGCACTGTGAGAAACACTAGCAATCTAAGTGGTAAACAAACAAGGGAAGACCAGCAACTCAGTTAGCCTCAGGTTCCAATCATGGTTGGAAAAAGCAGCAGACTGGTAGATCAGCCAGCCATTTAATAGGAAGATCTGGGAAATAAGACCACCATGGGAAGCCTTCCAAAGTTCTCCATGTGCCTGCATAGGAAAAACTGGATAGGACTCAAATTATCCACACATCACTGGCTGACTAATCCTGTGTTCACGTGCAGAGGACAGACAAGAGAGTCTAGAGGAAAGCAAAGCCAGAATGTATATATTTAAAAGTTACCTGAACTTTAAATGTCCTCCCTAACATACATACAGATCTACTGCCAGAGAGTGAAAGCTTTTGTTTTAATACAATATCTCACCATTCATTGACTGGTCATTAATCTATGCAAACGCAATTTGATCCCTATGAATTCAGGTTTAAAAATGAGAACAATAATTTAAAAAGCAAATTGAGTAGAGACATCAGCAGTCACACAGTTACACACAGTTTACACACACACAGTAAACAGATTCTATAAGTGCATTTACACAAGTTATTAAAACCAAAACACAATGACAACACACTTAAGGGAAAATTCAGAATCCAGAATTGCTACAATATCTAACACGTCCAATTTTTAACAACAACAGAAATTATGGAACATGCCAAGAAATAGGAAAATATAATCCATACCAACAGAAAAAAAGCAGTAAATAAAAACTGTCTCTGGGGCACCTGGGTGGCTCAGTTGGTTAAGCGACTGCCTTCGGCTCAGGTCATGATCCTGGAGTCCCTGGATCGAGTCCCGCATCGGGCTTCCTGCTCGGCAGGGAGTCTGCTTCGTCCTCTGACCCTATCCCCTCTCAGGTGTTCTCTCTCTCTCATTCTCTCTCTCTCAAATAAATAAATAAAATCTTTAAAAAAAAAAAAAACTGTCTCTGAGTGGACCCTGATGTTGGATTTAACAAAGACTTCAAAGCAGCAATTCTAAATGTGTTCAAAGACTAATAAAGGAAACCATGTTTAAAGAACTAAAGGAGAGTATTATGACAATGACTCAAAAGAAGAGAGAATGTCGACAAAGACATAGAAATAACAAAATGGGGGGGGGGGCACCTGGGTGGCTCAGTCGGCTAAGTGTCTAATTCTTGATTGTGGCTCAGATCATGACTTCAGGGTTGTGAGATTGAGCCCCATGTTGGGCTCTGCACTCAGGGGGAGTCTGCCTGAGATTCTTTCCCTCTGTCCTTCCCCCACTCATGCTCTCTCTCTCTTTTCCTCTCTCAAATAAATAAATAAAAACCCAAATTTATTTATTTGAGAGAGAAAGAGAGAGAGCACAAGCAGGGGGAGTTGGCAGAGGGAGAGGGAGAAGCAGGCTCCCTCAAGGGGCCTGACACGGGGCTCAATCCCAAGACCTCATGATCATGACCTGAGCCAAAGGCAGATGCTTTACTGACTGAGCCACCCAGGTACCCCTAAATAAATAAATATTTTTTAAAAAACCCAAGAAATTCTAAAATAGGATCAAATGAACATTGTGGAGTTTAAAAGTATAATAACTTTAATGAAAAATTTATTAAAGGGACTCAAGAGATTTTAGATAGAAGAATAAAGAATCAGTGAACTTGAAGATAAAAATTATCCAGTCTAAAAAACAGAAAGATGGGATGCCTGGATGGCTCAGTCAGTTAGGCATCTGCCTTCAGCTCAGGTGATGATCCCAGGGTCCTAGGATTGAGTCCCACATCGGGCTCCTTGCTCAGTGGGGAGCCTGCTTCTCCCTTTGCCTGCCGCACCCCCTGCTTGTGCTTTATCTCTCTGATAAATAAATAAATAAATAAATAAATAAATAAATAAATAAATAAAATCTTTAAAAATAAAAATAAAAAACAGAAAGAGAAAAGAATGAAGAAAACTTTTAAAACCTTCAGAGATCTGTGGGACAATATTAAACATACCAATATATGAGTAACAGTAATATTGAAAAGAGGATCAATAAAGAGTAGGAAAATATATTCAAAGAAATAATGACCTAAAGCTCCCCAAATCTGATGAAAACTATTACTCTATGGATCCAAGATGCTCAATAAACCCAGGTAACATACACACAAAGAGATACACACCTAGATAAAGCCAGAGAGAAATCTTGAAAGTAGCAAGAATAAAATGGTTAATCACATATAGGAGAAAAATATATTAATCGTTGACACTTTATCAGAAACAATATATCCCAGAAGGCATTGATATGATATATTAAGTTCTGAAAAAAAGTTAATCAAAAATTCTATATCCAGAAAGACAAAAGCAAAAATAAACTATTGGGGCTATACCAAAATAAAAAGCTTTTGCATTGTAAAGGAAACCATCAATAAAACAAAAAGGCAACCTATTGAATGGGAGAAGATATTTGCAAGTAATATATCTGGTAAGGGATTAATATCTAAAATATGTAAAGAACTTATACAATTCCACATAAAAAATCTGATTTAAAAATGGGCAGAGGACCTGAATAGACATTTTTCCAAATAAGACATACAGATGGCCAACAAACACATGAAAAGATGCTCAACATCATTAATCGTCATGGAAATGCAAATCAAAACCACAGTGAGATTATTGCCTTATACCTGTCAGACTGGCTAGAATCAAAAAGACAAGAAATAACAAGTGTTGACAAGGATGTTGTACATTGTTGGTGGGAATGTAAGTTGGTGCAGCCACTGTGGAAAACAGTATGGAGACACCTCAAAAAATTAAAAATAGAAATATCATATGATCTAGTAATTCCACTATTGGGTATTTAACCCAAATAAAATGAAAACACTAATTCGAAAAGATATATGCACTCCTATGTTTACTAAAGTATTATTTACAATAGCCAAGGTATGGAAGCAGCCCAAGTGTCCATTGAAAGGAAACAATCAACAAAACCAAAAGACAACCAACAGAATGGGAAAAGATATTTGCAAATGACATATCAGATAAAGGGCTAGTATCCAAAAATCTATAAAGAACTTATCAAACTCAACACCCAAAGAACAACTAGTCCAATCAAGAAATGGGCAGAAGACATGAACAGACATTTCTGCAAAGAAAGTCAGGAAATGACAGATGTTGGCGAGGATGCGGAGAAAGGGGAACCCTCCTACACTGTTGGTGAGAATGCAAGCTGGTGCAGCCACTCTGGAAAACAGTATGGAGGTTCCTCAAAAATTTGAAAATAGAGCTACCCTACAACCCAGCAATTACACTATTGGGTATTTACCCCAAAGATACAAATGTAGTGATCCGAAGGGGCACATGCACCCCAATGTTTATAGCAGCAATGTCCACAATAGCCAAACTATGGAAAGAGCCTAGATGTCCATCGACAGATGAATGGATAAAGAAGATGTGGTATATTTATACAATGGAATATTATGCAGCTATCAAAAATGAAATCTTGCCATTTGCAACGATGTGGATGGAACTAGAGGGTATTATGCTAAGCGAAATAAGTCAATCAGAGAAAGACAATTATCATATGATCTCACTGATATGTGGAATTTGAGAAACAAGGCAGAGGATTATGGGGGAAGAGAGGGAAAAATGAAACGGGATGAAACCAGAGAGGGAGACAAACTATAAGAGACTCTTAATCTCAGGAAACAAACTGAGGGTTGTTGGAGTGGAGGGGGGAGGAAGGGATGGGGTGGCTGGGTGATGGACACTGGGGAGAGTATGTGCTATGGTGGGCGCTGTGAATTGTGTAAGACTGATGAATCACAGACCTGTACCCCTGAAACAATACATTATATGTTAATTAAAAAAAGTCATTCTTATATATATATTCTATTCCATTATATATAAATTCCATTATATATATTACATTACTTTATATATATATAAATATATATAATGGAATATTACTCAGTGATAAAAAAAGATAAGATCTTGCCATTTACAACATGGATACACCAAGAAGGCATTATGCTAAGTGAAATAAGTCAAAGATAAATATCATGTGACTTCACTTTATGTGCAATCTAAAAAACAAATAAACAAAAAGCAGAAACAGACCTATAAACATAAAGAACAATCTGATGGTTGCCAGAGGCGAGGGGGTGGGAGGATGGGCAAAATGGGTGAAGGGGAGTGGAAGATAAGGCTTCCCATTATGGAATGAATAAGTCATGGAAATGAAAGTTATAGCATAGGAAATATAATTAATGGTACTGTAACAGTGTCATATGGTAACATGGTAGCTACACTTGTGGTGAGCAGTGCATAATGTATTGACTTGTTGAATCACTATGCTGTACACCTGAAACTAATGGCATTGTGTGTCAACTATACCTCAATAAAAAATTCAGTATCTAATAAAATATCACTCAAAACTAAAGGCTAAGTAAAGATTCCCAGACAAATAAAAACTGAATTGATTGCTAGCAGAACTGCCTGATAAGAAATGCTAAAGCAAATCCCTCAGGTTTAAAGGAAATGACACCAGACAGTAATCTGAACCCACACAAAAAAATGAAGAGCACCACAAAGCAAATAATTGGGTAAATATGTATATGAATATATATATATATATTTTTATTCTCTTAAATTCTTTGAAGATATAAGATTGCATAAAACAATAGTTAACACAATGCATTGTTGGGTTTATAATATATATAACTGTAATATATATGACAGTAGTTCAAAAGGCAGGGGAGGAAATGAAGCTATATTGGAACAAAATTTCTATTTCTACCAGTAATAAATTACTATAAATGTGAAGTAGAATGGGATGAGTTAATAAGTGTATTGTAATTCCTAAAGCAATCCCTTTAAGAAAAAAACAAAAAATATAGTTAAGAAACAAAGAAATTAAATGGTACACTAAAAATATCTATTTAACACAAAACAGGGCAATAAAGGAGGAACAAATGAACAAAGGATATGAGATATACCAAAAACCCCACAAAAGTACCAAATGTAAGTCCAGCCATTTTGGTAATTTTATTAAATGTGAAGGGATTAAAAACTCCAAGGAACAGCAGAGATTGTCAGAATGGATTTTTAAAAATCCAATTGTATGCTGCTATGAAAGCCACACCATAAGTTCAAAGATATATAGAGGCACCTGGCTGGCTCAGTTGGTGAAACATGTGACTCTTGATCTTGGGATTATGATTTAAGCCCCACGTTGGTTGTAGAGATAACTTTAAAATCATAGCTTTAAAAAAAAGTTCAAAGACACACATGTGCTAAAGTAAAAGAATGAAAAAGATATACTGTGCAAATGATAACCACAAGGAGCCAGAGAGGTTATATTAATATAAAAAAATATACTTTAAACCAAAATATTACTAGGAACAGAGAGAAACATTTCATAATGGTAAGAGGGTCAATTCCTCAGAAAAGTATGGCAATTACAAATTTATATGCACCAACGGAGTCCTAAAATATGTGAAGCAAAAAGTGACATAATTGAAAGAAAAAATAGAAAATTAAAAATGACTGGAGACTTCAATATGGTACTCTCAATAACTGATAAAACTAGACAAAAGCAAGGATGTAGGTATCTTAAATAACACTATCAATCAACTTGACCTAACTCACCTTTCTAGAATACTTTACCCAATGGCAACAAAGTACATATTCTTTTCAACATTCTCCAGG
Organism: Neomonachus schauinslandi; assembly: GCF_002201575.2. Classification (NCBI taxonomy): domain Eukaryota; kingdom Metazoa; phylum Chordata; class Mammalia; order Carnivora; family Phocidae; genus Neomonachus; species Neomonachus schauinslandi. Next base: position 52,709,789 of record NC_058416.1, read on the forward strand.
ACAGTTCATATGCTACCTCACAAAACAATCTCAATCAACTGAAATGGATTTAAATCATACAAAATATATTATCTGACAGCAGAAGAACTAAATAAGAATCTATAGAAGAAAGGAATTTAGAAAATCCTCAAGCATCAGGAGACTAACAACATACTTCTAAATAACTCACTTATGAGAAAAGAAATCACAATGGAATTAGAAGATATTGTGAACTACATGAAAACAAAAAAACACAACATATCAAAATATATGGGATACGGCAAAGCAGTGGTTAGAGGAATGTTTATAGCTTTAAGTGTCTATCTTAGAAAAGAAGAAAGGTCTCAAATTAATAATTTAAGCACTGTAAGAAGTTTGAAAAAAGATTAAACTAAACATGAAACAAAAAGAAGGGAGATATAATAAAGATTAGAGAAGAAATCAGTGAAATAGAAAAAAGAACAACAACAAATAAAATCAGTTAAACAAAGGTTGGTTCACTGAAAAGATCAAGAAAATTGACAAACCTTTCACTAGACTAACCATGAAAAAAGAGAGAAGACACAAATTACCAAAGTCAAGAATGAAAGAGGAAACATCACTACCAACCCTACAGAAATTAAGTGGCTCACAAGCAAATGGTAGATGCATTTATATCAAGTAATTCAATCACTTAAATGAAATGGAAAAATTCCTATAAAGACTCAAATTACCAAAACTAGCTTGAGAAGAAATTAAAACTCTGAATGGACCAATAATAAATTAAAAAGTTGAATTAGTAATTTAAAATCTTTGCACAATTAAATGGCTTCACTGAAGAATTCCATCAAACATTTAAAGAAGAAATAATACCAATCGCTTCCTAATTTCTTCCAAAACAGAGGAGAAGGAAACACTTCCCAACTTATTCTATAAGGCCAGTATTACCCGATATCAAAGCCAAACAAAGACATTATAGTAAAAGAAAACTACAGACCAATATCCCTCATGAACATAGATGCAGAAATCCTTCACACAATATTAGCAAACTGAATCCAGCAACATATAAAATATTAAACTAAGTGGAGTTTATCCCAGGAATGCAAGGTTGATTTACCATTTGAAAATCAATTAGTGTAACATATACCATATTAATAGAATGAAGAACAAAAATCACATTATCATCTCAATAGATGATAGTATTTGACAAAATTCAGCATTCCTTCATGTTAAAAACTCTCAACAAAATAGGAATAGAAGGGAACTTCCTCAATGCGATAAAGGTCATCTATGAAAAATCCATAGCTAGTATCAAATTTAATAGTAAAAAGAATAAATGCTTTCCTCCTGAAATTGGGAATAAGGGTATGATATTTGCTCTTGCACTTCTATTCAACATTGTATCAGAGTTTCTGGCCAGGACAGTTTATTTATTTATTTTATTTTATTTTTTTTAATTTTATTTATTTATTTGAGAGAGAGAAACAGCTTGAGAGGGGAGAGGGTCAGAGGGAGAAGCAGGCTCCCCACTGAGCAGGGAGCCCGATGCGGGACTCGATCCCGGGATTCCAGGATCATGACCTGAGCCGAAGGCAGTCGCTTAACCGACTGAGCCACCCAGGCGCCCAGCCAGGACAGTTTAAAAAAAAAAACAACAACAACTGAAAGGAAGAAGTCTATCTTTAGTTGTTGATAGAATCATGTATGTAGAAAATCCTAAGAAATACAAATACACACACAAATGCTAGTACTAATAAATTAGTTCAGCAAGGTTACAGGATACAAAATCAAAACACAAAAATTATATTTCTATGTACTAACAATGAACAATGCAAAAATACAATTAAGACAACAACTGCATTCACAATAGTACCAAAAATATAAAATATTTAGGAATAACTTTGACAAAGAAGTATAAAACTTGTATTTGAAAACGATAAAACATTATTATGATAATGGTGAAGAAAGATCTGAATAAATAAATATTCCATGTTAATGGACTGAAAGACTTGACATTGTTAAGATGACGCATTTTTCAAAATTGTTCTACAGTTTCAACATGATTTTTTTTTTTTTAAAGATTTTATTTATTTATTTGAGACAGAGAGAATGAGAGACAGAGAGCATGAGAGGGAGGAGGGTCAGAGGGAGAAGCAGACTCCCCGCCGAGCAGGGAGCCTGATGCGGGACTCGATCCCGGGACTCCAGGATCATGACCTGAGCCGAAGGCAGTCGCTTAACCAACTGAGCCACCCAGGCGCCCTCAACATGATTCTTATCAAAATCCCAGCAGATGTTTTTCTTTGTAGACATTGACAAGGTGATCTTAAAATTTATATAAAAATATGAAGGAACACATAGGCAAAAGATTTTCCATAAAAGAGGAACTAAGTTGAAGACTTATATTCACCCATTTCAAAACTTTTTCTAAGCAACAGTAATTAAACCCCTGGGATACTGGTGTAAGGATAGGCATATAGATCAGTGGAACAGAACTGAGAGAAACAAACCTTCCTATTTATGATCAATTAATTTTTTATAAAGGTGCTAAGGAATTAAAGGGGAAAGAAAGTCTTTTCAACAAATGATGCTGGAACAATTGTATATCCATATGTGAAAGGATGAGTTTAGAACTTTACTCAATATCACACATATAATTTAATTAAAAATGGATCAAATTTCTATATGTAAAAGCTAAAATTACAAAACTTAGAAGATATGAAAGGGGAGCCTGGGTGGCTCAGTTGGTTAAGCATCTGCCTTCAGCTCAGGTCCTAAGATCAAGTCCCAAGTTGGGGCTCCCTGCTCAGTGGGGAGTCTGCTTCTCTCTCTCCCAGTCCCCCCTACTTGCGTTCCCTCTCTCGCTGTCTCTCTCTCTGTCAAATAAATAAATAAAATCTTTAAAAAAAAAAAAAAGAAAACCATCCTTCTTGGCTGTCTGCTCCTCGAGACAGCCACTCCGCGTTTCTCGTATCTGAAGTTCCATCTCTTTCATCTTCAAGACCCCCTAGAGGGTCAGGAGCAAGCACTTGAAGTTTGCAGTCTCTTTTTCCATTTCTACTTTTCCATCAGCCACATTTCTCCCTCTTGCAAAACTTGAAAGAATACTTTCTTTGGGGTTTTACAAAAAGGTTGTTTTGGATCTACTTTTGATTTAAAACAACTTCATTCAATGATCCTCCTTTGATATGGGATCATGTCAGGCTCAACACTTTCTACTGACATTTCAATTTTCCTGTTTCCCAATCTCAACACTTATGGAGGTTTCAGGAGAACATCAAAGTTAGTAGATAGATAGGAGGCTTTGAGTCCTTTCTTTTTTGCTAATATACTTTGCAGAAAAAGCCACTTATAAGATATAAACATGAATTTAGTTTGATCAACATCACTCTTGAAATTTACTGACATGTAGTGTCATAACAAACAACCACCCTTGGGTTTTTTGTTTGTTTTGCATAATTTGCCTTCTACTTATCCTTTCTCCCCCCATCTCCATTTCTTTCTCAGCAACAGAAATATCTCATTTTTAGTTTTTAAAAAATGTTTAGTTACTTAAATAGGAATATAACCACAATTTTTTCTTCTATTTATTGCTTTATTTTCCCACTATTTAAGTTTCCACTGATAAGTAACATTTTTGGTAACTTTCCACTGATAAGTAACATTTTTGGTAACTTTCCACAGCTAATGTATAGCCGTGATCTAAAAGCAAATACCATGGGGGTCCGAACCACTTCTCAACATGAATGTGGAACAGTCATGTGTCCCAGAAAAGGCGGATGAGTAAAATACTGAGAGATTTAAATATTTTGTGGTTCTTATCTACATATATCCTTCAGTTTTTATCCATTTCTGACTATTTTAGCAATTGATCTAGATTATGTACTATTTTTAAGCAGAAGTGAAAGGGTTTACTCCTTATTTCCTTGATATTATATTATGCAGGCTGTTTGAAGATAGTATCAGGAGAAGCCTTATAAAGTCTAAATCTGTGAACTAAAAATTTTCCAGGACTTTTAAAAGTTAGGCTTACTAACTTATTTACAAGGCAGCCCAGAAACCCACATCCCACCCCACTTTGAGGATGGTCACTATGGTGTCATGGAAGCTACCTTCCTCATTTGAAGTGCTCCTGCTTTCTCTTGTTTCATCTAGAAAGGCTGCTGTGGAAAAGGTCAAGCCTGTTGCAACAGCTCCCATGGGCTTCCAGAGTTCACAGACCTCTGTGGGGAAGCTCAGTTACACCTCGCTGCCCAACCAGCCAGGAACAAAGCTAACATTTCACATCAGAGCCTGGGAGATACCACTTTGCCCTTCTTCCACTTTTGGCTGACTCCTTCTATTCTACTCTATTAAAGGACATGCCTTCCTCTCACAGGATGGTTCACCTGTCTGGGGAAGATGAATGCCATTCTGGAAGTATCTTGTATCATCTAAACTTGGATTTAACCTGCAAAAGAACCCAGCAAATAATATTTTTTGGGTAATAAAGCATAGGTAGCAGAGAATGAGCCAAGATCTTTCCTGGCCTCAGTGTAAGGAAGGGCTTAAGTTAGATGAACTTTTGGTCTCTTCCTGCTTTGCCCATTTCACAGTTCCATGGATCTACAAACTGGTGATTATATGAAGCTGGTATTATCAGGAGTCATACTCCTAGGGACAGGAGATTGAACATGGTGAGGGCTACTCTCCTTGGTCCCAGGGTATGTCTTTGGGATTCAGTGCATAATTGCCTTTTAAAGAAGCAAATAGCAATAAACTTGCCTATTTCTGGGGGGGGGAGGTGGGAAGTAACTGGCTTTTCCGCTTTCATTAGATTTTCCTCTGACCTTCTCTGATCACATGGGAAGTAATTTAATTCATCATTTTCTGGGTACTTAAATTCTGTAAGACAAATCCCAGAGCGTTGTATTGATTTTTGTAACCCAGAAACCATGGTGCTTTTTCCTTATATATATAATAGTTAAACTTTTATTTAGAGAAGAGGCTATAAGACTATTTCTAGAGGAGAAAAGATAAGAATACACAACCTGGATATATCAGTAGTTTTCCAAGCAAACTTCATTTCCCATAACAGTCTATGGTTCAATAATCTTTTGTAATTCACATTCAGCTACTTGAATCTACAGGTGGACTCAAATCCCCATACAACTATGGTTATTTCAGGTACTTTTCTTCTTAAGTCCCATAAAAAGCACCAACAATGGGACAAGCTACTTTGTTGGATCTTGGGGAATGGAGAATAAGCATATGGTATTACCATCATCACATTACCTAAAGAGAATCTCAGAAAATTCATTGTATACAGAAAATCTATATGGATCTTTTCACAGCCTCAAAACTATGTGGCTACGGGAGCTGAAAAGCCCTATGAAAAAAATTGGTGGAATTCAGAATTCAGCAATAACTAACAGACCACCATTATCTGTTCTGACTGCCCATCTGCTCCTGCCTGGACTATAGCATTAGCCTCCTACCTGGGTAACCTGCTTCTGCTTGTGCACCAGTCTGTTTTCCACACAGCAGACACACCGATCCTGTTACAGCTTAAGTCAGCTCATATCATTCCTCTTCCCTAAACTTTGTCACAACTCCCTCCAACTCAGAATAAAAAATTCTTACAATGGCCCACAAGACCCTATATGGTTGGCCTTGCCCTAGTATTACCTTTCTGACATCTTCACTGGCTCTTTCCCTCACTCCTCCATTCCCTCAGTGGCCTCGGTGCTGTTCCTTGCTGAAAGGCCTTGCAGTGGCAATTCCTGATGCCTGGTGCACCTTTCTTCCAGAGAACTCCCTCTGGTACTTCATGTCTTTGCTCAGATATCACCTTCTCAAAGGGGCGTGCCCCCCATACCTGATCCTTCTTAGCCTACTCTATTTTTTATTGCTTCCATAAAATCTACTACCTTCTAGCATGATATAAAATTCAATGTCTTTTTTATTATGTTTATTGTTTATGGCCTGTCCCTCATGCTAGAATATATGCTCCATGAGGGCAGGAACCTTTGTCGGTTTTGTTCAGCAGTTTATCCCAAGCACCTGGCACAGTGCTTAGCACACAGGAGGCACTCAGGAAGTATTTGTTGAATGAATGACCAATACCTAGACTTCAATGACTGTCCCCATGCGCCAGCTATTACACTAAGTACCTTATGTCATTATTTCTTTTAGACTTCGCAACATGAGGGATGAACATTTTCCCCACTTCACAGATGAAGAAACTGAGAGGTTAACTAGCTCCTGACGTCACAAGCCTAATTGCAAGGAAGCACAGGCTCATTTGACCCCAAAGACTATCCACTTTGCATTATAACATCTGGAAAAGAATATGTAGAAAGTGGATACTAGTCTGATGCCAACAGCTGAGGTCAAGACACAAAAATGTCCACAAGGCAGTGGATTTCTTTGCTAATGTCTTTTGAAACCACACCAGGGTGGGAAATGGAGCAAGTTCTCAGGTCCCCCTCAGTCTCTGCTGCAATCAGACCTGCCAATAGAAGATGAGGGCTTCTGTGTTTAGTGGTCTCTATTTTTAGCACTGGTATCTTCTGTCTGAATTGGAATTGTTTTGAGCATTAGCGTGTTCTTTGCAAACTATAATAGTAGTAACAACCAAGAGGAGTTGATCCATGTGACATGAGTGCAGGTTGAGGGCACAATTTAAGGTTAGGCAGAATGCCCCAGGCAAGTCACTATGTCTGATTCTAAGTGACAAGTTAAACAGTCTGTGAGGTTCCAGGTTTGGCATTCATGAATGCTCCTAGGATCGCCTGTTCCCTACTCTGAATCTTAGTTATTCTGGTGTTCAACAGCTTCTCCACAAGAAGGGCAAATAAAAGGAAATATAATGAAAAACTATATATTGATGCTTCAAGAAAAATCTGGTGGCCAGGAGGTCAAGGGGAGTTAGCTGATTATAACTGTCAATGGGTACCCATGAAAAGAGTGGAGGGTTTGGGGTAGGATGGGGGTTCAAATCATCATTCTACCACTTCTTAGTGCAAGAGAGAAAAGTTATTTAATCAATTTGGTCTCTGATTTTCTCATTTTTAAAATGGGGATATAATTTCTACCTTTCAGGGTTATTGTAAGGATACAATGGTACAGAGGATGCTGTGCTGAGTTGCATCATATGGGTTGAATGTCAATCTGTTTAGAATCAAGCAATTAAATATCTACCATTTCAACAAAGGGTTGAGGGACAACTCTACATCCCTCCATCATCTAAAAACTATGCTGTGTTGTCTCTGCTTTTTGAAAGTTATTCATTCCTATCAAGTGTAACAAAATATTTCACTTATTATTTCCAACTTAATGTATGATCCAGCCTACTCAAAAGAAAAGAAGGAACCCTGATTCTCATAATACCACACTCCCTGTAAACATCTGCCTTATTTCATCCTAACTTTGTATAATATTGGCATTAAGAAAGGGATCCTCAGGCCACACACGGGGTTGTCTGATGTTTACATGTTGACTTTCCAGGGTGGTGGTTCTGACCTTTGTTGAGTCACAGGGTTCTCTGAGAATCTGGTGAAAGCTACCATCTTTCTCAGCAAAAACAAATTCTCAACTGTGCCTAATTTTGCACATAATTTCAGATCACCTAAGACCCTCCATTCATGGATAGAAGTTAAGAACCATTGCCTAATGGTAGTTATGAGTACCATTTCTCCTTTAATCTCTGATAGTATTTGTGGATTACTAGCATAAAACAATAATCTTGTGTCATTTTTGTCTTCCTGAATTAGGGTTTTTTTTTTTCTCACTGTGACTAAGAATAAAGGCATTTAGAATATGTCTTCCAGGATTTATTTTATAACCCTGGGCTCAGAATTCAATTGGTAACTGATCTGTGCTTACAACCACATTGATGTTGAACGGGCCATTGTTCCTAAGACCTACTGAGGTCAGCCAAGCCCTGAGCACATATAAATCTCCATAGTTTCCACTTTACTACTGGACATCTAACTACAAAGCAGGGGCTAAAAATAGATCAAGCCTAGTGTTTACATACATTCCATGGAACCGCATTTCTAAACCTAGGGGTTTTAATCAACACTTTTCATAATCCAAAGAGAGATATTTCATTTAGCAGGGAAAAGTTATTCCATTTTGAGAGAGCAAAAACACAACCTAAAGGAATTATGAAGATTTTGAAATGTTCAAAGAATATTATCTGAACCTGTTAGCTCTAGGTCTAAAAAAAGAAAAACTAAAAACCCCAGCATTAGGTTGACTTTCTTTTCCTTTACACTGCATTACACAAAGGAAAAAAATATTGGTGTTTTCTTCCCTCTCTTGTTTCTAGGCCAACATTTCTAGGTCAACATGTTTCTGCCAAGAAGTTTGAGTTCTTCAAACATTAAGCCATTAATGAATAGCTACCTACCTACCTATCTACATAAATATAGACATTGCAGGAAAGAACACAATATGAAGTTGAGTATAGAAAAATGATTACAGTTCCATTTCCTATAGAAACTTTACTATGTGAGGCTTTTTAAAGCTGAAATGGCTAAGTCTTCCAAAGATAACACAGAGCAAATGTTTTCTGAACAAAATATAAAAGTGCTCAAAGGTTTAATGACTAATGTTTAATATAATATATCCCAGTATAAAGAAATATGAATATTACACATGTGGTTAAAAGGATGTTTTGTTTAAAATTAAAATAATTTGGGCGCCTGGGTGGCTCAGTTGGTTAAGCGACTGCCTTCGGCTCAGGTCATGATCCTGGAGTCCCTGGATCGAGTCCTGCATTGGGCTCCCTGCTCGGCGGGGAGTCTGCTTCTCCCTCTGACCCTCCCCCCTCTCATGTGCTTGCTCCCTCTCATTCTCTCTCTCTCAAATAAATAAATAAAATGTTTTAAATAAATAAATAAATAAATAAATAAAATTAAATTAAAATAACTTAACATAAAATTTAGCAATAGAGTTGAAGAAGTAAAGATCTCTTTAAAATACAAATTCATAAAACTTGTAGATCATACTGCCTTGGGGAAATGAAATAAGTACACAAGCAGTTCCATTAGCAACATCTTCTATAGACTCAGTACAGGCAGTCCATGAAAATGGATATTTAAAATGTAATCCTCCTCTATTAAAAGACAGCTGCTTTCCTAAACGAGGTTCTTAATGTTCTACAGAACATTCTTCAGAACAAAATGATGCTGTCCCATACACATGGTGTTAATTCCTCTCAACTTTCCTTTGGAAGGCAGTTCATTTAAAGCAAGTGCTAAAAGAAATGAATTCACCTTAGTGACCATATTTCCATATTTACAACCAACACCAAGTCCTGCTGAATATCCCATGAAAGTGAGATTGCAAAATGATCCTGTTCCATTTTAAATGGAATTTCATAACGTGGCCATCAGACATTCCAGGCAAACCCCAGCGGACTCTGGTTCTGTTACTAAACAGAGCAGAAGGGTCCCAGGAGGTCCCTGTCAGTGCCCGAGAAACAACAGCCATAGATCAGGTGCTGCTTAAACCCAATGGGGATTCAGGAATTTCTGCCTTCAGAAACTAGCCTCACTTCTATTCATACAATCCACTGCATTATTTCCTCAATAACTTCTTTAACTCCCAGAAAGAAACACTTTTCCAGTTGTCCTAACAGATATTTTGTGGACTTAAATTTTGTAAGACTTAAAATTATATTATGTTGATAACTAAAAAAATGCAATCTATGCCAGATGCTTTGGAAAGGCAGACTTGAGGCAGCAGGTGGTTATTTACCATATATCCCAGAAATGTTTACATTTGCAAGTTCAGCAATTCCTTCTGTGGACTATAGATAGATTTTTAATAAAATCACGTGAATCTTGCAAGTGTTTTTTAATCCCAATGAAACATTTCATTCTGGATATCAAGAAAATAAAAACCGGCTTGGGCTGAGAAAGTAAGCATCTGCCCAGCATTCATCAGGCTGGAACTACAGACACAGAAGCCAACTGCAAAGTTCACAGAAAACATTTCTCTCAGGGACACTGCTGCTAAAAAGGGTTGTGGTAACCTCCTTCTCTGAGTGACTACAGACTCACTGAGAAACTTTCTTCTCTAATATCAAAGATTACCAGTAAGTTTGCTGTTTGAAATTTTATCAGTAAGAATGAGACATTGCCTGGATGACCCCATTTGCTGTTGACACAGAGAAGCAGCCTCAGTTCCCAACTCAGGTGCTGAGCTCCACATAAAGGGCTTCTGGATACAACAGTCCTCAACTTCACTGTTTCCAATAGAAACAGGACACTGGGTTTGCTTTGCAGACCAGACCTGCATGTAAACTCCACTCTTCCTAGAATCCTAATATAGTAACTCTCTCTTTTCCTCTGCTGTGTGGTCTCCCTCATTGCAATGGGTTGATAAATCTACTTTTATCAGAATACAGGTTTGTTTCTGGTAGTCTTAGGCTGACTGAGATAGGGGCCTGGTTGTATAAAATACTCTAGCTAAAAAAAATATCTGCTGCCTACCTGAACAATGGCTCAGAATTCTAATACTGGCTCTCAGATACTGAAAAAGTAGAACGCATCTCTACTGTGGTTTGGGAGCCTGTGACCTGTGAATTTTAAATTCTATACTGGCTTCTCATCTAAGTAGAAACATTCTGAGGGCCAGGAAACCTGCTGCGAGCGTTGAAATGATGTTTTCTGGCTCTGCTGCTACTGAATGTTGAACTCAATCTGTGGCAGAACTTCTCTGCTTCTAGCAATATCACAGTTGGCAACGCAAGCAAGACACGCCAGTGTGATTATGAAGCTCTCTGTGAAACTCAAACGGTAAAGGGAAACAGGTACACATAAGTCCCAGGTCTCCCAAATACAGGGCCTCACTCCACAGCTGATTTGTTTTTTTAAAAGATTTTATTTATTTATTTCAGAGAGAGAGAGAGAAGGAGAGCGCAGGGGAGAAGCAGAGGGAGAGGGACAAGCAGACTCTGTGCTGAGCACAGAGCCCTATACAAGGCTTGATCTCAAGATCCTAAGATCATGACCTGAGCCAAAACCAAGAGTCAGATGCTTAACGAATGAGCCACCCAGGCGCCCCACTCCAAACCTGATTTAAATGTAGGGCTGCCAGACCAAAAGAAGGGAAAACATGATGTAGGAGGGTTATTTAGAGAGTGTGCCTTTGAGCTAAGGTTGGAAGGCTGCTTCTGACATACCCGTGGGAGTAGCCGTAATCGTAGGCCGAGGCTGTCTTCCGACTGGCTGCGAATGCATGGGTAGATTCAGTGGCCCGGGAGGCCTGCTGCTGGTAGGAGCCCGTGGATGCCTGGCTGAAGGCCCCGGATTCCTGGCGGTGCGCGGTGGCGGAGCGGCTGCTGTAGGCTGTGGAGCCATGGGTGTAGATGGCAGAGCTTTTCTTCTCCTGCTGGTACTGGCTCATGGTGCTGCGAAGGTCCCTGTTTCTGTAGCTGCTGTCATAGTGCTGGTGGAGCTTCTGATAAATGGGCAGAGACATCGTGTGCCCTGGAGGGAGCCTGGTGACCTACAAGAAAGCAGCAACTTGTGAGTGAACTATTAAGAAACAAGGTATCTAAATCAATATGTAAAAATAAATACTCTTACCTTTTCCAAAGAGCAAATGGAAAAGGACGTGAAGGTTAGCTTAACTGGTTACTCAGCAAACTTTCTACTTCATAGCCCACATAAGCCCGCTCCACCATTGGGCTGCCTTCTAATCTGGGTTTGGTTTTTTGGGTTTTGTTTTAATAACCAGGAGGTCTTTACAAAGCTTCCCTACCCTAGCTATTGTGTTTTTTCCTCAGACCTTTCATAATATGTATTTCAAATTTTCTGGCATTTTATCCTGATAGGGGCTTCATCTGGAAGAATATGTAATGATGGAGAGTCTGTGTCACGGTCAATGTGGTTTCATTCAACAAATAATTATTGAGCACCTACTATAAGCCTGGTACTGTTCCAGCACAAGAAATACGGAGATGAACAAAACGAAATCCCTGCTCTGATAACCTTAGCTAGAACTTTATATTCTATTGCAGGTGATAGCCAATAGAGAAAATAAGTAAAATATAAGGTATAACAGAATGGGCTAAATGCTACAGAGAAAAATAAAGCAGGAAAGGGAGTTGGGATGCAATTTTAAACAGTCTCATCAGGGATGGCTTCTGAGCATAAAAGTGTCATCTGAGCATGAGAAAATTAGAAGAAGAGTGTCCTAGATGGAAGACCATAGCAAAGACTCTAGGGTGTGCACATGCGTGTTGTACTCCAGGCAGTGAAGTACAAATAGGCAGTGAAGCTACAAGGAGTGAGCGGGGTGCAGGGAGATGGATAGGAGACGATGCCGGGGGCGGGGGGTGGGGTGTAGGTCTGATGAGCAACTGTAGGGTCTTTGTCTTTCCCTCTGAAAGGGCTGGAAAAACCATCAGAAGGTTCCAAACTGAGACTCTTGCTGATGTATAAAGGACAGACTATTGAGGGACAAGAATGAAAGCCAGAAGACCAATTAGAAGGCTGTTATAGGGGCACCTGACTGGCTCAGTCAGTGGAACGTGCGACTCTTGATCTCAGGGTTGTGGGTTTGAGCCCCATTTTGGGTGGAGAGATTACTTAAAAATAAAAGCTTTGAAGAATTTTTTTTAAGGGCGTCTGGGTTGCTCAATCGATTAAGCATCTGCCTTCAGCTCAGGTCATGACCCTGGGGTCCTGGGATAGAGCCCCACATCTGGCTCCCTGCTCAGTGGGGAATTTGCTTATCCCTCCCTCTCTACCCCTCCCCGTGCTCATGTGCGCTCTCTCTCAAATAAATAAAATCTTAAAAAAACTTTTTTAAAAAAGAAGGCTGTTATGAACTGAGTTATATTCCTCCAGATTCATATGTTGAAGTCCTAACCACCAGTACTTCAAAATGTGACTGTATTTGGAAACAGGGTCTTTACAGAGGAAATAAGGCTAACGTGAGATTATTAGGATGGGCCCTCATTCAATATGACTGGTGTCTCTATACGAAGAGGAAATTAGGACACAGACGTGTACGTATACAGAGGAAGACTATGTGAAGAGAAAAGAAGATCATCTATAAGCCAAGAAGAGAGGCCTCCGATAAAAATAATTCTACCAACACCTTGATCTCAGATTTCTAGCCTCCAGAATTGTGAGAAGATACATTTCTGTTGTTTAAGGCACCCAGTCTGTGGTACTTTGTTAGGGAAGCCCTAGCAAATGAAGGCAAAGGCCATTGCAATAGTCCAGGCTAAAGATGACAATGGTGGCAATGGAAATGTGAGAAGTGATCAGACTCAGTACATGTTTTGAAGGTAGAACCAACAGCATTTGCTGAAAGTTCTGAATTAGGGTGTGAAACAAAGAGAGGGGTGAGAGATGATCCTGAGGTTTTCTCCTGAGTAACTGGAAGATCGAAGTTGCTGTTAACTGAGATGGGCAGGAGTGTAAGAAAGCACAGTTAGGGGTGAAAGAACAGGAGATGGGTCTGAGATATTCTACAGTTGAGATACTTGCTAGACATCCAAGTGGAGATGTTAAATTGCATTCATGACTTTGGAGCACAGGGTAAAGGTCCAGGATGGACACCTGCATTCAGCAGTCACCAACATATAGATGGTAAATAAAGCCAAAAAATAGATGAAAAGTCCTAGGACTGAACACTGGAGTTTGCTTATATGGTTGACCCTTGAACAATGCAGAGGCTAGAGGTGCCAACCCCACCCCCACCTGCAAAAAATCGACCTAGCACCTTTGACTTCCTCCTGAATTTCATTGCCAATAGCCAGCTGTTGACTAGAAGCCTTACTGATAACATAAACAGTGGATTAACACATATTTTGCACCTTACATGTATTTTATACTGTATTATTACAATAAAGTAAGCTAGAGAAAAGAAAATATTAATAAATCAAAAAGAAATACATTTACAATACTGTACTGTATTTATCCAAAAAAATGTGTGTAAGTGGGCCCATGCAGTTCAAACCCGTGTTGTTCAAGGGCCAACTGTATTATCTTATAATGAACTCTGTCAAATCTCACAAACACTTCAAAAAGGTATAGTGTCAAACCAGATTATTTGCTCCCTTAAAGAATATGAAGTCTTCTAATCTTCTTACATAAAGAAGTAAGAGTCAGTCATAGTGTAGCAGTTTGTATTGTGAACTTGAGCTAACAGTTCAACTGACAAAAAGATAAGTTTGCTTAGCATAGGGAGGGGAGGCTTCACATTGCATGAGCTTCTTTTTTTTTTTTTAATTTTATTATGTTATGTTAATCACCATACATTAAATCATTGGCTTTTGATGTAGTGTTCCATGATTCACTGTTTGCTTATAACACCCAATGTTCCATTCAACACATGCTCTCCTCAAATACCCATCACCAGGCTAACCCATCCCCCACCCCCTCCCCTCTAGAACCCTCAGTTTGTTTCTCAGAGTCCATAGTCTCTCATGGTTTGTCTCCCCCTCCGATTCCCCCCCCCTTCATTTTTCCCTTCCTACATGAGCTTCTTGAATACTGTGTCCACTGGCAGGAGTCTATCAAGCCACATTGCTAACTTACCTCGATGAAGTAATAGTTTTATGAAAGCCCCTCCAATTTGTAATGTTTTTGTGCATGTTCTGAAATGTTTTTAACATTTAAATTATATTTAAACATTTAAATAAATAAGCATAAATAACATTTAAAAATTTAAATATTTAGTTTTACAAGTAAAATTGGTTGTGAGATAATTTTTTCCAAATCTCTTCTTTGATCATTTTAAATGAGGAATGAATCCTTTTAAACTTGCCATGTTTTTGTCAAGTTTAAATCTACTTTTTATTTAAACTCTTTTATTTTTTTATTTATTTTTTTTAAAGATTATTTATTTATTTATTTGACAGCGAGAGAGGGAACACAAACGGGGGGAGTGGGAGAGGATTAAGCAAGCTTCTCGCAGAGCAGGGAGCCCGATGAGGGGCTTGATGCGGGGCTCGATGCGGGGTTCGATCCCAGGACCCTGGGATCATGACCTGAACCGAAGGCAGATGCTTAATGACTGAGCCACCCAGGCACCCCTATTTAAACTCTTTTAAAAGTCAGTATGTATTCCCTAGAGAAGAAAATCCAGCAAACTGCACTCCAGAAATATTTGTCTTGGGGCTCATGGAAGATATCAGTCTACATGGCATTTCCCAAGAGGAAAAAAATAGCTACTAGGCAAGCAACTTTGCTTCAACCCTTAAATAGATTGCTATCTTCTGTTCTAAAACATACAGAAAATTACCATATGTAATGAATAATTATTAGATAAATTTTGATAAAACAAAAGGATTTGAATATATTAATACAGAAATATGTTAAGCAGTTATAAAGATAATAGGTAAGTTTCTTTAATGATACACAGTATATTGTAACATGGCAAATATTATTTAAATGACATCCAAATAAATGATGAATAACCTTCTTATGTATTACGTTATAAGCTAAGTTCATATATGCTAACGTGACTTGAAATGCTGTCATTTTCACAAAATAAAATCTTTAAATATCTTGCCCCAATTCTACTTTCCACTCTCTTTATTTCTATTTTCCCCAAAATATATTTATTTTAATAGTATTTCATATCACAGACACATGCATAATGTATTACAAATAAACAGGGTCTGGCTTTAAGTCCATCAGAGCTGGCTGTCACCACTCTGACCTCTGGAATGAAGGTAAGCTACCTTCTCTTCATCAGGTAAGTGAGGATTATCCCCAACACATGACTGCTAGAGTATGTTGGGAAGAAAGGTGGTTTGGTTGTCTTCTGTTTCTTTAAGACCTGCATTTTCTTTCTGAACATAATTTGGGAATTTTGGAAGAAATACTAATTCCATAATTGTAATCCTGATATGATACTTTTGTATAGGCATTAGAGGCTAAAAGCTGATTTAAATCATTCACAGAAAGTGTTACCTTTAGGATCATTCTGTGGGGATCTATGTTGCCACTGAAATATTATTTAACCATTTCCATGTTAGAAATACCATAATGCACTCTTACACCTATTCACATGGCATTGTCAAACAAAATCACTGAATTAGAAACCAGGGACTTCGGAGTTAATTTACCTCGTTTGGTCTAATTTATAATCGGGACTATTGCAGGCATATGGAAGATAGAAAACACATTGTATCCTGCCACCTCATCCATTCCAGATTTTAACTAGACCATTGAACTGTAACTTGGAAAGAGTACTGGGACTCACACTTACAGTTCCACCATTATCCCCTTATGGTTCCAGAAACAGTAGCTTAACTTAAAAAGAACAGCATGGATGTGAGAGGAGAGCCGTGCCAGCGAAAACTGGCACCCTGCTGCTTTTGTCTTCCTTCCCAGGGGCTCCCCTTCGCTATTTCTCTCCTCTTCTGACCGCTCTCTGAGAAAACCACTGAACTCACAAGATGGAAAGAAACCACACACATGCAATGCTGTTAAGCACATCAAATATCAAGTGCATTCTTCTACCTCAGTGTCACACTTACCCGTGTTCAAAGGAGTGATGGGGGTAGAAATGCTCCGATGTGGCTGTGGAGCTGGATGAGAGAATGAAAAACCCACGTCGGTTGAATCCCAAAAAAAAGTGAAGAGGCAGGGCTAAAGACAGGACCCGGGGGACCAGTTCAAAAATAATGCATGTGGTCAGGCAGGAGAATGTCAGAGCCACATAGCCAGCCTTTTATGGCCAAGAGGGCAGACAAATATAGCAGCAAATGGGGAGGGGAGTCCTAACGAGAGGAAGAAAGAGGCCCTCACAGGTAGCTGCTTCAGTAATGTAATTACACCAGTGCAAGTCAATGGGTCTGTCCTGATTAAACCAAATGCAGGATTTTTATTTGGCTGTAAGAGCTATTTTCAATCTCTTTATCACTGGATATTTAAAAGTGTAATGGAAAAAGTAATTTGTGCTGAGAACTAAAAATAGGTGTAGTAATTTGATTCCCAAAATGGACTTCATGGAATTTTAATGCCAAGATATGGTTCTGGGTGTGCTGTTCGTGACACATGTACAGTACATCTAAAAGACACAAGGTGAAAAAAGAACTTGAGGCTACCTAAACGCAAAACAAGTTAAAAATGGGTTGCATGTGGTGATAATTTTGGTCTGACAATACACAGCCACTGTTTCTCTCGTGTCAGGAAAGTTTTTCAAAGTCGCAGCTTCTAGCTTGAGTATTTGAATCCCTTTTTTCATTAAATTAAAGCCTTTGAGAAGCAATACATTTTATCTTTCCTAAAGTCAGAGTAGGGTCAGTCTGTCCAACAAGAGATTCTCTTTCTTTGCTTTTCAGACTATGTAACAAATTAACAGGTGGCATAACCTGGTGGTCAGAGCCTGCATTTTAGAGGCAGACTAAAGCTAGATTCCTGGCCATCGATGGCACTTAACTGCCATGCAACCTCAAGCAATTAATTCTCCTTCCTAAGTTTCATTTTCCTTCTCTACAAAATAATATCCAAAGTATGGGAATGCTGTGGAGATTAAATGCAATAATGCACTTAACCCAGTGACTGCCACATAATACTCAGTGAACATCAACTATTATTACAGAAATAAACTCATTGTTCAGATTATACATATTGAGCTGGTTGGTTATGTTCTGACATGATATTACAGTGATATTACCTCAACTGAACACAGATCACTTGTATCTATCAAAATATTGAACTGACCCAATATCATAGTCTACTTTATAATAACTTCCTTGGTGACAACTCCAGTTAACACTAATGCACTGTGATGAGCACTTTATATACATGACCTCACTTAATTCTCATGGTGCCCTGCAAGCCAGGTATGATTAGCTTCATTATACAGCCAAGGAAATCAAGACTTCGAAACGCAAAGTCATTTGCCAAAAATCACACAGCTAGTAAATGACAAATGCAATTCATTCAATCCATATTTGGACTCTGAATCCCATGCATTTTTTGTCAGGTATTGATGGATCCTCTAGTGACACTTCGTTTACAAGAAACTAGATATTTTGCAATGGTCTTCAAGCACAATTTAAGTCTCCATTCATAACCAACAGCAGCTTCTGAGCTAGGCAAATTACGCAAAAGAATGTATTCCACTTAGTCCTGACGCTGTTTCCTGGTAAAATTCAACTTGGCATTTCTTCATCTACATATACCTCCTGTGAGTATGCATATGGATGTTTTAGCTATTTGGAATCCATATGAGAGTTTTCGAAGCTTCATGTTCCCCAAGCATCCCTATGTTCTCTAAACATCCAATATAGAATGGTAGTGGTTCTGAGTTTTGTCCACCAGGCATTGGAATGGTTCCCAGTGAGCTGTTTCTCTAGAGAACATGGTAAGTTGTTTCAAATCTTCTCGAAGCAGGAGGGAAGAAAAATTAACAAAAATAAGAGGTATAAATCATCATAATACTAGCTAATATTTAATGACTACTTGCTATATGTCAGAAATTAATGCTAACTGCTTTACAATATCTTATTTGAACATCATATACACATAAAAACATTTTATGGATTATGAAGTTGAGATTTAGAGAGGTTGATATTCTTAATATCACACAACTGTATGTGACAGAGGATTTAAACTCAGTTCTGTTCTGCTCAGAGCGCAGTCATCATACCATATTGCCTTTCAACAATTTAACTGTGTGCGTGTGTGTATGTGTGTATGTGTCTGTGTGTCTGTGTGTCTGTGTGTAGAGAGAGAGCGAGCCATGTGCCAATAATGTCCATTAGAAGTAAGAACTATTGGAGGGCCTGGGTGGCTCAGCCATTAGGCGTCTGCCTTCGGCTCAGGTCATGATCTCAGGGTCCTGGGATCAGGCCCTGCATCGGGCTCCCTGCTCCACGGGAAGCCTGCTTCTCCCTCTCCCCCTCCCCCTCCCCCTGCTTGTGCTCCCTCTCTCACTGTGTCTCTCTCTGTCAAATAAATAAATAAAACCTTAAAAAAAAAAAAGTAAGAACTGTTACTAAAGAATTTCAGTTTTATTTCCTATGTAACAGACAAGTATTAGATCAATAAAATATTTATTGAACTTTGATCCGTGTTAAGAATACAATATTAGAGAAGTCCACACACACTTGTGGAAAAACTAAAATATTATCATTTATTCACTGACACTCAGGATCCCAGTGAAAGTCAAATAGTTTATTTCAAACAAATACATAGTAAGATCTGACAAAAAAGCATGAGCTAGACCCAGCTTAGTATACTAAGTGATCTTTCTGTTATAGCATCATCTGGATTCAGCCTTTTCTAACAACGTATTTATCTAAAATATAGCTATCCAGATCACACACATACTGTGTTGTACTGTATAATTAAACTAAAATTAAAGAAGAAAAATTTAGCTGGGCTCATAAAAATCAATTGTTGTGATTCAATCATTATTCCCTTATAGATGAATAATCATTCTGTCAATTACTCTGATTTAATCATAATGCCCTTACAGATGTGTAATTAATCTGAAAATTTAATGGAATGCTAACCAACTGTTAATTTCAAATTTCCCAGGAAACCATCTAATGGAAAATACTTTTAAAAAAGCATTTAACTATGTAAGTCCGGAAATTTAAAAAAATACTTGCTTTCAGAATCATAGTTGTTTTTTTTTTTTAAAGTAATTTTAAGTAGACACAGGGGTGCCTGGGTGGCTCAGTCAGTTAAGCATCCGACTCTTGGTTTCAGCTCAGGTCGTGATCTCAGGGTCACGAGATCAAGCCCCATGTTGGGCTCCACACTCAGCACGGAGCCTGCTTGAGATTCTCTCCTTTTCCCTCTCCCTCTCCTTGCTTGTGCGCTCACCCGCTCTCTCTAAAATAAATAAATAAAATATATATATTTTTAAAATAAAGTAGATACATTCTCTCTTCAAATTATCTTTTTTTTTTAAAGATTTATTTATTTATTTGAGAGAGAGATTGAGATAGAGAGAGAGCACAAGGGGGGGGAGCGGGAGAGGGAGAAGCAGACTCCCCGCTGAGCAGGGGAGCCCGACGCAGGACTCGATCCCAGGACTCCAGGATCATGACCCAAGCCGAAGGCAGTCGCTCAACCAACTGAGCCACCCAGGCACCCTCTCTTCAAATTATCTTTAGCAATATTAATATTCTTGGCGGTGCCTGGCTGGCTCAGGCAGAGAGCATTAGATTCTTGATCTCGGGATTGTAAGTTTGAGCCCCACATTGGGTGTAGACATTACTAAAATTTTTTTTAATTTAAAAAATAAATAAATAAAGAGTATTAACATTTTTATAAATGTGAAGTGCTGAATTTAACTAACAGTAGTGTATCCTGAAAGCCAAAATAAATATATAAATTATATTAGCCACTTAGTAATTTTCATTTTATGGAAGAGGAAAGAGTAGCAAACCATTAGTCTATGTATGAGGGAATAAACAAAGAAATATTCTTTAGAAATGTAATGTAAACAAAACAAAAACTAAATTCCAACTGAAATCAAAAAATGTTTTTAAAGCTGCTGGTAGTAGTTAACAATTACAACACATGCATCAACAATATGGAAAAATAGCACGCATTGAAAACCTACTATGTCAGGCACTATGCCATGCCCCAGGGTTCAGGGGTGACTTACTGATGTCCCCAAAGTAGCCACCGTGTAGTTGGGTAGACAAAGCTGGGTAGTTACTTAAAAATAATTATGGCATCATGGCATAAGGTGGTATCTGCCACTTTACCCTGCATAGTTCTCTAGCTCTACTCCTTGCCACTTCCCTTCTTGCCTTGTGAAATTCCAACCACAGGTAATTGCTTTTACATCCATGAACTCCAGGTATCTACTGTGTCAGTTCCCTCACACCTGCTGTTCTCTCTATTCTGCTCTTCCCGTCCCTGTCCAGCACATGCACATTTCTTCCTTAACTCTCATTCCTTTAAGCCTTCTTCTCCTAAGGCCATCTCTTCTGGAAGACTTTCCTAATTCCACTAGGATAGGAAGTCTATCAAACTATATTTAATGCATGTGTTTGCTTTTCTGTCTCCTGTACTGTGAATTACTTGAGGGCAGGAGAGTACTTTTGTTCAAGTACTCCTAGTACCTAGCACAGCTCTTGGCACAAGATAGGCATGAAAAAATAATTGCTGAATAAAGAAAAGTGAGAAATGTGGTACCGAAAAAATCCTCAGGACTAAAGGACTACTTAGAGGTGGAAACAAATAAAAGCAGAGTCACGACGGCCAACCATCCATTGATTGGCTGAGGCAGGGGAACTGCTTGGGCGCTGGTGGATGGATTCTAGGAGCAGACCAAGTCTCAGCCCAGAAGCCTACCTGTGCCTTTAGTCCAGTCAAGGGAGCTTTAGATTAGTATTAGAAAGCAAAACCCCAAAGCCCATTTTCTTTCTTTCTTTCTTTCTTTTTTTTTTTTAAGATGCATTTATTTGAGAGAGAGAGAGAATGGGTAGAGGGGCAGAGGAAGAGAATCTTAAGCAGACTCCCTGCTGAGCATAGAGCCTGATGCAGGCTCCATCTCACAACACATGAGATCATGACCCAAGCTGAAATCACAAGTTGGATGCTTAACTGACTGAGGCACCCAGGTGCCCCCCCAAAGCCCATTTTCTAACATTATTTATATCCACCTATTTTTCTGTCTGTCTACTCATAAATAGATGTCTAGAGTGATACTCAGCCAATGTCAATAGTAACTCCCAAATAGTGAGGGGTTTTTTTCTTTCTTTCTTTCTTATAATTAGTGTCAGGAGCTGTGAACATATACAATGGGATATTATTCAGTATTAAAAATGAATGAAATCCTGATATATACTACAACATGGTTGAACCTTGAAAATGCTATGCTAAGTGAAATAAGTTAGACACAAAAGGACAAATATTGCATGAGGTACCTAGGGTAGTCAAAGTTAGAGAGACAGAAACTAGAATGGTGGTTACCAGGGGCTGGTGGGAGAGGGAATAGGGAGTTAGTATTCAATGGGTAGAATTTCAATATGGGAAAATGCAAAAATTCTGGAGATGGATAGTGGTGAATGAACATGGAAAAATTAATAAAAGGAAACCTCATTTAGAATGGAGTCAGAGGGAGTCGGGGGGAGAGTTCTCATACCATACCAGCTGAGGTCAATTGCAGATCCCACAGGAAGACATGTACCCTGCAAGCCATACTACTTGGCTACTTTTACTATTCCAGTGGGAGGAAGGAAGGTTTTTCTCTTCCCCCTGAAACAGCCCCGTCAATATGAAACTATCATAACTCAGCCAATGAAAAGCCACTATACTTCAAATTCCCAGTTTACTCCAATGAACTTTTTAAAAAGATTTTATTTATTTGACAGAGAGAGAGCAGCAGAGGGAGAGGGAGAAGCAGGCTCCTCGCTGAGTGGGGAGCCCCATGCAGGACTAGACCCCAGTTCCCCGGGAACTGAGCCCAAGGCAGACGCTTAACCAACTGAGCCACCCAGGTGCCCTCCAATGGACTTTTTGTTTATAACAGCCCTCCCAACTCCCTAATTCCCTCTATAAAAAAGCATTCCTCTCCTTTGTTATCTGGACTTGTCTATGGTTTTGCCATAGCTTGCTTGTCCCTAATTATAATTCTCTGCTTTTCCTGAATAAACCCATTTTGCTGGTAAAATACTGGCAGTTTTATTTTTAAGGTTAACATACTTAATGCCACTGAACTATATGCTTAAAAATGGTTAAGATGGTAAATTTTACGTCATGTATATGTTACCACACCCAAAAAAAAGAATGAAGGGTCAGAGATTTTACCCTACTCGAAAGTTAACAAGGTAACGTGGATGCTGACAAGACATGAGATTCCAGGTCAGAATCAAAGGACTTTAAAACTCTCAGCAATGGCAGAGGCCAGAGCATGAGCACATTCTTCACTGGTTTACTAATTCCCAATTCCCACAGGGAAAAATGAAAAGGGCCAGTGAAACCTGCACAAACACAGGGACTTTGAGCGTACAGAACCATATATTATATAATGAGCATTAAGCATGTTTGACCTCTGCTCTAGAGGCAGACATTTTCTTTATTATATCGGATAGTAAGCATGCCTGCCTTTTTTCCTGAGGGGAGACACTCTGTCTTCAAAGGCTGTTCACTACACAAACATCCCTGAAAAGATGGTCTGGAACAAACGGAAGCTGGACCTTGCTTTCAAGACATACAGAAACATGACAGACCCATAGAACTGTCTCCCAATAGTTGACATACCTTATTTTTACAAAAACAGTAACTTTTTTCTTCTTTTAAGTGAGAACCAAGCTAAAGAGCAATGGATGTGAACCTCCAGTTTCATTTTCTTTTTGACAGTTTTAGAGTAGTAGAATTTACACACCACAAAATTCATCCATTTTAAGAGTAAGGTTCAATTGGGGTGCCTGGGTGGCTCAGTCGTTAAGCGTCTGCCTTAGGCTCAGGTCATGGTCCCAGGGTCCTGGGATCGAGCCCCGCATCAGGCTCCCTGCTCAGCGGGAATCATGCTTCTCCCTCTCCCACTCCCCCTGCTTGTGTTCCCTCTCTCGCTGTATCTCTCTCTGTCAAATAAATAAAATCTTAAAAAAAAAAAAAAGAGTAAGGTTCAATGAGCATTAGTAAATTTACACAGTTGGGCAACCATCACAAAATCCAGTTTTAAAACACTTTCATCGCTGGGAAAAGTCCCCTTATGCCAGTTTGAGGTTAATCATTGGTCCCATCCACAAAAGCCACTCACCTGGCTTTCTGTCTATAGTTTAGCCTTTCCTAGAAATTTTATACAAATGGAATCATATCATATGTAGTCCGTTACGTCTGGGTTTTTTCACTTAGCAAGCTGTTTTTGAGATTCATCCATATTGTTGCAAGATTCAACAGCTTGTTTCTTCTTATTGCTGAGAAATATTTCACTGAAAGATACACCATGTTTTGCTAATCCATTCATCAATTAATGGACTTTACATTACGTCCAGTTTTGGACTATTGTGAATAATGCTATCTTGAATTTTTAAATATATTTGTTCTTATATAAATAACCACATTTGGTCTCACAGATAACAAATTTCAAAATGCTGACCAAAAAAGTATTGATATCTAACACTTATATAGTACTTACTATTTTCCAGGTAGTATTATAAATGCTTTATATGTATTAACTTCTTTATTCCTCACAACACTCTGTAAGGTAGGTACTATTATTTTTTTTAAAGATTTTATTTATTTATTTGAGAGAGAGAGAGAATGAGAGAGAGAGAGAGAGCATGAGACGGGGGAGGGTCAGAGGGAGAAGCAGACTCTCCGCTGAGCAGGGAGCTGGATGTGGGACTCGATCGTGGGACTGGATCGCGGGACTCAATCCCGGGACTCCAGAATCATGACCTGAGCCGAAGGCAGTCGCTTAACCAACTGAGCCACCCAGGCGCCCAGTAGGTACTATTATTACTATACCCTTTCACTAATGACAAAACTGAGGTACAGAGAAGTTCAGTAATTTGCTCAAGTACATACAACTAAAAAGTGTTAGATACTGTGGTAATTATTTCACAATATATGTAATTCAAGTGATTCTGCTGTACATTTTTTTCTTTTCTTTTTTTTTAAAGAATCTATTTATTTACTGGAGAGAGAGAGAGCAGAGTGAGAGAGAAAGCACATGAGCGGGGGGAATGGGCAGAGGGGCAAGGAGAAGCAGACTCCCCACTGAGTAGGGAACCCCATGAGGGACTCGATCCCAGGATCCTGGGATCATGACCTGAACTGAAGGCAGGCGCTAACTGAGTCACCCAGGTGGCCCCTTTAAGTAGGCTCCACACCCAGCATGGAGCCCAACACAGGGCTTGAACTCACAATGCTAAGATCAAGACCTGAGCTGAGATCAAATGTTGGACGCTTAACCAATCCCAGGTGATCCTATGCTGTATACTTTAAACTTCTACATTGCTGTATGTCAATTATATCTCAATAAAACCAGGGGGTAAAGAGAGTGAGGATTCAAATTCAGTTAACCCAGATCCAGAGTTCATACACTTAACCAGTATACAATACTTGCTCATAACTAAAACAATCCACTTGTGATAAAATTCTGTAACTTCTTCAATTCTTTTAATAATGTAGATACCAGTTTTACATTTTAGCCAGGCATATGTCTTCAAGTATTAATTTGGTTATGTTCTTTGTTTCCTTCTCTTTCATATTCTGAGAGTCCCCTCCCCTTTCTTCCCCAGTCTACACTGAAACAGAAACAAAGATGCAGAAACAAAACAAACCTTCAGACTTAGCAAATTTCAGGTACAATCTTACAGAGCTAGCTTTTCCTATCCTGCTTACCAGATAATACCAGATAATACGGAGGCTAGAAAAGAAGAGGCAAAAGGCAGGGTAGCCACTAGAGGAGAGCAAGGACCAATCGGAGGGATGGGGTGATCCTCAAACCAAAGGAAAGTGGCCTTTGGAAGAAAGAACAACGGAGTAGAAAGACAAAGAATAATTTATCCCTAAAAATTGACTCTTAACTTTGAAGGCATTAAGCTAAATGAAATAAGCCAGTCAAAAGGACACATGTTGGAGGCACCTGGGTAGCTCAGTCAGTTAAATGTCTGATTCTTGATTTTGGCTCAGGTCACGATCTCAGGGTGGTGTGATTGAGCCCTGTGTCAGGATCCTCACTGGGTGTGAAATCTCCTTGAGATTCTTTCTCCCTCTCCCTCTGCACCCCGCCCCCCAACTCTCCCAGGCACATGCACAAACACATGCTCTCTCTCTCTCTCAAAGAAACAAACAAACAAAAAAAACCAAACCGCATGTTGTGTGATTCTATTTATATAAGGCACTAAGGTCAAATTCATAGAGGCAGAAAGTAGAATAGTAGTTGCCAGAGGCTGGGGCAGTGGGGTGGAGGAAGTGGAGAGTTACTGTTTAGTGGGTAGAAAGTCTCAGCTGGGGAAGATTAAAACTTCTGGAGATGGATGGTGGTGATGACTGTACAACAATATGAATGTACTTAATGCTACTGAACTGTGCAACTTAAAAATGGTTAAGATGGTAAATTTTGTGTTATGTATATTTCACCACAATTTTAAAACATGACTTCTGATTCATCACTGTTCAGCATGGACAGCCCACAGTTC
This sequence comes from Neomonachus schauinslandi, assembly GCF_002201575.2. Taxonomy (NCBI): domain Eukaryota; kingdom Metazoa; phylum Chordata; class Mammalia; order Carnivora; family Phocidae; genus Neomonachus; species Neomonachus schauinslandi. The sequence goes on from NC_058416.1 coordinate 52,735,836, forward strand.
AGCAGTACTGGACATCAATAACCCCACTCCCCATAACAGAGATGGGGACTCAGGGAATTTGGCCACCTTGGGCAGGAGGTAGAGCATGAAGGGAGAACCATGGCTCTCCCAAGGAGGAACTCAACAGGTCCAGCTGGGAATCTCTTGGTGAGGATAGCAACAGACACACCACTACCACACCTGGTTCTCATCAGTGTGTACACACTATGTTCTACCTTGTCCATAGATAGCCAATAACAATGAATGCATTGTACTATTGCACAATCACTGGTTACCTCGTCTCTAAATATTGGACACATGGATGTTTCCAGTTAATCATCAAGACCAGAAGTCAGGGGTGCTTGGGTGGCACTGAGCCCCACGTTGGGCTCCCTGCTCAGCGGGGAGTCTGCTTGTCCCTCTCCCTCTGCCCCTGCCCACTGCTCGTGCTCTCTCTCTTTCTTAAATAAATAAAATCTTAAAAAAAAAAAAAGACTAGAAGTCAGGGTTAGGAATTAGGAACAAACATCTTCATTTTCAACCCAGCTCTTTTATCATAACTATGTGTGCTCCTTTCAGGGTCCTTTTAATCTCTGGCTCTGTTTTTTTCACAGTTCCCCTAATGGTGTGGGACTGGAAGAGTGGTTCTCCTTCCTTGTTGCACATTAGAATAGCTAAGGAGTTTCTAAACTGCACTCAAGCTCGGACCATATTTCAGGACGTTTACCTCAAAATCTCTGGGCATGGGACATGAGTGTTTCTAAAAGCTCCTAAATGACTCTAATGTGCAGCCCAAAGGAAAAATAATCTCTTAGGTCTCTTTCCATTCTAAAATGATGAAAGCTTTTGAATTAAAAAGAGAGCTATAAATATTTTGCACAAATAGAGGTTTTCCTTTTCAATTACCTCCTTGGGAAGTATTTCCCCAGAAAGGGACTCTGAATTAAGGGGTATGTTTTGTGAGATTGCTATTTGGAATAATTAGGCTAATCTACAAGCCATCTACCAAATATGAATATACTCTTTCTTCACTGCCACATCAATATTGCAATGTATAATTTTAATTTATTAGCAAGTTTAACAGATGCGAAATGTATCATAGCTATTTTTTTTAAAGATTTTATGTATTTATTTGACAGAGAGAGTGAGAGAGCACAAGCAGGGGGAACAGTAGAGGGAGAGGGAGACGCAGGCTCCCCGCCAAGCACGGAGTCCGATGCGGGGCTCGATCCCAGGACCCTGGGATCATGACCTGAGCCGAAGGCAGATGCTTAAACATCTGAGCCACCCAGGCACCCCATATCATAGCTATTTTTAAGTGCATTTTAAAAATTGTAAAAAACTGGACATTTTTTCATTGTTAGCTAACTATTTGGTTTTTGTCTGTGTATGAGCTGTCTTTTGACCTTTACCATGGAGATGGATTATTTTTCTTGAGATCATTATTAATCTGTTAATATAATAATAAACAAAATAAAATAGCTACCACTAATTGAGACCTACTACATGATACTGTTCCATGCTTTACACGTATTTTATTTTTTACAAAAATTATACAAGGCAGTTATTATCCCCAAGTTATAAATGAGAAAACTAAGGTTCAGACAGGTTATGCAACTTACCCAAAGTCACACAGCTAATAAATAGTGGAGCTGGGATTTGAATCCACCTCTATCTGGCTCTTAAGGACTATCCTCTTTACTGGACAGGTAAACACTCAATGCCTGTCCTGTTCACAGTACATGCTGATGTTTTGCACCATGTGATTCCTGCTCTCTGACCCACAGTGATGGGTCATTTCAGACCCAAAGATAACTGATGAATATCCTGGCCAACCACCTGTGGTGTATGGCCTGGCCCAAAAAGGTGAGCCAAGCCAATCACATTCCTCTCTTGAGAATGTGAATTTGGAAATGTTGAGTGTCGATGCACTTAATATAAGGAGCAAAAGTGAAAAAGGCTGGACAAAGAGTTGCCTTGTGTATACTGGAGTCAGAGGAGCCATGACAAGTTGAAATTATGAGGGACTAGAAACTAGGGTTAGCAGAGAAAGACGGCTGGTAGAGAGAAAACTAAGTAGATGTGCTTAAAGAAGTAGAGACCTAATCAGAGAACAATCATTTGGCCCATGAGAGGAAAACCAAAGAGTCAAGTACCCCAAGCTACCTCTGTTTTCAGCAACTCTCCAGTTTAGATGCAGGTCATGTATATCCCTAACATAGGTATCCTTTTTCTTGAGCTAACTGGACTTTGTCTCTGTTCCTTGCTATCAAACAAGTCAAAATAAAACACGCTTTTTATTAAATTTTTGAAATATTCTGGATGTTAAGCTTTTATCTGTCACATTTATCATAAAACATTTCCATTTCTATTCTTTCCTTGTTTTCATTACATTTTGACTTTTATAAAAGTGGAACCATCAATCTTATAATCAGTAATACTTTCACCGGTCAAAAACTTACATTTGCACAAACTATAGTGACAGAAAACAGAGAGTGATTGCCTCGAAGATGGGGGAGGTAAGAAGTGAGAGGAGTTAGGAATGAGGCTTTACAAATGGGCATGAAGAAACTTTGGGGGTGATGGATATGTTAATATCTTGAGTGTGGTGAAGATTTCACAAATGTACACGTCAAAACTTATGACATTTGTACATTTTAAATATGTGTGGTTTACTGTATGCCAATAATACTTTAGTTAAACTTTTTTTTTTAAGTAGGCTCCATGCCCAGTGTGGAGTCCAATGTGGGGCTCAAACTCATGACCCTGAGATCAAGACCTGAGCTGAGATCAAGAGTCAAACGCTTAACCAACCGAGCCACCCGGTTGCCCCAAACCATTTTTTAAAACAAATACTCTTCTTTCCAGTTAAGATACTTACACAATTCTATTTCATTCAACTTATTATGCTTCATGCTTGACCAGAACTCACCTGCTATTTATTGTGGTTTATGCTATGGGAGCTTAATCCAAGTTTATTTTTCTCAGTTTTAATATTCTCTTTTTCAACTACATATTACAAATAGTTATTTCTTTCACAATTGTAATGGTGTAATAACACTTGAGAAGTCATGTGTTGAGCCCTATAGTCTTCAATCTATTTCTATTAATATTTGTCATTCCTTGGCCAATTTTTCTGTTTTTAAACCTAATACTATCTGCTTCAGAAGTCTGGAATTTTGTTCCCTTGTGATATTTGTAATGTTTTAAAGTCATGTAAAGCATTTTACATCAAGCAAGGGTGCTAATGTTAGTACACACACACACACACAGTTATTTTTGTATACTTACATGAAATAAATTTCACGTAACTGTTATACACATTATTTTAACAAACATCTGATGCACTCTATATGGAAAGACTTTAAACAGACAAAATTACTACAAGAATTAATAGACTAACATACAAGATTTTATTCATTGTTCTCCCATCTTGAGCAAAAATTTTTATTGGGCTAATGTATCCAAACAAGATCTAACCTGTCTGTGGTTAATCCGGCCACCACAACTACCTTCTGTACCAAGAAAACTTTCATTCCGGACCTAGCAGGCCACACAGAAATCTGATAACATGCATCTGCTTGTGTTTCAACACAGGACTACTTTCATCATTCAACCACTTCCTAAGTCCCCTTTATTGTTTTCTACTACCTCGGCCTCAAAGTTCTTGAACAAGGTTTACTGTTTTAACTTAGGTTTCATTGGGCACATGTGACATGCCTGGCACTGTGCATGGTCACGGGAATAAAAACAGAAGGCGGCACCCTTGGGAAGTATGTGTTCCTTCCTGTCATGGCTCTTTCTACTTCCTGAAGCAAGTAATAAACTGTGTAGCACACAATAAGACACTGAAGAATACTGATCTTGGAAAAGCCCCTTCAGGGGTGCCTGGGTGGCTCAGTCGTTAAGCGTCTGCCTTCAGCTCAGGTCATGATCCCAGGGTCCTGGGATCGAGCCCTGCATCAGGCTCCTTGCTCAGCAGGAGGCCTGCTTCTCCCTCTCCCACTCCCCCTGCTTGTGTTCGCTCTCGCTATCTCTCTGTCAAATAAAAAATAAAATCTTAAAAAATAAAGAAAAGCCCCTTCAAATTTAACTTTGGGTTTTTTGGTCTTTCAGGGACTACTGGGCAGTGCTGCCAGACCAGTGCTCTAATGCTTTACTAAATCGGCACTCCATGGGGTAATGCAAAAGGAGGTGTTTGGTGTTAAATGTTGACAAGTTATACAAAACAGAAACTGCCCATAGAAATTACTTTCATTTATCATTATTTCTCCAGGAGAAAGAAGAACTCAGAATCAAAAGTTGTAATATACTTACAGGTGGCTGGCAAAACAGATACTGCCCCAAGGCACTGATTTCTGTGAATTAACCCCTGCTGGAAAGTCTGCAAAGAGACCATAGAGCCTCTTTTCCTGGGAAAAACAAAAAAAATAAGTCAACATTTTGGGCAAATATTCCTACTCCAAATTATTAATACAATCATTAATCCTCTACAGTATTATCAGAGTGATTTAAAAAAAATACAAATCTGATCATATTAATTCCATAAGTAAGACAGATTAGTGGTATCTCACTAACCTTCAGAAACATGGCTTAGAGGTCATTCAGGACATGGTCTCTGCTTACTCTTAGTCCTCATATTTTTTTCCTATTTTTTATTGTTATGTTAATCACCATACATTACATCATTAGTTTTTGATGTAGTGTTCCATGATTCATTGTTTGTACATAATACCCTGTGTTGAAAGTAGTCCTGTGTTGAAACACAAGCAGATGCATGTTATCAGATTTCTGTGTGGCCTGCTAGTGCTCCATGCAGAACGTGCCCTCTTTAATACCCATCACCAGGCTAACCCATTCTCCCACCCCCTCCCCTCTAGAAACCTCAGTTTGTTTTTCAGAGTCCATCATCTCTCATGGTTCGTCTCCCCCTCTGATTCCCCACCCTTCATTCTTCCCCTCCTGCTATCTTCTTCTTTTTTTTTTTTCTTAACATATAATGTATTATTTGTTTCAGAGGTACAGATTTGTGATTCAACAGTCTTGCACACTTCACAGCGCTCACCATAGCACATACCCTCCCCAGTGTCTATCACCCAGCCTTCCCATCCCTCCCACCCCAACCCCCAGTCCAGCAACCCTCAGTTTGTTTCCTGAGATTAAGAATTCCTCATATCAGTGAGGTCATATGATACATGTCTTTCTCTGATTGACTTATTTCGCTCAGCATAACACCCTCCAGTTCCATCCACGTCATGGCAAATGGCAAGATCTCATTCCTTTTGATGGCTGCATAATATTCCATTGTATATATACCACATCTTCTTTATCCATTCATCTGTCAATAGACATCTTGGCTCCTTCCACAGTTTGGCTATTGTGGACATTGCTGCTATAAACATCAGGGTGCACATACCCTTTCGAATCCCTACATTTGTATCTTTGGGGTAAATACCCAGTAGTGCAATTGCTGGGTCATAGGGTAGCTTTATTTTCAACTTTTTGAGGAACCTCCATACTGTTTTCCAGAGTGGCTGTGCCAGCTTGCATTCCCACCAACACTGGAGGAGGGTTCCCCTTTCTCCACATCCCCGCCAACATGTGTCATTTCCTGACTTGTTAATTTTAGCCATTCTGACTGGTGGAGGTGGTATCTCATTGAGGTTTTGATTTGTATTTCCCTGATGCCAAGCGATGTTGAGCACTTTTTCATGTGTCTGTTGGCCATTTGGATGTCTTCTTTGGAAAAATGTCTGTTCATGTCTTCTGCCCATTTCTTGATTGGATCATTTGTTCTTTGGGTGTTGAGTTTAATAAGTTCGTTATAGATTTTGGATACTAGCCCTTTATCTGATATGTCATTTGCAAATATCTTTTCCCATTCTGTCGGTTGTCTTTTGGTTTTGTTGACTGTTTCTTTTACTGTGCAAAAGCTTTTTATCTTGATGAAGTTCCAATAGTTCATTTTTGCCCTTGCTTCCCTTGCCTTTGGCGATGTCTCTAGGAGAAGTCACTGCAGCTGAGGCTGAAGAGGTTGCTGCCTGTGTTCTCCTTATGGATTTTGATGGATTCCTATCTCACATTTAGGTCTTTCAACCATTTTGAGTCTATTTTTGTGTGTGGTGTAAGGAAATGGTCCAGTTTCATTTTTCTGCATGTGGCTATCCAATTTTCCCAACACCATTTGTTGAAGAGACTGTCTTTTTCCCATTGGACATTCTTTCCTGCTTTGTCAAAGATTAGTTGACCATAGAGTTGAGGGTCCATTTCTGGGCTCTCTATTCTGTTCCATTGATCTATGTGTCTGTTTTTATGCCAGTACCATACTGTCTTGATGATGACAGCTTTGTAATAGAGCTGGAAGTCCGGAATTGTGATGCCGCCAGCTTTCCTTTTCTTTTTCAACATTCCTCTGGCTATTCGGGGTCTTTTCTGGTTCCATACAAATTTCAGCGTTATTTGTTCCATTTCTTTGAAAAAAGTTGATCATATTTTGATGGGGATTGCACTGAATGTGTAGATTGCTCTAGGTAGCATTGACATCTTCACAATATTTGTTCTTCCAATCCATGAGCATGGAACGTTTTTCCATTTCTTTGTGTCTTCCTCAATTTCTTTCATGAGTATTTTATAGTTTTCTGAGTACAGATCCTTTACCTCTTTGGTTAGATTTATTCCTAGGTATCTTATGGTTTTGGGTGCAATTGTAAATGGGATCAACTCCTTAATTTCTCTTTCTTCTGTCTTGTTGTTGGTGTATAGGAATGCCACTGATTTCTGTGCATTGATTTTATATCCTGCCACTTTACTGAATTCCTGTATGAGTTCTAGCCGTTTTGGGGTGGAGTCTTTTGGGTTTTCCACATAAAGTATCATATCATCTGCAAAGAGTGAGAGTTTGACTTCTTTGCCAATTTGGATGCCTTTGATTTCTTTTTGTTGTCTAATTGCTGTGGCTAGGACTTCTAATACTATGTTGAATAGCAGTGGTGATAGTGGACATCCCTGTTGCATTCCTGACCTTAGGAGGAAAGCTCTCAGTTTTTCCCCATTGAGAATGATATTCGCTGTAGGTTTTTCATAGATGGCTTTTATGATATTGAGGTATGTACCCTCTATGCCTATACTCTGAAGAGTTTTGATCAAGAAAGGATGCTGTACTTTGTCAAATGCTTTTTCTGCATCTATTGAGAGGATCATATGATTCTTGTTCTTTCTTTTGTTAATGTATTGTATCACATTGATTGATTTGCGGATGTTGAACCAACCTTGCAGCCCAGGGATAAATCCCACTTGGTCGTGGTGAATAATCCTTTTAATGTACTGTTGGATCCTATTGGCTAGTATTTTCGTGAGAATTTTTGCATCCATGTTCATCAAGGATATTGGTCTGTAATTCTCCTTTTTGATGGGGTCTTTGTCTGGTTTGGGGATCAAGGTAATGGTGGCCTCATAAAACGAGTTTGGAAGTTTTCCTTCCATTTCTATTTTTTGGAACAGTTTCAGGAGAATAGGTAGTAATTCTTCTTGAAATGTTTGGTAGATTCCCCTGGGAAGCCATCTGGCCCTGGGCTTTTGTTTGTTGGGAGATTTTTGATGACTGCTTCAATTTCTTAGTGGTTATAGGTCTGTTCAGGTTTTCTATTTCATCCTGGTTCAGTTTTGGTAGTTGATACATCTCTAGGAATGCATCCATTTCTTCCAGGTTATCTAATTTGCTGGCATAGAGTTGCTCATAATATGTTCTTATAATTGTTTGTATTTCTTTCATGTTGGTTGTGATCTCTCCTCTTTCATTCATGATTTTGTTGATTTGGGTCATTTCTCTTTTCTTTTTGATAAGTCTGGCCAGGGGTTTATCAATCTTGTTAATTCTTTCAAAGAACCAGCTCCTAGTTTCGTTGATCTGTTCTACTGTTCTTTTGGTTTCTATTTCATGGATTTCTGCTCTGATCTTTATTATTTCTCTTCTCCTGCTGGGTTTAGGCTTTATTTGCTGTTCTTTCTCCAGCTCCTTTAGGTGTAGGGTTAGGTTGTATACTTGAGACCTTTCTTGTTTCTTGAGAAAGGCTTGTATTGCTATATACTTGCCTCTTAGGACTGCTTTTGCTGCATCCCAAAGATTTTGAACACTTGTGTTTTCATTTCATTGGTTTCCATGAATTTTTTAAATTCTTCTTTAATTTCCTGGTTGACCCATTCATTCTTTAGTAGTATGCTCTTTAGCTTCCATGTATTTGAGTTCTTTCTGACTTTTCTCTTGTGACTGAGTTCTAGTTTCAAAGCATTGTGGTCTGAAAATAGGCAGGGAATGATCCCAATCTTTTGGTACCAGTTGAGACCTGATTTATGACCTAGGATGTGATCGATTCTGGAGAATGTTCCATGGGCACTAGAGAAGAATGTGTGTCCCGTTGCTTTGGGATGGAATGTTCTGAATATATCTGTGAAGTCCATTTGGTCTAGTGTGTCATTTAAAGTCTTTATTTCCTTGTTGATCTTTTGCTTAGACGATCTGTCCATTTCAGTGAGGGGGGTGTTAAAGTCCCCCACTATTATTGTATTGTTGTCAATGTGTTTCTTTGTTTTTGTTATTAATTGCCTTATATAATTGGCTGCTCCCATGTTAGGGGCATAGATATTTACAATTGTTAGATCTTCTTGTTGGATAGACCCTTTAAGTAGGATATAGTGTCCTTCCTCATCTCTTATTACAGTCTGTGGTTTAAAATCTAATCTGTCTGATATAAGGACTGCCACACCAGCTTTCTTTTGGTGTCCATTAGCATGGTAAATGGTTTTCCACCCCCTTACTTTCAATCTGGGGGTGTCTTTGGGTCTAAAATGAGTCTCTTGCAGACAGCATATCGATAGATCTTGTTTTTTAATCCAATCTGATAGCCTGTGTCTTTTGATTGGGGCATTTAGCCCATTTACATTCAGGGTAACTATTGAAAGATAGGAATTTAGTGCCATTGTATTGCCTATAAGGTGACTGTTACCGTATATTGTCTGTGTTCCTTTCTGGTCTATGGTGCTTTTAGGCTCTCTCTTTGCTTAGAGGACCCCTTTCAAGATTTCCTGTAGGGCTGATTTCGTGTTTGCAAATTCCTTTAGTTTTTGTTTGTCCTGGAAGCTTTTTATCTCTCCTTCTATTTTCAATGACAGCCTAGCTGGATCTAGTATTCTTGGCTGCATATTTTTCTCGTTTAGTGCTCTGAATATATCATGCCAGTCCTTTTGGGCCTGCCAGGTCTCTGTGGATAGGTCTGTTGCCAATCTAATGTTTCTACCCTTGTAGGTTACATATCTCTTCCCCCCAGCTGCTTTCAGGATTTTCTCTTTGTCTCTGACACTCATAAGTTTTACTATTAGATGTCGGGGTGTTGACCTATTTTTATTGATTTTGAGAGGGGTTCTCTGTGCCTCCTGGATTTTGATGGCTGTTTCCCTCCCCTAATTAGGGAAGTTCTCTGCTATAATTTGCTCCAATATACCTTCTGCCCCTCTCTCTCTTTCTTCTTCTTGTGGGATCCCAATTATTCTAATGTTGTTTCTTCTTATGGTATCGCTTATCTCTTGAATTCTGCACTCGTGATCCAGTAGTTGTTTATCTCTCTTTTTCTCAGCTTCTTTATTTTCCATCATTTGGTCTTCTATATCACTGATTCTCTCTTCTGCCTCATTTATCCTAACAGTTAGCACCCCCATTTTTAATTGCACCTCATTAATAGCCTTTTTGATTTTGACTTGGTTAGATTTTAGTTCTTTTATTTCTCCAGAAAGGGTTTCTCTAATAACTTCCATGCTTTTTTCAAGCCCAGCTAGTATCTTTAAAGTGATGATTCTGAAGTCTAGATCTGACATCGTACTAATGTCCGTATTCAGTAGGTCCCTGGCAGTAGGTACTACCTCTTGTTCTTTTTGTTGAGGTGATTTTTTCCGTCTTGTCATTTTGTCCAGAGGAGAATAGATGAATGAGAGAACAAAATGCTAACAGGGTAACACATCCCCAGAAAATATACTCTAAACAAATCAGAAAAGACCTGAAGCCGGGGAAAAAGAAAGGGAAAGAAAGAAAAGAGAAAAACAAAAAAAGAAAAAAATAAAAACCAGAAAGAAAAAAACAAACAAACAAACAGAACAAAACAAAACACAAAAAACAGAATATGATCAAATATGATCTGGCTGGTACATAGATCAATGCCATACACTAGATTTTGGGTGTATTTTGGTCTGTTAGAAGAGAGTGCCTCCCAAAATTTTAAAGAAAGAAAAACTTATATGTGTACAAAAATAAGGGTTGATATGATGAAGGGATGGACTATGACTGTAAAGATGAAAATTATAAAAAATTTTTATAAAAAGAATTGATAAGAAGTTGTTTGACAAAAGAAAAGAGGATTTAAAAAAAAATGAAAAAAAGGGGAGAGAATGTGATCAGGCAGGAGAGTAGAATAAAACCATACACTAGAGATTTAGGGTATATTTTGTCTGTTAGAAGAAACTATCTCAAAATTTTAAAGAGAGAACAACTTATATATATATGCTAAAAATAAGGATAACTACTATGAAGGGATAGAGTATGACTCTAAAAATGAAAAATAAAAATGTTTTTTAAAAAAGGGATTGATAAGATGTTGGTTGAAAAAGGGAAAAAGAAAAATTAAAAAAAAATTAACTTGAAATACTAAAGAATCATGGTAAAAAAGCCATGGATTCTATGTGCAGTATTCCCCTAGCGCTGGAGTTCTGCCATTCTCATTGATCGGTAAACTTGGTCTTGGCTGGCAGTTCTTGCTGATCTTCTGGGGGAGGGGCCTCTTGCCGTGGTTCCCAAATATCTTTGCCATAGGCGGAATTGCCCTGCCCTTGCCCGGTCCAGGCTAGGTAATCTGCTCAGGTTTGCTCTCGGGAGCTTTGGTTCCCTGCAAGCTTTCCGTACAGCTTTGGAGGCTGAGAGTGAAAATTTCGGCCTCCCAATCTCCGCCCCGGAGGAGCCGGAGGAACCGAGAACTTGGGGCCCCACTCCTCAGTGTGCCCCCAGAGAAAAACAGTCAGTCACTCCTGTCTCCCCGGTCTCCGGCCACACTCTGTGCTCACCCGGCCTGTGACTAAGGGTTTCTATCTCTGGAACACAACCTCGTGTGGAGTCTCCAAACCCAGCAGATCCCTGCGGTGCACTCCCACACTGCTCCTGCCAGGGAAGGAAGGTGAGTCTCCCCGGATCTCCTGCTTGTTGGGTCCCTGCTGGAGAAGCAGTGGCCCGACTGTGCGGCGGATCACAGTTTATGGCAACCCCGAGCTGAGAGCCCGCGCCTCGGCTCCATCTCTGCAGCCGGCTTCCCCACTCGGATACCTGGGAGCTCTGCTGCACTCAGGCACCCCCGGTCTTTCTGTGACCCCAAGGGTCCTGAGACCACACTGTCCCATGAGGGTTCCACCCCCCGCTTAGCCACCGGAGTGACGTCCCTCAGCGGAGCCGACTTCTAAAAGTTCCAACTTTGTGCTCCACGGCTCTATCACTTGCCAGAAGCGGCCGACAGAGGCCCCCTCCCCCGCCGTCTATCCTCCTGAATATCGCCTCGGATTTACTTCTCCGCACGTCCTACCTTCTAGAAAGTGGTTGCTTTTCTCTTCAGAGAGTTGTTGCTATTCTTTTCTTCGATCTCCTGTTGAGTTTGTAGGTGTTCAGAATGGTTTGATCCCTATCCAGCTGAATTCCTGAGACCAGACAAAATCCAGGTCTCCTACTCCTCCGCCATCTTGCTCTGCCCCTCTTAGTCCTCATATTTTTGCCATTTCCCCCTCATACCCTACCTTCCAGTTCTTCATTCATTCAATATGTATTTTTATTTAGTGTGTGCCTGTAATGTGCTAATTAATGTCCTGGGCCTTGGAGATACTTCAGTAAACAAAACAATCCCCCAAACCTTGTCTTCATAGAATTTAGTATGAAAAATAAGCAGTAAGCAAAAAAAGTATATTGTATGTCAGAGATAATAAATGCAGTGGAAAAAATTAAGTAAGAGAAGAGAATGCTGGAGGTGGAAGATGAATGATGAAATCTTACATGAGCAGAGAAGGCATTACTGAGATGATGATAATTAAGTGAAGACTCAAGAGAGCTGAGGGAGAAAGCAATGAAAACATTAGAAGAAAGAAATCAAAAGGAACAGGAAACGCAAAGGTGTTGAAGAGGAAAAATACCTTCTTCAAGGAACAGCCTGATCAATATGGTTTAGCAACTGGTGAAAGTTCACCCAGTCTGATGTTTTGGGGGCTTACAGGCATTTGACTTTCACTCTGAGTTGAGACACCATTGGACGGTGTTGAGCAGAACAATGATACGATCTAATCTCTATTTTAGAAGGATCAGTCTGTGTCTGTGGGACTAGAATTTAGGGGAACATGGAAGTACGGAGACCAGTTAAAAGGCTACTGAAAAATCCAGGCCTGATACCTTGTATTAGGATAGTAGCTGTAGGGGTGATGGGACATAGTCAGATTGATATGTTTTGAAGGACTTAACCAATAGGTTTGGTTAACTGCTGTTCTAGACCCTGGAGATGGTTTGACTGAAAGGTTGGATGAGGGTCAGGACAGGAAAAGAGGTGGCAAAGATGAGTCCAAGTTTTTTGGCCTGAGCAACTTAAAGGATGAAATTGCCATTAACCTATGTGGAGAAAATGTCAGGAAGAGCAGGTTTTACAGGTAAGGTCAGAAGATCAGTTTGGGGGTCTGAAGGTTTAGATGCCTAGTAAACCTCCTTGTGGAGATGTCAAGTGACTATATCATGAGTCTGGAATCCAGTCTTGGCCAAGATACATACTTGAGAATAATCAGTGTCTCAGTAGTATTTTAAGCTATGAAAATGGATGAGATCAGCTAGGGAAGGAGTGTTGACAGAAAAGAGAGGAGAGACAAACACTGAATCCTGAACCACTCCAAGGGATTGAGGAAATTAGGAGGAACTGGCAAAGGAAACTGAAGAGTAGCCATAAGGAATGTGCCATAGGAACCAGGAAAACCAGGAGAGTGAGACACCCTAGAAAGGAGAGAGAAAGTGTTTCAAAGGTGAGGGAGTGATCACCTTGTCAAATCTGTTTGAAGACTGAGAATTGGCCATGATGACATGGTCATTTGGTGACCTTGATAAGCACATGGTCAGTGAAGTGGTTGGGTAAAAAAAAGCCTTATTATAGAGGGTTTAAGAGAGAATTGGAGCTAGGTGACTCTTTTAAGGAGTTTTATAAAGGGCAACAAAGAAACAGGACAATAGCTGGAGGAGGAAAATACACCAGGAAGAGGGTTTGTTGTTGTTGTTTGTAATATATTAATTTCCTATTGCTGCTGTAACAAATTACCACAAATCTAATGGTTTAAAACAACATAATTTAGTTATCTTACAGTTCTATCGTTAAAATTGCAATTTGGAAAAAAAAAATTGCAATTTGGATCTCACTGGGCTAAAATGAAGATGTCAGCAAGACTATGTTCCCTTCTAAAGGCTCTAGGGGAGAATCTGTTTTCTTTCTTTTCCAGCTATGATGTCACTCACATTGACATCTTCCTATTTTAAGGTCAGCTCATTAGTAACCTTAATTTCATCTGCAACTTTAATTCCCCTTTGCCATGTAACCTAACATAGTCACAGGTTCTGGAGATTAGGACGTGGACATCTTTGGGGAACCATGATTCTATCTGCTACATACAGGATACATTACTGCATACCTATTGATGGGAATAATCCAAAAGAGAGAAAGAGAGAGAAAACTTGGTGATGCAGGACAAGGTAGAATCATTGGAGTAACATAAATTAGCAAATGGAGGAACTGGTTTCCACAGGAGCAAGGAGGGTACTTCCCCTATTTAACAGAAGAAAAGGGAAAAGACAATATATGGGGACAGATGCTGGTCAGTAGGTAGATGTGGTGGTGACAGCTTGTGGGAGTCTCTGTTTTTTCTCAATGACTTAGAAATAAGGTCCTCAACTGAGAGCAAGGATGGGAGAAAAGGTGTTGGAGGTGCTAGGAGAGAAAAATTATAAAACTGACATCTATGATTGCAGGAGCATCATGGTAACATCAAGGGCCCACTTGAGGTCTTTGGTCATTAAACTGTGACCATTCAGCATGTTTCCTCCAGTTGAGTAGACAAAGCATTGGTATATTAGTCAGGGCAGAATAACTACTCTACAAACTCCAAATTTCAGTGCCTTAACACAACTAAAGTTGATATTTCTCTGAGAAGTTTATATGGACTATTTCACCTAATGCACACAATGGATGACTAAAGTAGATGATATCATTACGCCCTTTTCCAGATGAGAAAACCAGAGAATTGACTGAAGTAAGCCTAAGCCATAATTTTTGCTTTAGGTATTTGTTTTATTTGGGAGTATTTAATAAAAAATCTGCCTCACAAGATTAACTCAGCAAATGTAATTTGGTCACTATATTCATTCATTAACAAATTATTAGTAGTATCATAAGGTACATATTTAATAACAGTTTGTGATCTTGATATTTGTCTTAATCATTGGAGAAGCATTTCTTTAATAATTATCAGGGTCAGGTAAATTATTTTTTAGGTAATTCTTATTTCTTCTCTTGGTTTGGTTTATTCATATTCTTTTCTGGAATCCTGTTTAGTATTTTAATTTTTCTAAGCATTTATCTTTTTTTCAAATTTATTAGTATGGAAGTAATAACTTCTCCCAAATATTCCTTTTTTTAAAAGATTTATTTATTTATCTGAGAGAGAGCGAGCTTGCAAGCAGAAGAAGGAGCAAAGGGAGACAGGTAGAGAGAATTCTTGAGCAAGCTCCCAGCTGATCTTGGGACCGGACATGGGGCTCAATCCCAGGACCCGGAGATCATGACCTGAGCCTAAACCAAGAGTCAGTTGCTTAACTGACTGAGCCACCCAGGGACCCCACCCACTAAATATTCTTAATTCAATTCCACATTATTTCATCTTGTATATCATTCCTGAATTTTAAAGTAATTGTAATTATTTTTTAAAGGAATTCTTTATGTAGAAATTTCTAAACCCTTTTAATACACTTATTTTTAGTTTTGGAGCTTTAAAGCTAATTTCCATACAGATTAATTTAAAGACCTTAACTTCATTTAAAAGAAAGGAGCTCCTCCTACTGTTTTCCTGGATTAATGCTAATTTGCTACATATTAGTTTGTGTAGAAAGGATTAGAATTCCATTTATGTAGGCAAAACCAGAATGTAAGCCATGTCTCTCACCATTCAAAAATTTCTTACATGCAATAAAAATTGTAAGTGATCACTAGGAAATTACCAACTTCGGCAGTAAATACCAAAGGTTAATTCAGCCATGCTTCCTGTTGTTTGGGTAGAGTTTCCCTTCTTGAACCAAAGAGAGCACAGAATTGTAAAATAAAATGTGGGCTTTGGGTTAGGCCATTTACCAGTTACATGCATTTGAACAAATAACCAATTACCAAATATTTACTGGCACTCATGGATAATTAGGTACTATCCTACAAGTTAGGGATACACGAATAAGAAATACTGACCCCAGGGGTGCCTGGGTGGCTCAGTCATTAAGCGTCTGCCTTCGGCTCAGGTCATGATCCCAGGGTCCTGGGATCGAGCCCCGCATCGGGCTCCCTGCTCATCGGGAAGCCTGCTTCTCCCTCTCCCACTCCCCCTGCTTGTGTTCCCTCTCTCGCTGTGTCTCTCTCTGTCAAATAAATAAAATCTTAAAAAAAAAAAAGTCTCCAGACATTGCCAAATATTTCCTCGGGGAAACAATTTACACCTGGTTAAGGACCTCTGCATTAGTGGATCATAAATTCACATGTAGTGAGTCCTACGGAGCATTTAAAAAAGTTAAATGACATAAAATTGAAATAGAATAAAAACTTAGAAAACATCATAGGTACTCAAGTATTGCTTAGTGATATAAATCTATTTTTTTAAAGATTTTATTTATTTATTTGAGAGAGAGAGAGAGCGCACGAGAGAGCACAAGCAGGGGGAGTGGCAGAGGGAGAGGGAGAAGCAGGCTCCCCGCTAAGCAGGGAACCCAATGTGGGGCTCGATCCCAGCACCCTGAGATCATGACCTGAGCCAATAATCACTGAGACACCCAGGTGCCCAGTGATATAAATTTCTTACAGTCAGTTTCAGTCAAAAGTTTGAAAGCCACTGGTCTGTACTTAATAAGACTTTTCACATAACTATCTCATTTAATCAGAAAACTCTATAAAGTAGGCAGGACAGATGTTATCCCCATTTTACAAATCAGAAAATTGGGGCTCAGATCAGCTGAGGGACCTGCCCTCAGTGTTACCCAGTAGGCTAAAGGAAGGAAATGAAGCAGAACCCGTCTCTAAACTTCTAGTTACAAGGTAAAAAGGAAATTGTTACCTAAGGGCAAAGATCTCCTATGTGGCTCAGAAGGACAGAGACATCATGGAGTCATAGGTCTTTGGCAGTGGGTCCAATAATTAAAACTAGATATCAATATATTAGATGGAAATTTGAAAAACATTTTATCAAGATTTTTATTTTCCACAGTGGCTTGCTAACCTTTGTATACCCAGAGTTACTTATGGAATAAATAAATGAATGAATGAACACTGACCACACAATTCCTGTTCATCTTCAATCAGCCAGTTCCTCTGATCACCTTCAGACAATCAAGCATGCTCCTCCATTTGCTTGGAATCTCTCTTCTCCTTTCCCACTGAATTTTTTTTTTAACTTTTAATTTTAATTTTTAATTCTTTTATTTATTTATTTATTTTTAAAAGTAAGCTCTATGCCCAATGTGGGGCTGGAACTCATAACCCCAGACCAAGAGTCACATGCTCTGGAGACTGAGCCAGCCAGGTGCCCTTCTTCACTGACTTTTAGAATCAGCTCTTTAATAGTCCTCTAGGGCCACCTTCCACAAATCCCCAGGCGGGTTTATTTCCTTCTCTGTGTTCCTTCTAAAGGCCTTACCTAATTGTACTGCAATGATCTGTTTTACAGCTGTTCCCTGATACTCCCTGTGCCTTTGCAACCCTTTCTACTCCCTCTCCCTCGATCCCAGAGGTAGCAACTCTGTCCTAGTTCAAATAGCATAAACCACAATAACCACCACACTGCTTGGAAATGAGTTTGCTGTGTAATACCTGTTGACTGATTGAGTGGAAAGAAAGAAGACAAAGAAGGCAATTATCTGACAGTATAGAAGCAAAAGAATGCTGCTGCTTCCTTTTGAGCTGAGAAGACTGAACTACCCATTTCACTGTGGATTAAAGAATAGGACAGTAGTTGCAAGGCTCCAGCTCAGTGGTGGCAGGCCACCACTCGGTGGAGATGTGAGTACACTGCAAGGTGCTCACACTGCTGCCCAAGCCAAACTCCAAAACCAAACTGCAGTCCCCCACCACTAAGCCATCTGGAGTTGGCCCTGTCACTGTGTAAATCTTAGGCCCTAAGCTGTCTAGTTCTGCGTCCCCACGTGATAAGATTTAGGACCCCAGTTAAATAGATGGCTTCCTAGGACTTGCTCTAGAAGATTCGGAATCATTAGATTGGAGATAAGGCACCAGTACTTTATATTTTTAACCAGCACCCCAAGTGATTCTTATTATCAAGGCAGTTGAGGAAACTAATCATCTTTGTATCACTCACACTATAGAATTAGGGCAGTTATTTTTCAGTGATTTCACCTCAATGTTAACTTTGGAATATGCTCTTGGTTAACAGATAAAATGCTCCTGGGCTCCTCGAAACTACAGTTTATTAATATTTAGAATGTATTATTCAGCAGCTTTTACCTTCCTTTTCAGCAGGGTGATTCAAGTGAGAGGAAAGGACAATAGGGCCACCCCAAACGTCAGAACTCTTCTTGCCACATGAGCCAAACTAGGAACTGAGCCTTATTAGTGCTGGGATGATCTGAGCGTTGCCGGATCCAATTCACTCCTTTCGTAGTTGAGCTCACTAGAGCTGAGGTGACGAGCACCATAGTTTTCCTCACCAGGCTTTGGACGGAAAAGGACAGAACTGGGGAGGGCTTTCCTTTAACAAGATGAATTGTTAGAAGCTGTCCAAGGAAAGGAGAGCTGAGAAAAAAATAGCCCCAACTTTTTATTCCTATTTTCACCAAGCCACAAGTCTGCATCATAGTGAGAGATAGGGGCAAGATTTCGTTAGCTCTTGCTGGTCGCCTGTCTTCCTTCCTGGTCAGATCCAGTCTTTCCTTGTTAAGCGGGGCTCTGGTGGGAAAAATACCAAACAACGTTTTTGAAGAGGGAGTAAGTCTTCATCATTCGTGACCTCATGAAATCCGTCTGGGCCAAAAAGTTAGTGGCCGCTTAGCTGAGGGCCCTGGGGACTTCCGAAGGTATGCTCCAATGTGGAAGGGGTGGGGCTCTTCAAAACACAGCGCAGTACGCCGAGATAAAACCTCCTACCCAAAAGCCTCACAGACAGCGACCCAGACCCGGCGTGAGTCCCGCGCGCAGGCGCACGACCGCCCGGCGGCCAGAGCCTGGCGCTCCGGGGCCGCGCGGGGGCGGGTCACGTGGGCCGCGCAGCCCTCTCTGCGATGTCCCTACAAGGACTTGGGCAAACGGGCCCCGCCCCTAGCCGTGCCCTGGAATGTGAGGGGGGCCGACCTACAGGACAGGCTCACCCATTTGCCAACAGGAAAGGGGGGAAGAAAAGCTTACATGAAAGAGGAGGTATAAAAAGACGGAAACTCAGTCGAGCCATTACACGAACGAACCATTACACAATCTTCTATGTTCTGAGTCGCCCGCTTTATACTCCTTCCCGTGCACTCGTTCAAAACTGCACCCTTCTAGCACACTGGCAACTCCCCCCACCCGTCGCCTTTCTATTAAGTCAGGCCCACTCTGTCGGCCGACAATGGTGACTAGGCTCCCTTCCGGTTTGCTAAGAGGAGGCCGGAAGTGTTGGTTTTAGGGGGCTCTGGGAGTAGAAGGGTGTTGATAGCAGCAGCCTGGGCAGCGAGGGGGTTACCGAAGTGCTCGGATTTTCGCGGCTGTGCAGGGTGAGTGGTGCTCGCGATCCGGCGCGTTAGGCCCATCCCCGGGGGCCCATCTCCGCAGGGCGGCTGGGTGGGCAGCGGCGCTCCGCGGCGGGCCGCCAGCGCCGGGAGCTCACCTGGGCAGGTGTCCTAGCGGGTTCCCGGGTTTCGAGCCCAACAGCCAGCTCCGGGATCGAAGGCCACGCCCGGAAGTCCCGAGGCGCGAACTTTGTCCCTTTGCCCAAACTTGGAGCTCAGCAAGTGTGACTTCTTTCGCTGGCGCCGCGATCTTCGGCGACAGCCTGGCCTGTGAAACCCGAGCCCCGCGGCGCTGACTCCTGCACTAAGTTTAGTTTCTAACGTAAACTTGCCGGATTCAAGAGTTTGCTCAAAATCCGAAGCCCAAGTGTCCCCCATGCTGCAGCTGTTCTTGCAGCTGTGTGGCTACGTTTAGTAGGAATAACCAACTCAAATTAGCAATTTCCTCAGCTCAGCATCCACTTCTATAATTAGAACTTTTTTTAAGTGATATTTTACAAAGGGGTTAAGGGTTTAGTTTGCAGCTTGAGAAAACTCCAAAATGCAACACCAAGTTCCTTTTGGGTGGAGACTTTGGGTTATGTCAGTTTGCCAAAATCTTTCCTTTTAAAGTAGTTGAGTAGGTATATGAAAGAATTCTTAACAGAACTTTGGAGCAGAAATAAGAGTTGAGATTTTAACTTAAATGCAAAATGTTTTATATCTGAAGATCAAGTGAGTATTTCTTAAAATTACTACTATTTGTTTTATGTTCTGGAAGGCTTTTGATGAAACTTAACCACAAAAGCTTCAGATGTTCAAGAGTGAGGCTTTACTGGCAAGTGAACCCTGACAACTAATTAACTGCTCTTGTCAAGCGCGAAGAACTTTGGGTGTGGCAGTCTGAGATCTAATCCTACCTTCAGCCGGAAGTTTGCATAGGAAATGAAAACTTGGTTCATTTGGAAAGGAAGCACAATCTGAAAATGTATTTTTAAAAACTGCGGTTGGCTCCAAAAAATCAAATATGCTTAGCTTGAGGATAAAGTACATTGATTAGATGAAACAGGAGATTTGGTCTGGATACTACATCCTATCACACTAGGTAGTGTTTTCTTTCTTTCTTTCTTTTTTTCTTTAAGTAGGCTCCAGGCCCAGTGTGGAACCCATCCTGGGGCTTGAACTCAAGACCCTGAGGTTGCGACGTTAGCTGACATCAAGAGTTAGACACTTAATTGACTGAGCCACCCAGGCGCCCCACTAGGAAGTGTTTTCTAAGATGGACGTTTTTCCTTAAAGAATGTGTCATATTTTCCTAGAATACTATCAGTTTTAGTGTCAATTCTGTAGAAAAAAAATCTCTAGATTATTTTACATTTATTACCACTTTACAAATGTTACATTCTAGGATTCTAATTAGAGTAATCAATATTAGTATGGATTAATCCCATTTTATAAATGAAACCATAGTATCTAGAGAGGCTGAAAAATCTTCCCATTGCCCTTGATGTGTGGGAAAATCCTCTTTGAGGCTTTTCTTCTACCATTTAATCTAGTGTAACATCTTCCTTACATGATTTGTATCCCTCCTTTTGTCATAACCTTGAATTGAGTCTCTTCCTATTTGATCAAGCTAAAACACACACACATAAATTAATTGCTACCAACACTTAACCTCTCCTGATTTAAAACAAGGTTATACTCCTTTAGATCTGTAAACTGAATCTTCTTGACCACCACTGGCTCTGTTTCATTCACTTTCTTGTGCATCTGAAATCCTTTCATATTTCATAGACGCCTGCACTGCAAGTTTCCCTGCTTTAAAGTTTCATACAACAAATATGCCTTCACGCCAGAGATCTTTCATTAACTGCTTCAAAAATAGACTCCAGGCTATAACTTAGAATGAGTGAGAATACTCATAACTTAAAAATCTCAGATGCCTACATCTTCCCATTCTATATAAAGAATACTTACATTGATGTATGAAATATTTTCAATGTTTTTTACCCTAATTTCTAAACTTCTGTGGGAGTTGTGCATTTGCGGAAGATTTCTAACATGAGGAGAGTTACACGTCTCATTTGTTTGGGGAAAGTAAAAGTGGATAACAAATTAGAATCATATAGAAAGGAGGACAGTGACAATATCATAAGTGATCTGCTCTTTGGGATCATAGCACTGTCCCTGATTTGATTCCCTCTACATCAGTGTTTATTCCACCCATATTTCATTTTTTTTATTTTTATTTTTTAAAGATTTTATTTGTTTATTTGAGATACAGCAAGTGAGTGAGAGAGAGAGAGAGAGTGCTCATGCATGCACATGAGGGGTATGAGGGGGAGGCACAGAGGGAGAGGGAGAAGCAGGCTCTCCACTGAGCAGGGAGCCTGATGCGGAACTCAGTCCCAGGACCCTGGGATCATGACCTGAGCCAAAGGCAGGTGCTTAACCTACTGAGCTACCCAGGCACCCCTCCACCCATACGTTTAGTTTGGTAGGGAAAAAAACCCCACACTTTCCTTATTTTAGAACAACTTACTGTGAAGCTGAACTGCCTATTGCTGGAAGGCTCCCAGTTTCTGCTGGGAGATAAACTCATAGACAAGAACACAACCTCCTTGAAAAAGTAAAGGCCCAGGTAGTAACTTGCCTAACATTATACTACCAGTTTTGGTAGAATTAACTACCTTAATTTGTTAGAATTAAAATTAATATCTGAATCTCTTAATTCTAAGGATGTCTTGCAGGGTTTTTCAAGGTCTTTCCCCACCTCCTCAATCTTTTAGAAAAAATCTTTCTCAACTCACAGTATTTGATAGATCATGTACCACCTTTATTTTTCATTATTGTCACACATTGTTTTAACTTGAGAGTCTTCAGGAATGAAAACTATGACTCATTTCATAAGATTAACCAATCATTTCATTTCTTTATAGTTGCTTCCCCAACTTCAAGCTTCTTGAAGATAGGACACTTGCCTTACATTTCTTAATTCTTAAATGGTGCTTAACACTAGTGACATTTGATATACATTGGTGTAATTAAATGATATTAAAGATTGATGATTAAGTATTGCTTGAGCTAAAGGAAAATTCTTTGAGACATTGTCCGTGCTGACCAAAAAAAAAAAGACTTTATAACTTCTACAAACTATTTTACAATGAATAGAGATTTAAATAATGCATGATTAAAAGAAAGACTAATGGGAAATACTTTAAAATTCAAATACCTATATTTATCTATAACTTTATAGCACAAACTAAGCATTTTAAAAAGGTACTTAGAGGACTCCCACCAAATTTTTGTTTTAAAGATTTTTTTATTTATTCATTTTGAGACACAGAGATACAGAGAGAGAGAGAGCATGAGCAGGGGGAGAGGCAGAGGGAGAGGGAGAAGCAGGCTCCCCGCCAAGCCAAGAGCCCGATAAGGGGCCCGATCCCAGGACCCCAGGACCATGACCTGAGCCGAAGGCAGACGCTCAACCATCTGAGCCACCCCGGCGCCCCTCCCACCAAATTTAGTATTATGAGGTTTTATAGATTAAAAAATGTGCCAACCATTTGACCTATAATTCTCATCAGTTTCTTTGTTCTTAAAATAACTGACATTCCTGCCTCATGAGGGGAAGACAATGTTGTCAAACAAAACAGACTATTTTTAAAGACATGCTTTGGTTTGCAAAGACATGGCATGCCTACCTAAAATATTAAAGAGAGGTGGACTGGTAATTCTGTGCCCGTCATTGGGTCTCTGCCACTCACCCTAAGTCCTGGAGTACAGTTAAGAAATGGAGGAATAATATACACTGTGACTCTGTAGTTTTTAAAAGTACATTTAGAATAGAGGGAAAAATTACAACCCTATGTAGTTTCAATAATGGTATTTACTGACCCCAAAAGGTGTTGCAGAATGAAAATACACATTCAAGAATGGTGCAGATAAATTATGACAGGCAGCCTCCCAAATTGTGGTTAAAGGAAACTTGAAAATTAGGGAGGAGTGTATATCCTAACTTCGGGTTGTGTAGGGTATATCTTACCAACAACACATTCCATGTATCACCGAGTGCTATATTGGATGGCCTGGAATTTGTGACTCTTATTTGTGGAATTTCCTACTGAAATCTGAGAACAGATTTAGCTTTAAAAAAAAAAAATCTGAAGCAGAGCTTTTCTAATTATTTCTATAATTCAGTTTAGTCTGGGTGATGTGGTATAATCAAGGGAAGAATGTAAGAAATAACTTTAAGCTCATAGGAAGCATTGTATTCTAAGGTCACTTTGCAGTGCTGAGATCTAGGTAGTACTTCATTCTTTGCAGTCCACAGATTTATTTTTAGAGCAAGGGCATAGTGTTTTGCTACATCATAGCTAAATGTTGTTTTCAGAACGTAAGCTTTAAAATTGTTATCCTGGTCAGAGAGTGAAATCAGGAGTGCCTATTTTAGGCCTGCTTGGAAGAATATAACTCAATACAGTGGCCTAGTCTTGCTGGATAGAGGTTTTGCAGACTACCATCGCCACCCGGGCTCTGAAGGATGGTACGGTAAAATTTTGTTATCTGATGACTATGTGGTTTTTAACTCCAAACAAATTTTTATCGTCTTTTAAAGATTGAGTGTTGAAAAAATTGCCTTTTCATTTTAGGTATCATTAGGCATTTTTTTTTTTAATTTTTAACTTAAATTTTACAGGGATAAATTTAGATTAGAGAACAAAGTTTGTTTCCATAGCTATTAAAATGTTTTTTAAAACTTTTTTTTAAAAAAAAGTAAATAGCTTTAAAAACTGTTGTGCTGATTTTTGTCTAGAGAATTTAGTGACCACAAATGATTTAACTTGGCTCTGTGCAAGAAACTGGTTTGGATAGAGTGGAAATAAATTGTAGGTGAATTCATAGTTTTTTATACTTTTTCAGTTAGCTTTTCAACAAATACATTTTTTAAACTACTTTGATTCCAGAAGTGAGGGTGCAATAAAAATTGTTAGTTGCAAGTGGAAGAATGCTATTTGACAGTGGAGATTAGGAGACGAAGACCTATTCCATCAATTAGTCTTCCTTCCTACTTTCTGTCCACCTTAGAATGGGATAGCCAGCTTAGGCTAGGGCTGCAGAATAGACTTGTTGAAGATGAATTAGTATTCCCCAGTACTGGCATAGCACTGAAGTATAGAACCAGTACTGTTTCTCCAGGGTACCTGTATTTTTTTGTTTGTTTCTTGTTTTCTCTATTGTTATTAAACCAGTAGATTTGGTTATCAGTACCTTATCTGGCTATCCAGCAGCTTGGGGAACATACAATCTTGTCAATAGGCTCTGAGCTTTGAATTTATGTTGGTTTTAGTCTGGAATTTGAAGTTAGTGACAGACTGTTGATTAGATGTTACGACTGCTAAGGATGAGTGAACTGAAACATGAGTCTGGTTTTTCTCTTTGTAGTTTGGCTCTATAAGTATCATATTGATTAGTTGAGTGAGATATCTTTGCCAAGTGATACTACTCTGCTGAGTAGTTTTTAGGTACATCTCTAACTAGCTCAGACATGTCAGGAAGTTTTATTCAGTTTACTTTTTGTTAATCTTTTTTTTTTTTTTTTTTTTGTATTTCCCTTCCTAATTAGGATTTAAACGCCACCATGTCGAGCAAAAGGGCAAAGACCAAGACTACCAAGAAGCGCCCCCAGCGCGCAACATCCAACGTGTTCGCCATGTTTGACCAGTCACAGATTCAGGAGTTCAAAGAAGCCTTCAACATGATTGATCAGAACAGAGATGGTTTCATTGACAAGGAAGATTTGCATGATATGCTTGCTTCCCTAGGTAATGATCAGTTTTAATATTAAAGACTAAACAGAATTTCTGTAATGCCTGTGGAGCCAGTCTAATGATGTAGTTTCCCAAGATTTAAAGTCTGGAGCAGTGTTCCCCAAAGTGTGGTCCTTGGACCACCTGCAAATTTCTGGCCAGGTCTCAGGATTGAGCTGGGGGCCAGCATGTTATATGTGCGTGTTGTAAATACTGATATTATGAGGACACCAGCATTATTCCTCCTAACATCCCAAAGGAATAGCATACCATCTCTAGACTCTTTAATACAGGCCTTACTTATTGAGAAGACTTTTTCCCAAATAGTTTTACTATTTGTGTGTGAATATAAACAGCAAACTGTATAAATGATAATCTCTCTTGTCAAAATGTTCACTATGATGAATACTTGGTGCATTTTGTGGTGTAATTAAAATTATGACCCTCCTTTTCATTTAGGGAAAAATCCAACTGATGAGTATCTGGATGCCATGATGAATGAGGCTCCCGGGCCCATAAATTTTACCATGTTTCTCACTATGTTTGGTGAAAAGTTAAATGGCACAGATCCGGAAGATGTCATCAGAAATGCTTTTGCTTGCTTTGATGAAGAAGCAACTGGTAAGTCTGAGGTAACCTTTAATTACCAAGTGATTTAATTTTTGGTTGTGGTAACTAAAACATATAACAACTTGAAATATGATGACATAATACCCTCAGGTTTATACAATACCTGTTTGTGGGACAGGCTTTTCCTGTGGCATGTTAATCACTCATTTTACTGCCTCTACCCTTAAATATTTAATTAACAATTTAATAGGTGTATTTGGAACTTCTCTAGGAAACTTATGTTGCCCTTTTACTAGAATAACTCCACAAGGGTTAGGCTCTCAGTAATTGTGTTGAATGAATAACTTTTACCAGAGCAATCTTGGAAAAAGTATGAATTGCTATAGGCCATGATCTCAGTACAGTCTTGTATTTGTTTATCAGGTACCTCTCAGCCTTCAGATTGTTTAAATCTAGTATCTAACCTTTTGCTCTAGAATCAGGCTCCCTGATTTCATATGCTTGTTCTATATGATAGCTGTGTGATTTTGGGCAAGTAACTTCTCTAAGCCTCTGTTTTTGTACCTATAAAATGGTCAATAATATTACCTACCTCATAGGGTTTTTGTGAGGATTAAATGAGGAAGTGAGATACTTTATATAAAGCGCTTAGCATACTGCTGGCATAGAGTTAATTCTCAAAAAACCCCAAAAGTTAACTACATAAATGCTTGATCCTTTGGCAAAAGTGCATATAAGGGACACGTAAGGGAGTAATTCACATGGCAAGGTTTTTGAGAAAGAAGGTACACCCTTTAGTTACATATTATTTTATTTTATTTTATTTTAGAGAGGGAGAGGGAAAGAGAGGGGCGGTGGGGAGGGCAGAGGGAGTGAGAAAATCTCAAACAGGCTCCATGCCTAGTGCAGAGCTGGATGTGGGGCCCGATCCCATGACCCCAAGATCATGACTTCAGCCAAAATCAAGAGTCGGATGCTTAACCAACTGAGTCACCCAGGCGCCCCTAATGTCAAGTACAGTCTGTTGTTAGAAGCAGTCTCCACACACAATATGGCCTCATTAGGCCTACTCAGGTATACCATCCTTGACTCTTGTATCATCTTCCTAACCTCCTTCCAAGCTCTTCTATGCATTGTTGTCCTAAACTTACCTCCACCATTGCTGCTTCTGTGCCTTCCTCATCCTATCACCTTCTCCTTCCTCTTAAAACTGAAATTCTTTAACAGTTATACCTGGAAGGGATGGGGTGTGGAGAGGGAAAGGCAGAGGAAACTTACTTTTTTCCCTCCTTAAGGCACTTCTGTATTGATTGAGCTTTTGACTGTGAGCAATTGTTACTTTTTTTAATGGAAGGGAATAAAGCCATAAAAGAGTAAAATGTCTTATCCATTCTTCAAACTCATCTCAAAGATCACATTCTTTATAGAGCCTTACTCTATAGAGCCTATAGAGTGTTTTTATACTATTTTCTCCTCATTCCAGGAAAACTTGAAGCCTCTCCTTTCTCTCCACATCTAAAGTATTTTATTATCTCTCTCCTGGCACATACTCTTCCTGACCTTCTATTCAGTTGTGTACTTACTCCCAATCAGCAATGGCTCTGTGTCTTCAACAGCGTTATGTTCCCATCTTTGTAACCCCTTTTAGCACCTACCACAGCTCCTCACACATATTCGATGATAGGTTTATGTGATAGTTGAATTACTTGGTTGGAGATGAGAATTTATTTCTACAAGCTAGAAGTCTAACATTTGAGAAACATTTTAAAATGTAGAATGGAATTAGGAAAAACCCCGTAAGTCTAGAGTTTCTTTTGTGAACTGACCTTCTACTTTAAACTCATTTTATAGGAAATATATTGTCAATGTTTTAGCTTAATTTCACATACAAGAATATTGTCAGATTTTTCTTTTACTTCATGAATTTCAAACATCTCTGTGCTTGGTCATTTATCAACTTTGTGTTAGTACATTAGTGGTTCTCAATCATGATTTGAATTACTTGGAGAGCCTTTTAAAAGTATCAATGCCATGGGGCGCCTGGCTGGAAAAGTGTGCGACTCTTGATCTCAGGGTCATGAGTTTGAGACCCATGCGGGGTGTAGAGTTTACTTAAAAATAAAGTCTTAAAAAAAAAAAAGAAATCAATGCCAGATAATAAATCAAGGGTGGCATCTGGGGTTTTGGTTTTTGTTTTTTTTAAGCTCTCTATCAGAACCCTGATATCACAGATCCAGAGTAAAAAGCACACCTTTTGACTCACCATTCCACATCCCCAATTCCTAGCCCAGTGTCTGTGACATAGGTAATGCTCAAATATATACTCATGTTTTTGCACACTCAGGGCCTAGCTGTATTTGTTATAAAATTTAAATTAGATTTGTAAAAAAAGAAAGAAACATTAAAAATCTCATTGTACATATAAAAAACAAACAACCCAAAGTCAGAGATAAAACGAAATGCCTGAAGTAATAACATACTTGTTAAAACAGGACCTCAGGGCACCTGGCTGGCTCAGTTGGTAGAGCATGTGACTCTTGATCTCAGGGTGTGAGTTTGAGCCCCACATTGGGTGTAGAGATTACTTAAAATCTTGAAAACAAAAACCTGGACCTCAAGACTCCAGTATTCTTTCCACCGAAGCACTTTATTGATGTTTATGATGTGGTATTTTAGTGTTACTTGCTTATAGAATAAGTGTGACCAGGGGTGCCCCACACTGGCCTTAGAGCTCACTTAAAAAAAAAAAAAAAAAAAGACTTAGTGTAACCATTCATGCTACTTTAAGGAACCATGAGGCTTAGTTTCCTTAATCGTACTTTATTGTTGTTTAGGTGTAGTTTAGGCCCTATTATGAAGACTTGTGGACAGAAGTCGATAGAGCAGAGCAGGATGATAGAGCTAGGCAGCTGTCTGCTGAGGCTGGCTTAAAACATGTGAAGAGCCCATATTTCCTATATTTGCATGCTTGGTCAAGTGTAGATGTTCCCTGTAATTACTCCTCAGAGTAGTATGTATTCTGATCCCCAGTTCTTTATTCTTTAGGCACCATCCAGGAAGATTACCTGAGAGAGCTGCTGACAACCATGGGAGATCGGTTTACAGACGAGGAAGTGGATGAGCTGTACAGAGAAGCGCCTATTGACAAAAAGGGAAATTTCAATTATATTGAGTTCACGCGCATCCTTAAACATGGAGCAAAAGACAAAGATGACTGAAGACTTCAAATTCCAGCCAAACGTTCTTTGTTGCCACTTTGGGTATTTCTGAGACTTTCTTAGAGTCTGTTGCATGCCCTTAGCTTTGCAGCTTTTGCCTTTCTTGTATTTATTCTCAGCCATTTTGGGCACATGCATCTCTATAATCAGACTGGAAATGGGACTTTTTATGATTTTCAGAATAGAAAATAGGGCAATTTAACTTACCAGCCCCCTCCCAAAATAACTGCAGTCTACACAGTCAGTAT
Source organism: Neomonachus schauinslandi (assembly GCF_002201575.2). Taxonomy (NCBI): domain Eukaryota; kingdom Metazoa; phylum Chordata; class Mammalia; order Carnivora; family Phocidae; genus Neomonachus; species Neomonachus schauinslandi. The sequence goes on from NC_058416.1 coordinate 52,764,709, forward strand.
ATTTTTTCAGAGAAAGTTATTCACTCAGTTTTTTCTGAACCATAATTAAACTTTATGATAAAAACTTACTTGTTTAAAATTTCTTATTTACCAAAATCGGCTTTTGTTAGTTGCTTCTTCCAAGGAAAGGCAGATGAGACAAATCCTGGAAAATGATATGGTTGTTAGACCTCTCCCTTACTCTTTCCAGTTTCCCTAACAATCCTATCTCTACTATATATCCCTCCCCCCAGTTTTAACTGCCTTAATTGGGTTTCCTGCACTTTGTCTTTCAGTTTTAAAAATAATTTCTATAGAATTTGTATAGACATGCTAGCTTTGGTAGCTTTAAATCCTTAAGTTTAACATACCTGTCAGCATCCCTCCTTATCTGTTCTAAACTTTTGTGCATTATTTCATGTCATTTAAAATTAGACCAGGCCACTGAGTATAATTTTAATTTGTCCTAATTTTTTAAACTATTTTAGCCCCAAAAGGTTCTATGGAATGTTTACCAAAAATATTTTTTTGTATTGTATTTCAAATGTTGAAAATACAAGCCAGCATCTTTTATTGTATGTAGTTTCTTTTTTAATACAACAGTCCCTCTTGAAATACCGTGTTTGTTTATACAGAGATTCACCATGAATCCTTGTATGAATTTTGGACATTCCTGACCTGCCCACAATCAAAACAGCTGAAGCTACATGCCTGGGAAAGTGAGATCATTATTTCAGTCCTAAAAATAACTTCTGCTATTTGCAGAAATGCAGGACTGTTTCAGAGTTAATCAGAAGTTTCATTTGCTTTAGGCTTCAAAAATCTAACTTCCAAATATTCATGAATTTTAAAAAGACCTTGAAATGTTGGGAGAAAAAGTCGGTTGAAAAGAGTTGATGGCCTACAAAGATGAGTAATTGACAATTACTCTAATAACTTTATGTTTTATGCTACTATTAACAGACTATCCTTGGACAAAGCCATTTACCTAATGCAATGAACAATTACTGAATTCCTTCAAGGCAGCAGACCTTTGCACTCAACAGGATAGGTGAGCTAGATCTTTTAATCTGGTGCAGCCAGCTTTATAGAGCAGAAGTAGAAAGACTAGGAACAAGACTGCTTCTGCCCCCTTCAAGATTAGAATTTTAGCACCTCCCTTAACTCTTTGCCTTTTATGTGTTTCTGAATTTCATTCAGTGGGTTAAGCAAAATACTTTTCCTAGGCTCATAGCCATGATACTAAAATCTTGTTTGTTGAATTGAATTTCCATTTCAACTGAAAACATGGTCACTTCTGTTTTTAACAAATTTCCAAATTACATTGTTTCCACTACAGAAACAATGTGGTCTCATCTACTAAAACGAGCTCTTGCAGTATCCCCATTTTCATTTCAAATAACTGCTCAAAGAATAAGCTTCCATTAGGAATAGTGAATGGTCTCCCATAAATGAAATACGTCTCCTAATATGGTAATAGCATTCTTTACGTAGTAACTAGGTTTTACTTAAGCAAAGATAATTGCCAATAAAAAACTAAAGCATCTAACTCCAACAGTGGATTTGACTGAAAAACCAGTCTCCATGAAGAAAGTCCTACATTTGAAAAGTTCTCATGAAACCAACCTACTAGGGTAGCATCCTTATCTGCCTGCTTATGATTATATTATCACTGGACTCCAGGGTCCAAATTTTACTTGATCAAGGAGACTATGATTCAAGAGCAGGAATTGATGAGTGCTATTGGGGGGATTAGGGAGGAAAGCCAAACTACATGAGACTAGTAAAATCATATTCTGAAAAGGAAAGGCAACCATTTCCTATAAAGTATGAAGAGAGAAAGGGCAGAAGTGTAATACCTAGATTAGGGACGTGCAGAAAAGTTGTAAGAAGGGTCAGATAGAAGATGATAAAAGGGCTTGAAGAGGTAGAGCCACAAAAACAGTATTGTGGAAATCAAGTGAATAGTTTCAAGAATGAGGAGGTTAGTCAATAGTGTTAAATCAGAAAAGCTCAGTAAAGTTTAAATGGGATCACTAGATTTGACAAGTCATTGGTCACCTTTGCTATATCTATTAGGTAGAGGTTTTTTGTTTTTTTTTTCAAGACTATTTATCTGAGAGGGAGAGCACAAACAGGGGAGGGGCAGAGGGAGAGGGAGAAACAGACTCCCACTGAGCAGGGAGCCCAATGCAGGGCTCAATCCCAGGACCCTGAGATCATGACCTGAGCCAAAGGCAAATGCTTAACTGACTGAGCCACCCAGGTGCCCCTAGGCAGAGTTATGAATGCAGGATCCATTGTGCAGCATGAAATGGTGGACAGTGCCTAGGTTTAGGGATCAAGCCAATCTGCGTTTTAATCCCATTTTTGCTACATGGCTTCATAACCTTAAATAAATTATTTAAATTCCCTGGACCCCTATTCATTTGTAGAATGGAAGTAGTGCTATTGGTTCATAATAGGAACATAATCTATTAATATATAAAGCAGTACTTCTTGTGACTAAGAGTAATACGAGGCCAGACTAGATTGAATGAATTCCACCTATTATTTGGCTGGCTTTGTAACCTTGGGCAGGTCACTCTTCAGTTTCATCACCTATATAACAGGGATGATAACCTCCAAGTATGTTGTGAAAATTAGAAACACTGAAGCTAAATGGTTTGGTACACAGTAGGTATTCAAAAAGGTATTCTTGTTCAGTTTACCAGTAAAGGGTCTGAAGCTTGGCAATGAAGAGAAACTTGAAGGGAAGGCAAGATCAAAGGACTCATCTTTAGAGATTCAAGCCTGTTTGTAGACAGAGGGGGGAAAAGACAAACTAGAGGAAATAATCAGTGACACAAAATGAATCATATCCAGGAGATAGGAAGGGACAGAACCTAGATCACATGTTGTAGGATGATCCTTAGAGAAATAAAAATGGATACTTCTCCCTCTGAAAAGAGGGAAGGGTAGGTGATGGGAGTTTAATGGTAGTTGGAACTAAAAGGCTGAGGTTAGGAGGAAGGTCCATAGTTGTTTGATAGTAAATTAGCTCAAACTGGAATTTTATTATATTAAAGGGTTGTAATCAGGATTGAATGGGAGTACATTAAAAAGCCTATTTCCTGGTACTGACTAGATGATCAAATAATTTACTTTAGATTTCCTGGGTAGATCCAATATGTAGACTTGTGTCTTTCTAGGTCTTCCTTAAGTGTACGATTTCTTGATTTCCCTGAAACCTGGCTTTTTACTGTTCTTGAAGGCATTGCCAGAACTAATCCCATATGGAAGAAATGCCCAGTTTTCCCAATCCTGCTTCTCCCATTTCCACTTGCTCTTGAACGTCCAAAGTCCCTGTACCCTTTTACCTTAGATTCTATCTCCCTACTCAAGTAGCATCATAATGTCTCTTATCCACATTTTATAGTTGTAATGAATATATAATTTGTTTTTTAGTTTAATACATTTTAACTTACTTTTCATGTTTTGGTATAGCCACCATTTTTATTTTTAACCATTCTTTTTAATGACCACAATTATCTTTGACAAGGTTATGCTTTAATTAGCCATTACCCAAGTGCTAGGTATTTAGATATTCGGCTTTTTGTTAATAAATACTATGTTTTTCTTTAGAATCTAGAGAATATACCCTAGAATTATTTTTTAGAACAGGGCTCTCCAGTAGAACTTTGTGATGATAGAAATGCTCTCTGTGCTTTCCAATAAGGACACTTGCCACATGTGGCTATTGAGCACTTAAATGTATCTAATATAACTGAAGAACAGAGTTTTTAATTTCAATTTAGATAGCCACATGTGGTTAATGACTATTGTATTGAAAAGCACAGTTCTATAAACAAATATGGAGATGAAAGTCAAAGTACAGTCTGGGTGCCTCAGCTATGGTCTTAAGGTGACCAAGGTGAGGGCTTATGGGATGGAAATAGACCTCTTGAAGAGCTCTATGACACAGACCTAAGGAAGCCAAAATCTTTTGATTTTGAGTGGAATAAAAAAATTATACTATTGGACCAAACAGCAGACTGCAGCCAAGGGAAAGAGTAAATATTTTAGAACCAGGTGTGACTTTTCAGAAATTGCTTTTCAAATTATGAGAAAATGCATTCCGTAATGATCTGGACCTTGGGCATGAGGACCACAGCATCGGCATCCCCAGGGTGCTTATTAGAAATGCAAATTAACACCCCACCCTCGACCTACTTAATCTGAATATCTGGGGTTGGGGCTCAAGAATCTTTTACAAAGCCCTCCAGGTTTTGCTTACAGTGCTGCTGTTTAAGAACACATGGTTCCTACTATCTAGGAATTTCTGATCAAAGATTTCTAGAATATAAAAGGCATTTTCTTCCTCTCCCCATCTGTCACACTTTCGATCACAAGTGCTCAATAAAGGTTTGGTATTAAATGACTTACCCTCCATTACCCAGCAATAGTGCTATTCATCTATATTATTCCAAGTGAGGGAAGTGAAGGTTATGGGCACAAACACTATTTAGAACAAAACTTGAATCATGTAGCTTCGTGGTTTCCGGTTTTGACGAAGAGCATTTTATAATGTGTGAGCGCTTGTAGGTATGTGTGTGTGCAATTCTGTCATCTATTGACCCAAAGAAAGCAAATATTTTGAATAAAACTTTCTTGTGCTTGGAAGGAGAGTGAAACGGTCATAGGCTGGCCGTGGTCTGTAAGGCCGTAAACCTTAAAATCTGAGGGTAAATGATACAACTCCGGCTGGAGCTCAGCTGAAAAAGAAAGGGTTTTCCAGCAGGCGGAGTCCGCCCGGCCGCCGCCCTCTTACCTTCCGCAGTATTACGTGGGACGCACCCTAAACAATTACTTGTTTTATCTCAAGTTCAAATGGAACTACGCTAACTGTACTTTCCCTTGCTAACTCCGGGAGTCCAGGGTGGGCGGCTTCTGGCGCCCGGGGCCCTCCAAATCCCGAGGGATCGCGGCGCGGCCCGCCCTTCCCCACTCGGTCAAATTCCAGGCCAGGCCGGGCCCGGCGCCCCGCGGCCGAGGAATGCGGAAGGGCCGCGGGAACCCGCCGCGGAAGGCGGGGGAGGAGGGCGGGCCGGGGGACCACAGCCGCACGCAGGAGGGGATGCAGCAGCAGATCCCACAGGCCATAGAGGACGACTAAAGCCCAGGCTGTGTTCGCTGGCCCCAGCCCGGCTCCGCGGCCCATACAGCGGGCTTCGCTCGGTCTTGAGCGAGAACTCCTGTCGCAACCCCCCGTCCCGAGTTGGATCCAGCCGCGCCTTCCGGTGCGCTTTCCGGTCCACCTCTCGAGGCAGGAAGTGCCGGCCGCCGCCACTGTCGCGCCACAGCCCAGCCATCGTCGCCGTCGCTCGTCGTCTCGCGCAGGGCAGCCCGGGTTCTGGTGTCTGGCGGCGGTGAGTGGCACTCGCCCCCGCGCACGACACCCCTCGGGCCGCGCCTGTCCCTCCTCCCTTCCGGCCTCCCGCCCGCCGCCGGACCCCGCCCCAGGGGCCTGGGGCGCGGGGACCGGGGGCTGCGGGACCTGTCAGGTTGGGCGAGGAGGGTGGGCGAGGAGGTCCTGGCAGCGGCCGGGCCTGGGCCTGGAAGTTGAGAGGCCGAGCAGCGCCAGGGCGGATGAAGCCGGGCTGAGGAGACGCCCTGTTGGAAGAGGTGGCTGGGTCCCCAGCGGAGGGTAGACCGGCCCGGCGTCACCCGGCTGACTTCACCCACCTGGTGCCTCCGGGCGGTCGGCTGCCAGCGCCCTGCCCTCGCGGGCCCAGTCGACCGATTAGGGTGTTGAGCGCCTGCTCTGTGCCCCCACACGGTGCTAGGTACTTTGGTGGGTAGGAGTCTACCGGTGCTTGCTTCTTGCCTTAGATGAAGTGTCGGAGGAAACTGTACCGGAGTGCATGGTTGGTACAGGCTAAAATGTAATGATTTTCGTAAGAGTTGTAACTCTCACTGTGTCCTGCATTTTGTAAAGATTTAGTTCATTCGTGTTGGTTGAAGAAAAGGACGAATAACAAAAGTCAAGAAAGAGGGGAGCCTGAGTGTCTCAGTCGTTAAGCGTCTGCCTTCGGCTCAGGTCGTGATCCCAGGGTCCTGGGATCGAGCCCCGCATCGGGCTCCCTGCTCAGCGGGAAGCCTGCTTCTCCCTCTCCCACTCCCCCTGCTTTGTGTTCCCTCTCTCGCTGTCTCTCTCTGTCAAATAAATAAATAAATAAAATCTTAAAAAAAAAAAAGTGAAGATTTCTTGGAGAAAGAATCATGACCTCATTGAAGACCTTGGATTCAGCCCTAGGAGGTAGAACTTAAGTGTTTCTGGCAGGAGCTGTGGTAGGAGGTCACAAGACTAAAAGCTGAAAAGGTGGGAATTGTGTTGTGTGAAAAGGAGACAGTGGGGAGACCAGCTTGAATGGAACAAGAACTAAAATGAATAATAGCTGGATATAAGGGTAGGTAATAAATAAGTGAGGCGTTTTTATGGATGTCTTCAAAACTTGACCGAGAAATAAAAGATTATGTAAGAGTCATTAGGCAGTCATTTTGGATTCTTTAGAAAGGGAGTAATATGAAGAAAGGGGGTGTTTAAAGGATTAGTTTGCCAGCCTTTGTTTAAGATGGATTTAGAATGGTCTTTTGGTAAGAGAAGAATCATAGCATTTTAGAATTCAAAAGAACCTTATAGATTATCTGTCTTATAGATTATCTTTCATTTTATAATTGAGGAAACTGAAACCCAGAGAAGTAAGATAATTTGCCCAAGGTCACTTGAAGGATTCACAGGTGCCGTCCATTTTCTCTGTAAGCATTAGGTGGACCCCACTGGACCTCATAACTAAGTGCATAGCTTTTTGTTTGTTCAGGCTCTGTTGAATGAAACAACTTTTATAATGACTGGCTTGATATTCATTTATGCTTTAATGAGACTGAGTTTCGACTGGGTGAACTGAAACTTCTGAAGGATAGATCCCCATGCGAGGATCGTGGGATTAGGAAAAAAAAGAGCTGGTAAATGGGGCTGGTTGTCCCTCTTTTCTAGGATGCAAAGACGCCAGGTATCTGGGGATGATTTTCATTGCTAGCAGCTTTGGTATCTTCCTTAGTCTGCATTTTAGCTGTGTGGTGACATTGCTTGGTACCCCCAACTAGCTATCCATGTTTTCATGATAGAGAATTTCAGTTGTCTATATATAGGATATTAGGGGCCAGTGGTACAAGCTCTGGAGCTAGACTTCCTGAGTACAAATCTTGAATTTAAACTCTACCATTTTCTAGCTGTGTGGCTGTGGGCAAATTGTTTATTCTCCTTGCCCTAATTTTCTCATCTGAGAAATGGGGACAACAGCACCTGTATCATAAATTTTGAAGATTAAATATGTTAATACATGTGAAATGCTTAGATCAGTGGCTAGCACATATTTAGCACTCAGTTATTGTCTATTATCAGCATTGTTTCTTCCGGATATGGAACAGGGGTTAACTGACAAGTTTTGTTGAGGATCTCTTGGGGAAGAGTCCAGTAGAGTTAATGCTGAACCATGGGTAGACCATAGAGAAAAGATTTATTTTGGGAGTCAGATCCAGGGGATCTACCTTATATATGTATATATAATTCTGTTTGTGATAGGAAGGAAGTATATGTATGTATTTGCTTTACTGATATTTATGGAGCACCTACCGAGTGTAAGGCACTCTGCTCTACCATATGATCCAATGTAAAAAGGCTAAATGCCACAAAAATGTGTAAGTAAATGGCATGGCAAGAGAATATTACTGGGCGGTAAAAAAAAGAATAAACCACTGATAAATGCAACAAGATAAATGAATCTCAAAAATATTATTTTGAGTGAAAGAAGTCAGGTATATAGAATATACACTTTATAATTCCATTTATAAGAATGTCAAAGACAAAACTAATTTATAGTTAATTTAATAAATTTCTGATTTATAGAAATCTGAGCAATGGTTGCCTATGGTAGAGGGTCATTGACTTGGAAGGAACTTTCTGGAGTGATGTTAACATTTGTAACTTGATTGGGATGGTGGTTACATGGGTGTTCACATTTATAAAAACTCATTTTTAAGATCTGTACATTTCACCATATATAAATTTCACTGCAATAAAACAAAATGATATGGGAATTCAGGGGATGGAAAGTTTACTGCCAGCTGGGATGATCCTAAAACCCGTAATTTAAAAATGACAACATTATAATGTATGTGGTAAATATTAAAATATGTATACTATGGGGAAAGCTTAGCTGGTACTAAGAGGAAAGCTGTAAAAATTGTGTTTGGCTCTGTAAAAGAAATAATAGATATAATAACTTATAGAACTGATTACATATTGGCCTAAATATGCAGCATAAAAACAGTGATGTCATTAAGTATATGAGGTTAATTTTGTGAACTGTTTTAGCTTGATTATATACTAAATTCTCCTTATGATTGCTGTTTTCAGACTGTTGCTCATGGATCCAGTCATTTGATCCTCCTAATTAGCACTAACATTAGTCTTGACTACAATAATGACCATGGGAATCCATGAGAAATTTCTAAAGGTTCTGACAGACCGTGGTGAGCATGAGAATTAAATCAGAAATGACCTTAACTTTTAGCAGAACTGCTCTCTGCTTTTTTGCATTCATTTACTGTTAGGCCTCACCTTGTCCCTCTGCTTACAAATTGGCCTTGCTAAAGGAGACCCCCTAAGCATCCTGCCCCTGGGCCTCTCTACTACCATTCTACTGGAGCTTGGCTAAAACTCGAACTCTTCCATCATCCCTTTGCTCACAAAACCAGCTCCTTTTCCCTCCCTTTTACCTCATTTTTGAGAGGTAGCTTTATGCTCCTGGTTTTTCAACCAGTACCTGAGAAAAGCACGATAGTTCAAGGATAGAGCTTTGGAAAAAAACTCCCAATTAGGAAGCAAGACGAACTAGCAAATCAGCATAGGAATCAGAAGAATAGGATAGTGTTGATGGGAATGTTGAGGAAGTGGTGACTCTGTTGCAGTTCAAAGAGGCACCCACAGAAGGGGTGCCTGGCTGGCTCGGTCAGAGCATGTTACTCTTGATCTCAGGAGATCGTGAGTTTGAGCCCCATGTTGGGGATATAGATTACTTAAAAATAACTAAATAAACTTTTGAAAAAGTAATATGAGTAACTATGGGCTAACATTTAAAAACCTAGATGAAATGGTTATAAATTACTAGAAAAATATTTTTAAAATGGCAAAAATGAGGGGTGCCTGGTTGGCTCAGTTGGTAAAACGTGCAAATCTTGATCTTGGGATTGTAGGTTCGAGCCCCACATTGGGTGTAGAGATTACTTTAAAAAATAAAATAATAAAATCTTTTTTAAAAAGAAAAAAGAGGAGCCCACAGAACTTGGAGAAATCGAATAGAAGGAATTAAAATTTTCTTTTCTAACCTGGAATCAAAATTCCCTAATACAAACAACTGTGGCCATAATTCTGAAATAAATCATTGTCCTATTTTAATATTAAAGAGGCCAAGGAAACACAGTGGCTTTACTAGTTTTCTAGTACTGTATAACCAATTACCCCAAATTCAGCATCTTAAAAAAAAACAGTTTCTGAGGGTCTAGAATTCCAAGGCAGCTTAGCTAGTGGTTTAGAGTCTCATGAGGTTGCAGTCCAAGTGTCAGCTGGGTTTGCAATCATTTGAAGGAAGATCAACCTCCAAGATGGCTAACTCACTGCCTGGCAAGTTGGTGTTGACTCTTGGCAGGAGGCCTCAGTTCTCTGCCACATGGACCTTTTCATAGGGCTCTGTAGGGCCCTTGGGTCCTGGTGCTGGCTTGCCCCAGATTGAGTGGTTTGAGGAAGAGCAGGGCAGAAGCTGCAGTGTCTGTTACAAGGTCACACACCATCATTTTTGCAATATCCTATTGGTTATGAAGAGTAGCAGAATATGCCACTCCAAAATATGCTACTTTGGCATAAAGTTGTTTTGTCAAAAGATTGTTTTGAGCTGAAGGCAATTGAAGAAGTAGACACACAGGAAAAGCTCTCTATCCTCCTATTTGCCTAAAAGCAGGACATAAATTTACATAAATTTACAAAGGTGTCCTTCCTCCTCTCCATACCAGGAAGAACAAAGGTTACTCTCTGGAGACAACTTTAGACTCTTATCATTGGAGAAAGTCCTGACTTTAGTCTGCATGACAAGCCTTACCCTGTTTACTGTGCAACTTCCGCACAGCTAGCCTCTTCCCCACACACACACCTTCCTTCTTTGTCTTAGCTGGAGATTTTAAGCTGAGTTCTAAGTTACCTTTCTGAGTTGGCTTTTCCCTGGGTATCTCCCATGTATATATGTTAATAAGCTTCTGTTTTTCTCCTGTGAATCTATAATTACAGAGGTGTCAGCCAAGAACTCAGAAGGGTAGAAGGAAAATTATTTTACCTCCCTACACAGGTCAGCCCTTTTCACTGTTGGATGGGATTGCACAAGGGCATGAGAAATGTTGAGGGCCATCTTGGAATTTGGCTATCACTTGAGCCAAGGAACAAGTTCAGATGCTCTCGAGGCCAAGGAACAAGTTCAGATGCTCTCAGAGGCCAAGGAACAAGTTCATAGCTCTTAGAGGCTCTCAGTCACATAAACAAATTCCATCTCTGACAGGAAGCTGTAGGGAGTAGTGGGAATTGCTCACTGAATACTCATTATCTACAGGAACTTGGGAATGCTGTTCAAGTGATTCCTTATCATACAGTTTTTCAAGATGTCTGAAATTTGTTTTTATTAAAGTAATTATTCAGTTTTTTAAAATGTTGGCAAACTAATTCAGTTACTTAAAAAGGCATTTTAAAAGATCGTCCCTGGGAGAATTAAATGAACCTCCCTGCAAACTGCATATAGTTTGGTAGCTGCCAGTTTGTGACTTCTGATCTACTTATCCTATTTTATAGATGAGGACAGTGAGGCCCAGGAAAGCTAAAATGACTAAGGTCATGTATCTTGTGAATGAGAGAACTGAAATTAGTATCCAGGTCTCTAGCATCTCCATTAAAAACATAATGACCAAATTTTAAAAACTAAAGGGAACTCAGTGCATAAATAATGCCTTCTAAATGGTTAATTTTGGTTCTCATGCATGGAATCACCTGATGCACTTTTTAAAATAGAAGTTGCTGGGCCCCACCCATCATCATTCAGTTTCAGTTAGACCAGACTAGGACCTAGGCATCAGTTTTTTTAAACTTTCAAGATGATTCTAATGTGCAGCCCAGATTAAGACCAGAAGGTTAAGTGCTGTGAGAGACATGTTTACTTGCCATATGGTGACAGCAACCAACTGACTTAAGACACTTAAAGGAAGAAGCCTCAAAGGAATGTCGAAGTCCTAGGCAGCTGACAGAATATGTCCCATAAAAGCCAATAAAGTCGTATAGGTTGGATGAAGTTCACAAGCAATTTTTTCTTATTATCGTGCCCATGTTTTGATTTATACATCAGTATTGCAGGTGTTTTGCAGACATGTAGATTATTATCTAAATATGTTGACACCACAACCACATATACCAGTATTCCTATATCCCTGCCCTTCTTGTAAGCTCTGTGAACAGTACATATAACCTTTAGTTCATTCTACATGAGAAATTTACAAAAATAATGAAATAAAAATTTTGAAGAGGAAGTGAGAAGTTTTTACTGCTATTGAGGGTTCTTCATTACATTATATGCTGATTTATATGGATTTTTTTCCTGTAATTATAGTTTAAGGGTAGGGTTTGATTGTTGTTTTCTCTTTAACATGTATAGGTTAAACATTAACATGACAGCCCTAGGTAAAGGTTTCAAGCCTTTATGATGTCAAACCAAGGTCATGTCTGGTAGGAAATATTGTCACTCAAATAAGCCTACATTACACAGTCCATTCCACTCTGCAGTTCTATTCTGTACATTGGTTTCCCCAGTATAGTCTGAATTTATTTGAAAACTCGAGGATTTGAATTTAGAGGAAAGTCACTGCTCAGAAATCATTGCGGGGCGGTGGGAAGGGGGGGTGACGCCTGGGTGACTCAGTCAGTTAAGTGTCTGCAAATTGATTTCGGCTCAGGTCATGATCCTCAGGGTTGTGAGATTGAGCCCCAGATGGGGCTCCCTGCTCAGCGGGGAGTATGCTTGAGGTTCTCTCTCTCCCTCTCCCTATACCTCTCCCCTATTCTCCTGCACGCACTCCTTCTCTCTCTCAAATAAATAAATAAAATCTTTTAAAAAAAAAAAAAAAAAAGGTCAGTGTTGGATTACATTGGTAGTATTGAAAGTTTTTAAAAAATTTTGTGGTAAAATGACTAGAAGAACATTTAGTACAAAGTAAAAAATATAAAGGTAGAAATAACCTTTAATAAATGGGGTTTGGATCCCAGCTCTGCCACTAGGTGACCTTGGGAAAGTTATTTAATAGCTTTGATCTTCAGTTTTTTTATATTTGTAAAGCAGGTATGTTAAGTTTAATGCACATAATGTGCCTAGCACATGAGTCACTCAGTAAATGGTAGTGGAGCCGTAAGTTGAGTAGACCTTTAATTTTCTCTCTGGTCTTAAAGCATTTTGGGCTGGAAAAGTAGCAAGAACAAAAGTACATAAGGTAAGAACCTGCATGGTGCCATGGACACATACAAGCAGTTTGGTGCTGCTGAAGGAAAAGTAGAAAGCAAAGAATGGCTAGAGATAAGGCTGGAAAGGTCATTCTAGTGTATGGAAAGGAGGACCTTGTATACCATGCTTAAGAACTTATACTTTGTACTATATGCAGTGGAGAGCCAAAGAAAATTTTTAAGGGAAAGGTAAGGTCATATTCATGAGTTAGACACCACTGGCTGGAACATAAAGGGCAGTTTAGAGGGACGAAAAAGTAAGAAGATAGGTTTGTTGGCTATAGAAATATTCTACACAGAAAAAATGAAGGCCCACTGTAGGGTGGTGGGAGAGGAATGAGGAAGATCAGCAAGTCTGAGAAGTAATCAAGAGGCAGGGCTTGATTCACCAGGGAGAAGGATGAGTTGGGAATGACTCCTAGGTTTCTGGCTTGGTGAATAGGTAAATGATGGTGTCATTAACTGAGAGAAGACAGAAAGCTAAGAAAATTTAGAAACAGGAAGATAATTCAGTTTTCAACACATTGATTATGAGTGTCTGTGGGGTGTCCAAATGGGTGCCTTTCACAAGCAAGTGGATATTAGAGTCTGCAGCCCAAGGGAAAGGTCAGGCCTGGAGATACAGACTTGGGAGGCATCAGTGTTAGACCAGTGAGAGTTGATGAAATCATCCGAGGAAAGCAGAATAGAAAGAATTTTAATAAGCCATGGACCGCTAGAATATTGGGAAACATGAATATTTAGGTGAGTGGAGAAGATAAAAGCCTAACAAGAAATGGAGGAGGACCAGTCATAGAAATAGAACTGAGAGAAGAGTAAATTGGTCTCACCAAGTCAAATGTAGCATTTCACATAAACCAACCTGTCCAATATTACTAGGAGTCTCCCTTGGGTGTCTGGGTGGCTCAGTCATTTAAGTCATCTGCCTTCAGCTCAGATCATGATTCTGAAGTCCTGGAATCGAGTCCCATGTCCCGCTCCCTGCTCAGCAGGGAGTCTGCTTCTCCCTCTCGCTCTGCTTCTCCCCCCTGCTTGTGCTGTCTCTCAAATAAATAAAATTGGGGGTTTTTTTGTTTTGTTTTTAAGTCTCCCTTGTTAGAGTGGAATGTCTTCAAGGTGGGGAACCTTGCACTCTCTTTCCATTTTGGACAGTTTATTTCTATTGTTACTGTTCACCAAGGCCAAGAGTTGTTGAGACTCTGAAGAAAAGAGGGATAAAATGGTGTTAAATACAGCAGAGTGATCCAAGGAGTTAGACTGGATTTGGCAGTTTGAAAGCAGTTGCAGTAGAGGAAAAAAAGCCAGATTGTGGTGGGTTGAAAGTGAGTGGGAAGTAAGAAAGTAGAGAAAGCCAAGATCCTTATCTCAGAAGGAAAGGAGAGAGGATGGTAGTTTCTTTTGGGGGTAGAGTTCTTTTCAGATTGATTGTTTTGCAATAACTTTGCCTTTTCAGCTGATATTTTATTATCAGCTGATATTTTGTATATATGTGTGTAGTGTATAGGTACCATATAAATGTATACAGTTTTAAAGTGAAGTACAGAGAAAAAACTTTTTAGAAGAAATTATGGTATTATTACATTGAGCCTATTATCTGTGCTGTAACCTATTTTGATTAGGGCCATGTATGAATTGCTCTTGATTGTTTTTCACCTTCCTTCTCTGTTGCCTTCACTCTTGGGGTCAGACTTGTCTTACCATCTAGTGGCCTTATTGGTTACCTCCCCATTCTCTCACGGGCATTGCCCCTAATAAAAATCTTTGCATGTTTAATCCCATCTTGGCATCAGCTTCTTGGAGAACCCCAACCAAGCTTCAGAAATGTTTCAATACAATAGACTTTCGCGGTAGCTATAGGGTTAGCATGACACAATTGACTGATTATTTTAAAAAATTTTTACTCCAGGGGCACCTGGGTGTCTCAGTCGGTAGGTGTCTGCCTTCCGCTCAGGTCATGATCCCAGGGTCCTGGGATTGAGCCCTGCATCAGGCCCGCTGCTCAGCAGGGAAGCCTGCTTCTCCCTCTCCCAATCCCCCTGCTTTTATTCCCTCTCTCGCTGTCCCTGTCTCTCTGTCAAATAAATGAAATCTTTTTAAAAATAAATAAAAAATAAATAATAAAAATTTACTCTGGGAGGTTTTTCTAAATGACTCTATTACAAACATAATTTGTAGATACTGAAAGAACTGATTCTTGCCTTCAGATTTACCGTCTTTTGTACATATTATATCTTGAATAGATAAAATTTTTAGCACAAAAAATTTTAATCAACAGTTCTGGAATCGGAAGAAGAATTAAAGCCTAGACACGTGCCTTGCTGGTGGACCACATTCTGTCTCTGATTTAACCTTCAGTATAACTAAACTCAAATAAGCTAAGTTACGGGACAGAGAAGAAAATTAACATTTATATGGGGTAGAGAAGGAGTTGGAATATTAGAATAAGAATTCTAAGGCTGGTATACTTCAAACCTACACCACTAAGCCAAGTTTCAGAATACCTTTGGGGGGGGGTTATTGGTGGTGATAATTTTTTAAATTGAAGATAGAGAAATAAGCAATGTAGATTAAAAGCCCAAGACTAGGGGTGCCTGGCTGGCTCATTTGGTAGAGCATGCAAATCTTGATCTCGGGGTTGTGAGTTCCAGCCCCATGTAGGGTGTAGAGTTTACTTTAAAAAAAAAAAAAGTTCATGACTAAAAGTCCTAGAGACCAAACTCCAAAATTGCCTTGGTCAGCTGCTGCCCAGCTAGTCATCTGCTTTTATACTATGGGGCTGCAGAGTTAAACAACAGTCCCCAAGACCACCCTCATTTCCGATACCAGTCGCAAGTTTGGGTCCCCAAGACAACCCTCAGGTTTGATGATTTTGCTAGGATTCACAGAACTCACTGAAAGCTGTTATATTCTTGGTTATGGTTTATTGCAGTAAAAGAATTCAGATTAAAATCAGCCAAGGAAAGAGATGTGTGGTGCAGAGTCCAGGAGGGTTCCAAATGCAGAGCTCCATTTGTCCTCTTCCATGGACAGTGTTGACTCCTCCTGGCAACAAGATGTGACTATGCATGTAGTCTTGCCAACTAGGAAAGCTCACTTGATCCTTGATAGCCATAGTTTTTACTGGGGCTCCGTCACATAGATACTGTCAGCTGCTCTGTGACTGACCTCAGTCTCTAGCCCCCTTGAGAGGTCAAACTGGTAATACATGACCCATAACCCCCACAACAAATTACATTATTAGATTGTCTAATGTGACCCAAGACCGCAGATATAGGCAGGACATTCCACAGGCTTAGAGATTACCTCCCAGAAGCAGAGGCCAAGCCTCTCTTTGGGCAAAATTGTTTACTCCAAAGGGCCATTGATTTTCTATTTTAACCTAGATAATACCTATCTCATAGGACAGTTGTGAAGATTGAATAAGAGATTGGATGGAAAATTTGCTCTGGTCTCTCTGGGTTTTCCAAGGTTATATGTAGCTAGTAATGGTGGAGCTAAGATTTGAACTCAGGACTTCTAATTCCAGAGCTGATAATATTTTTGCATTGTGTTTATTTAAAACTGCAAATAAAAAATGGAATGAAATGTGTTCATTCTATTTGACATTTACTTTTTTTTTTAAGTAGGCTCCATGCCCAGTGTGGAGCCCAACATGGGACTTGAACTCACAACCCTGAGATCAAGATCTGAGCTGAGATCACAAGTGGGACGCTTAACTGACTGAGCCACCCAGGCGCCCCATATTTGACATCTATATTATTGGTGGCTTTCAGTAGAGTATTGGAGGCTAACATCAAAGCCATATTATCGAGAACTGAGGAGTGATTGGAAAGATTAGAAAATGGAGACGGTTGAGTATCAGACTGCTATTCTGAAAGTTTTGTCAAAGGAAAGGGGAAATGAATATGAAGCTAGAAGGGATGAAAGATTAAAGAGTAGGTTTTGGGGTGCCTGGCTGACTTGGTTGGTAGAGCATGTGACTCCATCTCAGGGTCCTGAGTTCAAGCCTCACGTGAGTTCAAGCCCCATGTTGGGCGTAGAGATTACTTAAAAAAAAAAAAAGGTTTTGATAATTTTTTTAAGATGAGAGCCTTCTGAACATGTACCATACAATGACTATACTAGTTCCTTTGTGAATGTTGTCTCACTGAAGTCTCACTTGCATGGAAATAGAGACTGTGTTTGGCTATAAAACTGAGGATTGTGTGAGCTTCCCTGGTTTTCATACTGTGTTTTGAAAAACCGAGGCTCAGAGAGGTTATGCAATATTGGTAATAAAATGAAGTAAAAAGAGTGCCTATTGCATTGGATTGTTAGGAGGATCCAGTGGGATAATCCTTGTAAAAAGTAAGATGAAATGTCAACTTTGGAGTCTTTCTCTTTAGGGGAGCCCCAAACCCTCATAACAGTGCTTAGCACATAGTAAGCTACTCAGTAAATGCTAGCTATTGCTATATATATATATATTTTTTTTTTAAGATTTTATTTATTTATTTGAGACAGAGAGAATGAGATAGAGCATGAGAGGGGGGAGGGTCAGAGGGAGAAGCAGACTCCCTGCTGAGCAGGGAGCCTGATGCGGGACTCGATCCCGGGACTCCAGAATCATGACCTGAGCCGAAGGCAGTCGCTTAACCAACTGAGCCACCCAGGCGCCCTATTGCTATGTATTTTTAAATTAATTTCCATGTAATAAAAATGAGTCTCATGAAATTTGGAGGTAAGCTATATAATGATTTCTGTTCTGTTTCTTAAATTTTTCAAAACTGCTTTTTCCTAACCATTTAATTGTCACATTGTAAATAAAGTTGAAATGTATATTTATTCCTACACAATTAAAGTAATAATTCTGCATTAAGATACTTTTACTCACTAACTTTAGGTGTTACAGGTTCTTTTTTGTTCTGTTTTATGTTTTATGTGTTCTTTTTTGGTTTATGTTTTTTCTTTTTAACTCTAGAATTAAATAGCCACCATGTCGAGCAAAAAGGCAAAGACCAAGACCACCAAGAAGCGCCCCCAGCGTGCAACATCCAATGTATTTGCCATGTTTGACCAGTCGCAGATTCAGGAGTTCAAAGAGGCCTTCAACATGATTGATCAGAACAGAGATGGTTTCATTGACAAGGAGGATTTGCATGATATGCTTGCTTCTCTAGGTAGGTTTTTATATTCTTAATATGCCCACCTCCCAAAAATAATAATTCAGTGTTTTATGAATTATTTTGTGTGTGATGTGTAAGTATTTCTCTCCTTATCTCAAAGGCCTAGTGAGAGATGTCTCGGTGGGAAGTGCCATATTGGGGTTGGCCAGTCATAAGAGGATTTTATTTATAATTTTTTTATAATTAAGGTAAAGAAAATATAAAGATACAAGATTTAAAGCAAATAGAAACTGCCCCTTTGTCATTTTGGTTATATGGGTGTTAATTTATTATTCCTTGTATGATTTTGTTGTTGTTTGTTGTGATCTTAAAAAGAAGGATGAGAGGGAAGGTTCCTCCATGTTCTCCCCCAAGTCAGCAGTGATTTTACATTGGGAATGGCAAGCCTGGGAGTTCTCTGTAGACTGGGCAGGGAAGGGGTGCAGGTCAGTTAGGCTCTACTCTCTGGAGTTTTCTTGTGCTTGACTATTAGCCAGAAAGGGCAGTTCGGGGGCCAGAGGGCAAAGAGAGAGGTTGTTATTCTTTTCCTCTTAATAACCAGAACACAGTTTTGTTCCTCTATTTTTTTTTTCTAACATGTTATTTTGAAAATGTTTAAGCCTACAAAAAGTTGAAAGAACAGTATGGTGACCATGCATACATCTTTCACCTAGATACACCAATTCTTAACATTTTGCAACATTTTTTTTATTCAGAATGAGAGTAGAATCGGGATACTGAACTAAGTTACTGACTTGGAGGTAGGTTGGATCCCAGTATTTTTCACACTTAGAATAGCTAAGTGTACTCTTTTGGGCGGGTCATTACTGAAGAAGGCCATGGAGGAAGATTGAAGGATTTAGTTGTATTGCAAAGATTGAACACTCAGGCACCTGTGTGGCTCAGTCAGTTAAGCGTCTCCCTTCGGCTCAGGTCATGATCTCAGGGTCCTGGGATTGAGCCCCGCATCCGGTTCTTTGCTCAGTGGTTCTTTGCTCATCCTGCTTCTCCCTCTTCCCCATCCCTGCTCATTCTCTCTCTCTCAAATAAATAAAATCTTAAAAAAAAGAAAGAAAGAAAAAAGATTGAACACTCAAGCCTGTACCCTGCTCATAGTAGTTGCTCAATTTGTGTCAGATGAATGAGGGATGGTAGAGTAAGAGGCTGACTTTGGGGCCTTCCATTTTGGGGAACACATGCTTTTAAAGATACATATTTATTTACCTTTCAAATCAAATTATATTGGATGCCCTAAATGTGTCCATAGGTGCTTAACCTAAACCAATTCATTTTAAATCCCTATGTCTTTCTGGTACCCATGTTTTCTTGACACCTTTGGGTTGGACTTTTTTTTTTCCCCAAAAACCTGTGGCAAGAGAGTTGGATTAAATTTGAAGGTAGGAAAGTAGATCTTTTTTTAGCTCCTTTCACTTATTCAGTAATCTTAAAATGAATTTTGGGCTAATTTTTGTATTGTTATGTTGAATAGGTATAATGAATAAGACAGGTAATATACAGTAAGACAGATGCCAACTTGGCATTTAAATTTCACTCAAATTCCCAGGATGAAAACTACATGTGATGCATAATTCTAGATTTGACTATCATTAGCACTTAGTTGGGTATAATATTCAGCTGCTTCCTTAGATATGAATATCTAACTTAAGATGTTCTTTTCCTGGAGAATCATTACAAACTTAATGTTGGAAGGGACTTCTCAGATACCGAGTTTAACCAGTCCATTTTACAGATTAAAAAAAAAAAAGTAAACCCTAGACAGCTGCCACCTTTTCTCAGGTCACACAGTCGGTGGCAGAACTGGGATTCAAACTCACTATTCGAGACCCTTCGTTCAGGGCTACTTTTCCTACACCATGGGAGCCTCACAAATGCCTGGACAAAGAGGAGCGTTTTGTTATTCCCGCCAAGACTGGCCGGTCCAGGGAACTTTCTCCTGACTTGAAAAGGAGGGTCAGAGGAATCTCCCTCCATAGGGAGAAGTGTTCTCAGCTGACACTGAGATTAAGATTTCCCATTATGAGCAATACTAAACTAGTATCGTCATATGAATAAACCACATTTGCTCATATGTCTGGCAACTGAGTAATAGATAACATTGTTCAAAATGAGCTCTCAGTTCTAAACCAACCTAATAGTTTTAGCTTAAATGACCAACTTACTAAATAAAATTTTTGAAGCATATCAATTCATGGGCAACTGTGCCACAATTGGAAATACGAATATTTCGATCTTTTAAATAACTGGCATTGAAATGCCCTGATAGACCTTTAACATGATTAACATTCAAGATGCGAAAACATAGCATTGCCTGGTCATGGTTTCAGCTGCCTGTTTTTTTTGGGTTTTTTTGTTTTTTTAAGATTTTATTTATTTATTTGAGAGAGAGAAAGCATGAGCTAGGGGAGAGAGGCAGAAGGAGAGGGAGAAGTAGGCTCTCCACTGAGCAGGGACCCCAACACGGGACTCGATCCCAGGATCCCAGGATCATGACCTGAGCCAACAGTAGACGCTTAACTGACTGAGCCACTCCAGATGCCCCTCACGTGCTTGTTTTTAATGAAAATAGTGAAGGAAAAGTTGCAGTAAGTATCAGTGACTGAAAAACATTCAACCTACGCTCACAATACATAATGATATATCAAAGATTTTTTACATTGTTAAAAATTGTCTTTTAAAAATGTTCTTGGGCACCTGAGGGGCTCAGTCGTTAAGCGTCTGCCTTTGGCTCAGGTCATGATCCCGGGGTCCTGGGATCGAGCCCCACATCGGGCTCCCTGCTCATCGGGAAGCCTGCTTCTCCCTCACCCACTCCCCCTCTTGTGTTCCCTCTCTCGCTGTGTCTCTCTCTGTCAAATAAATAAATAAAATCTTTTAAAAAATTAAAAAATAGGGGCGCCTGGGTGGCTCAGATGGTTAAGCGTCTGCCTTCGGCTCAGGTCATGATCCCAGGGTCCTGGGATCGAGTCCCGCATCGGGCTCCCTGCTAGGTGGGGAGCCTGCTTCTCTCCCTCTGCGTCTGCCTCTCTCTCTCTCTCTGACTTTCATAAATAAATAAATAAATAAAATTAAAAAAAAAAATTAAAAAATAAAAATGTTCTTAATGCAAGTTAATTGAAAAAATAGTTCCATGTGATGATGATGTAACTTAAAAATATACTGGGGAGCATAATAACAAAATAATTATGTATTGAAATTAGTTCTTTGTCCTTAAATGTTAAAATGTGAAATCTTACAGGGAAGAATCCAACTGATGCATACCTTGAGGCCATGATGAATGAAGCTCCAGGGCCCATAAATTTCACCATGTTCCTCACAATGTTTGGTGAGAAGTTAAATGGCACAGATCCGGAAGATGTCATCAGAAACGCTTTTGCTTGCTTTGATGAAGAAGCAACTGGTGAGTGCTCTTTGTTTGTTCATGCCCACCCTCATTCCAGACTACATGAAACACTTTTTAGGAAATGAAAAAGATGAGTAAAATAGAACTTAAAAAAAAATGAATAAACTATCATTTATAATAGGATAATATGACCGAGAATGGGGAGGTCACAGGTATATGGGTCAGAAAGCTGCCCGGTTTGTGGTGTTAATCTTTGAATTTGGTTCAGAGCTTCCTGAAAGCCAAACGGAGAATTGTCTGTTAAATAGTATTTCTAGACAATGAAAACTACTTCTTCAAGTGACAGTAAATCTCACCAAAAAGTATAATTAACTAACTTCAACAGGTAAAATCTTTTTTTTTCCTCATTTTAAAGAGTGTAAAGCCTAGCTATTCACATTTCTTACTGCTCTCATTTCCCCTTTCCTTCTCTCTTAACCCCTTCCTCAGCCACCCGCACACTTCGTCAGAGACACCTTGCACCCTCTTCTTGCTTCCTGTCTCTACCTGTCACAACTGCACCGTCCCTCGTGCACATTCGGTTTTTTTTTCTGGGCAGCTGCCCTTTTTTTTTCTTTGTATCTCTGAAATATAGAGGGGTTTTTTTTCCTCCTCTAGAAAACACTTGCTCCAAATTAATTTTGTAAGCATTATAATGTATTAACTGAGCTTTTACAGTGAAAGATGGGGCACCTGGGTGGCTCATTGTTAAGCATCCCACTCTTGGTTTCAGCTCAGGTCATGATCTAGGGGTCGTGAGATTGAGCCCCATGTCGGACTCTGTGCTTGATGCAGAGTCTGCTTGAGATTCACTGCTTCTCCCTCTGGCCCTCCCCTGCTTACACACTCTCTCTCTCAAATAAATAAATAAAATATTTTTTTTAAAAAACCTCTAAAATGAAAGAACTCTAAAAGTAATAGGCAGTTAGGAGACTATTGCTATCATCCAGGTAAGACACAAGGACGGCTTGGACTCCAGTAATAGTAGAGGGGGTGGCTGTAAAAAATCTCTAAAATGAAAGAACTCTAAAAGTAATAGTCAAGTAATAGCAACAACTCTAAAAGAACTCTAAAAGTATTGAAAGAACTCCAAAAGTAATAATTCTAAAAGTCTGGGTGGCTCAGTCAGTTAAGCGTCTGCCTTCGGCTCAGGTCATGATCCCAGAGGCCTGGGATCGAGCCCCACATCGGGCTCTCTGCTCAGCGGGGATCCTGCTTCTCTGCCCACCCCCTGGCTCATTCTCTCTCTCTCTTTCTCAAATAAATAAATAAAATCTTAAAAAAAAAAAAAAAGTAATAGGCAAACATAATGATATAGTTACATATTGCTTTAGTTCACTAATTTATTTTGTTCACGTAAATGTGGGTATTCTGAACTATTTTGTAACACTGACCTAGTTTAGAAATGAACCATTAAAGCGCCAGGAAGTATTCGTGACTCCCTCCTCTCTACTGCCTTCTAGGCACCATCCAGGAAGATTACCTGAGAGAGCTGCTGACAACCATGGGAGATCGGTTTACAGACGAGGAAGTGGATGAGCTGTACAGAGAAGCGCCTATCGACAAAAAGGGAAATTTCAATTATATTGAGTTTACGCGCATCCTTAAACATGGAGCAAAAGACAAAGATGATTGAAAGAACTTTAGCTAAAACCTTCCAATTGCTTTGTCTTACTCCGTTTTATTTCCCAGACACTTTCCCCCACCCTCATAGACCTGTTGCATGCAACTTAGTTTCACGGCTTGGCCTCTTTTTTTTTGATGTATTTATTCTAGACCTTTCTGCCACTTAGCACTTGTATAATCAAACTGCAAATGAATGGGATTGAGGTTGTAAATTGTGCTGAAAAAGAGATTGCGAATAAAAATCAACAAATGTGAAAGCCCAGGAAAATATATCCGGTATTTCTGGTTTTGCTGGATTTTTACACTTTTATATAATAAAAACACTATTTTGAAATAAAGATTATGCTGACTCAAATGGAATATAATGGAAAGTTAAACAAATAAGTGGTAGTTGGGGGTAGTCTTTTTTTTTTTTTTTCAGATTTTCAGCTTCACATAATTCAAATTTCATGGTCAAGCTGATTTTTCACCTATATAGGACAGTGTTCTTAAGAACTTCTAAGTACATATTAACATCATTATGCAGTAAAAACTACTTATTGCCTTTGTTTTTTTCATGCTTTAGTAAGTCAGATGTTTAAACTATTGAATGAAAATATAGGATGTATCTGAGAAAACATTTAACATTTTATGCATCTTAGAGTCTAAGAAGATGAGGCAAAATTCTGAAGAAAAGAATAGTTATTACTAACATTACTGTAATGATTTTTCCACTGAATCTTCCCAGCGACCTTGTGAGATTTTTGTTAGCTCTGTGTTTCAGGTGGGGGAACTGAGCTCTGCAGTGTTGAGTGATTGAGTCACTAGAGTAAGTAAGAGGTGGGATTCCAACCTGGGGCGCCTAACTCCAGAGCTTATAATCCTGGAACCCTGCGCTCTCTCTGCAAAAAGCCCCAAATGCCTAAAAGGTCAAGACATTTCTATTACACTCTAACACAATTTTGTAGTCATTAAAATTTGAAATAATTTGTGGAAATTGATTATTTGAACAGAATTTCAGAAAAGTATCCCATTAAAAAATAGAAGACAAACGATTTTAAGCAAGATTATATTTGAAGGTAGTTCATGTGGTGTATAGACTGTAGACTATAGCAAGGACTGGAAAACAGACAAGGCTGTTACAGAGCTCATTTAAAATCCTTAAGGCCAGACAATGTGCAAAGTAGGAGAGAAAAAGCTAAAAAAGGAAAAAAATCAAAAATTTTCCTTATCTTGTTCAACATCTATTCCCTCTCTTAAAAGTGTTGTATTGGTATTTTATCTGCTTCAAATGAATGCATTTTCATATCATTTAATACTTGTGCCTTAGAGCTTGGTGTGGTAGGCAAGTCCTGGTCATGTATTGCCACTTAATTTTTCTGGGCTTCCTTTTCATCGTCTTTAAAACGAGAGAGCAGTTCCACTGTCATGGTCTAGAGTGCTCACACTTCATGAGAGCTTTCACCTCTATTATCCAATCCTCACGGCACATGAGGTAGGTAGGGCAGGTGTAATTGCTGCTTTTTAAATGAGAACTGAAGTTTAGACAAGCCAAAGCACCTGTCCAAGCTTCAAGTCACCATGCAGCATCACACCAGGTGGAGAATTGCTGTATGTTTAAGAAAAGGGGAGAATCTACCATGATAATCTTGATCGTCATTAAACCAAGACTGATCAGCCACTTGTTATGTGCTAGGCACTGTTGGAAGTGCTGGGGATAACTGGGGGGCAGGACAAAGATGCTGCCTGCCCTCCTGGAGTTCATATTCTCTGGTGAGAGCCAGGATCAGTGAGCCATATCACACAAGTACTGTAGGACGAAGAACGGAGCAAGTGTGGCAGAGGGCCTCGGAGATGTGACATTAAGCAGAGATCTGCATGACAAGAAGAGGTCCCTGTGTTTCCACTCAAAAGGCTCCTTTCAGGGCATGCTGTGGCAGGAGCACGGGGAGAGCATAGGACAAGGACATAGAATGGTATTTGCTGCTTAGTTTAAGTGTGGAATCATAGGGCTTTGGGAGGGAAGAAAGGTGAGTTAGGGTTCTGGAAACTTAACCTTGCCATTGTGTATAGAAAGGAGGGGCAAGATGAGAAGCAAGAAGGCTTCCAGTTTGGAAACTATTGCTGTCATCCAGGTAAGACGCAAGGGTGGCTTGGACTCCAGAAACAGTAGAAGGGGTGGCTGTAAAATGCCTCTCCCTGTCTTATTGCATCTGCTGCAACCCTGTCTGGCTGCTGTCTTTGGCATCATTCCAACTGCCATATTTTGATTTATTCTGTTGCTCTGCTTAAGGGCAGATTTGAAAGATTGGAAAAGAAGTTTTCAAGATTATAAAAAAATGCGGTTGTTTCTTAACATCTTACGTTGACCTGACCTATCCCATTCTGTTTCGTCTATAGGATCTCTAAAGACAGTTGTGGAATCCAGTGCTGTAAGGCACCTGGGTTAGGACCTTGTTCCTTTTTGGTGTTTACAATAAATACTGGTGATGATGGTGAAAACTCTCTAGTATCTTTCCCTTTTGTGAGAACCACATGGTGATGATCTCTTAAGTTGGTAATTGATCTTTGGGCTATCACACTAGGGATGTGTGGTTTAATCACATAGTTAAAACTGTACTGAATATTTACTATGTACTAAGCATGTTACCCTACCACCCTTTGAGGTGGGTATTTTTATTATACATACCTGTCCTACAAATGAGGCACTGAGGAGCAGAGAAGTAACTTACCAAGGTTACACAGCTGTGAGGCAAAAATGGGGCTATACTTGGGAGTCCAGCCAGTCTAGCTCCAGAACCTGCCCTCCCAGGAAAATGATTATTGGCAATAACAGCATTAGTTTCTTACCATCATAAAGAAGTTTCAAAACTCTGGGAGGTAGATAAGGTAGGCATTGTTAACCCATTTTACAGTTGAGAATACTGAGTTACAGAAGTTCCCTGACTTGCTCAGCTTGAGATAACTAGACGGTATCAGAGCTAAGACTAGCTTCTAAGCTTTTTGAGAGCTAGAGGGCTTCTCATTAAATCTATGGTTTCCTAATTAAATAACATCTGTAGCCTGACCAAAGTTTTTTTCTAATTTGTAAATTTATGTATACCATATATCATATATATGAAAGCCATTAATATTTATAAAAATGAAATTGTATTTAATTATACATTTAATGGATTATCTTCTAATAATTGCATTGAAGTAAATTTTGAAGTTCAGCAATACATATATGAATACTTGAATAATGAATTTCCTTGATTGTAAATTGACTTTTAAAAAAAATTTTAATGTTTTTGAAAACAGGATGTCTTATCATCAATGTATATATTTAATAGTTTATCCTGAAAAATCATTGTATCAGTGTTGCCACTCAAAATTGATAGGTCTTAAAAGGTAAGAAACAGTCTTTGAAATATAAACGTATAAACTACTGAAAAAACTGAAAAATATGAATAGCCTCTGTAAATATGTCATCTGGGAAATATGAACGGGGATGTGAAAGTCTATCACATACTGAAATTTTGAGAAAAGTTTTCTTGGACTGAAAAATGCTGAGCATCGCCGATTGCATACATCACACTCCCTTGTCATATGCAATTTTAGAGACAATAACCAGAAGTGTCACTAGATGGCACTATATTCTTGGTACTGTCCTAACTTATTCCTTAATGAACTTGAGAGTGATAAAGCAAGAGTATAAATATGTAGAGTATTAGTTCCAACAATGCTGTAACATTGTCAAAATTGTTTCTTAAAGAGAAAGAATTAATAACAAAGTCTATTGCAGTGAAATTCATACTATTTTGTGAACCCCAAAATCCAGGGAGCAATCTCTCAGACTCCTTTTTACAATGTTGTATCATTCGTTCATTCATTCATTCATTGAGTCAATCAATCAATCAATCATTCATCCACTTACAAATACTTATTGACTGTCCGGAAAATGCCAAGATCTCAGCAAAGCTCTGGTTATTTTCACACTGAAGTAAGGACTTTTGTTGAAAGTAAGAAAGTAAGAATTTTTTGCTCTTGTAAGCCTCCATTTATTGACAGGATCATCCTGTGCAAGTCAGTATTATTATCACTTCTGTTTTAGGGATGAGAAGACTGAGCCACAGAGCCAGTGGACGGGTATGAAAATACTTTGTAAAATCATGTTCTATATATGAATATTACTACTACCTCAAGAATGTTGAGAGCTGTTTCTATTAGTAGTTTTGTATAATATACTCTATTAAGTCACACAATCTAAGCTTTTTTTTTTTTAAAGATTTTTATTTATTTGTCAGAGAGAGAGCACAAGCAGGGGGAGCAGCAGAGGGAGAGGGAGAAGCAGGCTCCTCACTGAGCAAGGAGCCCGATGTGGGACTCGATCCCAGGACCCTGGGATCATGACCTGAGCCAAACGCAGACGCTTAATGATTGAGCCACCCAGGCGTCCCACAATCTAAGCTTATTAAGATCAGCCCCAACACAAATGATCAGGAGACAGCTTCTTAGTGTAGCTGTTCCCTGCCTCTATCTACCTCTTGGAAATACTGTCAGAACCAAAAATGAAGTTAATAGATCTGAAGTGTTTTGGCAGAAGGATACCAGGAGTATGTTGTGGGGTGTATATGAATGGGTGTGTTTAAGTATAAAAATTGTTTCCACAAGTCTTGCAGGAAGCTAACCTAATCTTTACTGCTCCTGCTTGTGTGCAGTTGATTTTGCTCCCATACAGTACTGCCTTTCAGACACCCGTTCTGAATGAACACGATGACGAAGCATATTTCCTCGTGGACGTTGCTAACCAGCACAGCAGAACTAAATGTGAATACTTTATTCACGTTTTGTAATAATCTGAGTGTAAATTAACAATGGCTCATTTTAGGAGGTTAGGCTCATTGTACTTTTTCTCAAGTTATCTTCTTATGTGTGACCTATTTATTCAGTTCTTATTTACTGAAGTGGACATTATGTCCGAGTGCTGTGGGCTACATAGAGATTCTGAGCCCACTTTCTAGAAGTGTCCGACTGCCTAGCACTCTGGATGCAGGTAATAAAGGTTAGTTCTCTCCCTTTACTGGAACCCCAAACACAGCTGTGCTCTGTGGCTGTGCTGGGGCTACAGCTGTTGGCCTAACAGCTCACCAAAGAGGTCGAAGATGGTTTTTACACAATGCTCTTAACAATGATGCTTATTTTCCCAGCACTACCATTGTTTGCCTTCAAACCAGGAAACAATGGTAGCTAAGAACTCAAGCAAACAGGTGGCTCAGTCAGTGAAGCGTCTGCCTTTGGCTCAGGTTATGATCCCAGGGTCCTGGGATGGAGCCCCGCCCCGGGCTCCCTGCTCAGAGGGGAGCCTGCTCTTCCTGCCTGCCGCTCCCCCTTCTTGTGCTCTCTCTGTCTCTCTCTCTGATAAATAAATCAAATCTTAAAAAAAAAAAAAAAAAAACCTCAAGCAAACATGTAAAAAAGAAAAACCTCAATTTTAAAAGTTACATGGAAAATATTCAAGATTTCCTGCTTATTTTGGAGATAGTTAAAGAAATTCAGCATATTCTCTATGTTAGGTCCCTACCAGGTTATAAACAGTTGAAAGGTGGGTCCACTTGCTGAAAGGCACCTCCGGAGAAGCTCCCACTTCTCAGGTCAGAAGATGAAGGCCTCTGATCTGAAGGACGCCTGGGTTCGTCAGCGCCAGTTGTGGGCAGAAGTAGCCTCCTACTCCAGCCTCTCCCTGGCTCCCATGGCCTCCTCCCCTCACCTAGTTGATTGGGCAGAACTGGCTGCTGTCTGTGCACATCTCAAGAGCTTTTCCCTTTGTTCTCAAATTGCTCTTGAGCTCAGCACCCTCCCTCTCACTTTTCCCCACACCAAGTTTTTACACCTTTAGGGCCCAAACCTTGAAAGTACATACAAAGAGAAAAATCTGTAAACAGAGACACAAACAGGGAATGATGCCTACATTCCTGGGAATAAACAGAGCAATCTCAGAGAACAATCATAATGGCAAATTTTAATCCGTGATTCTTAGAAACTTCCCAAGAAAAAAGATTTGTGTCTCAGTCTCTTTCCCTACTTCATTTCAGGTCTCTAAGAGAACCAGGGAGTTTTTTGTAGCACCCTTCTTGACCTATATCACATTCATGGAATCTTTTTTTTTTTTTTTTCTTTTCCCTACCTTGCTTGTGAGTCTGGCTCTTTCCCTGTTAAAAGAGAGAAAGAGTCGAGAGCCCCAACCTCTTCCATAACATCATCCCAACCAGAGCAGGAACCTCCCTTTAACAGGCTTGCCATGCAGAGTGGGAGATCCATGATTAGTAGTTGACTGGCTGATCTGAAGCAAATCCAGCGTGTACTCCCCAGAAAGCAAGTAAAGGAAAACCCATCACCAGTCTGAGATGGTCACATTGGAAAGATGTGCAAATCCAGGCTGGTGCTTCAAGGTGGTGGGATTGACCAAGAACTGAGTGAATAAAGTGAAATGGAGGGTAAATGGATGCAATCAAATTAGTACAAAGAGAAAACAGACAAAATCATTTTAAAGAGACGAAAAACAAACATTTCTATCCCTCCACAATCGTGGGGATTGAAAATGTTAGTATTTTTGCTTATCTTTTCAGTATATATCTGTCTTTGTATGCATATGGTTTTTGTTGTGGATTTGTTTTTCTTTTTCCATCCGCGTTCCAGATGCCTGTCACCTTCACCACTTTGCTACTTGGCTGGAATATTTCAAAACCGACCACAATTTTTAAACTCTTTCATGGCACATTTTTCTTTTATTTGAAAAGATGTGTTTGATTTAGAAAATACGAAGAGGTTGCCCTACTTTCATTGCATCTGGGCTAAATTGGAAGTAGTCAGCAAAATGGGTTACCTTTGACTAGTGGCAGAGATGCTGACCAACAGACTGACCATGGCCTGTGGGGGAGTGGTGGTCAGGGTGGTGTAGGCAGAGGTCAAATGCATTTCCCCAACCTTGATGCTTCATTGTGTCACAGAGGCTGGGAATGGCAAGCAGATATGGAAATCGGTGGCCTCGGTTTAAGGTAGAGTCCAGATAGAGTTCATAACACATTGAGAAATCATATTCGTATTCAGAATGTATGTTCTACATCTGTAGGCACACACATGTGTATTCATGCAAACATAAATGCATCAAATGTCTCCGGAAAGATGTACAAGAAGTTGGCTGCTGTTGAGGAGGGAATTGGGTAGTTATAGGCCAGGGATGAGAGGGAGACTTAATTTCACTGTAAACACCTTTTTGAAAATTTGGAGTTCATGCTTGCATTTCCCATTACAAATTAAAACTTTGATAATCAACAAGAGAATATATTCTATAAGCCTTGGTAAGTCTAAAAGTAGTCCCCCTATTCTCCTTTTGGCACAGGAGGAATAAAATCCTGCGTGTTACCTCAGATGGAAGAGGGAGTAATGTGGCATGTTTATAAACTATCATTTTACTACAGAGATGGTTAAGATGTGCCAAAGATATATTACCATGTAGCAAAATGCTCTTGAATACCATGGACTTGGGGGGCTCCTGATAACAGTGCTACGGAAAATATGGTGAAGAAGGGAAGAAGGCCTAGATTGGTCAGAAGACAAGAAGAGAAACAGCTACAAGATTTCCTTATAGAAAGGCAGGCCCTGGGACAGGGGCATGAAGCAAGGGAAGGCCTGGGTGATATGGGGTGGGGGCAGAAGTTGTGAAGATCAATTGCAAACAGCAATTCTCAAAAGCCAGTCCCAAATCTCAGAAGCACATGGCGGGCTTGTTAAAAATAGTTTCTTGTTCTGACCCCTCCATTCAGAATCTCTGGAGAAAGCCGGGAATATGCTTCATAGGAAACCTCTGGAGATCCTGACATAGAGTGACTGTAAAAACCACCGAACTACATCCAGTGCCTTACGCTTCCACAGCGAACCCCAGTCACTGTGGGGGTTTGCAGTGTACTTTCATTCTTGGTGGGCACTGGGTAATCTTGATCTGTGTTATTTCATTTAATGGCCCAGACGTTAAAGCATAGTGGGTTTAAGCACTCCAACGAATTTACCCTCTGGGGAGGAGTGTGGTGTTTACACTTTTATACATGGCACCATTCACAGACCAATTATGTTGGATTTTCCGATTAATTAGATGACCATAGAGTCACCAGGCTCTGAAGAAATTGGAGCTTGGACAAGAAAAATTGAAGTAAAATTTGTAAAATATTTACAAGTTTCAGTGTTCTGTTTTTTGTTATGAAGCCAGACTTCACCAAAAAGAGGAAAAAGTAAAAACAGTGTAACATTCAAGCACAATGGTAAGAGCCTCCTGGGCCATCATGATCCACATGGCCTTGACCTTCCCATCTCCTTGGCCGGCTTGTCTCACACAGTCCTGGTTTGCAGCAAAGTACTGGCTTGGTTGTGGATATTATCTTTATATGGGCTTCGGTCATTCAGAGGGCAAACACAGGATTTCAAGGATTTGAGGGAGCCTCCTTGTTAAAATGTTTACATTATTTCCTCTGTGCTCTGCAGAGAATATCCCAGCTCCTCTCGCCTTGGCTTCGGCACTCATCACTTCCTTCTGATCTTGCCTGTTGTTTCTTTTCTTTTGTCACATCTGGCCCTCACCCAAGTTCAGCCTGCTTCTGAGTGTGTCTTTATTGGCATTCCTAAGAGTTTTGAGAAACCCTGTTGTGTTTTCGCTGCATTAAAACATTTAGGTTAGAGGAGGAATGGAATTAGCAATGTTGATTTCTTTTCGTTACAATTACTTTTCAGTTAGCAAGTCCAGCAATGCCAATAAATTATAAAACCTAAATGAGTTTTCTGGATGCTATGAAAAATACTGTTTTCCCCTTGAGCCCAAATGACATTTGGTCAGAAATGGAATGCCAACTGTAGTCAATGTCCTAGGTCAATAACATTTAGGGAGGTGACTCTGGTACTGCTTGCAACTCTTCCCGTATTCTCACCCCTTATACACTGGGAGGTCATCGAGTGCATTCCACAGCCAATCTGAAAGGCTTCCTGAATTATCCACTCCATCCTGTCCTCATTGGGTCGAACACTGAGAGTAAGAAGGACTCGAATCAGGCTGCTTATGTTCAAATCTCAGAGCTTACTAGCTTATTAGTTGAACTTATTAACTGTCTTGTTTTGGACAAAATTGTTAACCTCCTCAAGCTTAATTTTTTATCATCTGTAAAATGAGGATAACATTAGCACCCACTTCAGAGGGATATTGTGAGCATTGTTTATGATAATTCACGGTAAGCACTTAACATAATGTCTGGCTCATTATAAGTATTCAAGACACTTCAGTCATTAATATTTCTCCAAGATTTGTTGGTAAATATTCTGATTTACAGCACAGTATTATCATGAATTATAAAATCATTTTTGGTAAAAAAAAATTGTTGTCAAGAATATGATCACTGGGGCGCCTGGGTGGCTCAGTTGGTTGGGCGACTGCCTTCGGCTCAGGTCATGATCCTGGAGTCCCGGGATCGAGTCCCGCATCGGGCTCCCTGCTCAGCGAGGAGCCTGCTTCTCCCTCTGACCCTCCCCCCTCTCATGTACTCTCTCTCATTCTCGCTCTCTCAAATAAATAAATAAATCTTTAAAAAAAAAAAAAAGAATATGATCACTGTGATAAGAGAAGACTAAAAGCATAATCAATGAACCAAATTAACTTTTTCGCCTTTTGATCTTATTTAGTCCAATATGTTCCTTATTTATGCTTCTTATAGCCTTTTGAACACATGGACTGGCATAATAGGTTGATTTTTTTTTACTCTATGAGTTTTTTTATTATATTTTATTTTTTATTGAGGTGTAATTGACATAGAACACTGTATTAGTTTCAGGTGTACAACAAGCACATGGGAAAGGGTGGAGGGCTCCTTCCAGGGTGGTGTAATATCCTTTTAAGGGTGGTTTCCTCTTAGGGCAGGGCCCCTTGTCACCGCCTGCCTTTCTTCCAACTATCCTGCATCACTATTTGGCTTCAACTTTGGCCTGTGGAAGACTGAATAGTCAAATGCCAACTTACCTTCAGTCCTGGCATTCTGAGTCTTGTGCAAGATCACTTATCATCTAGATCTGGGCAGATAGGGGTGGGAGGGGGGGTGGTCTGCAACTTATCAGCCAAATCTGGTTTCTCTTCTGTTTTGTAAATAAAGTTTTATTGAAACCCACCACATCCATTCCTTTATATAATTGTCTATGGCTGCTTTCACACTAGGGGGCAGGGTTGAGTAGTTGCAACAGAAACTGGCCGGCAAAGCTGAAAGTAATTCATTTCCAGCCTTTTAGGGAAAAGGTCTGCCATTTCTGATTAAGCTATCATCATAGCTAATGAGCATGATAACACCCACAATCCAAACAAGACAAGACATTGATTGCTAATATCCGAACAATCACTTGTAAACACAGGAGGCATTCTAAATATAATTTGGAGAGAAATATCTCCCCAAGTGTTTTATGTTGAAATTCTTTCAGTTAAAGCGTTAAGTTTGTATTTACCATTGTAAAAAAAAGTGTTGTAATAATTAATGTTGTAAAAGTTAAGTTTGTAAACAAAAGCCATCATTGAGAATTTTCAGTTTAAATAAGACAATAGATTGACAGTGCAAATAAGTAAGACAGAGTTTGAGAACTTTAGGAAAGAGTAAAACATCCTTTTTGAGTCCATAAATGTTTATAAAAAATTAAGCATTAATACAAAGGGCAATAATTGAGATTAGAGAGTATCAAAAGGCTAGAATCTGCAGACTTGTTTGGTGAAGTTAGTGAATAAAATAGCTCTTAAGAATTTTGATTATTTGGGGCACCTGGGTGGCTCAGTCATTAGGCGTCTGCCTTCGGCTCAGGTCATGGTCCCAGGGTCCTGGGATCGAGCCCTGCATCGGGCTCCCTGCTCTGCGGGAAGCCTGCTTCTCCCTCCCCTACTACCCCTGCTTGTGTTCCCACTCTTGCTATCTCTCTCTCTGCCAAATAAATAAATAAAAATTTTTTTAAGAATTTTTATTATTTGTTATTTAATTCCAGTTAGGCCATGATCATTTCAAGAAAAAAATTCTATTTGAGAATTCCTCACATCTTCTAAAGATGAATTAAATGCAGCTTTGTTATCACTTTAGATTTTCCAAAGAAGGAAAACTCCAACATCACATAACAACAACTGTGACACATTTAGACATAATAAAGATTACATAGAGGTATAGAGAAAAAGGGGGTACCCCAAACACATTTTGTTCTCACTCTTGTAACTTCAAAATGGCAGGCACCATGGATGAACTTTGAGGACATGATGCTAAGTGAAATAAGCCAATCACAAAATGGCAAATACTGTGTGATTCTACTTTTACGAGGTACCTAGAGAAGTCAGATTCATACAGATGCAAAGTGGAATGGTGGTTGTCCGGGGCTGCGGGGAAAGAGGGATGGGAAGTTATTGTTTAATGGGTCGAGGACTTCAGTTTTACAAGATGATAAAAGTTCTGTGGATAGATGGTGGCGATGGTTGCACAACAGTGTGAATGTACGTAACGCCGCTGAACTGTGCACTTACAAATGGCTAAGATAGTAAATTTTATGTCATGTGTATTTTACCACAATTTAAAAAAAGATTCTATGAGAATACTTTAAGAAGACAATTGCTTTTTTTTTAAATT
This sequence comes from Neomonachus schauinslandi, assembly GCF_002201575.2. NCBI lineage: Eukaryota > Metazoa > Chordata > Mammalia > Carnivora > Phocidae > Neomonachus > Neomonachus schauinslandi. The sequence continues at coordinate 52,799,122 of NC_058416.1, forward strand.
TTATTAATTTATTTGACAGGGATACACAGTGAGAGAGGGAATACAAGCAGGGGGAGTGGGAGAGGGAGAAGCAGGCTTTTTGCAGAGCAGGGAGCCCAATGCGGGGCTCGATCCCAGGACCCTGGGATCATGACCTGAGCCGAAGGCAGACGCTTAACGACTGAGTCATCCAGGTGCCCCAAGACAATTGCTTTATAGCTTTGAGTCAATTGAGCTCAAAAATCTAAACAGAACCTTGTTGAAATGACTCCTATTGATTGTCAACCATTTTCAATAATTGAAGTAAAAAGATTCTGGAGTTACCCAATATGTAAATCTGAGGTACAAAGTTCGTCCTAGAAAACATGCTGCTGAAAAACTACTTCCTGAATTGTGTTCTGCTCTACACACACACACACACACACACACACACACACACACACACACATGATGTTATTAAAGGAGCTGGTTGAAAGAGATACCTAATTCACCTGTTATAAATGTGCAGTGCCATCACCACAGGACCTGCTGACCCGCTGACCCTGCTGAGGACCCCTGTTCCTGAACCATGATGGCAATCTTTAAAGATGTGACTACTAAATATTTAACTAATATTTGCATTTTTATTTATTTATTTTAAAAGTTTATTTATTGATTTGTTTATTTATATTTATTGTTTTAAGATTTTGTTTATTTATTTGAGAAAGAGAGAGCACGAGCTGGGGGGGGGGTGGGTAGGAGGGACAGAGGGAGAGGGAGAAGCAGATTCCCCGCTGAGCAGGAAGCCCAACACGGGGCCCGATCCCAAGACCCCGGGATCACAACCTGAGCCGAAGGCAGACACTCCATGATGGAGCCACCCAGGTACCTCAAAGTTTATTTTTTTCTAGTAATCTCTACAGCCAACATGGGGCTAGAACTCATGACCCCGAGATCAAGAGTTGCATGCTCTTCTGACTGAGCCAGCCAGGAGCCCCATAATTTTTGAATTTTCAAATAAAAATTCAGATTTATTCTTGTAGTAACCCAGAAGTTCATTCTATAGTGGTATAAACTGTTTCAGTCTTAGTTTTAACTGTATATTGATTTTAACAGCCAGCCATTTGGAATTCAGCCAAACTGTGAAGTTGGTATTGAAGTACATTTAAAAGTGTATGTATTTTGGGGCACCTGGGTGGCTCAGATGGTTAAGTGTCTGCCTTCTGCCTTCCGCTCAGGTCCTGATTCCGGGGTCCTGGGATCGAGCCCCGCGTCGGGCTCCTGGGATCATGACCTGAGCCGAAGGCAGACGCTCAACGACTGAGCCACCCAGGAGCCCCAAGAATGGATATTTTTTAATAGATGCTACTGTCTGGTAGGACTAGTCTCCCTCAATGCTCTTCCTTTTTAGCATATTTTTTTGCATATTTATTTTCCTTGCTGTTTCCTGGCTATTTCTTGTATATTTATTTTCCAAAGATGAATTGGAAATGAGTTTCCAAGGGTTAATGTCACCTAGTAATACTGTCTTTTTCCCCATTCTCTTCACATTTGCAGTTTTTCTTCATGTATTTCAATAATATAAAATCTGATCCATAAAGATTTATGACAGTTATATCCTTACTCCTTTATCATTGTAAAATTCCCCCTCTTTATCTTTTGTCACCTTTTTTTTGTTAAATTCATCCTTGACTGATCTTGATGCCAGCTATCTTTTTATGGGTTTTTTTTCTTTTCTTTTTTAAGATTTTATTTATTTATTTGACAGAGCGATAGAGAGAGAGCACAAGCAGGGGGAGTGGCAGGCAGAGGGAGAGGGAGAAGCAGGCTCTCCAATGAGCAGGAAGCCTGATGCGGGGCTCGATCCCAGGACCCTGGGATCATGACCTGAACTGAAGGCAGATGCCCAACTGACTGAGCCACCCAGATGCCCCTATTTTTTTTTAACATTTTATTTATTTATTTCAGAGAGAGAGTATGTGCGTGAGTGGGGAGAGGGGCAGAGGGCAAGGGAGAGAGAGAATCTCAAGCAGACCCATGCCAAGCCCAACATGGGGCTCAATCTCACTACCCTAAGATCACGACCCTGAGATCATGACCTGACCAAAATCAAGAGTTGGATGCTGGGCGCCTGGGTGGCTCAGTTGGTTAAGCGACTGCCTTCGGGTCAGGTCATGATCCTAGAGTCCCAGGATCGAGTCCCACATCGGGCTCCCTGCTCAGCGTGGGGTCTGCTTCTCCCTCTGACCCTCTTCCCTCTCATGCTCTCTGTCTCTCATTCTCTGTCTCAAATAAATAAATAAAATCTTAAAAAAAAAAAGAGTTGGATGCTTACCTACTGAGCCAACCAGGCACCCCTTTCAGTGTCTTTTTTTTTTTTTAAGATTTTATTTATTTATTTGACAGAGAGAGACACAGCAAGAGAGGGAACACAAGCAAGGGAGTGGGAGAGGGAGAAGCAGGCTTCCCACGGAGCAGGGAGCCTGACATGGGGCTCGATCCCAGGACCCCGGGATCATGACCCGAGTGGAAGGCAGACGCTTAACGACTAAGCCACCCAGGCGCCCCTCAGTGTCTTTTTAAAATGACTTTTTTATCCTCTTCTTTAATTTCCCCTAGTTGTTTAGACTTCTTTCTTTATTTAAGTGGATTCAATGCCCATGACCTCTTCTGTAACCACAGATTCTCTATTCCAGTGGTTCTCAAACTTCAGTGTGAATCAGAATCACTTGGAGGGCTGACTTATTGAAACAGAAGCTACTGGACCCCACCCCCAGAGTATCTGACTTAATAGTTCTGGGGTCGTGGTCCCAAAGTTGCATTTCTAACAAGTTCCCAGGTGATGCTGACGCTGTGGGTCCAGGGACCACACTCTGAGAATCACTACTCTATCTGTGCTCCTGTATTTTGATTCATTTCTGGGCTAGCTTCATTTACTCATCAGAATTTTTTTTTAATTAAGGGCTTATAAATTTTATATTCCTTGGGTCTTACAAGTGCAAAATGTTTGTCTGTTGCCTTTATACTTAAAGACAATGTGATTCAGTTCACCTTTCTCAGGTCAAATTCTTCTCCCTCTTGGAATTTTGTAGTCTTTTACTGATCTGGAAAAGCTTGACACCAGTCCCATTTTTCTCTTTTGTTGGTGATTAGCTTTGTTTGTGGTCCTGAAGCTTGAAGAATTCTTTCTTTGTTTTAATAAACTTAGTAACTTAGCTAGGATATTGCTTAGTGTCCATCCTTCTTAAGCAATTTATCTTAGAACACAGTAGACCTTTCCACATGCAGTTGTATTTCTTTGTTTCAATTTTTTTCTTCTATGGGATCTTTGAATATGATTTCTATTCCATTTATTGTGGTCTCTGGTTCAGGATACCAGTCATCCTGATGTCAGACTATTATTGTCTACACTATATCTAATTTCTTTTCTAAGATTGTTAAAATATCTTTGTCTTTTTCCTCTGCATTCTCTGTAATTACTGCAGACCTTTCCTTCATGTTATTAAATTAGTTTTCAGCTATGTGTGTTCCATTCCTTGCTCTTCCTAATCAATTTTTTAAACAATGCATTGGTGAAAAACAAAAACAAAACAATGCGTTGTGGTGTTTCTTTTCTTTTCTTTCCTACTTAGCATTGTGTATTAGTCAGGGATTTCCAGAAAAAGAGACCCAACAGGACACATATATATCTAAGCACAAGGCATTTATATCTATATATATCCTGTTGGTTAGGAAAGAAAGAGAGAGTTAAGGAATTGCCTGATATGATTATGGAGGCTGAAACATCCCAAGATTTGCAGGCTGCAAGTTGGAGACCCAGGAGATCTGATGTGTGGTTCCAGGCCAGGTCTAAGGCCTAAGAACCAGGAGAGCAGATGGCGTAAGTTCCAATAGGCTCAAGTCCCAATAAGAGCCAATGTTTCAGCTTGAGTTAACGGCCTGAAAAGAACAATGTCCCACAAGAAGTCAGGCAGGAGGAGTGTCTCTTACTCAGCCCTTTTGTTCTTCTATTCAGGTGTTCAGTTGATTGGGTGAGGCCCACCCGCATGGGAGAGAGCAATCTGCTTTACTCAGTCTACAGATTAAAATGTTGATCTCATCCAGAAACAGCTCACAGGAACACTCGGAATATTGTTTGACCAAATGACTGGGCATCTTGGAGCCCTCTCAAGTTGACACATAAAATTAACTATCACACATTACAATCTTAGCCTTCTATTGCCTTAGCTCACCTTTGATTTCTTGTTTCATTGCATTTATACACTTTCTAATTTTTTTTCATAGAATACAAAGCATTTGCTGTAGAATTTTGTAGAATATATGTTTCTTCCCAGATATAGTTAATCTTTTGTTCATGTTCTTTTTCTGTCATAGTGTTTTTGTCTTGTTTTTGTACCATCCTCCTCTCCATCTTACTGTTTACCATGGGGGTCCCTATCTAGATTTCCTATTTTCACAGATATGGTGTGGATGAGTTCTTATTACAAACTTTTTCACAGTGACCTGAGACCTGTTTGTCTTCCTTTAAGAAATTCAGTCTGAGACTGAGTCTTTTGTGTTTTAGCTCTCATTGCATGAGGATAGGTTGAAGGCAGCATCTGTTGGCTAGAATTAGACTTGTCTGCAGGAGAGAAAATTCAAAGTAACAGCGTCTTAAATCAGAAAGAAGTTTGTTCGTCTCTCACTTAGCAGTCTATGCCAACCATCACAGTTGATATGATACTTTGCAGTGTTAGGGTCGCAAACTCAAGTTCACCATGTGGTCCCAGGTCACTCTTGCTCTAGCCATCACAGTGGCTTTATAGCCAGAAAGGAAGAGGGAAGAGGAAATGGGGAATGTCCACTCCATTTAAGTACCTTCCCGTAAGTTGTACACAATTGCTTCAGCTTATATCCTATTATCCAGAACTTAACACCTATGAGTACCTCACTCCACGGGTAGCTTAGAAATATCTTTTTTTCTGAGTCCTTGTGCTCAGTAAAAATATGAGGTTTATTTGGTTTTGGTTTGTTTTTTTAAGTAAGGAGGAAGGGAAGAACAGACAGCAGGTGCAACTCTTGGTGTCTACAGGGTTGGGGTTTGGGATGGGAGGAGAGGAGGAGCTTCAGCAGAGGCCGCGGGCTCTCATGTTGGGGGATCTGGTCATTGCTCTTTTTGCTGTACTTGGGTTAAAACTCCTGTCCTAAAATCCATCCCACTTTTATCAGTAGAGTATATTTACTCTTAGATTCCAGCGGCTCTCCAATTAAGAGTAGAACCATGAAGGCTTTGTTTCTGATTAAGGAAAAATGTAGGCATTTATTCCCTCCTCTTCCCCTCTGCTTCACTTGCCAATTGCTGCTCCCTGGCAGCCACACCACTGCCCTGCCAACGGAGGAAAGAAAAGATAAATGAAGCCTGTGGGCTTTGACAGTGTGCCGGGGGGGAAGGAAGGGGCTCCTGTGTAGCTTGCTGTGCATTTCCTCTTTTTTGTTCCCTTCATTTAATTTTAGGGGAGACTCTGTGATCTAACTTTCCAGTTTTTTTATCTTATCCCAAAGTCCTCTTCAAATATCCCTAGATGGAGACAAAATATGTAATTGTAAAATGGGTGGATAAATTTATCGGAAGAGGAAAAACTCATCTCTTTAGTGGCTCCCATGTCCCTGCAGTCCTGGACACCATAGCAATCCAGCATGACCTGCAATGACTCTTACTTACCCAAAGATATACACTGATATTTTTCTTAGAAAACTAAGTACCAGATTACTTATAATATTAATAATATTCTCCTTTCCTGTGCTGCTAACTCTTTTTCTGCTCCTAACTCTGTTGGTTATGGTAGCCCAAAAAGTACTTTTTACTCAGTCAATGAAGACATTTTATGACACTTTAAAAGGAACTCTCAGGAAGCTTCAAAAACTATCTTACTGGATTTTTATTTCATGATACACATCTTTTGTATTTTTCTCCTTAGACAGCAGTCTCCTGAAAAAATCAGACTGGTCTATAATGATGTTTGGCTCATTTAAAAGGCCTGATTAGAGTGAATAATAATGATAAATAGAGTAGTTATAACTAACATTTATTGAGCTCTTACCAATAATATCTTTGCTCAAGCACAGCTTGGTGCTACATGGGAGTAGAAATACAGTATTTATCTCAAAATTAGAGTCCTACACTTCAGTGTGAAAATTTCCTCCTTCCTTTGCCCTCCTTGTTTTCATGGGACACTTATGTTGTGAACAGCCCCCCCCCCCCCATGATAATACTGGCCTCAGTGTCCAGAAAGCTGTTACATATTGCTGACTCACTCTTTTGCTCATGTCCCTGCAAGGAAGACAACACTGCATTTGCCCTGTTACGTGCTTCTGTTACTTCAACTAACACTTTGGGTCCCTCAGATGTACCAGAACATGGTTGGTGACTGTGGCAATTTGATCTTTTACAAACACTATTCAGTAGCTTTGCTTTTTTAGGGGAGGGTGGGGGGTGCTTTCATTTTATATCCATCTTGGGTAGGAAGAGACTTTTTTTTTCCCCCCAGAAAATGTAAATCCCAAGGGAATGATTGCTGATTCTGGTTTTCATTTGAATGCCCACCCAGGTCATAGGACATGAATTGTAGTCTTTGCTCTGCCCCAAGCTCAGAAATCCCAATTTACAGGAAATCGGATAGCATCAGAACTCTTTGCAAGAACACCGGCCATTAATTCGAGCTCTTGCGATGATCAAGCCTCGAACTGGGGAGACTTCACCCCTCTGTGAAAGCAGAAACAAAAATGGGACTTGTCTTAGGCTCTCACTTCCAGATTCCCATTTCTAGAGCAGAGTATCATTTTTTGTCAGCCTGAGGTTTTACTCTTAATCGTCAGGATTCTGATTTTCTTTTGCCATTCCCAGAATGTTTGTATATGTTGTTAAACATGTCAAAAGATATTTATAAAGAGTAGTTTAAAGGCTGTGGTGCCCTGGGGAAACCATCGATTTTAAATAAGTATCAACTATAATTTTTGCTTCAACATTTTGGACTTATCCTGAAGAACTATTCGAGTACTAGATCAGTGGTAGAGTTGAGCTTTGCCTTTTGCTACAACACTACAGGAAATTTGTAACCAGTTGCTTTCGAAGCTTTTCTATTCAAATCCCAGCTCTCTGACCCTAAGTGTCACTGTCTACAGGAAGCATGGCTCTCTTTGTCACTGCCTTCTCCAGTCTCTCCTGAAAGGTATTTCTTAGCTCCCTTTGACACAGGGGAAAGGGTGTTGGAGTTTTCTCAAGCCCAGCGTCCCTGAATCCCCTGAGGGGATCTGCTCTGGGTAGGTGAGATCACATGAGGTCAGCTGATGGTCAGATAGCAAAACTCTGGGCTGTGCTGTATTCAGTTGGGAGTTTCCCCCACCCCCAACACATTGGTATCCCACACCAGACACTCCCCTCAGACTGGGATCCAGTTTCAGCATCCTGTAAGTCAGTGTTTGGGACTCTAGACTAATTACTCCCAAACTTCAAAGTCCATTTAAGGACCGGTTCTCTCCCTAGTCTTTATAATCAAACTCTATAATCTTACTGCAGTTATTCTTAACTGTTAAATAAAAAACAATAATCTTTCAGTATATGATGTTATATAATAGATGTTTTTATATAATAGATACAATATGTAATATAATAGATATAATACCCACATTTTGGGGAAGGTAGAGGTAGGCATTGATTCTGAGTAAAAGCAGTGAGAAATACAGCAGGTATGACAAATAGAACTTAAGAAAAAAAAAATCAATGTCCCCTGTAATTCTTTTCCTCCTTCCATGTTGTTTTCTCTGATCTCTAGAGCATGTCAAAGTTCAAGCACAAATAAATTATAAGAAAAGAGGCCTGGAAAAAGTCTCTTTTTTAAGTCTTTCACACAATAATTTTTAAAAAGAACACTGTGAACAAGGAAGATAAATTAAAAGATAACAAGATGCTTTAAAAAAAAATGGAATAGGGGAACCTGGGTGGCTCAGTCGTTAGGCGGCTGCCTTCGGCTCAGGTCATGATCCCGGGGTCCTGGGATCGAGCCCCGCGTCGGGCTCCCTGCTCGGCCAGGAGCCTGCTTCTCCCTCTTCCACTCCCCCTGCTTGTGTTCCCCTCTCTAGCAGTCTCTCTCTCTGTGTCAAATAAATAAATCTTAAAAAAAAAAAATGGAATAGATTAAAGCACTCTTGACCCCTCTTGCTTATCCAGCTTACCACCCCATATCATCAGCTGTGCTTTCTGTTTGTTTGACTTTGTTTTAATAATCAAGGCTTAAAAACTAATGTTTGGTTACAGAGGCCAGAATAGGGGTTACCTTTTGGGGACATTGACGCGAAGTGATCGAGGGGAGCCTGCTGGGTGCTTGAGCTGGGTGATGGCTACAGGGTGTGTATGTGTGTGTGTGTGTGTGTGTGTGTGAGAGAAAGTTCATCAAGCTAAGCACTTGGGCCCATTACTAAATGTAAGTTACATCTTCATGAAAAAGAATTTAGTATATGTGTTGCCGAAGCGAGCACTTCATGAAAAAGAATTTAAAAATTAGTGAAGATTTGACCTAAACCGGCTTATGAAGAGGTCCAAAGGGCATTTTTAGTCCCCTTGGTACAGTGCACTGACTGGGCTGCCTGACACCTCACACACTGTGTTTGGTGGGCACAGTGGGGGGCTCCCAGACTGCATGTTGCAAGTAGATCCAGGTACCAGTGAATCAGGTGGGTGTCTGGTCACCTCAGTTTGGAGGGGATTGTTTATTTTGATGCGTTTAGGCTACTTCAAACTTATTAAATGAAAAATATTTAATAATTATGAGGCCATTGTTTAATATATGTGAAGTATGGTATTTTTCAGGGAATGGTTGTTTAGCACTGAGATCTAAATTGAGTGAAATGTCAGGCGCAGTTGGAGCAACCTCCCAGAGTCGACATACCAAGGTAGCAAAGTGCAATGGCCAGTCACTTGACCAGGGGTCAGGTGACTTGACTTCTCCTCCTGGCCTTGCACCAGCTTAGTCACTTAGCCCAAGTCACCTGAACACTATGGGCCTTACTTTTCTTATTTATGAGGTAAGAGGCCACAGCTCTAGACTATAAAAATGTGAATTTTGTAAACTCTTTGAATGGATGAATTGGACAGTTGCCTGTCCCCAAGGGAAAGGTGATTTTTTTTTAAAGATTTTATGCATTTATTTGACAGAGAGAGACACAGTGAGAGCGGGAACACAAGCAGGGGGAACCGGGGAGGGAGAAGCAGGCCTCCCCCCAGGCGGGGAGCCCAATGTGAGGCTCGATCCCAGGACCCTGGGATCATGACCTGAGCCAAAGGTAGACACTTAACGACTGAGCCACCAAGAGAGGTGATTTTTTTAAAAAATGAGAAATTACCAGGGCACCTGGGTGACTCAGTCAGTTGGGCGTCTGCCTTCGGCTCAGGTCGTGATCCCAGGGTCCTGGGATTGAGCCCTGCATCAGGCTCTCTACTCAGCAGGGAGCCTGGTTCTCCCTCTCCCTCTACCTTCCGCTCCCCCTGCTTGTGCTCTCTCACTCTCTCTCTCTGTCAAATAAATAATCTTAAAAAAAATATAAGAAATTACACAGAAACAAATTCGAACAGTATAGAAAGATATAAAATGACCTCTCCTTCTCCACAAATTTTAGTCCCCTAGACTATATTGACCAAATATAATTAGTGTCAATAACTACTTATCCTCTAAGAAATGTTTATGTAAATATGTATGAAGACTTTAAAATGTTTACACAAATTACCTCATACTAGATGCTGTCTATAGTTTGCTTTTTTTTTTCCCACATGATAACATATTTTGGAGATCTTTCATGTGAAATATACAAATTTACCTCAGTCTTCAACATTGTGCATCATAATGTATTTAATTGGTCTCCTACGAATGGGTGTTCGGGTTATTTCCTGAATTTTGTCATTACAATTAATATTATAATGAACAACTCTCTATGCATATAAATAGACATACTTTTGCAAATATATCTCATACGGTAATTTCCAGTAGTAGAATTACTGGGTCAAACGATGAGTTCATTTAAAAAAATTTATTTATTTATTTATTTGAGAGAGAAAGAGAGAGAGCATGGGTGGGGGGGAGGCACAAAGGGAGAGGAAGAGGGACAAACAGACTCCCCGCTGAGCAGGGAGACCTAAGTGGGGCTTGATCCCAGGACCACTGAGACCATGACTTGACCCAAAGTCAGATGTGCAGTTGGTTGAGGCACCACCAAGGTGCCTCTGCATTTTTTTTAAGTAGGCTCCATGACCAACGTGGGGCTTGAACTTGTGACCCTGAGATCAAGAGTCACAGGTTCTACTCACTGAGCCAGCCAGGTGCCCCGATGAGTGAATTTTAAATTTTAGTAGACTGTGTTAAATTACCTTTTCAAAGGTTTACCAATTTATCCTCCAACCATCCATGTTAGAGGTCCTATTTCCTCCCACCCTTGCCAACATTGGGCATTACAAATCTTTTACATTTTTGTCATTTATATGTAAAAATATGGTAAGAGGTAGATTTTAAGATCAGAATTAAATGATGTAAGATTACCAGCCTTACTGTACTTCCCTGTATTTGGCTTCACAGAGAGGTCCCTTTCATCTTTTAAGCGTTTGGTGTTTTGCATTTATCAGCCTGTCATTTTATTCTATGATAACTTTGGAAGTTTAACAATTAATGAGATTTGCTTATGCTACTAAAGACAAGATGCGTCTTACATCTGCATTGTGTTTCAGTCCCTCATTTAGTTTCAGGGAAAAAAAAATGTCCTAATGGGCACGTCTTCTGCAATTTAACTGATAGAGATGAAAACACAATGTGCACTTCACTGGCTACATTGTGCCCTGAGACTTGAACAGTGAGTGATCGGGCAGCTCCCAGAGCAACCAGTTTTAAAGGAAAGACAGATGCTTTACAGAACATGCACAGTTTTCTCCGGTTAAGTCATGTAGATTTTCTCTCTGATCTAGGAGGCCTCCTAACAGCTACCTGCTAATCCTTCAAGAAGGACAAAGTGCAATACCCTATCTTGATGTTGCTTCAGGCAGAAATATAATTGTTGAATATCAACCATGTTATTTTGCATCTGGCTTTCCAGACTTCCTTGGACACAGCTGGTAGGAACAAGTCTATTTACAGAGAGGAAAAATGACACTCAGTAATAATTAGTGATGAATTCAGTCATTAGGTTGGGGCACACCTGAAATACAATTTCAGACTTGAAACCCTTCCCTGCTTTAAAAATTATCCCACACAACTACCTTTCACTACTCCCACAAGAAATCCTAAAAATCTCTAGGCGTTTTTACGACTTTCCTTTGAGCTACAAAAATAAGCATCTCTCTGCCCTGAGCAAATCTCTGGAGTTGGCTGATAAATATTGTTTGTTCTTTAAGCCCTCTAAAAAGTATCTGAGAGTATATTTGCCATAGGCGTGGTTTTTGAAATAACCACAATGAAACCTAGGGAAGAAGAGAGAAAGGAAAAGAGGAGAGGCAGGGAAGGAAGAAAAGGAGAGGAAGACAAGAAAGGAAAAGGAGGAGGTGGTGAGGGAGGGGCTGGAGCTCTAGGTCAGCTGGATCAAGGGGGGAAGGGTAGGATTATTTTCAAATTTATGTCAGTCCAGCCTAATTTATTTTATCAGTCATACAAGGTCACATGTGTCAACTTAAAAGTTTCTCTGAGGATTATTAGGTCTGTAAAATAGAATTCAGATTACCACCAAGACCTTGAGAGAACACTCATAATACGTGCTAAAAGTATGGGAGAGAGCTATTTGTGTCAGGAAATGTAGAGCAGACGTACTTTTACCTATTCTCCCAGTAAGGACAACCCCAAGCCCTGGACATTATATGTAAAACATACAGAAGACAGCTCTGAGAAGTGGAGAAAGGAAGGCAGATCAGTCAGGGACCTCAAGATGAGCAAACCCTGGGTGGACTTGCTTTTCCCCTAAGATAGCCAACACCTGCAGCTGAAGGAACCACCAACCCAGAAATGGCGACAGGCATAGACGAAACAACAAAAACAACAATAAAAGCCTATTCTCTCCAGTCAAAGCACCAAGTGAGGAGCCGCATAATCAAACACGGTAGAGCTTGTACTGTGTTCATGGGCTGGATACTCAACATAGCACAAATGGTAGTTCTTCCCAAACGGATATACAGGTTTGACACAATTCTTTTTTTTTTTTTTTTTTTAAAGATTTTATTTATTTATTTGAGACAGAGAGAATGAGAGACAGAGAGCATGAGAGGGAGGAGGGTCAGAGGGAGAAGCAGACTCCCTGCCGAGCAGGGAGCCCGATGCGGGACTCGATCCCGGGACTCCAGGACCATGACCTGAGCCGAAGGCAGTCGCTTAACCAACTGAGCCACCCAGGCGCCCCGGTTTGACACAATTCTTAATCAAAGTCTCAGTACGATTTCTGTAGATACAGACAAGATCAGTCTAAAATTTATATGACAAGGCAAAGGAACTACAATGGCTGAAACAAATTTGAAAAAAAAAAAAAGAATAAAGCAGAAGGAATCACTACCCAATTTCTATCAAAACTCAAATAAAGAAATAAAGTACAGCATGTTCATAAAATAGAATACTATGAAGCAATGAATGAACTACAGAAACAGGCATGAAATTTATCTTCTATCTGATGTTTAATTAGGAAAGATTTTACCAGTGGGTTTACAGATTATATTTTGAGAATATTTTTCTTTCCATATGAATTGAATAGGTAGTAAAAAAAAAACAGAAGGAAAAAAACCCCAAAACAGAGAATGCCTAAGGTTTTGTTAAATTAAGAATTTCAGGGATCCATGGGTTTTTCTTTTTACCCAAAAAGGGATTTTATTTATTTATTTTTAAGTAATCTCTATACCCAACATGGGGCTTGAACTCATGACCTGGAGATTAAGAGTTGCGGGCTCTACCAACTGAGCCAGCCAAGTGCCAGCCCCCATAAAGGAATTTAAATAAATCTGTTAAATAGCTTCAGGCACTTCTTTTATTTACCAGTATTGACTATTCTAGGAAGTTAGTAGGACAACTCTACTCTAAAACTTTTGATTTTTTTTTTTACCATAGAATGCAATGTATTTTATTTAACCCAATAAAATATAATTAATTTTTTCCAGTTTAGAAGAGTCAGTCTAAGAATTTAAATCATATGCCCGTAGGTTACCCTATAATTTTAGTTTTCTGTCCTTCCTAGGAGTAAAGAAAACAGCTGCATTCATGGCTGGCAAAATCCATTTTTTGGCCCTGTACTATCAAAGTTACTTTTGCAAATGCAAAATCTGGCAGTGTTTTAATTTCAGATTATCACATGTACTTGAATAAATCTTTAGAGAGAGTATTGCCAGTTTTGAAGGGTACTAAAGGTACTGAAGTTACTAAAATATTCAGCAGACAAGATGGCTGCCAAGCCCTTCAAAAGCCCAACTGCTTCCTCAAATTACATGCTAGACATAGAAAGATTTGGGGAATGTTAACAAAATGAAAATATTAGTTACTCAGATACTTTGAAATAGGAACTGCTGAAATTGGAAGTAGCTATAGCTTCATCCAAGGTCAAAGGTCGATGAGAAAATGTCTTTCTAGATAGAATTAGCAAAATTCTGAATACTGTTCACTGATGACTATCACTGCAAAGCTGGCCAGACTTTTGATTGGAAGACTGGAAGAATGGAGAAACTGGTAAGGACTCTAAAGTAGTCTAATTTATAAAGACTGAGCTTCTGGCTTACTCATATAAATAAAGCTGAAGAGTTTCCTACAACTGCTGATCGTACCATCTCCATGAAGGTAGCCTCTTAGTAGCTAGTGGTTTTTCTTCTTCTTTTTTTTTTTTAATCTGGAACAAAACTACCTATACGGCATGTTTTACCATCATCCATGATGTGAGTTCTGCCAGTCCTGTCAACCCAAACCCGTCTCCCCCTTAATGCTCCCCAACCTCACATCATTTTTTTAAAAGATTTTTTTACTTATTTGAGAGAAAGAGAGACAGAGATAGCAAGAGAGAGCACATGAGTGGGGAGGAGAGGGAGAAGCAGGCTCCCCAGTGAGCAGGGAGCCCGACCTGGGGCTCGATCCCAGGACCCCGGGATCGTGACCTGAACTGAAGGCAGACACCTAACTGACTGAGCCACCCAGGCGCCCCTTGCCCCTCCTTTATAAAAATCCTGGTCTTAGATCATTAGTTCTCAATGTTGGCTGCAAATTAGAATCACGTGAAAAGTTTTTAAGCATTTAATACCTGTCCCCCCCGCCCATACCCCCACCCTTAGAGATTCTAATTTTTAATTTAACTGCTCTGGGGTAAGGCCCAAACACTAGTAGTGTTATTTTTTTTTTTGAAGTTTCCCAGGTGATTCTGAAGTGCAGCCGGTGTTGAAAGCCAGCACGGCCTTAGAACCCTGCCTCCTCTGCAAAAGCTCTTCCCCTGTCCCGCCTCCCCCTCCAATCCACCTAGCAAACTTCTACTCAACATTCCACCGGCAGCCCACCATCACCTCACCTCTGAGTCATTTCCCGGCTTCCCCAGGAAGAAAATCCTCTCTCTCCTTTGTGCCTCGCTATTCATTCTGCAGAGTTCCCTCACAGCACCTGGCGTGAGTTAATGAACTTTTTCCATGGACTGGTTTCTGCTTCCACTGGACTGGGAGTTTATGGGGGTGAGGTTCATCTATGTATCCTCCATGTCAATAAACATTGCTAGGGAAAAGGCGGGACAGACATAAACTGCTACAAGGACTCCATCTTCTCTGGTTTAAACTTCCACAATCCCTTGGGGGGATATTTCCAAAAACCCATAAATTCTCCAAATGCTCCACCGCAGACCTGGCAGGGGAGATAAGTGATAGTGGAGAGCTTGGAGGGAATGTCCAAGGCTGTAAAAATCCACCTTTAGGCCCAACTGTTGGGAGACATTCCTTTAGGGTTTTTGCAGTCAATTTTGATATTCTGAAAATAGTAATAGTAATGGCTATGTACCAGCCACTGTTCTAAGATCTTGTTTTCCTTCAATGTTATTGACGTACAATTGACAAAAAATTATGTATTTAAGATGGGGGCACCTGGGTGGCACAGTCGGTTAAGCGGCAGACTCTTAATTTTGGCTCAGGTCAGGACCTCAGGGTGGTGAGATCGAGCCCAACATCGGGCTCTGTGCTCAGAGTGGAGTCTGCTTGAGATTCTCTTTCTCCTTCCCCCTTTCCCCCTCTGTCTCACTCTAAAATAAATAAATTAATTAAATCTTTAAAAAAAATGTACAGTGTGATATTTTGTTATATGTATACATGGTGAATTCAACTTCTTTGGATTTCACATATAACAGATCATGCACTATTTGTCTTTCTGTGTCTGGCTTGTTTCACTCAGCATAATGTTCTCCAGGTTTACCCATGTTAACTCAAATGACAGAATTTCCTCTTTTTAAGGCTGAATAATATTCCATTGTGTGTCTGTGTATGTGTGTGTGAGTATTGGAAATTTAGATTGTTCCCACATTCAAGCTATTGTAAGAGTGCTGCAACGAATGTAGGAATGCGAATCGTGATTTCCATTCTTTTGGGTATGCACCAGAAGGGGGATTGCTGGATCTTATGGTAGTTCTATATTTAACTTTTTAAAAAAAGTTTATTTTTTTAAGCAATGTCTACACCCCATGTGGGGCTTGAACCCATGGCCCCAAGACCAAGAGTCCAACACTGTCCTGACGGAGTGCCCTACTTGTAACTTTCTGAGGAGCATTCAACTGTTTTCCGTAGCACCTGTGCCAACAACTGTGTGCAATTTCTCCACATCTTCACCAGCACTGGTCGTCTTTAGTCTTTACTGGTAATGACCACTCTACCTGCTGTGAGGGGATACCCACTGTGGTTCTGATTTGCATTTCTCTGATGGTTAGTGATGTCAAGCATTTTTTCGTATACTAATTGGCCATTTGTGTGTCTTCTTATAAGAAATATCTATTAAGGTCATTTACCCATTTTTAAGTTGGGTTATTTGCTGCTAATAATATCTTTATATTACAACTGAAGAAATTGACACTAAAACCTTACTTACTTTACTTCGTCTTTGCAACAACCTTGTAAGAAAGTAAACCTCAGAGGCCAAACTTGCTCAAGGTCACAAGGCTAATAAGTGAAATCAAATTCAGCTCTGCTACTTACCTGTTTAACTGGTTGAGAAGCACTGCCCTATGGATTTTAATAATCTCTTATTAACTGCTTCTCTAGTTGCCTTCCCTTTCTCCGCTCTTCCCTCTGCGTTGTGTGGGCTTCATCCTGAGGTTGGGTGCTCTCACTAGATGCTCACTGAGATCGTGGGAATCTCACCAAGACACAACCATAGGCCTTCTCCTAACCAATCACTTGCAAGGGAACGGGATCACCAAGAGCTACTGGAGGAGCAGAATGGGTGCTGTAAAGCCAACAGCTGCCTCCTTCACCCCTTACATTTACAGAGCATGTCCGAGTTTTCAGAATTGTTTCATGGTGGTTATTGATTTTGAGCTTCACAACAATCTATGTCAAATGTGAGTTTGGGGTTGTCCTTTGGGGGTGGTTTTATGTGCAGAAAAAAATTAATTTTTTAAAAGATTTTCATTTATTTGAGAGAGAGAGAGAGCATGAGCAGGGGGAGGGGCAGAGGGAGAGGGAAAGGGAGAAGCAGATTCCCCCACCACCTCCCCACCCACCCCGCTGAGTGCAGAGACTGAGGTGGGCCTCAATCCCAGAAAGTCAGAACACTTAACTGACTGAGCCCCCCAGGCGCTCCCCCCAAAATTAATTTAATCTTAATATTCAATATATTAAAATACAAATCTCACAATCTAATCCTTCCTCAGGCTTTTAAGTCTAGCTTACAAATTCTATTTTTACAACTCTAAGAAGTTTGGCAATGACTTTAAAAAGACCTTTGATTGGGACGCCTGGGTGGCTCAGTCGTTAAGCATCTGCCTTTGGCTCAGGTCATGATCCCAGGTGGGATCAAGCCCCACATCGGGCTCCTTGCTCAGCAGGAAGCCCGCTTCTCCCTCTCCCACTCCCCCTGCTTGTGTTCCCTCTCTCTCTGTGTTTCTGTCAAATAAATAAAATTAAAAAAATAAAAAGACCTTTGATTGAAATGGTCCTATTTATAAACATAATCAAATATTTTAGGACCTTTTAAACTGCACTTATAAATTCAATGTATATTTGATTTTATTAAATAATCATCTGACTTAATAAATAAAATATTCCTGAGCACTAAATAATTCTTTTTTTTTTTTTTTAATTTGAGTAAAGCTGGGGCGACCGGTTGGCTCAGTCAGTTAAGTGTCTGCCTTCGGCTCAGGTCATGATCCCAGGGTCCTGGGATCGAGCCCCGCATCGGGCTCCCTGTTCGGCGGGAAGCCTGCTTCTCCCTCTCCCTCTGCAGCTCCCCCTGCTTGAGCTCTCTCTCTCTCTCAAATAAATAAATAGAATCTTTTAAAACTTTCTGAGTCTAGCTGACACACAATGTTACGTTAATTTCAGGCATACAGCTGTGATCTGACGAGCCTATATGTCATGTTGTGCTCACTGCAAGTGTAGCTGCCATCTGTCCCCGTACGTCACTATCACAATGTCATTGACTGTAGTTCCTATACTGTGCCTTTTAGTCCTGTCACTTACTCATTCTGTAAGCGGAAGCCTGTAACTCCCCCTGCCTGGGTGAATCAGTTTGCCCATCTGCTCACCCCCTTTCCCCTTTGGCAACCATCAGTTTGTTTTCTGTATTTACAGGTCGGATTCTGATGCTACTTTTTGTTTGTTTATTCATTCGTTTGGGTTTTTTTTTAATTTTTATTTATTTTTTAAAGATTTTATTTTATTTATTTGACAGAGAGAGAGACACAGCAAGAGAGGGAACACAAACAGGGGGAGTGGGAGAGGGAGAAGCAGGCTCCCACTGAGCAGGGAGCCCAATGCGGGGCTCAATCCTAGGACCCCGGGATCATGACCTGAGCCGAAGGCAGACGCTTAACGACTGAACCACCCAGGTGCCCCTGTTTGTTTTTTTTAGATTCCACCTATGAGTGAAATCGTATGTTATTTGTCTTGACTTATTTCACTTAGCATAATACCCTCTAGGTCTAACCAAATGGCATGATATCATCGTTTTGTATGGCCACGTAAACTAAATAATTCTTATAAATTTCACATGTTAAATTAAACTTATAACATGTTGAATGTGAAGTTCTCTTAAATAATTCAGTTCTGGATCTATACTTAATCACATCTCCAAATCAATTATGTATTTGCACATTTTAAATTGGATTGACGAGGCAGTTACTTTAATAGTTCAATTACCTGCAAACATGACAAGTATATAAGATGCCAAATATGTGCACATTCCTTAAAACAAAAATATGAATACCATGAATTTGGTTCCCTCAAATCATTTTGGGGATATAAGGCACTTCCCATACAATCTACAATTTTCCCATGTAATTATTGCTTGAGCTCGCATAAACACCAAATATTTAAGCCAGGATGCTAACTGAATTCTTACTTGTGAGGAACTGAATTGTATTTGCAGTTGCTGTATCAATTACCCTTAATTTCAGGAGAGCATGGATCAAATAGCCCAAGACAAAGACTCTCTGATTCTTGCCTTAGAGGAGTCTTGCCCGCCCTACACCACTTAATTAGGTTTTGCATCTCTTTGGCTTTTAAGATATAAATTGTAATTTCCTTGTCTCTCTAAAGAACTTTGAATTTGCTTCATTCCTACATTCTTTTTTATTCTTAGGATCTCATAACTCTTTCGTGGTATTAAAATGATGTTCATTTGAATTCTCTATTTGTCAGACTTGGTTTACAACTTCCAAAGTAATTCAACTGACATGATTTATGCTAGACAAGTTGCCTGGAAATCCTGTAGTTGGGTTCTCAACTTTATGGGGTATTCTTCTCTTAAAGCAAGCTTTCTATGGCCTATGACTCTCTTACCAGAGGTTAGAGAACAGTTATGCCCAACTCACAAAGCTAACCAATGAAGGGATTACAACGCTGCCCCCCCCAAAGTGGTATGAAAATCACTTTAAACTTAAAACATCCAGGGGTGCCTGGGTGGCTCAGCAGGTTAACATCTGCCTTGGGCTCAGGTCATGATCTCAGGGTCCAGGGACTGAGCCCTGCATCAGGCTCCCCCTGCCTGTGCTCTCTTGCTCTCTCTTGCTCTCTCTCAAATAAATAAATAAAATCTTAAAAAAAAAATAAATTTAAACATCTGAACAACCAGCAGCCACAGAAGGAAACAATATCTAAACTTAAGCAAAGCCTCCTGAAAATACAGCTGCCCTTGACCCCCTCGGAGGGAGTTTCCCTTTTGGGAGCAGACTGACATTTAGCACCAGGAAGTACAAATTCAGCCACCATTAGCATCAAAAAGTCTAATAGAACCTTCCATATTTTCCCATTGAAACCAAAATTCTTCCCCTTTTTGTTAAGTTAGTCCATAAACCTTTACCTCTAGGCTCTATGGTACTCATCATGAGCACTCCCATGTGCCCATGTAAATAAACCCTGTCTTTGTCCTGTTAATCTGTGTTTTCTTTAAAAGGGATTTTCCAAACTTTAGATTTATATGATAAAACTTTTTGGTTAGAACTACCTAACCTTGTTTTATTGCTGTTGCCTTTACTGGGCTTCACAGATACTTTCTTTTTTTTTTTTTTTTTTTTTTACAAAACTGAAGGTTTATGGCAACCCTCCATTGAGCAAGTCCACTGGTGCCATTTTTCCAACAGCGTTTGCTCACCTCATGACTCCGTGTCACATTTTGGTAATTTTTTGCAATATTTCAAACTTTTTCATTATTATATTTGGTTTGCTGCAATCTCATGATAGGACTTTAACAGATGAAGAGTTGCTTCTTATAGATGAGCAAAGAAAGTGGTTTCTTGAGACGGAATCTACTCCTGGTGAGGATGCCGTGAAGATTGCTGAAATGACAACAAAGGGTTTAGAATAG
Source organism: Neomonachus schauinslandi (assembly GCF_002201575.2). NCBI lineage: Eukaryota > Metazoa > Chordata > Mammalia > Carnivora > Phocidae > Neomonachus > Neomonachus schauinslandi. Next base: position 52,819,098 of record NC_058416.1, read on the forward strand.
CACAGAACAACTTAGTTGATAAAGCAGCAGCATGTTTTGAGAGAACGGACTCCAATTTTTAAAGAAGTTCTACTCTAGGTAAAATGCTATCAAACAACAGGCCACAGAGAAATTGCTCATGAAAGGAAGAGTCCGTCAATGAGGCAAACTTCATTCTTATTTTAAGAAGTTGCCACAGCCACCCCAACCTTCAGCAACCACCCTTATCAAGATGGAGGCAAGACCCTCCACCAGCAAAAAGATCATGACTCACTGAAAGCTCAGATGATGGTTAGCATTTTTTAGCAATATATTTTTTTAAAGAATTATTTATTTATTTTAGAGAGAGAGAGTGCACACAGAGGGGAGGGGCTGAGGGAGAGGGAGAGAGAAACTTAAGGAGACTCCTCGCTGAGCTCAGAGCCTGACCCGGGCTCTATCTCACAACCCTGAGATCATGACCTGAGCCAAAACCAAGAGTCAGACACTTAACTGACTGTGCCACCGAGGCACCCCATTTTTTAGCAATATTTTTAATAAAAGTATGTATGTTGTTTTTTAAAAATAATGCTATTGTACACTTAACAGTGTTAACATAACTTTTATATGCACTGAGAAACCAAAAAATTCATTTGACTTGCTTTATTGTGATATTCACTTTTACTGTGGTTTTCTGAAACCAAACCTGCAATATCTCTGAGGTATGCCTGCAGATTTTTGGGTATTATGACTCTTGTTTTAGATATCCATTTTGTCCTGTTCATTTGTCTCTGTCTTTTGTGTCATTGTTTGTCATAAATCATAGGGTAGAACACAGGCATAGCTCCTATAAGCCTGTTGTTTGAGCCTCACAGACCACTTAGTTTACAATTCTCACCAGACTGGTGGCCCCTTAGATAAGCTTCGCTGTGGGTCACCAGTAAAACTGGGTGAGGTTCTTCCGATTTGATTTTATGTCCTGAGAGCTTGGCTTGGATCCAGAGAGAACATTTCCTCTGGTTTTCCACCTGCTGGGCAGCACAGATATTTGAGTTCGTGTTCAGGGGCTAGGGGCTGGGCTAGGGGCTAGGCTAGGGGCTAGGGGCGAACACAGGAGGAAGACAAGCAACACTTTCCTACCAACTGTTACCAGCTCTCAGGAGGTTTGTCTAAGTATGAGTCCTACGGGGTCCCAGCCCATTAGGACCCTTGTTGTCTCCTTCCCCACTGGCTTTGAGCACTGAGAACTCTCCTCTCAGTATCATGGATTAGTGAATCTGTGATTGGAGGTGTCTCATCTTTGTAAGAGGTCAGAGTCACATATACCTAAATGCCATTCTTACTGCTTATGGCAGGGAGAGTCCCTGCTTTCTTTCTCCTTGGGTATCTTTGGATATGGGGGCTGCATCTTCTGTGCCTTCTTTGGTAATGTATCTTGTGTCCATGTTTAAGCCATAAAAAAATCTTATTGGCTTAAGTCATGTTGGAAATGAGTATACTCTCTGAAGTTGAGTTAGAGTCCCAGGCTTTTTTGCAATATACTTCTTGGGCTGAAATTTTTTTTCTGACTTTTTTGGAGACCTCTCTGTTTTTCCTACTTGCCTTTCATGGGAACTTCTCAGTTGACTGAAACCCTCAGCCTTCTCCAACCCTTGCTGACTACATGATCCACCTCTATGGTGCTAACTGTCCTCTTCTGTTCTCATTGGTGTGATTTTATTAAAGATCATTTGGGACTTCAGCGGTCCCTTTGGGAAACTTAAAATTTCCCCAAATTGGTCCCTCTGAGATCTTTCCTTTCTTATTATCTCCACTCCTTCCTCCTCCTTTGACCAATTACCATCTTCCCTTAATCTCCTTTGATATGTCCCCCTTCAGATGCTTGCCTTCTCCATCCCTCTGCCCACCACTGCCAGACCCTTCCCTTTCTACTCCAGCTGCTCATCTCCCTACAGTCACTCAGACTTTAGGCCCCCTAACCCTGATCAGGAGCTCTTGAGGGACCAAAGATAACCAAAAGAGTTACCAAAATTGACCACCTAAAGCCAAAAAGGCATAAGTCCAATAAGAATGTTTCTCTCTATAAGAGAACATAACTGGAAACATTGATTAGATAACCAAGGCTTCGACTGGAATGTCATTTGAGAATGATACGCATAGAATCAGGTATGTCCAGACAATTTTAAGAAATGGATCCAATGCTTACAAATTACTCTTGGAAAAACCAGCCTGGCTTATGGGGTTCCCAATCTTACAGGTGGGTGAGGAAGGTCACTTCCTGGTAGGTTCAGGAAAGAGGATATTTTGGGACCTCAAGGCGAGAGGATTTCACCCAAATCTATAGGTACTGCAGGTGGAGTCTGGTAGTGAGTTCTTGGCTTGACTTCCTACCCTTGAGAGGCTTTGGAAAGTCCAATCTGAGATTCCTTATGAAAAGTTCCAGCAAAGCAAACTTTAAAAAAAAAAAAAAGGCTTATGGGGTCAACTGGCATTGTTGTTGCGCTTATAGAGATAATAAGGCCAAATTTGATGAGGCTAGACTTATTTTGCAAAAATAATCTCTCTTTGATTATCTTTGATCAAAAGTATGGGTGACTCTAGAGGTGAATTTTAGGTTTCAATGGAAAACTATAACCCACTCTTGCAAGTTATCAGATTCCAGTCCTCTTCACTGTCTTGGAGGTTTATTGTCTACCTGTAAACTGGGCTGAATCCTGCCATCTTGCACATTTTGTCAGTCCTTACCAAATTCTCAATTCTTCTAGTTTCTTTCAATACCAGATTACAGCCCTCCAAATTAATGTTTCCAATTTCTTTCCCACCTTCCTGATGTGGCATCCCCAAAACCCAACACCCGACTGCCCAGATCCTTATTGGTGCTTCTAGATTGTCTTTTAGCTGCCCTTTTCCCGAAACCTGCAAGCTGAAGCTGGGTGACTTGAGAGAAATCTGTCAGATTGCCTCACTCCTCCATCTAAACGTGCTTTGAGCACAATGTCTAGAAATCTTCTTGGCTGGCTGCACTCTGAACTCAAAAACGGGGTTTATTGACTACTCCAACAATTCATCTTTTCTTTTTCTTTTTGTTTCAATAGGAATACCCTTTGTTAAATGCTCAGGACTGGGGGACGGATTCAACAAAATATGAGGCAATGTGTTTTGATTTGTTCTTTTTGTCTTATCCATCTATTCTATGTTCTTTCCCTCTGTAGATCTCTTACAACTTCTAACCAGTCTTCTCTCCACAGCAACAAATCCTTCTCCTTGTATGTGAAACTTCCCTACATGATGGGACTCTATCACCCCTCACCCTCACTCCTAATGTCTTTTGCATCTCATTTCCTGCTTCCCTTCATCTGCTCTAACTCCTTGGCTCATTTGCTGTTCTCAAATTGCCAAATGCACTCCTGCCTCAGGGTCTTTGCACTAGCTGTTCCCTCTGTCTAGGACGCGCTTCCCTCAGATCTCTGCAGGATTCACTCCCTGATATTCTCCAGGTCTTTACTGAGATGCTTATTTTAAAAAGCCTTCACTGACAATTACATAAAATAGTCACACTTACAGGGAATAGTCCCTGGAGCAAGTTGGGTCCTTTAGAAGCCGACACTGAGACAGAGTTTGAGATGCAGGATGTTTATTAGAGATCAGCACTTGTAAAAGGAAGACCTAGGAGAAGCAGGAGGACAAACAGTGAAGTCAAACTGTGATGCAGGCACAAAAAATTATTGGCCAGTTTGGCGGGGAATTCTAGAGTAAGTATTGCCATCAGAATTGTCCAGAATTGGGGCGCCTGGGTGACTCAGTCAGGTCAATATCCAACCCTTGATTTCAGCTCAGGTCATGATCTCAGGGTCATGGGATCAACGTGGAATCTGCTTGTCCCTCTCCCTCCTCCTCTGTCCTTCCCCGATCCCTAAAATAAATACATAAAAAAAAAAAAATCTGAAAAAAAAAAAAAAAAAAAGAATTGTCCTGTATTGGGCTGAAATGACCAGGCCTTTATACCCCTGCCATGCTCAGCCATTGGTTATGGGCTGCCCTGGGAATGGGGTGACCATGGGCAAAACAGCAGTCTGAAGCTGCACTGACCCTGAAAGAGCCAACAGCTGGAGTCTGCTGCTAACCACTCCCCACAGCTCGGCAGCAAGCTCTTCCTTCAAGAGGCGGCATCTTTGTGTCTATCACCCATTGCCCCACCCCTGTATTAATGAAACTCCGTGAGGGCAGGCACTTACTTTCTAATAATCAGTGATATATCACTTAGAACACAGCCTGGTTCCTAGCAGGGCTCAGTACCTGTTGATTGAATGAATGAATGAATGAATGAATGAAATCAGTTACTAGATTGAAGACTTCATTAAAACTATGCACAAAATGCTTTAAAAACTTTACCCCAGTGAATAATAGAACTCCTTCACTCTTTCATCATGAAAATGTTTTAATCGGTTTGCCCCACACCTGCTATGTTATAGAAGCACAGAATAACAGGATGACGATATATCCAAAAACCTGAGAAAGAAGCAGTCTCTGTGTCCTCTTCGGTGTGATGTTCTTTTAGGCAGTGTCTTAGTGGGCTTGGGCTGCCATAACAAAATACCATAGACCAGGTGTCTTAACAGAAATTTACTTCTCATAATTCTGGAGGATAGAAGTCCAAGAATAAGGTGCTGGCTTATTTAGTTTCTGTTAAAAACGCTCTTCCTGGCTTGTAGATGGCCCTCTTTTTGCTGTGTCCTCACATGACCTTTCCATATTGCATGCATGTTCAGGTGGTGGGGTGGAGATCTTTCTCTTTTTATAAGGCCAATAATCTCACCATGGGGGCCTCACCCTCATGACTTCTTCTATCCCTATTACCTTCCAAAGACCCCACCTCCAAATACATAAGGTGTTAGGACATTGACATGTGAATTTTGAGGGGGACATAAGCATTCAGCCCATAACAAACAGGCTGTATGACAGGGTGACAGAACACTGGACAGGGGGGTCTAAGACCCAGGTTTTTAGAGCTAGATCTGTTCCCAAATGACTTTGACCATGAACAAGTCAGGGGCTTTTTGGATCTCAGTGTCTCCACCAGAAAATAAGGGAATTGAGAAGACCGGCTCCAGGATTTCTTCCAGCTCTATCACATTCTGCTAGTTTTCTTCCTTCGGGCCCTTGAAATGTACATTTATGTGATATTTTGCCTGATTATCTTTAGATCGCTTTTTAGAGAATAAAAAAAAAAAATCACAGGGCTATTTCAAGAATGTAGGTGGGTAATATGCACTATGAGGATTTGAGAGAGGTAGGAGAGGAGCACGGGATAGGCAGTGGCTTTGCAAAGGATCCATTTAAGTGATGATGCGTCAGTGAGCGAGTGGGCCAGGCATAATGCCAGGCCGGTGGAACTGGATGAGCCCATCAATAGCAGTACCTGGAACAAGAGTGGCTGTCACCAGATACACTGGGACTAGAGAAAGGGGAGACCCAAGGGGTACTTTGTTTATTTAGTACCTGTCTTATCTCACCTGTCTCTTCATTTATTCCTTTTTATTTTAAATCTCTCCCAGAACCCCTCCCCCCACTGTAATCTCTATGAGAAGAATTGCTGGTACAGAGCAGGCACCCAATAAATATTTATTAAATACAAAAAAAGATGTCAGAGTCTCAATAGAAGAGATATTCATACATTTTGGGGAAAGTAATCACTATAAGGAACACACTTTATTTTCACATAGGACACAGTTCTTTCTTTTTTCCTTCCCTTCCTTCCATCTTTCCTTCTTTCCTTCCTTCCATCCTTCCTTCCATTTATGTATCTATCTAACCAAGACAAAAATTTCTTTTTTTTTTTTAAGATTTTACTTATTTATTTATATGACAGAGAAAGAAAGAGAGAGAGCACAAGCAGGGGGAGCATCAGGGAGAGGGAGAGGGAGAAGCAGGCTCCCGGCTGAGCAGGGAGCCCGATGCGGGGCTCGATCCCAGGAGCCTGGGATCATGACCTGAGCCGAAGGCAGACGCTTAACGACTGAGCCACCCAGATGCCCCAAGACAAAAATTTCATAAAACAAATCTTGCTTTTACTAGATACAATTTGTTCTGGCATTTTAATCTTCTATTTTCTTTTTTAAAACTTTCTGGCCCTGACCTGCTATACTCATTTAGCCACCTTTAGGCGGGAAGGGTGGAGGGAGGCAGTGGGTACCCACTGGTGTGTGTGATGGGGTCACCCTGATCTGGAAATGGATATCGCAGGCTGAGAGCTACTTCCCTACCCTTCTTTGTTCTGATTCTCTGCTCTGCAGGGAGGCTTAGTGCTTTAAGCTTCTTCATAGTTTTATTTTCAGGGAATGAACATGCCAGTCAGCAAACATGAGTATCTGCCCTACTGATATTTCTATCAGTTAGATATCCTATTTATCAATTAATCAATTGATATTAATTGATATTCTATTTTATACACCTACCTCTTGTGAATCTGATTAGTGTGAATCAGAATCTGAAAAACTGTTCACCTTTGGATGCCCCGACAATGTCATAATTTTACAAAAACTGGAGCCTAGACTGGACAGAGGGCAGCCAGTTCCCTAATGCTGTAAGGGGACTATTCCTTTGGGAGAATCTATGCTTACAGAAGTTTATAAAGACAACAATGATCTTTCTGGATGCTGGCACTGCCTGTATTGTGAAGTCCTTTGTAAACCTGTGTAAGCCTCTCTCCGTTTGCCCAAATAAGAAAGTTTCATAGAGATGGCCGACTTAAAGTTTGCTTTACAAAGTTTACTTATAACACTTGTCCTTAGGGGCTAACAATTAAAGAATCATGTTGAGCTAAGTCACACATAGCACACATTTGTATCATGTAGTAGAGAATGGGTCCTTGCCCTTGGAAACTATGCAACAAATGCAACTCCGGGGCCAGCTAAACCTAGACAAAATACTCACATACACACGTGCTTATTTAACAACGTGTTGCATTTACATAGGGCTTCACAGTTTTCAGATGTGTGCAGGCTGCAGGCTCATCTGTTCCTTGAGGAAGTTGGGAAGGGTGATGTTATAACTGTGGCTCTGACAGCTTAATCCACTCCAAGCTTTTGTCCTTGGGTCACCTGCTCAGTAACTGGAAGAACAAGGCTTTAATTTCCAGCCTTCTCATCAACAGCTCAGCTCTCTATGGTTTTCATACTTGAATATGGTAATCCTCTTTTTGAGGGTTCCAGAACTTTATGATGCCTGGCATGCTCATGAACTTGTCCCAACACCTGCAGACACGCTCCTAAAGCTACCCATCCTTCCAACCATGCACCTCATGCGGTCCAGCCGGAAAGAAAAAAACACGGCTGACTGGGCAGAATATAAGAGGACCTGCGTTCACCTCCCAACTTGTGCAACTATCCTCTTGGCTTTCACAGTTAGAGGGAGCCATCTGATCCAGAGAGTTACCTAGATCGAATATCTAGAGGGAACCTTTATTTTTTTTAAAAGATTTTATTTATTTACTTGAGAGAGAGAACAAGTGGAGGGGAGAGGCAGAGTGAGAGGGAGAAGCAGGCTCCCCGGGGGAGCAGGGAGCCCAATGTGAGGCTCGATCCCAGGACCTTGAGATCATGACCTGAGCCAAAGGCAGATGCTTAACCAACTGAGCCACCCAGGCATCCCTAGAAGGAACTTTAAATCAGACTTGATAAAGCAACAAAAGGAGTTAGTCAGGAATGCACACCAAGGAATAAGCACAATCCACAGCTTATCGTACAGTTAATATAAATGTGCAATACACTATAATTCAGTGTGACTTTCTTGTGCCAATTTCCAATTTGTCTCCACTGAAACTACTTTAGGAGGGTTGTCTTTGTTCTACTACAGTTCGAGTATCCCTTAGCCTTTTATTTTTCTTCTGTAGTCAAGGTTCCGTTGACCTATTTCTGTGTGTCTTTCTAGGAAAAACACGTATTTTCCTTTACTCTCATACACAATAGTTCTGACTCCAGAAAGGTGGGTTTTTCCCACATCGCCCAATTCTCTGACACCAGCTGGGTGTCCTACAATTCACTGAATTCCGATAGTAAATAAGTTAGCACAGACCCTATACTTTCAGGGCTCAGTCCCACAAGACTGCCCCCCCCCAACTTCAGACACCAGCTGCAAGTGATAGGTCTTCAAGTTACCCCAACTTCTGTCTGACTTGGCTACAGAGGTCCTCATGACCCCATCTTCAGGTTCAATAATTTGCTAGAATGGCTCACAGAACTCAGGAAAACAATTTACTTACTACTGCCAATTTATTATAAAGGATACTTCAAAGGATACAAATAAATAGCCAGATGAAGGGGTACATAAGGTAGGATCTGGAAGGACTCTGAACACAGAAGCTTCTATCCCCTTGGAGTTGGGATGTAACACCCTCCAAGCCCATAAACGCATTCACCAACCTGGAAACTCTCCCACCCCGATACTTGTGGTGTTTTTGTGGAGGCTTCATCACGTAGGCATGATCTATCACTAACTCAATCTCCAGCCCACTCCTCTTCCCTGAGGATGGGGGGTGGGGCTGAAAGTTCCAAGCTTCTAATCTTGGCTTGGTCTTTCTGGTGACCAGCCCCCATCCTGAAACCACCCAGGAGCCCATCAAGAGTTGCCTCGTTAGAACAAAAGACACTCCTATCATCCAGGAAATTCCAAGGAATTTGTGTCAGGAACCAAGGTCAAAGATTAGGACAAAAGATGCTCCTAGTGTTCTTATCACTTAGGAAATTACCAGGGTTTAGGAGCCCTGTGTCAGGAACAGTGTCCTACTGTCCACTCTTGGAAGACTGTTTCCTTATGTCACCATTTTCCATCTCTGTTTATAACTGCTCAAAGTGTAGATTTTAAGATGGAGTTTTCAGTGGGGCATCTGGGTGGCTCAGTCTGTTAAGCATCCAACTCTTGATCTCAGCTCAGGCCATGGAACCTATTAAAAAAAAAATTAAAGATGGGGACTTTTCAGAAACTACTCTGGAGATGATTTTGTGGAATACTATCTGCCTAGGAACAAGCTAATCTGTGTTTCCTGCCCAGTTGGCTCTTGGCCTCTCTCTGAGCTCCCTCAGCCACTCTAAGGATCCTTCCCACAGTACAACAAGACAGAGGTTTCTACAGGCTTCTCGCTATGGGGAAGATTGTCTATTTAGGGCCCAAACTGTAAATGGCTTTCTCCACCATCCAGCCCCGAGCACCTCATTCTTTCCTCTGTGCTTTACTACTGGGTCCCTTTTGGCTAAAATAAAGAGAGGGACATATTTACTCTCTGGTCCTGAGCCTCATATACATAGCATCCTGATCTTCTTTCTTGGGCTCCCATCTGGACCAACATTGGGCTAGAGAGTGGGAAACCCATGCATTTCATGTTAAGGTCTCACAAAGAATCACTGGGCAGGACTCCACTGGCGGATGTTGCATGTGATAACTCACATTTTGCTTGATGAGTTGAGGCTCTCAGGGGAGGCGAGTTTTGAGAGGAACTGACAGGGCAAGTGAGGCTGTGCTCTGCATGGGAGAAGTCCTGCCACAGTCAGGTCAAGCAGCCTGAGGGGGTGCGGAGAGATTGTGGCCAGATGTGGGGTGGAATTAGAGGTTTTAGAACTGTGTGAAGCACAAATCAAACTGAGATCATTCTAAATTATCCTGCTTTTTTATTATCTAATAATTCTCAATTATATTTAACCCTACAATTCTAAAGATGTCATTAAGATGTGATTTATTTTTGTCATGTTTTGTTTGTTCACTGGGTTTTATAAATAAAAAAATTTTTAAAAGCCTCTTAGGGTGCCTGGCTGGCTCAGTCAGTGGAGCATGCGACTCTTGATCTCAGGGTCATGAGTTCAAGCCCCATGTTGGGCGTGGAGCCTACTTAAGAAAAAAAAAAAGGAAAAAGAAAAGCCTCTTGCATCCAACCACATGATTCATTATTTGTGGCCAGAAAATTCCTATTAAGAAAGAAGAATCTTCTGTTTGGGATGATAAAAATGAAGTTCTGAAATGGATAGTGATGATGGCTACACAACATTGTGAGTGTACTTCATGCCACTGAATTGCATACTACTTAAAGATAGTTAAAATGGTAAAATTTTGTATGTATATTTGGAACAGTTAAAAAACATTTTTTTTTTTAAGGCAGAACCCCAAGGCAGGGCAGAGACCTTCGAACTCTCTTTGAGCAGCTAGGAACACTTAGAGGTTGATAACAGTGTCTGCAGTAAGAATCTGGCCTTTGGAGCCACACAGACCTAGGCTCACAGTGAGGTCCTGCCCACACGAGCTGTGTGACATGAGCAAGCTCTCAACCTCCTTGGGTCTCAGTTTCTCATAGTTAAGAACGATAGAAACTAATAAGTAGGACTTTTGCTAGGATTAAATACAATAATGTTAAGTGTGGGATTTAGAATGTACCAACTTAGTTCTGCCTAACCCCCAGAGCTTTTTAAAACTATCTGTGCTCAAGGGCGCCTGGATGGCTCAGTCAGTTAGGGGTCTGACTCTCGATTTTGGCTCAGGTCATGATCTCAGGGTTGTGAGATCGAGCCCCCTGTGGAGCCTACTTAAGATTCTCTCTCCCTCTCCCTTTGCCCATCCCCCACCTCCTTCTCTAAAAACAAACAAACAAAAATGCACAACAACAACAACAAAAACTATCTGTGCTCAGACGCTATTCCTACTGGACACCCACCACCATTGGAAGGGCCTACGAAGGGATGACTCCTGGTGTTTAAAGCAGACATTTGCACCAAGGGTTAGTGTGAAGCTCCTATGTTAATTTAGTGCTACAGTGTTTTATTTTATTTTTATTTATTTTTTATTTTCTAGATACTTCTTGCCATGATCTACATTTCATTGATCCTGATAAAGAAGCTTGCTCCTCCTATCTCTCCACACCTGCTGGCACATAACAACCCGATGGATGGTCTTATATTAGTGCTGTGCTTGTTGAGTTTTCAGATGTGTTATCAAATCCTCTCTTTGCCAGTTTAGTGATAATATCATAGAGGGCAGAGAGGCAGGTTGACACTGGGTAATCAGCTCTGCAGGAGAAGCAGGATACACTGCAACGACCCAGCCTCAGGGTAGCCCCCGTGGATCACTCACTCAGAGTAGCGCCAAGATCAGTACCATGGAGTTGCCTGTTTCCCTCTGTTACCCAGGAGTGCAAAGGGTACTTCTGCCTCCCCCATGTCCTTCTTTGTGATTTAAAATTACCCAGATTTTAATTTTTTAAAATTTTTTTAAAATTTTTTATTTAAATTCAGTTTATTTAACATATAGTGTATTATTAGTTTCGGGGGTAGAATTTAGTGAGTCATCAGTTGTATATAACACCCAGTGCCCATTCCATCATGTGCCCTCCTTAGTACCCGTCACCCAGTTACCGCATACCCCCCCCCGCCTCCCCTCCAGCAACCCTCAGTTTGTTTCCTGTAGTTGAGTCTCTGATGGTTTGCCTCTCCCTCTATTTTTATCTTATTTTATTTTTCCTTCCCTTCCCCTATGTCCATCTGTTTTGCTTCTTAATTCCACATCTGAGTGAGACCATATGGTATTTGTTTTTCTCTGACTTATTTTGCTTAGGATAATACCCTCTAGTTCCATCCACATTGTTGCAAATGGCAAGATTTCATTCTTTTTGATGGCTGAGTAATATTCCATTGTGTGTGTGTGTGTGTGTGTGTGTGTGTGTGTGTGTGTGTATCTACCACATCTTCTTTATCCATTTATCTGTCGATGGACATCTGGGCTCTTTCCATAGTTTGGCTATTGTGGACATTGCTGCTACAAACATTGGGGTGCAGGTGCCCCTTCGAATCACTATTTTTGTATCCTTTGGATAAATACCTAGTAGTACAGTTGCTGGGTCATACGGTAGCTCTATTTTCAACTTTCTGACGAACCTCCATACTGTTTTCCAGAGGGCTGCACCAGCTTGCCTTCCCACCAACAGTGTAGGAGGGTTCCCCTTTCTCCGCATCCTCGCCAATAGTTGCCTGTTTCCCTCTGTTACCCAGAAGTGCAAAGGGTACTTCTGCCTCCCCCATGTCCTTCTTTGTGATTTAAAATTTCCCAGATTTTTAAAAAGGACCCATCCCTGATGATAACAATTTATATTTTTCCCATACAGAATGGCCAAGTTCTCTACACCTGTACTCCTCCCAAGTTATTAAGTCATTTCTTTAGGAATCTTGTAGGTTGGTGGAACAGTTATAACCACTTAACTAATGGCTTCTAGAGAGAACAGGAACCGCCTAGGAGGCTGATCTACTGATTTAACATTTACCAAGCACTGTTCTAAGGGCTTTGCCTTTATTTAAACTCCTGCCGTCCTCACAATAATAACATTATCCGCACTTTATAGACATGAAAATGAGGCATGGAAAGATGAAGTCACTGCATTTGGTTGCACAGGTAGCAGGCGGCAGAGCCGTCAGACGCTGGAGGCCATGTGCCTGTCACTGTCCAGCTTCCCTGGGTGCCCAGGCGCAGTGCCCAGCTGGGAATACCAGGGAGACAGCCAGGAAGGCCCCGCCTCTATCTGCAGAAATGCTCTGAATCCCAGCTGCTAAGAGAGAGAGAGAGACTGCTCCTCACCTCCTGCTCACATGTCCCAGAAAAACATCAGGCAGTTAAATGTTTAATATAACCGAATAATGGGGCTTTTGACTAAACACCGCTCTAAAGAACGCTACTCCAGTAAAGGGTATGCAAAACAGAATTTTAAAATAGGGAGGTCAAGTGACTATATCCCACTGATCACCTCACCAAGACTGAAGGAAGGTGGAGAAAAAGAGATCGCGACTGCTTATTTAATAGTTTCTAGAAGGCAGTATCTGATTACCACTTCCTCTAGTTGTCTTGGTAAGTGGATTCCTGCACAAAGGAGAAAAGGAGAAGGTCATCAAATCCAAGTAACTTCAAACCAACTCCCAAAGCAAGCCTGCCAAATAACCTGCTTCCAGAAGCTGAGCTCCGCTCCACGGAGGGGAGCTCAGCTGGGAGCCGCCCAACGGGCTGCCAGAGACAGCCAATAGAAGTGCTGCACGCCCAGTCAAATTTGCATTGCGGATAAACAATGAATAATGTTTTTTTATGAGTATGTCCCTGTTATCAATTCAAATTTAACTGGGTGTCCTGTATTTTATCTGGCAACCCTACTCCCAAAACTAAAAAAAAAAAAAAGAAAGAAAGAAAGAAAAGAAAAAAAGAAAAAGTACATAGTACAGTTTCCCTTAGATGCCTTAGCCTTCCTGTCTCATTATATCAGAGCTGAACTTCTTTCTCTAAAGAAAAAAATTGTATGTGAAACGACGTAAGGAATTTAACATGTCTGATATAAATCAAATCAGGGTACCAGGCTGTAAAGTGGATTTTATTATTGTTCTTACCTAGTGAAAGCAACAATTAAAAGTTGTGTAAACTACCGGGCTGAGAATTTGGATAAATGGGTTCTAGCTCTGTGCCTGATCCAGCCTCCCAGTTCCGTCCTTTCCTCTCTCCAGCGCCTTCCCTCCCCTTCGGAACTGGGAGCACTGAGTTTCTTTCCCTTGGTGCCCACTTAGTGGTTGAGGCTGGAGGAAGACAGGTGGGGAGCTGAGGACTTGTGTATGTTCATGTCACTTCAGCTTGGGAACAAACTCTAACTTCGTATTTAAAAGCACACATTTGTTTCATTAACATAACGAGATATTTTAGCTGTTATATCTATGCTATGTCTGCCTGTCGTTTTAGTTAAAAGTAAAAATGATACATATCTTTCCTTCAAGAAAGGGCTAGAATGAAATGGGCTGTCAGTCCAGCCCTGCCACGGTTCCCAGCGTCAGATTGTTTTCTGAGGGTCACATTCTTCAGCGAGCAACAGGGCAGAGCTGGAATGACAGCTCTAAGTCTCTTCCTGCTCCAGCACTCTTTGACGTGACAACTCCTCAATGGGCTTTTGTAGGCTGCAGGAATTTCACACCTTAGAAAAGGGAACTCATACCACTACTTAGCAGGTTTCAGCTGAGGGACAAAAAAGCTCCAGCTGTATTACTGAACACCATCATAAAATGAAAAAGGCTAAACTGTAGGGGAAAAGATCCATATTAAATAACAGTGACATTCATTCTCCTGCACCAAGCAAAACTTGCCAAAGGAACAGTTGTTCAAAGGCAGTTGCCTCCAGGCCCCAGTTCACCACCCTCCTTCTAAAAGAAAACTAACCCCTTTGAGTCATGACACAAGCATATTCACACTCCAAGTGGGAAAGGAGTAAGAAATTATAATCATAAAATTTCCACCCTACCTGTCTAAGCAGGTTCAGAGTGTTATGATATTACTCCTTTTTTGGGCCACTTCCCAGGTGCAAAAAGACTTCCACAGTCATTGTGCTTACTTGCTTACTATTATTAGTAATGACAGCATTCCCCAGGCTTCCATCGAAAAAGGTACTTACATCTCCAACCCATGACTGTCCATTGGGCAAGTAGTAATTCTTTCCTTACCCACATTTATATTTTGTACCTTGATTATTTAACTCTAAGTGTGAACAAGATCTATTAATAGATGACTGAAATTGGTAGAAATCCTGTAATTCCTGTTGATTTTGTACTATGTGTAAAATAAAACATAATGGCTATTTACATATGGCCAGGCATAGCCAAATACAGTTGAGTTGTATATACCAAGTTTTAGAGAATCTAAACTTAAAAAATTTTTTAAGAAGATTTTATTTTTTAAATAATCTCTACACCCAGCCTAGGGCTTAAACTCACAGCCCCAAGATCAAGAGTCATGTGCCTACTGACTGAGCCAGCCAGGTGTCCCTAAACTTAAAACTTTTGTCTCAAAATTCCAAATCTTGGAAAAGTATATTTTTAATAGCATTTTTGCAAAGGTATTGAGGGGCGCCTGGGTGGCTCCGTCGTTAAGCGTCTGCCTTAGGCTCAGGTCATGATCCCAGGGTCCTGGGATCAAGCCCCACATCGGGCTCCCTGCTTGGTGGGAAGCCTGCTTCTCCCTCTCCCGCTTCCCCTTCTTGTGTTCCTGCTCTTGCTATCTCTCTATCAAATAAATAAATAAAATCTTAAAAAAAAAGTTATTGAATTGTAAATGAAAGACTTCAAGTTGGAAAAACTGGATTGCCTTTAAAATTACATTAATAATAATAATAATTACTATTATTATTATTATAAAATCATTTGGCCTTAAATCATCCCTTGTCTGTAATAACTTGAAGTACTTAATAAAATGCTGTACTCTGCTCATCCTCGTGACAATAGAGTAGTGAATGGTGAAAATTATAAAATAACACAGAGATTTGGGGGTCCTCTAGCTCTAGATTGGTGCTCAAAACAAAGGGGAATATCTTCTTTCTCTATTTTCCTTTTGAATCAACATGGATAACTAACCAAGATAAATTAGTTCCCAAAGCAGATCTAGGGTAGCTGTCTATCCAGCTTAAATTCACCAGATAATTGCCAGTTCTTCCATATTCTTTCTCAACTCTACCTGTGCCTAACATATGGCCTGGGATAAAAATATTATTAAAAAAGAGAATAATCTCAGTTTTCTCCTCTGGATCTCTAGGAGGCAGAAGAGGATTGTGGGCCTTTTTTCCAGCTGTTGCCAGGTTTTCCCAAGGGGCCAGGCTTAATGTGTGACCGTCCCCAGGGGTGCTGTGACTACTGCAGTCGTCCTAACCTACCAGTGTGCTGACCAGCCCCTTCCAGCAGAGATACATCAGGGGTCTATGGTAAGGTGCCAGACTACTGCAGAGAGCTCCCAGCTATGCCTCCTGCCAGGCTCCCATGGCCACTGCCTAAGGTTAAGGAAGGGAGGAGGTGTAGACAAATTACAGGCACACAGGAATTATTGAGATCGCTCCAAAAGGTTCTAGAATGCCAGTGCTTCAGTCCTGGATTTTCACTGTGCTGCCCAGAGCTCAGCATTTTGCATCCCAGGCCAGAAAAAAATCAGAAAAATGGTTTTTCTTTTGGTTCACTCTACACAGCCACCTTTCAGTCCTTCTCCTTCATCCCCAGTTCTCCCCAAATTCTTCTGCAGCTCAGCCTTAGGGAAATCAACCTTGCAAACTAGAACTCTTCCATGACTTAATCCTTCGCTTCTCCTTCCCTCCCTCCCTCTCTCCCTCTCATCCTCCTTCCTACTTTCCCTCCCTGCTTTCATTTGTGAACTTATTGGTTTCTCTTTCTCTCTTTCTGCCTTGCTAAACTTCCCATGTTAGTCCCATTTCCCAAGCCTGGAGCCATCAGAAGATCCTTAACTGGTTTTTCTAGAGCAGCACTGTCTAATAGAAATATAATGTAAGGGAAAAAAAAGAAATATAATGTGAGGTCTATGTATCATTTTAAATTTTCTAGTAGCCACATTTAAAAAAGTACAAAGAAACACGTGAAATTAATTTTAATAACATTTTATTTAACCCAACATATCCAAAACAGTATCATTTTAGTATGTAATCAATATAAAAACGGATATCTTACATTCTTTCCTTCACACTAGGTTTTTGAAATCCTGTGTATATTTTATGGTTACAGCACATCCCAATTTGGACCTGCCACAGTTCAGTTGCTCAACAGCCATATTTGGTGGGTGGCTACCATATAGGATAATGCAGATGTGGAGACTAATTTATTTATCCACCCCAGTGCTGCTATGGCAGAGCTTGACAATGACTTCCCAACGTTCATTTTCCCCTTTTAGTTTACCACTTCTCAGGTTCTAGATGTTAGGCTCCCCTGCTGTTCAGTGTGGCCATGTAACCAAGAGTTCAGGCCAACAGAGTTAAGCAACCAGTAGCTGGTACTGCCAAGATGTCTCCTTCTGGCCAAAGGCACACACATATTCTTTGTTAACACTGCCTGTGCTTAACATCTGGCTTAGGAGAAACAATTTTTTTTTTAAGCAAGAGTAAATAATGTATGGGTTCATCAAATCACTGTTATACTCATGAAACTAATGTAACACTGTGTATCACCTATATTGAATTAAAAAAAGAGCACACTCAGTTCTCTGAGCTCTGGGAGGAAGTGTTTTTGGCCTTCTTGCGTCTACGGACTGAGCCGTGGAGAGCCATCGTGGAGCTGTCATAGCCCTGGGCTGCTGCTGGCTTCTGGACTCCTTTGTGAGAGAGAAATGGACCTCTGCCTTGGTTACATTATTGATATTTTGAGCTTTTTCTGAGCCTAACCTTCCATAAGATGGTTTTGGCCTACAACAAAATTAGTCACAGTCTGTAGCAGGTAGCCTTGGAAAATACTTTGTGACAATGTCCTCTCCAGTGTCCTGTCTTACTGTGGTCTGTCCTCTAGAAATGTTCTAAGTTCTACATGCACAAAGACCCTTTTGACTCACTGAGTAACTCTGAGAAGGGAGCTCTCTCAAAGCTGGTTAACAGCCTCATTGAGAGAGAAACCATCTCACTGTATTTCAATTGCCCCAAACTACCTACTGCCTAGTGTGCTTCATTTGGTGGGAAAATGTCACTTCTACAGACTAGAGGTTCACACTGCCTTTCACTTTAAGATTTAAAGCTGAAACATAAAAATACCCTTTTCCTGGCTCACAAGGGTCAAGTAGAACGTCATGATGCACAAGGCTGCGCCCGCTACCACTTTCATAATGAAAAGGGCTTCACTGAGTCCTTCAGAACATGTGTGTTTGAACAGGGAAGTGCTTTAAAGGCAATTCAGACCAAATAAAAAGGAAGATGATGTCAGTGAGCAGAGCGGTGTGAATGAGCCTGGAAGAACACCTGGGATCGCCTGAGTAATAAACTTTTGTGACCAGAGCCCTCCTTTTGTGAGAGGTGCTGCACCCTAACTTCATAGCCCTGAGGCCAGCAGCTTCTTTCCCTGGCAAGGGGCCAACGCTCACCAGCACGTAGCAGGCGCCAGCCGGCAGGTGGCGACCATTAAGAGACCCACCTTACAAAACGGAAGAAAAACATCACTAAAACTTAAAAAATACGTTTACCTCCACCACTTGGGGGAAAGGTCTGACCATGTCTTTATAAACTAAGCATAGCCCTACCCTATGACCTATCAATTCCACTCCCAGGTCCTTGCCCAAGAGAACTGAAAACATCCATCCACACAAAGCCTTGTACGGGAATGTGTATAGCGGCTTTATTCATAAAGCTCAACCTCAAACTGGAAGTAGCCACGCGTCCATCACCATGAGACTGGCTAAACAAGCTGTGGTATATTCATTCAATGCAATGCCCTGAGCAATAAAAAGCAATGAATTACTGATATACTCAACAGTATGGCTGAAACTCAAAACAATTACGCAGACTGAAAGAAGCCTTACACAAGAGGTCATGCTGTACCGGGCGCCTGGGTGCCTCAGTCGGTTAAGCGTCTGCCTTCGGCTCAGGTCATGATCCCAGGGTCCTGGGATCAAGCGCTGTGTTGGGCTCTCTGCGCACCGGGGAGCCTGCTTCTCCCTCTGCCTGCTTGTGCACTCTCTCTGTCTGATAAGTAAATAAAATATTTCTTTTTAAAAAGTTCATGCTGTATGATTGCATTAATATGAAATTCCGGAACAAGCAAAGCTAATCTCTCATGCAGAAAGATAGGCAACCCAAAAAAGAAATTAAGGAAACATTTCCATTACCGTAGCATCAAAAAGAATAAAAAACTTATGAATCAACTTAACCAAGGAGGCAAAAGACACTGAAAACCTTAAAACGTGGCTGAAGGAGATAGAGGGACAGGAAGGTCAGTTTCCTGCCCATTTATTGCCCTCCTTTAAGTGTTACAGGCTCTTCTAATATGTTAAACCCAAATATACGTTGTGGCTATTTCACCCAGGGCTCCCTGGAGCAACTCACAAGCTACTCTCTTCTCCACATTCCTAATACCTGAGAGCAGCTGACAAACACGTGAAAATGGCTCCTCTGTATCTCTTTGTATCATTTCCTAAAGATTTGGTATTTTCTTCAACTGTTTCCTATAGGACATTGTTTTACAATATCTTGATATCCTGGATACACTCAGGTTTACACCAGTTTTGTTGCTGTTGTTTTTAATGATACCTAGGAAGGATCGCAAGACCCCGGATAATAGCTAGGTATCTATCCTGGTAAACTAGGATTATTCAGCTTAATCTAGGAATGTCATCAAATATCTAAATCATTCTTTTGAATCTGTAATCTAGTCAGTTCTTTTGTATTTATGAAATAGATACTGTTTAACCTAAATGCATTTTTTCCTAGTTAAAATTCATGTTCTCTCCCTGAAATCCTTGTGAACCTTGCTGTTCTCATATAAACTATTCCTCCCAGCTCTCTTCTCCTCTCCTCTCTGCTCCTCTCCTCTCTCTCTTCCCCTCCCCCTCCCTCCCCCTCCTTTCCTTTTCTTTTTTAAAGATTTACTTAGGGGCACCTGGGTGGCTCAGCTGGTTAAGCGTCTGCCTTCAGCTCCGGTCATGATCCCAGAGTCCTGGGATCGAGCCCCACATCGGGCTCCCTCCTCAGTGGGAAGCCTGCTTCTTGCTCTCCTACCTGCCCCTGCTCTCTCTGTCACTATCTCTGTCTCTCTCTGAAATAAATAAAATCTTTAAAAAAAAATAAACAAAAATCTATTTATCTATTTCAGAGAGAGAGAGAGCATGAGCAGAGGGGGCAGAGGGAGAGGGAGAGAGAATCCCAAGCAGACTCTGTGCTGAGCCCGAGGCAGGGCTCGATCCCAGGACCCTGAGATCACGACCCAAACTGAAATCAAGAGGATGCTTAACTGACTGAGCACCCCAGGTTCCCCTCCCTCCCAGGTTTTCAACACCAATTTATTAAATAAGTGTGTCTGATAGTTCTTCACCAAATTAAACACACTAATCACTTAATTCATTCTGGGTGCAATTGTTTAATCAGTTGAAATAATATAGAAGGTCATTAGCAGAGCATAATTAATCCTAAAAAAAACCCCACTTAAAACTGTTTAAGGGGCGCCTGGGTGGCTCAGTTGGTTAAGCGACTGCCTTCAGCTCAGGTCATGATCCTGGAGTCCCTGGATCGAGTCCCGCATTGGGCTCCCTGCTCGGCAGGGAGTCTGCTTCTCCCTCTGACCCTCCCCCCTCTCATGTGTTCTCTCTCATTCTCTCTCTCTCAAATAAATAAATAAAATCTTTAAAATAAAATAAAATAAAACTGTTTAAAACAGGGAAAAAAAGTCCATTAAACATTGAAAATAATGTTTTATTATAATAAATCTTAAAAAGTAAAACCAACCATCTTGCAAATTAATTCATTTTACGTTCAAGTTAACAAGATTTCAGCTATGATGACAATAGTGCATCAGCTCTGAAAACAAAAATAGAATGGCTCAAGCCCTGTTATTTTATGGGAGGAAGGAGATTTTCTGACAAAACTAGGATAGCAAGATGTGATCATCTTCATTTTATTTTTGACATTCAGATTATAATCGTAAAGATTGTCATTTCTGCAAAAATATTAGAAGGCTTGATTCATTGTCCTTACTTTTCCTTTTATATTCAAATAATTCAATTCTGTGGTCCTTTGATGTCTTCATGATTTTTTTCTTCCTCAATTAATAGTCTGACTCTTCCATATCCTTTTTTTGTTTTCTGTTTTGGATTTCATTCAAACAATTCTCTGAAAGACTTCTGGAAATCCAGTATCTTTTGCAAGATTTATAATTTCACTTTGCAATTGATTTGAATTCCTTCAAATAAGATAGCTATTTAGATGGGTTCTGGATCCAGCTCACCCAGGTTGAAATCCTACTTGACCAAGAGCCTTAATTCTCTAAAATGAATGAATAAGAATAATATTTACTTTATAGGGTTTTAATAAGTATTAAGTGAGTACATATGGGTAAAAGAGGTAAAACAGTGCCTGGCATATAGTAAGCATTTAATGTTATAGTGCCTCTTTTTATTATTGTATTATACAAGAAAATAACAGCAAGCTATCAACAAAGAAGCTGGCGATTCGGGCTGGCACGGATGCTAGTATAAAGTGACGGTATGTGTCCCCTAGAATTCATATGTTGAAGTCCTAACCCCCAGTACCTCAGATAGTAACTGTATTTGGAGATAGGGTCTTTAACAGGTCATTAGGGTAGCCTTATAAGAAGAGGAGATTAGGGGGCGCCTGGGTGGCTCAGTTGGTTAAGCGCCTGCCTTCAGCTCAGGTGGTGGTGATCTCAGGGTCCTGGGATCGAGTCCCGGGGCGGGTCCCGGCTCAGCGGGAAACCTGCTTCTCCCCCTCCCTCTGCCCTTCCCCCCTGCTTGTGTGCTCTCTCTCTTTCTTTCTCAAATAAATAAATAAAATCTTAAAAAATAATAATAATAAGAGATTAGGGCACAGACACACACAGAGGAAAGACCACGTGAAGACAGAGGGAGAAGAGAGCCATCTACAAGCCAAGGAAAAGGTACCTGAGGAAAAAAAATTAAAAAAAAAAAAGAAAGAAAAGGTACCTGAGGAGAAACCAACCCTGTTGTCCCCTTGATCTTGGACTTCCAGCCTCCAGAACTGTGAGGAAATAAATTTCTGTTGTTTAAGCCATTCAGCCTGTGGTATTTTGTTATTGCAGTCCTAGCAAACCAACACAAGGGAGGAAAGATTTGAGTGTGACTATCTTACTTCAAAAAGTCGTTAGTTTCAAGAAAGTTCATTTGTAAGTGTTTCTGTTATGATTGTTTTATTTCCTTGCACGTTGTGATTGAGGTCGCATGTGGTGAATTCTGGAATATAGAGGACCCTGGAATCAGCGGTCCACATTTTTCTGTGCGCAAGGATATCATGAGAGACTCCTGGCAAATGTCTTACTAACATAAGTCATTCCTGACTATAATATTTTCCTGTCCCTCCAGTCAAGTGCTTCAAAATGGAACAAGGTTGGTTGGCCTGAGCTCAGATTTCAGGGAACTCAAGAGAGTGCCTCGCAGTCACCACTTTTTTTAATAAATACACACAAAGCCCCTTTAATCATTCATTCTGGAGTTTTGCTGAAGCTCAGAATTAAACTTAACCAGGGCACAGATCCATAAGTCACTTTTCCTGTTGTGCTGGAAAATCTGGAACTCATTTGCCCATCTCCGGTCTTTTGCCGTCTCTCTGTTCCCTGATCCCTCCCGGTTGGATTGCCCTGTGATCACATCTGCAACTTCTTTCAGGACTCTGGGGTGTCATTTATCTAAGCCAACAGTCTTGCTCTCATTTTAAGCAGCTAGATGCTCTTTTTGCATCTGTCTTGGATTGAAGATCATTCTGCTTGGGGCAGAAGACAAAAGCTTTATCATTTGTGCAGTTTCATCATATACCTTACATTTTTTTTCATTTACATTGATCATCTTTCCTTTTTGTCTTTCCTAGTCCTATCAGTGCAAAATTTTATTTGCTGTCATGAATATCCTTTATGCTGCAAAATCTCATTAAGTAGATATCAGTTGAAGGCAAGATATACCATGCAGGCCTGCAGGGATCCCCCCTGCTGACTATAAGATCCATTGACAGGCGATCATAATTTGTGTCATAAATATACTCAGGAATTTCAAATATAGTTCTATTTTTTCACTACTCCCTTGAGTCTTGAACTAATCTTGAGTCTTTGGCATATATTACAAACAAGATTTTTAAAAGTATAAATATCAGAAGTAATAAATGTCATGCACTAAATAATACCATGCGTTTCTCCATTAAATGGTGCCACTTGAGGAGAGTATATACTTCTTGCCCTCCATGATTATACTGGTATTCTCTAGACCCCACTCAGTGGCTTATGTATCAGATACCCTGGGTACCAGAGAAGCCCTGAAAACCATCCACATCGGCCCCTCCCAGGACCAAGCCAACGGAAAACCTGTATTGACCACCTGAGCCCCACTGCTCGGGGGACAGAGTCCTGCCACCTAGTACTGATGCCGTGGGCTCCTGCAAGTCAGGCCTTCACTACCTTCAAAGCTGGTCAACACTCTAACATTTCCACTGATGGACATGGTGGTACCTTCCTAAAGGGCCTGCAGAAATAACCCAAGAAACCTATGTCCCCCTAAATGGAAGAAGTTATGCATGCCTTTCAGTAAATTTTCACTTTTGGTGGTGGTGCCTCAAGCCATTACAGGAAAGAGGGAGTGGGAAAGAGGGCTCATGGGAGAGAGGCCCCCTCTCCCTGCTTCAACTTGAGTGGATTCATTGCTCTTTTACATGTATTTGGCTTCCTTATAAGATTTTGTTGCAAGAAAGCCTCAAAGTGGTTTGCGTATCTCCTTAGGCTACTCACATCTACTCCCTACTTAAAGTTGCTAGGTTTAGTAAATAAAAATACATGATATCCAATTAAATTTGAATTTCAGATAAACAACAAAATAATTTTTGTATAAGCACGTCCCACATATTGCACAGGATGTACTCATACTAAAGAATGACCAGTTGCTTATCTGAAATTCAAATTTAACTCAGTGCCCTGTATCTTATCAGCCAGGCCCATCCTACTCCTGATAAACCAACAGCCCTTTCTCCCACTCCAGAGCCTGCCAAAGTGGCACCTCAAAGATTGCCTTGTCTAATTGATCTCTTTTGGTAATTGCCCCTTAAGCCTTTAGCGGCAACCCTTCCCTATTCAGATCTCAGTCTGTTGACCCCTGTCCCTCAGGCCCAGCCTTTGTCATACTCTGCTCCCAACTGAACTTGTGAGGATAGTCTGGCTCCAGGCCCCACTGACCCGGCTCACTTTGACATTGATAATCAGAATGAATGACTCCCTTTTAGGCTTACCAGTCAGGGCAGGCTTTCACCTGTGTTGATCACTGGAAACTTCTATATATCAACACTTCCATTTCTCAGTTGGGAAACAAAACCAAAAAAGGTTTCCATCATAAAGAGTCTTGACTAAGATTGGTTGGTGGTGTTAGGGGTTGGAGGGGGTTGGAGGGAGTTAGGGGCTGGTAAAATGCAATGTGAGTTGCCTCTGGTTGAGGGTATAGGAAGAAGAGAATGTGTTCTGCCATAGCTGTGAAATGAATGGAAGTATCTAGAATGTGGCATGAAGGATATTGTCTCAGATACCAAAGACATTTGACATGGTGCTTCTAATAGTTATCTTTTTTCAGCATAGAGTGACAGAAGAGCAATGAGAATCAGAGTCAAAATTTAAGAGTTACTTCAGGATCTGCCTAATGAGACTCTGAGGGAGGTATGTAACCTCCCTGAACTTTCTCTTCCATGTAACAGGATGCTTGTGCCTGTCTTGCTGGGTTTTGTGGGAATTAAATAAAATACCACTTAAAGTCATGTTCCCTTCCATTTCCTTCTCCTCTTTCCTAAATTAAATTATTTTCTCTGCTCTAAACAAAACAAATCAAAACAAAACAAAATGATTATGGTTTTGAGAGTATAAAGTAAGGAGGTAAAAAAAAGAAAAGAAACATCTAGAAATATTAACATTAAAGAAAATTATATAACTTATTTTGAAAATATTCCAAATAGGCAGGAGAATATGGAGAGATTCAGTTTAAAGACAGAACACATACATTTACTGCTTCTCCTTCTGGAAACACAACTGAAATTATGGCAAAGGGACAAACAAAAGCCATAAACCTGTAGAAGAAAGAGAGTAAGAGAGAAGACAATAGCCACAAAATTTTGGGAGGCAGAAAGCAGAAGAGTGAACTGACTTAGCCCTCCATAAAAGGAAGAGTGGGGTTTTCCAGAGTGGGGAAATGGCTGCCCCAGTCCGAGAATACAGGAGATAATGAAGACAGGAGGGTCACATCTTAAGCCCCCTCCCCAAACCTTCAGTTGGATGAATACCCTCCCCCACCTTGTCAGAGGACCAAAGTTGCTTCCTAAATGCTGACTGTCAGGCATAAACCTCCCAGGCAGGGAACAACTCAAGAGAAAATACCTAAAAAGTTCTGAAGCAATGAATGGTGCTCATTGAAGAAAGGGTCCTCAGCCTTCAGGAAAGCCCAAGACTTACTCTAGTTTACAGAGAGTCCAAATAGCTTGTTAGTACTAAATTTTTGTTATCAGACATCTGAGGGGGAATTACTTATATGAAAAATGAGGTGCTAAATAAATAAGAGTTGGGGGGGGGAAGAAATTCAGAGGAAACCCAGACTATACATTTAAATGAAAACTTAAAAAACCAGTCATTAGTGTCCTCACAGGGATGATCAAACATTTTAACCATGAAACAAGAACAGGACGTCACCAAAAAAATTTCAGAAAAAACCTAACTCTTAGAAATAAAAAATATCCACTCTCTTAAGATGGCATCAAGCATAAGACATATCATCATTTTTTGTACTATATTTTAAAATGCACAATTTTTACTTTTACCTACTGAAGAACTTTTAATATGGTTTAGAGACAGATGCATTATACCTCATCACCATTGTGTGCGTGTATGAAAATATAAGAAATATGTATTACTTCCTAAACATCTTCACATTCAGAGTCTGAATCTTCTGAAACCACTTCCCAACTCAGAATCACTGACATTTTCTCCTTCATTGAATTTCTTTGTGCCACTAGAGTACAAATTATGCATCTTTTTTTAAAGATTTATTTGTTTATTTCAGGGGGGAGGGGCAGAGAGAAACTCTAAGCAGACTCTGCGCTGAGTGCAGAGCCTGATATGGGGCTGGACATGGGGCTCGATCTTATGACCCTGAGATCATGACCTGAGCTGAAACCAAGAGTTGGAGGCTTAACTGATTGTGCCACCCAGGCACCCCAGATTATGCATCATTTCTTAGCCAATTACTCCACTAGAATCTTAGGGATTTTTTTCCTAAGCTACTGATAATCCATTTTCAAATTTTAAATCTAGCACTATTTTATTTGACTTATACTGTAGTTTCACCTCTTCTCATTTGAGTTGTACATCACTGGACGTCATGCACTTCTCTTCAAAGTCAGCAGAAAATTCTGACCAATTGAGGTTTGACGCTTCAGTGATAATCTTGCACAAGGTACAAGTTGGTCATGCCAGCTCCTTGCTGCTTTGGAAGTTCTTTCATTTATTCCAAGGCATTTGGCATTTTTCTTGCCTCCAACTACATTTCTTTTTTTTTCTTTTTTAAAGATTTTATTTATTTATTTGACAGAGCGAGACACAGCAAGAGAGGGAACACAAACAGGGGGAGTGGGAGAGGGAGAAACAGGCTTCCCGCTGAGCAGGTAGCCCGACGCGGGGCTCGATCTCAGGACTCTGGGATCATGACCTGAGCCGAAGGCAGACGCTTAACGACTGAGCCACCCAGGTGCCCCTCCAACTACATTTCTTGACATGTGTGGTGTCAACAATGCTTATAACTCATGTGAGATGACAAGTTTGTAAAGGCATAGGCAGGGACAACGACACCATGACGCCTGCCTGGACAACAGTCATTGTAATGGGCCATCAGTTATGAATTAAATCCTGAATTTAGAGGTTTTAAAATGTGAAAAAAGGTGCATCTTGGAATCAACGAAGAACATTAAAAAAAATAACACTCACTGGAGGAGATGGAAGATTTAAGAAATCTCTCAGAAAATAAGGGGGGAAAGAAGACACAGAGAAGGAAAAATAAAAGAGAAAAGAAAATTGGAGACTGAATACAGAAAGTCCAGCAAATGAATGTAAGAAATTTGAGAAAGAAGAGAGAACAGACCAAATGGAAGGAGAAAACAATAAAGAAATAATTCAAGAACATTTCCTAGAACCAACATACAAAAGTTTTCAGATGGAAAGGGCTCACCAAGTGCCCAGCACAATGGATGAAAACTGTAATACTCAAGGGAACATCACCATAAAATGAGAGGGAAAGGATACCTTAAAAACTTCCAAAAGGAAAAAACAGATTGCTTATAAAGAAGCAGGTATTAAAACAACTCTAGACTTCTTTTTTTTTTTTTTTAAAGATTTTATTTATTTATTTGACAGAGAGAGGCACAGCGAGAGAGGGAACACAAGCATGGGGAGTGGGAGAGGGAGAAGCAGGCTTCCCGATGAGTAGGGAGCCCGATGCGGGGCTCGATCCCAGGACTCTGAGATCATGACCCGAGCCGAAGGCAGACGCTTAACGACTGAGCCACCCAGGCGCCCCATGACTCTAGACTTCTTAATGACTACATCGTAAGCAAAGAAAATAAAATAATGTAAAAATTCTCAGGAAAATGAGATTTAGATTTAAATTTCTATCTCCAGCCAAATTATCAAATATGAGACTAGGATAAAGAAGTCTCCAGATACGCGAAGTCTCGAAAAATGTATCTCCAACTACGCTTGGAAGATATTAGAGGAAAATGTCAGAGGAGGTACTCCACCAAAATGAGTGAACAAACCTAGAAAGAATTCAGGGAATCCAGCAGAAGAGAGCCGAAAAAGGAGTCCCTACGAAAAAGGTGAAGGAAATACAGGATGACAGCTTTATTTTGAGCCTAGAGAGTAACCAGCCTCTCCGAGGAGCGGGTCAAAACAGTTGGGGAGAGACAATTCCAAACAGATGAAACTGATAGAAAATCAGTTTTATTGACAGGAGATTCAGGCCACAGGGAAAATTATAGAAATATATTAGATATGGTAAGTTGCTTAGAACACTAAGCAAAAGAAAAAATCTTGACAGTTACTAACTTCAGGGAAAATATAAAGTTGAGGAGGAAGCACAGTATATATATATGACTCAGCTAGTCAGCAGTGACTAGCATTTATAATCACATAAAGAAATCCCCAAATACCAACATACCCCTAATTGTGATATATCCGGATTGTGTTGGGGGGTGGTCAAGTAATATGTATATGAGATGGGAGCAGTGGAAAAGTTAATGACAGAAAATAAAGTCCTCACCTTCCAATGTGGGAAATCAGTAGATAATGCTTAAAAGTGAAAAATCAAGAAACAGCGGTATAAGCATGTTATTAGAGATGTGAAGATAAGGACCAAAAGTTGTAGCTAAAAGTTCAAGTGGTCCCTTCTGGAGATTGTTAGCCAGGGCAGGGGAGCAAGGGCTGTGCTTGGGACTGTTCTTTTTTTACAATAAACCTTATAGAATTATTTGATACATTAAAATGCACAATAAAAAAGTTAAAACAACAACAAAATATTTGGAGAGTAGGAAAAATAAAAGAGGCATTAGAATGAGGTGATCCCCAGAATCTAGGTGTGGGTCCAAGTCTTTTAACCTCTCTGACACTCAGTTTCCTAATCTATAAAATATAAATTATAGTGTGGATCCTAACGTCCTGAATTGATTGCAATAGATAAATACAGTAAGCTATGTGTAAAGGTTTTGTAAATCTAAAACTCTATAGAAATGTAAGGACTTGTATCTATTAAGTATACAAGGCAAAATACAGCATAAGAAAACTAGTTTAATACCAATAAACAGCTGGCTCTTTGGAATTGTTTGCATCCCTCAGAAAACTCGAACCAAACACCACTGCTATGCAGAGATGTCGTGGCTAATTCCTACAAAAAAGAAAATGTTGCTACCTTCCATGGGCACTTAGCTGTCTTGTAGGACAAGATGCTCCCGAGCCATCTTGACCAGATAACCACACACCAAAAAAGGCCAAGTTTGTAGTATAATTAATAACATTGTACAAATTTCAGTTTCCTGGTTTTGATAATACTCAGTGGTTATATAAGATGTTATCATTGAGGGAAGCTGGATGAGAAGGACACAGGAATTCACTGTACTATTTTTGCAACTTCTTGTGAGTCTAAAAGTAATTCAGAACAAAAAGTTAAAAAATAAAAGTATCCAGACCCAATCGATGCCCCAAATGAAAGAGAACCCAAGCTACATCTGGGATGCAAGGAGGCTGTTAACCCTGAAAGAACACAGGATGGTTCTTACAAGGAAATGAGGTATCTACACCTTTCTAGGCTGCTCTGTTCTTGCCAAGGAGGAATGGTCTTTCAGCAGATCCATTTTCCTGAGCTACTTGCTCAGTATGTCTCCTCAAACCACTATTTTATTTCTGCCATTACGAAAAATTCCTAGGTACAGTCACCCACCTTGAAGAAGGAAAGGGGTATAGTCATTGTGCCTACTTTCAGATAACAAAGCAGGAAATCAGAAGTCCCTGGGTAACCTGAAAAACTCCCAACTTTGTTTTCTTTCAGGTGCCAAGACGCCTTGTGCCACTGGCACCGGGGATGGGGGGGTTTCCCCCCATGCTAAAGAACTCATGCAAGATGCATTAGCCCAGAGCGTCGGAAGTTCCAGATTTCTTGGCACCAAGGGCTTATGAGTAATTCTCTCCATTCCCCTTGACAGTGGGAGGCCTTGCAAAATGTTTTCTAGCCCTCACCCCTCCTGCCCTTTGATCTTGTCAAGGAGAATGCAAGATAGCAAGTTGTTCACAGGCGACTAGCCACAGTGCCTCTCCAACTTTAGGGTGCATAGGAATGGCCTGGAAAAAATATAGATCCTCAGGCCACACTCCCTGAAACTCCGACTCTGGGCTGAGGCAGGTTATCTCCAGTACTGACAATTGACGATACTGACTGTAGATCACACTGTGGAAATCACTGGCAGAGGGTACTTGGCTTATAAAAGATAAAGAAAATGGTTTATTAAAAACAAGGTTGAATTAAAAGACATGTAAAAATCAAAGGGTTTGACGTGAGCATCGAATTGTTAAGAAGTGAAAATGTGATCATTGTTTATCAGTTCATATTTTAGATTTAATATTTCCTTCCGTAATTAATCATTTAAGAATGAAAATTTAGGGGGCACCTGGTTGGCTCAGTCAGTTAAGCATCTGCCTTTGGCTCAGGTCATGATCCCAGGGTCCTGGGATTGAGTCCTGCATTGGGCTCCCTGCTCAGGGGGGAGCCTGCTTCTCCCTCTCCCTCTGCCCCCCCCCACTATGCTCAAATTCTCTCTCTCGCAAAAAAAAAGAATGAAAACTTAGAATTGTCCAGTTATTTTCACTTATGACATATGGCATCAATTTTATTATGTCCATCAGTCTAATTGGCACAAAATGAAGCAGAATTCTTAGTGGGTTTTTTCCCCCAATAGTAAGGACTTGCATCTCAATTGCACAGACTGTGAGCATTGAGTGATGTATAGAATTGTTGAATCTTTATGTTGTGCATCTGAAACTAATATATAATACTGTATGTCAACTATATTTCAATAATAAAAGTAAATAATAAATAAATAAAGTGCACAGACTGACTTCTTTTTAAAGTATTAACAAGCAGAGGAGCAGAAGAAATGGAATAACCAGACTTTCTTGGTTTCCCTAGGTTATGATTATTTAGGAAAATTCATGCAGCAAATTGGCTTTAAAGCTGGCAGGATGGTCTTTAAACAGGCCTTTTTTTTTTTTTTTTACTCCAAACCAGTTCATATTTCCCTTCCTGAACAGCATTCCTATTTTAGCATCTCATTTACCTTCCAACTTGGCCATTTATCAGTTTTCCAAGCACAAGACTTCTGTCCTCAGCAGGACTGGGAGCTCTGGGCAGAGTGAAATCATACCACTCTCCTACATGCTTTGCATGTATCAACAGTCCTCATATATCAGTAAATATTTGTTGTATGAATCCATGAATAAATACATGTAGATGACTGTCAGTCAAACCGCCTTCACCAAATAAAACCACTCCAGAGGGGAAGGGAGGTATACCAGAGAGAGTGCTGGATTTAGAGCCCACCAGAACTAGTCTCTGCTTCCTTAATCTGAAACCTTTGAACCAGTAGGATCCAAAAGAAATTTAGTACAAGCTACTAACACAAGCTACCTATGTAGTTTTAAATTTTTTAGTAGCTCTATTTTTAAAAAGTAAAAATAAAAAAGAAACTAATATTGAACTATATGTTAACTAGCTGGAGTTTAAACAAAAAATTGAAAGAAAAAAGTAAAAATAAAAAGGTGAAACTAATTTTTTTTTTATGATTTTATTTATTTGAGAGAGAGAGAGTGAGTGCATGAGGGTGAGCAAGGGGAGGAGCAGAAGAGGAGGGGAGAGGGAGGGGAAAGAATCTTGATCAGACCCAGAGCAGAGCTGGGAGCCTGATGCGGGGCTCTGTCTCACGACCCAGAGATCATGACCTGAGCCAAAACCAAGGGTCAGAGGCTTAACCAACTGAGCCATCTAGGTGCCCTGAAACTAATTTTAATAACATATTTTATTTAACCCAATGTGTCTAAAATATTATTTCATAGGGGTGCCTGGCTGGCTCAGTTGGTGGAGCATGCAACTCTTAATCTTGGGGTTGTGGGTTTAAACCCCATGTTGGGTGTAGAGATTAATTGAAAATAAAAAATCTTGGGGCACCTGGTGGCTCAGTCAGTTAAACCAGTCTGAAAGCGACTGACTTGATTTCGGCTCAGGTCATCATGTTAGGGTTGTGAGATGGAGCTCCGCATTGGGCTCTGTGCTGGGTGTGGAGTCTGCTTAAGATTCTCTCTTTCCCTCTCCCTCTGCCCCTCCCCCAATTGTTCACGCTCTCTCTCTCTCTCTCTCTAAAAAAAATAAAAGAAAAAAAGAAAGAAAATAAAATATCTTAAAAAATAAACAATAAAATATTATTTCATCATGTACCCAATATAAACTACTAATGAGACATTTTCCATTCTTTCTTTCATACCATTTTGAATCTGGTATGTATTTTACCCTTACAGCACATCTCAGTTTGGACCTGCCACATTTCAAGTGCTCTCACGACCTCATACGGCTGGTGGCCGTCATAGTGGAGAACACAGGTCCAGAGGTGTGTTGGCTATGAACAGGCCTCATTTTCCTTATCTGGAAAATTGGAACAGTACCTTCCTCATAGGGCTTTGGTGAAGATTCACTAAACCAATGGAATGTGCAGGTGTGGTGGCTTATAACACAAAGGCTCATTTCTTGCTTATACTACACATCCGCCGAGCAGAGTAGGGACTCTTAAAGTTTCCATTATGTCCCTTTTAACATTAGAGGGGGGCAAAGAAAGTCACATGGCCACACCTAAACTTCAGCGGGAGTGAAGAATCGCAAACCTACCATGCGTCTGAAAGGTGGAATGCAAGAAATATTTGATGAACATCATGAAGGTCTAAATCAGAGAGTATTTCAGAAGTTATTCCAACAATTATTTTTACTAACTTCCTGAAGAACTAATTACTGTAGTCCATACTGCTGCCAGAGATCACCTTTTAAAGACAGGATTTTTCTGTTTGGGGCTAAGGACAAGGGAACCACATCAGATATCTCAAAAGCAGCAAATTCTTCATCCTGTTGTGCCTTTGAAAATGCTGATCTTGCCGGAACAGTCCTCACTGGTCAAGAGTCAAGTCAAATACCACTTGCTTTGTTCAGTTTTTGACAGATCTCTCCCACATGTTAGGCACTGTTTAAGGAGTGGGGTATACCACAATGAACAAACAGATCAAATCTCTACATAGCTTAATGAATCTTACTTTCTGATTTCCTCTGCAGAATGAGGTCTTTCCCTCCCAAGTGGCACACTTCCATTACAGCCCATTACAGGATAGCCAGTTGTTGAGATGTCCCTCTCTCTCACTTCTATGGAGAAGGCTCAGTCTTACTCATCTTTAGCACCAGCTTCTTGATATGCGTAGAGTTTGAAGACAAGGTTATTAAAAGGTCAGCCTCTGAAACAAAAATTCACAAGTCAACTCATAAGTTTGATGCAAAAGCAACTCCCCTGGGAGACGGCTGCAGATGAGTGTCTTCTGGATCTAGGGACAATGGCCAGGATATATTATGAAATAGACACTTGAGTGATAGAAGTGGGATTGGAAAGTAAGAACTGATTTCACACACAAGTGAGAGAGCCGTTGCATCTGACGGCCCCACAGGCATTAGAGATACAAAACTTGGAGGGGAGGACAGTTTTGTCACCTGTGAAATGGGAATAGTACCTACCTAATGGGCTGTGGGGATTAAATGAGAGCATCTTTGTAAAGGACAGTGCTTGGTGCTTATTAAGAACTCAATATGTTATTATTGAAATCGTTATTTCAGTTATTGTTAGTATTACTGAAATAACCATTTCAATAATTACGAACAATGCCTTTTATTGTTTTAGATTATTGCTTTAATTTGTATTGGTTTCAGCCACCACCTTCTGCCGTATGTGTTGAGCAAGCCTGATTTAGACACTCAGACCTCATTCAGCTGAAGGTACTTAAGCAAGCTGGAACGGGGCTTGTCTGGGGCTCTGGCCAGCAAACTGTGAGAGAGTGATTTGGAGGATATGGACAGTCATCTTCCAAGCAACATGAGGAGACTCTGAAGAAAGGAGCCCCAAACAGGAGGCAATGAAAAAAAAAAAGGCATCCTGATGGCATTGTCTGAAGTTGGACACACCACTGAACATCCAGCTTCCAGGAAACTTTTTTGGACAAACTGGGTGCTACTTTGTACTGGAGTTTTAATCCATATAGCAGGGTCACTGCCATCAGCTGCTGTCCAGGGAACCTACCTAAGAGCCTGCCTCGCTGTGCATGGCCAGGCTCTTTCTTTATCCCTGAAAGCCCTCCTTGGGGATACAGCAATTAAACTTTCTTTTTTTTTTTTAAGGTTTTATTTTTATTTATTTTTTGAGAGAGAGAGAGAGAGAGAATGAGCCAGTGCACAAGCCTACAAGCGAGGGAGTGGCAGAGGGAGAAGCAGGCTTCCCACTGAGCAGGGAGCCAGATGCAGGACTCGATCCCAGGACTCTGGGATCAGGACCCCAGGCGAAGGCAGACGCTTAACCGACTGAGCCACCCAGGTGTCCCACAATTAAACTTTCTTATGGGTCTTTCCTGTTGCTGCCTGCACCCTCGCTCTGCACAGGGTAAAGACTCTCACCGTCCAACCCCTCAGAGAGTTGGGTGACGGTGGGACTCCTGAATCACCACACCTTCTGGGGTTGGGGAATGCAGGCCAGGCTCAGGGCTGTTAGGAAGCGAGAAGTGCTATGCGCATGGTGGCCCTGATCCCAGACATCAGAAGGGCCCTGTTCAAGTCCATGAGTTTACTTACATTAAATCTGTTTCCTTGGACACTGTCACGGAAGCTGTAACTTTCCTCTGTCCAGTATTCGTGCCTTTGAAGGAGCCTTCTCTTTTCACTTGGTGTGATCATTCTGGGGTGATCAGTCCTGGCACCTCGCTGCTCACCCGGTGACCCCAGGAGTGGGGATGTGCTCCAGGCAGGGTAGCCTAGCCACAGGTAATGGTGATTGTAAAGGGGGCCATCAGCCTGGATCTGCTGAGTCCACGAGACCGCATCATGTCACTAAATTATACTTTGATTGTGGTGGTGGCTACCTCCGAATTTGTTTGTCAAAACTCATAGAACTAAATACCAGAAATGGTGAATTCTACTATCCGTAAATTATACCTTGAAAGGGATCAGAATATGCCACCCCAAAATATGCCACTTTGGCATAGGGATTATTTTTAGCTAAAGGCAACTGAGAATCAACAGATGCAGGAAGAGTTCTTGCCCTCCCCTTATCTGCATAAAGCAAGGCATAAATTTCCCTTTGTGAAGGTGTCTCCCCTCCCTTCCACCAGAAAGAGAGTGACTCTTATCACTGTGGATGAGGGGCTCGCACCGAGATGAGTCTGTGCAAACATGCCTTACTAAAAATAACCTGTATCTTCCATTATTTGCCCCATATATTTGCTCATCACTCCCCCATGATTTATCATCCCTGGAAGCCCAAAGCCTCTTTCCTTTCTTTTTTTTTTTTTTAAAGATTTTATTTATTTATTTATTGAAGAGCGAGCAAGAGAGAAACAGCATGAGAGAGG
This sequence comes from Neomonachus schauinslandi, assembly GCF_002201575.2. Lineage (NCBI taxonomy): Eukaryota > Metazoa > Chordata > Mammalia > Carnivora > Phocidae > Neomonachus > Neomonachus schauinslandi. The sequence goes on from NC_058416.1 coordinate 52,853,795, forward strand.
AGAGGGTCAGAGGGAGAAGCAGGCTCCCCACTGAGCCGGGAGCCCGATGTGGGACTCGATCCCAGGACCCTGGGATCATGACCTGAGCCGAAGGCAGTCGCTTAACCAACTGAGCCACCCAGGCGCCCAGCCTCTTTCCTTTCTTAAAAGGGAATATAAATCCTGTATCTAATCACTTCTTGGAGTTTCACTGTTTTTCTCTGAACGCCTGTGTATGTGAATATTAATTAAAATTGTATGCCTTTCCCCTATTAACCTGTCTTTTGTTGGTTTAAATCAAAGGTCTCTACTTACTGAACCTAAATGGGTAGAGGAAAAGTTTTTCCTTCTCAACAAGCTCAATTAAAAAAAAAAAATTAAAAATAAATCCCTCCCTGAGAAATGTTTACATAATATTAGTAATTGTGGGTAAAGGAAAAAAGACCACAAAACAGCATGCTCAGTTTGATCCTACAGTGGACATCTGTGGTTTGAATTTGCCTAAACCCTCTTTTCCCTCTGGGAGTCTGCCCCTTCCTGATTCTGGGTGGTCCGGATGTAACTGTCAAGCATAATGCCAGGCCCTATCCCTGTCTGGTCAAAGGAGCAGGTACATGACTCTGACTGACTGAGGTGATAATAGTAAGCCCACGTCCTTGGGAACATACCTAGAGAAGGCATGTGACTCAAGCAGGGCCAAGCAGAGCTCACCTCTACACTTACAGACAATGGGGAAGAGAGGTCTCTTCTCTCTTCTTGGTACCATTTCCTACCATTTGATTTTTAAATGGGAGCACAAACCCCAGTTTCCGCCACTCATGTCACAATGCTGAGGGAAGCCAGCCTGAGCTAAGCTAAGAATCACTGTGCCTGCCATAGTTTATGCCCAACCTCAACCTGACCCCCTACCGCACTCTGGTCTTACAAAGTTGTACTCCTACCAAGAGTAGATGAGTGTTCTAGGGGCTCCACACCCTCACCAACAGTTGGTATTGTCAGAACTGAAATTGTTGTCAATTCCTTGAGCATAAAACAGGATCTTGTGTTTTAAATTTGCATTTCTCTGATTACCATGAGGGTGAGAATTTTCTCATGTTTATCAGTCATGTAGGTTTCCTCATCTGTGAATTATTATTTTTTTTTAAAGTTAATAGTCCTTTTATTGGAAAAAAAAAAGACTAGCATTTACAATTTGGAATGGATGTAAATTGTAATTTTTTATTTTTTTATTTTTTTTAAAAGATTTTATTTATTTAGTTAAAAGAGACAGATAGCAAGAGCAGGAACACAAGCAGGGGGAGTGGGAGAGGAAGAAACAGGCTTCCTGCTAGGCAGGAAGCCCGATGTGGGACTGATCCCAGGACCCTGGGATCATGACCTGAGCCAAAGGCAGACACTTAATGACTGAGCCACCCAGGCTCCTGTAAATTGTAATTTTTAAAATAGCAGTGTTGATGGTCGTGCTGAAGTCCACGGCCACATCCTACTCTGCTGGTTCCAAGTTCAGAAGGTTTTGAAAACAGAGTCAGAAGATGCTCCATTGGTAACGTCCACTTTGTTGATCATATCTTGCATATCGGCTTTTGCTGGGTTCTGACCCAGTGACCTCATGACAGGTCCAACTTCCTCTGTTGTGATGGGTCATGGCCATCTTTGTCAAATAGGAAGAAAGCTCCTTGACATCATCATCTGTTCTTGGGTTAGCTCATCAGCCACTGCACTGGGGCGGCCAAGTCTCCAGCTGGCCTCTTTGCATGCCCATCTGTGAATTCTTTATTCATGGCTTTTGCTCATTTTGTTGTTGTTGTTGCATTATTGGTCTTTTTCTCATTAATTTCTGAGATTTGTTTTTCAGTGTATTCTGTGTACTGATTCTTTGTAAGCTAAATACATTGAACTGATCTTATCCCACATATGACTCATTTTATTTTTTTACTTTTAAAATATATCTTTTTGTTGAACAGAATTTTAAAGTTTTAATTTAATTAAATGTATCACTTTTTTCCCCTCATGGTTTATGATTTTTATATCTCAAGTAAGAAATTCTTCTCTATTTTGTTCAAAATTTTAAAATTTTGCTTTTTACATTTAGGTTTTTAGTTCACCTGGAATTCACTTTTTGTATATGCTATGAGGTAGGGCCTTATTTAGTTTTGGTTTTTTAAATTTCCATGTGGCTAATCAGTTGTCTTAGTAGGATTTATTAAAGAGATTATTTACTGGGGCTCCTGGGTGGCTCAGTTGGTTAAGCGACTGCCTTTGGCTCAGGTCATGATCCTGGAGTCCCGGGATCGAGTCCAGCATCAGGCTCCCTGCTCGGCAGGGAGTCTGCTTCTCCCCCTGACCCTCCTCCCTCTCATGCTCTCTGTCTCTCATTCTCTCTCTCTCAAATAAATAAATAAAATCTTTAAAAAAAAAAGAGAGTATTTACTAAAAATCGATATCCTATTAAAGAAACCTTCCTCATACTGATTTGTAATGTCACCTCTATCATTAATATGTAGGTTCTTTTAATTTTTTAAAAGATAGTTTGAATTAATGTTTTTATTTTTATTACTATTTTTTTAATGTTTTTATTTAAGTAATCTCTACAACCAATGTGGGGCTGGAACTCACAACCCCAAGATCAGGAGTTGCATGCTCTGACTGAGCCAGCCAGGTGCCCCTGAATTAATATGTTTTTAGTTAATCCTAATCTATACAGAATTTGGCATGGAGTGTGGCAGGCAACAAATCCTATATATGGAGTTAGTTGGGGTTGGGGGTAGGCTGAGGGTGCCACTGTTCTGGGCCAGGAAGTTGGCCATTCTTGGCACATGGTAGCAGAACTGTTGGTTAAACTGAGGTTTGTTGTCTACTGGGACTGCAGCATTTGTGACATTAATAGCAAAAACTCAAGCTGTTAGATACATCTTTAGCCTTTGGAAAAGAGCTACAGTAAAGACAGATTTAGCTGAAGGAGGGCTATCTGAAAGAAAAGTAGGGGAAGAAATCGTATAGCTTTCCTTACAGATGTCCTTTTTGTTTCCAGAAGGAAATCCAAACTTGTTGTGTATATATTTGGTTGTCTGAAGCCTGCCAGAATTTGAAAACCAAATTATCTGACAAACTAAGGATAGTTATCTGTAAAGGAAGGAAACTAGAGGATTTATCAGAAAATACAAATGGGTTCCAGGAGCCTGCCGTGTTCGTGCCCCCATCTCCCCTCTTCCAAACATCTGTTAAAGACTCAAAGCTTAGATCAAGGATGATTGCACTGCCTTTGAAAAGTCAGTTGGAGGGCGCCTGGGTGGCTCAGATGGTTGAGCGTCTGCCTTCGGCTCAGGTCATGGGTCCTGGGATCGGATGAGCCCAGGGTCAAGCTCCTCGCTCAGTGAGGAGTCTGCTTCTCCCTCTCCCGCTGCCCCTCCACACCGCTTGTGCTCTCGCGTGCTCTCTCTCTCTCAAATAAATAAATAAAATCTTCAAAAAAAAAAAGAAAAGAAAACTCAGTTGGCATATAGCCTAGGAGCATAGAGCAATTTTTGACACCTTTTCACCCAAGATTATTAATTTATTATTGCTGTTGTAATAAATTGCCACTAATTTTGTAGCTTAAAACAACACAAATTTATTATCTTACAGTTCTGGGGGTCAGAAGTCCAAAATGGGTATCACTGGGCTAAAATCAAAAGACTGGCAAGGCTATTGCATTCCTCTCTAGACTCTTGAGGGGAGAATCCATTTCCTTGCCTTTTCTAGCTTCTAGAGGCTGCCCACATTCCTTGGCTAATGGGCCCTTTCTTCATGTTCAAAGCCAGCTATGGCCAATCAAATATTTCTCACAACATAGCACTAACACTGACTCTTCTGCCCCCCCTTCCACTTTTAACAACCCTTGTGGTTACATGAGGCTTACCTGGATAATCCAGGACAATCTCCCTGTTTCATGGTCCTCTGATTAGCCACCTTAACTACCCCTTGTCATGTAACCTAACATAGTCAGAGATTGTGGAGATCAGATGTAGATGTTTTGGGGGAATCACTCTGCTGCCTGACACGATTATTATGAGGGATTTTCTTATATACATATGCTCTAAGTGGCTGCATCACATCATAATTTATTTAAAATTTCCCTGTTGATAAACTCTTTGGATTTTTTTTCTTTTTCTTTAATAAATGATACTCTAACAAACACTTTTGTAAATATGGTTTTATATTTCGGATTTTTTCATTGACATTCATGGAATAAATGATGCCAATAATTTTATGACTTTAAATGCCTCTGTCTGTATTTTTTGGCTAAAATAACCGTGCTAATTTCACATTTCTTTGTAGTACATGAGACTATTACTTTGGCAAACTTATGTTGATTTGGCTTTTAGCATTTACCAGTTTTCATTTTTATTTTTTGAATATATTGAGGCTGAACAATTTTCATATTTAAGTTTTAGGATGGGAAAGATTTGGGGCTTTCTTATAATCGCTACAGCATCCACAGCACCTAGCATGGGGCCTAGCCCTGCAATAGGCTCTCAGTAAATATCTGTGGAATAAGTGAGTGGAAAAGCTTAATGGAGTGGTTAAGAGCTTTGAAATCAGACAACTCTGGTTCATGGTTTCAAGTGCTTTATAAATAGTGATTTCTTTAATCTTCACAACAATTCTGTAAGGAAGGTACGGCTATTGGCACAGTCCCTATTTTTCTAATAATGAAACTAAGGCACAGAGAGGTTAAGTAACTCTCCCAAGGCCACACAGCAAGTAAATGGCAGACCAGGATTTAAGCCCAGGTTATGAACTCCGGTTCCAGTAGCAGTGTACTTAACACTGCACAGCTTCTCTGATGTACAAGTGTCCACCTCATAGGGTTGTTATGAGGCTTAAGTAACAAAATAGAGGGGCACCTGGGTGGCTCAGTCGTTAAGCGTCTGCCTTCAGCTCAGGTCATGGTCCCAGGGTCCTGGGATCGAGCCCTGCATCGGGCTCCCTGCTCATCGGGAAGCCTGCTTCTCCCTCTCCCACTCCCCGTGCTTGTGTTCCCTCTCTCGCTGTGTCTCTCTCTGTCAAAAAAAAAAAAAAAAAAAGTAACAAAATAGAAATGGAGTGCTTCTTGACCAAAACAGTGCTTGACATATAATAAAGCACAATATGGTTTTGTTCTTTTGTTATTCATATTACTACTACTATTATTATATTTTATGAATTGTTTATATCATTTATCCATTTATATATTAGTTTCAAAAAGATTTTGTTGTCTATCTTTTTTTCTTTTTCCACTGGGCATGGAGCCTAACATGGGGCTTGAACTCATGACCCTGAGATGGAGACCTGAGCCACCCGGGCACCCCTTGGTTGTCTATTTTTATGTGAGTTTATAGAAATAAAAAGTGAATTCTACTTAAGGTTTCCTTATTTTATATGTAGTATTTGTTCTCATTAAAATGGTACCTATCAATTAGGATGGCATGTTATGACCTCAACTCCTGTCTCTGCTGTATGTAAACCAGAATGAAGTATGTTCAAACAGGCTTCCCCCTGCGCCTGACATAATCGAAAACAGACCTGAACAGGCCAAGGCCACAACTTACAGTCCTACCTTCTTCTTTGCCCAGTGGTGTGAATGCACTTAATGCCACCGAACTGCACGACTGAAAATGGTTAAAATGATAAATTTCATTATGTTTATTTTACAATAAAACAAACAGAAACATACCCTTTTCAAGCTGAAGTGGATTTTGAAAGAGTAGGATTTTAGATTCATAAACATCTCTATCACAGACAAATTTTCTAAAAAGCTTAAAAAATGTTCATCCTGGAAAGATGCCATATGTGTATCCGGGGATGGTATCATTAATGTAGACTCTTTTCTAAATAATGGTTTCTTTTTTCCTAATTTCTTCATGCATTAAGAAATCAATAGCTTCCCAACCTTCCCCCAAAAGACAGAAGTGAAGTGGGTAAGTGGGCAAATTTCTGAAATATTATTATTAAATATTTAAATATTTAGACTAAAAATAATTACAAGAGTTTGTACAGTTGCTATCATGATTCAGCACTTAAGGATTTCTCATGCACTGGGTACGGCTCAGTCACTGCATTAGACAGACAATATCATAATGTAGCAGAAATAATTGTCTGGTGTGTCATAGTCAATGAATCATTCAATTAAGTAAATCATTACATGACCAATCCCAGTAGGGGGTCACTGCCATTCATTGCACAATCATGTAACATTGATTTAGAAGAAAAGTTTAAGATCATAAAATCAGATTATTCATCTGGAATACAAATTCTTTTTTAGACAAGTCCTCTGAATCTCATTACTTTGAACAATCTATTTTAAACTTGTGGACAAGTATTTTATCAAAGTTCCACAGATGACTTTAAGGACAAGAGATGGCTGTTAAAAGATAAACTGAAGCATATTAAAAATTTTAAGTTTATTTGAGCAGAGACTGATATGAATCAGGCAGTGCCAAACCAGAAGTGCTAAGGAGTTCTCCACGCCCAGAAGCTGGGAGAAGACTTTTATTAAGACAGAAGCAAAGCCAGGAAATCATTTGATTGGCTACAGCTTGTAGCCCAGTTGGCTGTTTGTGATTGGTTGTCCTGAGGTTTTTGATTTCTTAAGCTTGAGGAATTTGGGGTGTCTGTTTTGTTTGCTTCCGTAGGCTACTAAGGTATCAAGCCACCGCAGTCTAGTGGCCTCCTTGTTTAATTAATTTAACATGGCTGATGATAATCTTTTAAAAAACCAATTGTCAGAGATGATTTCCATAATTAGCAACTATAAAGGAATTGATATCTGCTGGAGAAAGTAGATCATGGGATACATTATCACAGTTCTCCAACCTATCCAGGACTACTTTTCTTTTTTCCCACAGCATACAAATGCTGTATATTAAAACACAGTAATCAAGAAACTATTCCCACTGAAAATAACCAACTTCCTGGTTGATTTCAGGTTTGGAGTAGGAAAAGCAAAAGGTGGGCCTGGATCATCACCATCTTATTGATCCAGAAAGTAAGAAAATGTTTAAAAGTGCATTGGAACAAGTCAAAAAGCAGAGGAGCCTACTAAAAGATGCTGAGGACATAACAGGCCAGCTGAAGTGATTAATCTCAATTTAATTCTGATACATTGTATAAAACAATAGGCCTGGACTCTTTACATATGGTATCTTTTTTAAATTTTTTATTTATTTATTTTTAAAGATTTTATTTATTTGTCAGAGAGAGAGAGAGAGAGCAAGCAAGCACAAGCAGAGGGAGTGGCAGACAGAGGGAGAAGCAGGCTTCCTGCTGAGCAAGGAGCCTGATGCGGGGCTCGATCCCAGGACCCTGGGATCACGACCTGAGCCAAAGGAAGATGCTTAATCAACCGAGCCACCCAGGCATCCCTAAATTTTATTTATTTGAGGAGAGAGTGCGCAAGCAGGGGACAGGGGTAGAGGGAGAAGCAGACTCCCTACTAAGCAGGGAGCCTGACACGGGTCTCGATCCCAGGACCCTGAGTCCGAAGGCAGACACTTAACTGACTGAGCCACCCAGGCACCTCACATACTATATCTTAAAAGGAGGGGGGAAAGGCAGTGCACTGAGATTAAGGGAAACTAAAGCTACATGACAATTAAATGCAGTACATGATGTTAGACTGGGTCCTGGATTAAAAAGAGGGGGAAAAAAAACTATAAAGGACACTATTGGGACAATTGGGGAAACTGGATTTTTGGCTGTGACTAAGCCACCCAAAAATATGCCTCTGTTGGCCCATGGATTATTTTAGCTAATGGCACATGCAAGAAAAGCTCTAAAAATAAGGCACAAGTTTTCCTTTTGTAAAAGAAATGGAAATTTCCATTTGTAAAGGTGCCTCTCCCTCCCAATAGCAGGAAGAGGAAGTCTCTTCCAGTTCTCATCTCAGGAGAAAGTGCTGACCTTATCTGCGTAAGAGGCCTTACTAAACAACCCTAGTTTACCATACTTTCTGGGTCCCCTTCTCATAATTTGCCTCCCCTGCCCAAAAGCCAAAGCCACCTTTCCTTTGTTTAGCCTAAAATGGTACAGGAGCCTGAGTTCTAACCAACCCTTTGGATTACTCATTGCTGCAGGTGCTCCCATGTGGACATGAGCAGCATACATATGAAGACACTTCTGTTTGTTTTTCTCCTTTTGGTCTGTCTTTGGCCAATATAATTTATAAGACCCCACCTGGAGAACCTAGGAGGCGTAGAGGAAAAGATTTTTTTCTCCTCCCTTGTGGCCATTATTCTTAATATTTTAATAGTAAATATTTATTAGATAATATACAAATGTTAAACTTCTTGAATATGATCACAGTATCTATAGGAAATGGTCCTTTTTCTTAGGAGTTAGGGATTAAGTAGATCAGAATAAAGTGCAATGATGTCCTTGAGGTACTACCAAATGACTCAAAGAGGGGGACAGAGAAAGAGAAAGAGAGAGAGGAAGCAAAAGCAACCAAATGTTGGGCATTTGTGAATCAAGGGAATGGGTACCAGGGAGTTCTTCATGGTCTTCCTGCAGCTCTTCTAGGGGATACCTGGCTGGCTCAGTCTGCAGAGCATGCGATTCTTTTTTTTTTTTTTTTAAGATTTTATTTATTTATTTGACAGAGAGAGACAGAGACAGCAAGAGAGGGAACACAAGCAGGGGGAGTGGGAGAGGGAGAAGCTGGCTTCCCGCCAAGCAGGGAGCCAGATGTGGGGCTCGATACCAGGACCCTGGGATCTTGACCTGAGCCGAAGGCAGATGCTTAACAACTGAGCCACCCAGGTGCCCCAGAGCATGTGATTCTTTTTTTTTTTTTTTTAAGATTTTATTTATTTGAGAGAGAGAATGAGATAGAGAGCATGAGAGGGGGGAGGGTCAGAGAGAGAAGCAGACTCCCTGCCGAGCAGGGAGCCCGACGTGGGACTCGATCCCGGGACTCCAGGATCATGACCTGAGCCAAAGGCAGTTGCTTAACCAACTGAGCCACCCAGGCGCCCCAGAGCATGTGATTCTTGATCTCAGCGTTGTAAGTTTGAGCCCCACATTGGGAGAAGAGATTACTTAAAAAAAAAAAAGAAAGAAAGAAAGAAATATTCTTCTAACTTCTGTAAGCTTAAAAGTTTTCAAAATAAAAAGTTTGGGGAAAATTGCATTAAAAGGGTCCTTACCACATGTTTCATTTATGTATGTTTTTGCTTAGCATTGTCTTTGTTATTGTAAGAGTCTATATGCAGACTCATAACTATTTTTTAGTACTTTAAACTCTCACTATTTGTGACCACATGCAACAGACAAGGAATACAGTTAGATTTTCTGTCTGAAGATTATTCTTTTGGTAAAAAATACATTGGAAAAGGAATCATTGTAAGTTCCACGTTTTAGATTTTCTAAGGAAATTGTTTACCAGTAAAGTGCCAACATCCGACCCAGGGTTACCATTTTGTGTGGCTGGATGGTCAATGGGAAGATGAAACTGGGGTCATGGAATTTTAAGGCAGGAAGAGACCTTAAGGGTTATGAATACATCATGATTTTTGCTCTGAAGGGCTTCCAGCGAAGGAGCAGACGGCAGGAAGCTGCCTCACCATTGGGATACCTGTGCAAACTGGCAGGACAGAGAGGTAACACACCGTAGGACGGCCTTTGACATCGGGGTGGGGTGCTCAATGATGAATAGTCTCCTTTTCTATCCTTCCAGTGGACACGTCTCAGGTGAATTATACAGGCTTCTCACTGACTTTCCAGCAAAATTAAACTCTAGTTCCCCAGAGCAGTGAGCCACTGAAATGCAATTGTCACCCTACTCCCTCTTTCCAGTACCTCCCACCACTGGGATCACTTCCCAAAATAAACGGTGTACATATGAGCATATTTCCCAGGCTCTGCTTAAGATATCCATATTCAATAGGACCTTACCTGGTGCCTACGAGTTCTTATCCTCTCAGTTTCTATAGAGAGAATCATCCTACTCATCCCTGACATCGTGCTGTACCCCAACCGGGAGCAGACTTGGCATCCATCTTATCTGCTAAAGTAATGAAAACTCCTTTATAAGCTTCCTACATTGTGAATATTCCTGGATATCTGTTGTCTGGCTCCCATCCTATTCCTTTTGTCCCTGCTGTTTACAATCATTTCATTCCTGTATTGTTATTTTAGCTGGGGAGCACTGAAATATACAATAACCAAAATGAAAAAACTTACTGATGAGCTCAATAGCAGGATGGAGATGACCTGAAGACTCTGTGAACTTAAAGAGAGAACAAAAGAAATTATCCAACTGAGCAACAGAGAAAAAACAGACTTAAAACATACAAACAAAAAACAGAGCCTCAGGTATCAGTGGGACTATAACACAAGATGAAACATGCTCTTTTTTTTGCATCTTTTGCAATGTTCACAGAGTATTTTTCCTCTTTGCATTGTTGTTAATATGGCAAGTTACACTGATTCATATTTCTACTGCTAAGCCACTCTTGCATATCTTCGTGATGATATGTTATCCTTTTTTAATTGTTGAATTATATTTGTTAACATCTTATGAAGAATTTTTGCACTTGCATTCGTGGAAATATTGAAAGAAAAGACACATAATATAAAAATATTTAACTAACAATAATCTGGATTATTATAGTAGCAAAGGCAAGGAACCCCTGGTTTAAGAAACACCAAAGTCAACTTTGCATTTTATCTTGAATGGAGCTGGAGAGTTAAGGAGCACTCCATTTCTCTTTTGGCTTTGTCATTTAGAGAAATGCAGATTTGTTCCAATAGCCTAAAGGTAATCACTAGCAGAATTTAAAAATAAATTATGAAACAAAATAACACAAGAAAGGTCACTGTATCTGTTATAACAATGAGTATAAATAGATTAAACTTCCTACGAAAAGACAAAGATTTTCAGACTGAATTCATCAATTTTCAGACAGCATCCATCCAATCAATGGGATTTCTAGGGTCACAGAAAAGAGGAAAGGTAAAATGATTCACACAGTGTCTTTCTTTTCCTAGTTTTCTGACACTAGGGATATAGATGTTGAATTTTATTGAATGCCTTCTAGCATATACTGCTTTTTAAAAGAATTATTAGAGGGGCACCTGGCTGGCTCAGTCAGTAGAGCATGCGACTCTTGATCTCAAGGTTGTTAGTTCAAGCCCCACATTGAATGTGGAGCCTACTTAAAAAAAAAAAAAAAATCATGATTCTTTGGAATTAAGGGGTCCTTTTTAAAAAAATAAAAAGATTTATTGGATTTATTAATATTGTTAAAAGATAAACTGAGGCATATAAAAGATGTTGAGTTTATTGAGCAAAAATCAGTTCAAATCAGGCAATGCCAAACAAGAAGTGGTTAGGGACACTCCATAAGGAACTCAGGGAAAGACTTACATAGAGAGAACATAGAGGCAAAGAAAGGAAATCACAGATATTATAGTGGAAAGTCTCGTTGACTGTAACTGGCTGTCCTCAGGTTTCAATTTTGTAACCTTGACGCATTTCCAGGCTTAGGTTTTGGTTTGCTTGTGAAGGTTGCCAGGGCATCAATCTAATGACCTCCTTGTTTAATTTAACAATATAACATTATAGTAACAAACTTTCTAATATTGGATGATCCTATACTTTCTGATATAAAGATTTTATTTATTTTATCTTAGAAAGAGAGAACGTGCATGTGGGCACACATACAGGAGGGGGGATGGCAGAGGGAAAGAGAGAGAATCTCAAGCAGACTCCCTGCTAAGCAGGAAGTCCTGCGGTGCTCCCCACCCCCATCTCACGGCCCTGGGATCATGACCTGAGCTGAAACCAAGTGTCAGCTGCTTAACCGACTAAGCCACCCAGGCGCCCCCTATAGTTTTGATATAGATTAAAAGAAAAGATGGCCAATAATTTATCAGGCAATCCTAAACAAAAAATAAATACATAAAGCAAGAATAATACTAATATCATACAGTATAGAGGTGAAGGCATAAAGCACTGAGATATAAAAGACTGTCTTATTTTATGTTTTGCTTATTTCTTTATCTTTGAAAAATAGAAACAACACATGGACAGGGTGGGGAAGCAGAGATAATACAGAATATTATAAAATTAAAAGTTTAATTTTGCATGTTCTCTGGCTGTGAACGCAGTTCTACTCCCGAAAGGAAGTCACTATCAAATATGTTAATAAAGGTTATACTTCATATTCCCTTAAAGTATAGATAATATTCTGTCAAAATATCTAATAACCAAAAAAGAAATTAATATCTATAATATTGATAGATACAGGATATTTTAAAATACTTTCCTCAGTCTTTCCTATATCACACAGGCAACAAATAAGCTAGCTTATGGAGGTGTGGTAATAAAATTAACAAAATTACCCTAATAGCAGCATATCGAACATTAAACCTTTCACATGGATAATATAGTTTCCCAGTGTCAATGGAATTTATTATCAGGCAACAAAGAAACTACTGATAAAATTTAAGAGCAGAAATTATACAGAGCACGTTCTCTGAGCACAATGCTCTAACACAAAAAATTAGTAGCGAAATTTTAATTCTAAATAACCAAAATTGAAACTAGAAATGTATTTAAACATGAAGATTGATAATATGTAGGAAAGACTATCCAGATTCTAAAATCAATTTCCCTCAAGTGTTTTTTTTTCTCTCGTAGATAGACCTATATATACACACAAAATTATGAATTGAACCTTAGTTTTACAATGATACAGGGAAAACATTGATTTTTATTTTGTGAAGAAGGCAGGTAAATTTTGCTGTTGTTAACGTTAATGACATTATAACGAGTTGAATGAGCATGCTACTCATGGAAAGGAGTAGCATTTTCCTAGAGTGGATTTTTTTTGGCTGATCTTTACCGCTGTGAACATTGAAATTAATAAAAGAGAAACAAAAGAAATGCACTTTGCTTATGCACATATACCAGATAATTTATCTACTATAGAGAAATAAAAGTGATGTTCAGAAAAACCTGCCAAGATGTGGCTGAATTAAATGATATTTTCCCAACATGAGAATACTATAATGACACCCTATTCTGGAATAAAGAAGTAGTATGGTTTTTTGTTTGTTTGTTTGATTTTGAGTAGACACTTCTTGTCTACTATTGAGTACATCAATTGTAGCTTCATCCACCATTTCAAATGGTGCCTGGGTGTCTGATTAATTGACAGCCAATCAAATGAAGATCTGAACTTTCTCCATGACAAAACCTATTACTTGAAGTCAACTTTTCTTTACTAACTGTTGTGTGTCTCTTAATCTTAAGCACTACTGCAGAAACATCCTGCCCTGAGGACTTCATATTAATATGATTGTTGTTTTAGTCTCCACTCATTTCTCAGAATTTTCATCTGTTAGGGTTAGTTCCAGAGTCTCCTGGGCTATCCCTCACGAATGAAACACCTGAGGAAATGGAGCCCTAACCATGAATCACAGATGAGTCGGGTGGGATGCCAGGGCCAGTCTGGATTTTCCTCCTTCCTCGTTTTCTGTATATTTATGCTTTCTTCAGTTTCTGGGGGTTTTTTTCCCAAGAAAAAAATCCTATATATTTTTTTATTTTTAATTAATTAATTATTTTTGATGTAGTGTTCCATGATTCATTGTTTGCCTATAATACCCAGTGCTCCACTCAATACGTGCCCTCTTTAATACCCATCACCAGGCTAACCCATCCCCCCACACCCCTCCCCTCTAGAACGCTGTTTGTTTCTCGGAATCCACAGTCTCCCATGGTTCGTCTCCCCCTCCGATTTCCCCCGCTTCGTTTTTCCCTTCCTACTTTTTTTTTTTTAACATATAATGTATTATTTGTTTCAGAGGTACAGGTCTGTGATTCATCAGTCTTACACAATTCACAGCGTTCACATACCCTCCCCAATGTCTATCACCCAGCCATCCCATCCCTCCCACCCCCCACCACTCCAGCAACCCTGTTTGTTTCCTGAGATTAAGAATTCCTTATGCTTTTTTCAGTTTTTCCCATGATAGCCCACATAGCTTTCATTCCATTTTATAGGATAGGTTTTGTTTTAGTTCTTATGTTCCAAGAACTGGCTAGAGTGATTTAACAAGTATTCTAGTTCCTTTGTGTTTTTGCTATTATTTTTCTCAACTTTTTAAAGAATACTGTTGTCACTCTTTAAACAACTGTGTTAGTTGTTTACTTATTAAAAAAATTCTTCAATTGCCTTGATAAGGAATGAAGGTATTAAGAGGTCAGGAAGTTTTCTCTTGGTATAACCTTGACTTTGCCTCATGTGTTTCAACCTGTATTATTACTATTACTATTTCTATTATTATTTTATTTTATTTTCTCTGCCCTCCCCCCATTCATGCTTGTTTGCTCTCTCTCAAATAAAAAAATAAAATCTTTATAAAAAAAGATTTATTTATTCTAGAGAGAGCATATGCACACACACACGAGGTGGGGATTGCAGAGGGAGAGGGAGAGAGAGAATCTCAAGCAGACTCCCCCACTGAGCTGAGCATGGAGCCCAACATGGGGGTTCGTTCTCATGACCCTGAGATCATGACCTGAGCCAAATTCAAGAGTCAGTTGCCTAATCGGCTGAGCCATCCAGGTGCCCCAGCTGCCTACACTTTTGTTCCTTCTTTTATTTTCAGTCTCTCTGAGGTCTTTTATCTTCAGTATACATGTGGTTGGGCTTTGTATTTTCATCTAATCAGTCTTTACATATATAAATTGGTTTTGAAATACATTTTGTATTTTTATATATTTATCATATGTATAATAGATATAAGTTGATAAAATTGAGAAATGAAGAAAAAATTCTACAATGAAGTGATAATATTTTGATATATTTTTTATTTTTATGCATTAAATATAACCTTCTAACTTGGTTTCTTAAAAATAATAAGGAAGTAGATTTACATGGCAAAAAACAAAGGAAAACAAAGAAGAGTCTAAACTGCCTTCTGAATTATTTCTATCCTTAGTCCCACTTTCCAGAAACAACTTAAGATTTTCTGGGTTTGCTTTTCTGGTGGTTATAATTAACACTTTAAAGTATATTGCTATGTTTTGATTCCTTCCGTTAAGGATGAAGGCTTTATATACTTTATCTTTTCTATCCCCTTCCCTCTTCAGCTCTCAACATTTGTTAACTATAGTATTCTCTTTCATTATCAGTATTTTCAACATGTACGTACTACATGCTACTGTGGGTTGACTGGGCTCTGCTGGGTCATCTTCTACTCCATGAGATATGGGCGGAGCTGTATTCTTCTGAGCTCCCTAAGGCTGCATTATTTCAGATGGCTCACTCTCATGGCCACATTTGGTGCTTGCCTGTAAGCTGGAAGCTCAGCTGGGTCTGGCACCTTCACTTAACCTTTCCATGTGGCCCGTGCTTTTCACAGAGTGGCTTCTGGGTTCTGAGAGGTAGCTGGGTTCCAAGAGCTCCAAGAGGAAGGAAAGTAGAAGCTGCCAGTCCCCTCAAGGCTAGGCCTGGAACTGGCATAATGTCACCCCCTCTCCGGTGTGCTGGATTTCTTGACTCTGAGCTCAGAGCCTCTCTAGGAGCTTCCCTGGGGAAAAAATCTCTCTTACTTTTGATATTTGGGGCTGTGGTGTCACTTTCCTTTTTTGTCCCTGTAAACTTGTCTACGGTCTGCATGAATACTTCCAACTTTGTGGTCTATACTCTTGCTCTGCTTTCTAGCACTCTTGTCATTTGATGTCCTTCGGCTTCTTTCCACCTTCTCAAAGGAATGTGGGGTAGAAGGGGACATATCCATTTAGTGTGCCACCATGAACCAACTACAAATCTTTTCTTTTTGTTGGCATGTTCTGGGATTTTTTTTTTTTATCTCGGTCTATCATTGCCAAATTATTCTTATATTTTCACTTTGTAAAATAATAAAAACACATTTCTTTCAGAAGCCATAATCACATTATTCAGAAGCAATAGGTACCACAGTTATAAATGATTTAATTCTGCTTAACAGACCACAGTATTTATTGCTAATCTATCTCTATCACAACTTAACTTATAAATTCTAAATTTGATTATTCTTTCAGGTAGCAGGGTTAATTTTCTAAGTAGATTTTTAAGAAAGATTTTATTACTAAAATTACAAAGTTCTTACATATTTAGGATTGTGTTTCTCACGCCTTTACATTTGGAAGATATCCTGGCTAGGCTAAGAATTCTGTATCATATTTTTTCTTTTCAACATTGCTCCATTACCTTGCTTCTAGTGTCTCTGTGGATAGACATCTAAGGCCTGCCTGATATATATTATTTTTCTTTAAAGGTGACAAGTCTTCTCTGTCTGGTTCATCCTTGAAATTTATCAGGATATGTCTTGATTTTGATCACTTTTTGATCTTGCCTTGATCTTATTACTTTTTTTCTTGATGTGTTGTTTTAACCTGCATATTTAGATCTCTTCTTTCAGGAGAAATTCTTTGTATTAATTCTGAATAATATTTTTTTCTTTTTTTGTGTTTATGTTTTGTTTTGTTTTCTTCTCTAGGAACACCTATTATGTGTGTGTTGAATCTTCTTTGTTTCTTTTTATATCTATAATTCAGATGTTAGCTAAGGCCTTTTGGTCCTTTGAAGACTGAAATAACTGGTTTAGTCCCCAACCAACTTCAGGATCTATGAAAGGCCAAACACTTCATAGTATCAACTAAATCCTATGCCTCTCTTCTCCATATGTCACAGATACAAAACTATGAGCATACAAAACTACATACCTTTTTAAAAAAAAAAATGGATTTCCCCAAGAAATCGACTGACACATCAATATTTAGTGATCTTTAGCTGAATTTGTTTAAAATTTGAAAAGCTATGAGGAGCAGTTCTATCACAGGACTGGATCATCTCCTTCTCTCTACTCTTCCTCCATTCTGCCCCTCATCCCCTCCCTCCTGGATGGCTGTTCAGTTCCAAATTCTTCCCTGTATTTGTGCACCAGTAACTTCCCTCTTTCTTTAAAACCTTTTTACCAACTTACCAAGCCTGGAGCTAGAAGTGTGGTGGGGGTGGGGACAGGAGAACTCATTTTCTACTCTTACAATCTGTTCTATCAAACAAAGGCTTTAGTCACAGGTGCATTCAGGTGTCCAAATGATGTCATCAAGATTATATTTCCCACTCTTCCTCTCAGGTTATGTTTGTCTCTGCTTTTTTTTTTTTTCTATGTGACCTAATTCTCTTCTGATACAAATAAGTTCATTACATGTAGTAGGAAATATGGCTACTGGTAGTGCCAATCGTCTGTATAACCTTATAATTCCTGGTGTAAAAATAAGTGACTCTCTCTCTTTCCCAATATTTCATATATCAAATCCCTTGGAAGAAATAAGATCAGATTTGCTTGGGTCAGTGCCCAATTGTATTGTGTTAACATGGCTGGGGAGTCATGATTAGATAGAGTAGCCATCCCCACCGCCAGTCCCATGGGCTCTGGGAAGAGCAGCTCCCTCGTGTAGACAGGAGTGCTGCCCAGAGAGGACAAAATTAGCAGGTGTCTACCACACCTCACACTCTTGGGTATGGAAATGGTCCCTTTCCCTCCCTGACTCATCCTTCCTTGAGTTCAGGATTACTTCCAGGATCTTGCAGAAACTTTTCACTTAAATATCAATATAGGTGCCCTATGAAAGATTTAGGGAACTAGCCTGGCTTATGTTTTCATTTCTTTTGTGATTGCTTTTTGTGTTCTCAGCAGATTTCGTGGAGAGAAGTTATAGTAGGAAGTTACTTTTATGAAAGGTCTTTTGTTTGCTCTGTTTTGCCTGCCTGTGAAATATGGAAGAAACTAAAGAGCAATTGAGAATTAAAAGGAATAGAGACTGAAGGAAGAAATGGCCTCATAAACCCCAACCTTTCAAAGGGAAACATTGTTGCAATGATTCCACATGCAAGGCACTCAGTGAGTTACACTGAGGCAAGTCACGGCAAGATGATTCCATTGGTAAAAATGCTCAATCAGCTGGGTATCTGGGTGGTACTAGAGTCAAAGAAAAATCTTGCTCTGAAGCTGTTTACTGAAAGCAATATGCATTCATCAAACACTTAGGATTTGTCAGGCACTGTGCTAAGTACAGAGTATAAACATGTCATTAAAACAGACTGTGTCTTAAGAACTTAAAATCTAGCTATTGTGTTGTATAAATCCTTTACTTCCTCCATATGCTTTATTCTTTATTATAAGTGATGATTTTAGAAAGATTCTATTGTATTTATTTCCTTTCTAAAAAATACTTTTATGCATAATAATAACTACCATTTGATGAGGTCCTATTCTGTTAGATACCCTTTATATACACTCTATCGCTAATCCTCCCCCAAAACCTATGAGGTAATGGTGATGATTATGTCCAATTTAAAGATAAGAACAGTGAGGTTTGAAGGAGTTAAATAAAGTCTTCAAGGTCAAGTGGCAGAGTCAGTTTTGGAACTCAAATCTCCAGGCTGTCTCCCACTGTGTTTTCTTCTTTTAAAAAAAACCCAAAAAACACTTTATTGACTTATTTATTTGAGAGAGAGAGAGCACATGTGAGTACAGAGGGAGAGGCATATGCCCTGCTGAGCTGAGAGCGGGACGTGGGACTCGATCCCAGGACACTGAGATCATGACCTGAGCCGAAGGCAGATGCTTGACCATCTGAGCCACCCAGGCGCCCCTCCCACTGTGTTTTCTCCCTCAAGGCTTCTCTCTGCATCTTTTCCCTTTCCCTCCCTCAGGTAACTACCTTCTGATCTCACAGATTCTCAGTTTGATCAGTTGTCCTCTCCCACTGGTGCATACCATTACCTCTGGCTTGCTCTTGGGTTGGCGTCCACCTGATCCCATCAGTTGTGGCTGGCACGGAAGGCCCATGGGGTTCAGATAAGGCCCCCTAAGTTGGTCTCTGCAGCAGTGGCCATTGGGGGCAGAAGTCTCCTTAGAAGAGGATGACAGCATTGGTGAAGACGACAGACATGAAGCATGGCGAACAGTAGCAGGACATGCCCTAAAATGCACCACTTGGGTATAAGGATTATTTCGAGCTGAACACAACCGAGGAAAAGCAGATACACGAAAAGCTCTCTGCCTTCCCCCTATTTGCCAAAAAGCAAGGCATAAGTTTGTAAAGGTCCCCCTTTCCCTCTCTACCAGAAAGGACAGAAATGAACCCCCAGAGATAACTCTAGACCCTTATCAGCCTAGAGATGGCACCAGAGGAATCTACATAACAAGCTTTATTAACTAGCCCAGATCTTCCTTAGTTTCCCCATATATTTGCCTTCTCACAATGTACCACCCCTAGAAGCTCAGAGTCATTTTCTTTTGTCCTGTCATATTTCTACAAAATTATTGTTCTTTTATTAAGATGCTGCCTAACCCCTCTTTGAGTTACTCATCCCAGAGTACCCCCACGCATGTACCATGCGGGCCTTGATAAACCTCTGTTTTTCTCTTGTTAATCAATTTGTGTCTGATTTGCAGGGCCCAGCCACTAAAACTAAGATGGATAGGGGGAAAAGATTTTTTTTTTCTTTCTTTACAGCAGGCATACCTGAATGGTACACTTTTATTAATTTATTATTTAATATCATTTTATTGAATTTTGTGTCATCGTGAGGAGGGTACTCACCCAGAGTCATCCCACACAGATAAAAGGGCTAGCATTGGAATCAAGTGCAATATTGAAAAGTGACAATCCAAATGCCAAAAAAAAAAAAGGTTAAGCAATCATAGGACATAAGTTGTCATATTATATAATCATCAAGATTCATGTTTACAAAAAAATCTAATGGCATGGGGGAAATGCTCAAAATATAGTATGTTTTAAAAAAAGCAGGATATAATTTCTAAATACATCACATACTATATGAACATAATGTCCATTTTTAAATGATTAGGAGGAACTATAGGGGTGTCTGGGTGGGTCAGTAGGGTTAAGCGTCCCACTCCGGTTTTAGCTCAGGTCATGATCTCAGGGTCATGAGATAGAGCCCCATGTCTGGCTCTGTGCTCAGTGGGGAATTTGCTTGAGATTCTCTCTCCCTCTGCCCTTCCCGCCACTTACGCAATCTCTCTCTCAAATAAATAAATCAATCTTTTTTTTTAAAGGAAGGAACAATAAAGTTAAAACTAAAGACAAAAGAAAAGAAGGGAATGGGTGGAGTCCTGGAAAATGCCAATCAACAGAGTTCTAGAAACAAGAAAGGAAAAGCAAGAAAGCGTATGCTTCTCAGCATCATTGTTGCATAAGATCAGCAGGCAGATGATCCCAGAGCAGACAAACACATCACAGGTTCCTGCCTTCAGTTAAAAATACTGAGTCACAAAGTTAGCTCCCCTTGTTGGCATTCAACACGGCGGCTTTATAATTCTGAAGCTCACCAGGTACTTCAGCGCAGGGAAGGTGATGCTCTCGGGAGTCCGTCTGTCTCTTTGAGAACATGCCCCTGTCTCACTAGAATACTAGGCTGGCTGTCTGGGTTACAAAGCAGCCCCTGTTTGGATAAAGTGAGACAGTTACCTCATTCACCTTGGAGTTCACCAGGGAAGCTGTAAAACTTCAGAGCAGAGAAAGCAAAACCCTCAACCGTGGTCACTTGCCGCAGCAAAAAGAAACCAAACAGGTTCAACCTGAAACTGCCTACTAACCTTGCCCATTTCCTCACCCCAGAGAGCTTTGAGATCATTCAACCAAGGGGCCAGCTTTTTGTATTTGTAAATGACATTTGGCGCAAAGTGAATGCTCTTGTCCTGGGATCTCATACAGAGTATAGGTTGGCTCCAAGATACAACGCCTCTACTGTGTGTCCTTCACAGGCACACCCACATACATTCTGAGGTCACGGAGGTAGATTTTTGTGGATAAGGAATGAATGAATTCCACAAACACACAAACTGGGAAACCACTAGTCAGATGGAAGGAAGAAAGTCTAGGAAGAAAAGCAGACCATCAGCTGGCTCTGAGTCAACAAAACAACAGAAAACACACATCACACCCGCACACGTGTACATACACAGCATTTGGGAATGTTCAATGAAAGCATTGTTTATAAGACAGTTCTGCCTCTTTCTCTGCCCCCTTCTGAAGAACCAAGTGGAATACTGTTGCAAAGAGAGCCACAAAGACAGCATGAAATCTGGTGCACAAATGAGGAGAGAGTGAATAAAAACTAAGATGTTTCATAGCAGTGCAATAGTAATCAATAAACATATAAGTACTTATATTGAAGGACCTTGAAAGATAGAGTGAGAAGGGGAGGATTATGGAGTTAGTTCACATCATTCACTAGCAGACACATAAAGTATAATCCTCAAACTCAACGGTTTCAGTTAAGCATTCTGAACTTAAGTAGAAAAGTCTCCTCAAATCTGGGGTAGACCATCATTAGGCTATCAAGATATAACAGTGGTTAATATTTGCTGTGTTAGGACATTTCTCATGCAAACTTCTACAGGCTTCACATGTATTAGCTTACTTAAGCCTCACAGAAACACTATGAAATGGGAGCTGTAACAGCCCCCCCCCCTTTTTTTTTTTTTACAGATGAAGAAATTGAGGCAGAGAAAGCCTAAGTATCTCCATCAAGGTCTTGCTGCTAGTGGAAGGTTTTGTATCCGGGATACCTGGGTTTTGCATCCAGGAACCTGGAACTCCTATTTTCATGCACTGCACTCACCTGCAGAGCTCAGTCCTTGGCATTCCTTTTTGAGTTTAATTATTATTTTACTTTATTTTAAAAAATCTTTATTGTTATTTTATTTTAATACCTCTGTCCACCAGGAGCCTGGCATAATAACTTTGGATATTATGAATGACTGTATTTAAATGTGTCTCTTTCTTCCTTCCTTCCAGCTGCCAACCAGCTTCTAGAAACATCCTGGAATCCACAAAAACTACTTTCTACAGGACATCTGTTCATCACAAGACTCTCTTAGAATGGACTAAGATTTAGTAATTATAACAGTGTGCATTTGCATACAATTTTATAAGTACTTACTTTCTTATATTCTCACTTCCTGCAAAGTCCTGAAAGCATGTTGAGGCTGGTATTATTCTCCCCCTTCTAAAGGTAAGATTACTACAGTTCTGAGAGTTCGGGTGACTTATCCAAGGACACAGAGCTAACATGTGACAGAACCAGGAGGAGAATTCATTTTCAGTGAGTGGTCCCCATGTGATGGAGGTTGGGAGGCCAGGGAAAGTCCCTATTCTTTGGGACCTCTACACGTCACTAACATGTTAATACGTAACCCATAATAGATCTTCACAGGGTAAGTGTTGACACATTTTGGTAGCAGGAAGAATTTTAAAGTGCTGATGTAACACTGGAGTAGTGTCTGCATTCTGCTTTATGAGCTTGAAAGAGACCTTTATTTTGTTCCAGGAGGGACCTTCCCTGTGTCCTTTCTGTCCTTTGTTCTCAGGGAAGGCTAGCAGTTGAGTAATCCCAGGGCATGTGTCTCAGACTGGGATGCGATGGTAGGTGCTGTTTGATATAATGCTGTTATTAATGTGCCTTTCAGGAATGTAGAAGGAGGGTCTTCATTTGGAGCACAGCTTTTTTTTTTTTTTTTTTTGATTAGGGGATTTCTGTTTCCTTTTTTAAAATTTTTTTAAGATTTTATTTATTTATTTGACAGAGAGAGAGAGAGAGTGAGAGAGGGAACACAAGCAGGGGGAGTGGGAGAGGTAGAAGCAGACTCCCCGCTGAGCAGGGAGCCCGACACGGGGCTCGATCCCAGGACCCTGGGTTCATGACCTGAGCCGAAGGCAGACTTTTAATAACTGCGCCACCCAGGTGCCTGATTTCTGTTTCCTTTATCTGAATGTGGTGGAGGTGAAGCAGTTGAAAAGAGGAAGTGGGCCCAGACAACACAGAGGTGGGCCAGGGATTGGGGGGGGGGTTAGAGGACCGATGGCCCCAGGCAACCCCAACTGAAGGGTGTGGTCAATGGATGCCACTGACAGTAAGAATAGGTAATCCAGCCTTAAATTTCCCTTTTCTGCAAAATAGTCCCCTTGCGTTAATTCAAACCTTGATAAAGTGTGTTAAACATGGCAGCCTTGCCTTACATCCTTTGGGAAAAATGAGAAAAGGCTCTGCACGTGGTGTAAGAGGGGTAGAGATTAGAGAGAGGAACAAGGTGTGGAGAAATGTCTGTGAAACAGCAGAGATGAATGACAAAGAAGCCCAGAGAGTGGTAGGCGGGAGGTGAGAAGTGAGGACCAGAATGGGAGTATGGAAAGGAGAAGCAATTATCATCCATCCCAAGGATACTCTGAAATAGTTGGGGAGGAAATGGACTTGCAGACGAGCAGGGTAGGAGCTTCAGGCTGTGTGTGTAGGTTTTGTATAAATAGAAATGTTCCCAGTCACACACACTCCTAAGTTGAAAAGCTGGACGGTCTGGGGAGGAGTCGGGTTACTTTTGTTAAACAAATGAACTTCCACATGTCTGGAATCTTAGAAGAACAACATGGATAACCAGAAAATGACAATGCCTCCCACTTAAACTGTCTCTCTGGAAAATGGGGGTCAGCGATCGATAGTAAGTTAAGGGAAATGAAACCACAGAAGTAACAGAACTGCAGCATGAGCAAAATGATTTATGCAAGCCACATGTAAATGTGTGCCCCTTTGCAAATACGACTTTGTCCCTCTTGATAATTTTAGACACCTGAAAGGGGCCCTGTGCTATAGCTTAGATAGATCACTGTTCTAGCCAGGGGAACTCAAATTCTGTAGACATTCCCTTTTATAAAGAATACCTTAAATTTTTGCATTTGTGAAATACTCCTGTTTATATCTTTAGTATAATCTACTGTCTATTCAAATAAATAAAACATTAGTACACAGCAGGTACATCTAGTCTTAATGGGCAGCTAGATGTTTCTGGAAGAACCATCAGCAATGAAACAAGAGCACCATAAATATTTAAGTGATAATAATTAGGCTTGGCATTGAGATGAGCTCCAAACTTATTTTAGTCATGCTTCAGAGTTTACAAAAAGGGCAGTCCTCTGAGGATAATCTTTACATTCTAAAAGACCTAATTGTCATCACAATGCATTGGTTAATACCTTGAAATCACTTTTAGTGAGACTTTTTTTGAGGAATTAATTGTTCAATTACTCCTAATGTGATAACTCCAGTGTATATTTTAATGTGTGAAAAAATTTAACACAAAGAAAAATGATCCATTGCAATGAAATATTTCAATAGTATGATTCTAATACAGATTTAAGATTTAAAAACCAGGTTTCCTTCAATAGTAATTTTACCATATTTTTAGGGTATTGTGTGGGCGAATTTCATGTTAGAACTTTTATTTAATGTAGGGGAGCAAACTTTGCCACCTCAAAGTGTGTCTCTGGTATATGGATTATTTTAGACTGATTATTTAAAAAACAAAAATAAAAAATAGAAGGCTCAGTAAGAACCCTTGATCTTCCCTGTAACTGCCTGAAACAATTTAGTTAGAGGACCTGCTCCTGGAAGGAGCTATGCTGTAGATAATTACAGTATGATATAAACTAGGTGTGGTAGACAGGGAGGAGCTTAGCAAAGTCTGTTAAAATTCCATTCTATCTTCCATTGTTTCTGTGTGACCCAGCCACATTTGTTTCCTGAGCACTTACTCTTTTTCTTTTTTTAAAGATATATTTATTTGAGAGAGGGCGAGAGAAAGAGGGAGAGCGAGAGAGAGTGTGGGGGGGAGGAGCAGAGGGAGAGAATCCTTAAGCAGACTCCCTGCTGAGCCAGGAGCCCAACACAGGGTTCGAGCTTATGACCCTGAGATCATGACCTGAGCTGAAACCAAGAGTCGTACACTTAATCGACTGACTCACCCAGGTACCCCCATTTACTTTTTTTTTTTTTTAATCTCCCTGTGAATTATCTTCCTTCCCTTTCAGGTCCCAGGTGCCTACCTTCTTCTCCTTAGCTCTGGAAGGCATATAAGCCTCACTTACCTAACTGCTTGTGGGCCTCATATTCTTATAGAGCCCCATGTACATAGGTAACTAAATTCGATTTGCTCCTATTAATCTGTCTCATGTCAATTTAATTTTTAGAC
Source organism: Neomonachus schauinslandi (assembly GCF_002201575.2). Classification (NCBI taxonomy): domain Eukaryota; kingdom Metazoa; phylum Chordata; class Mammalia; order Carnivora; family Phocidae; genus Neomonachus; species Neomonachus schauinslandi. The sequence goes on from NC_058416.1 coordinate 52,878,848, forward strand.
CAGCTGAAAGAATCTTGAAGGGTAGTGAAAAACTTCTCCTTCTCAACACTACTAATACTTTTATTCATCAGGAAATATTTGAAATAGAGCTCTGATAGAGAAGGAAACCTAAATTAGATGGTGTTATGGTTTAAAGTGTGTCACCCTAAAAAGACATGTTGAAATCTTAACTCCCCGGACCTCAGAATGTGACCTTCTTTGGAAATAGGGTCATTAAAAATATAATTAGGGGCGCCTGGGTGGCTCAGTTGTTAAGTGTCTGCCTTCGGCTCAGGTCATGATCCCAGGGTCCTGGGATCGAGCCCCATATCGGGCTCCCCACTCAGCGGGAAGCCTGCTTCTCCCTCTCCCACTCCCCCTGCTTGTGTTCCCTCTCTCGCTGTGTCTCTCTCTGTCAAATAAATAAATAAAATCTTAAAAAAAATGTTTAAAAATATAATTAGCTAAGATGAGGTCATACTTGAGCTAGGGGTGTGGGGTGGGTGCTAATCCATTATGACTGATATCCTTATAGGAAGATGACCATATGATGGGGGTGGCTCAGTTGGTTGAGCGTCTGTCTTTGGCTCAAGTCATGATCCCAGGGTCCTGGGATCGAGCCCCACACTGGGCTCTCTGATCAGCAGGAGCCTGCTTCTCCCTCTCCCTGCCATTCCCCCCTACTTGTACTCTCTCTTTCTCTCTGCCAAATAAATAAATAAAATCTTAAAAAAAAAAAAAGAAGAAGAAGAAGATGATGACCATGTGAGACAAACATACACAGAGAGAATGCCATGTGACCACAGAAGGAAAGATTGGAGTGAGGCAGCTACAAGCCAAGGAACACCATGGATCACTTATGACAACAGAAGCGAAAAGAAAGGCATGGAACAGATTCTCTCCTAGAGCTTTTGAGAGATCATGACCCTGCCAACACCTTGTATTTGTGACTTCTAACCTCCAAAACTGAGACAATGAATTTCTGTTGTTTTAAGCCAACCAGCTGTGGCACTTTGTTACAGAGGCACAAGGAAATGAATACAGATGGGAATGGATGTACCCACCTATCTTATAGACTAATGAAGAGGTGCAAAGGGCCCAGACTTTGGGGTTCAGCAAAAGTGGAACTGAACCCTAACTCAGCCAATTCCTTCCTGTCAGTGACTTTATGCAAGGTATTATTTTAGTCTGTTTCTTTAGCAATATAATAGAAATAAGACCCTTGCAAGATTGAGGGCATCAATTATTAAATATATGAAAGTTACAAGCTACATAGTAGGCTCTCAAGAAAGGCTAATTTGCATTCGTTACATCTGAGCACATTTAAGTAGTCCATTAACATTCAGTCATTTTGACGTTATTGTCTACATGCTTTTTCCATTGTACCTGTTGACATGGGCTTTTTCTTATGTTTATTTCATGTGGTTATGGAAATTAAGAGCTCTTTCTTTCTTTTCAATTTAATTATTGAAAACAAATTACTGAATTTCAGTTGAATTATTGAAAAATTATTAGAAAAAACCTCCAAACTTCTTTTGGAACTGTAAATTTCCATTGGCCTGGATGCTCAGTCACACTTTTGGCATTAATGATAAAAAAAAAAAAGAATTTTTCATAACTAATGTAGACAGTAGAAACTCTAGTTCCTGACTGTAGTTTGAAGAACATTCAGGAAAGTGAGTGGGTTAAAATTCCCACGCAAATACAGTTTGTTCACTTAATTTTATCTTGAATGTGCTAAAAAAATTGTTTTTTGAGAAATAGTAAGATGATGTTCTTTCACAGAGTACTGAAATGTGAAGTATCCAATCTAATGACTCAGTTTCAAAGTCTGAATTATTTATTAGGCGTATTAAAAGGGGATAAAACTTCTGGTTCAAGATGGAGGAATGACATTTATGTGATCTTCTTCTTAAGACCTCATTAAAATGACAATAAAGAAATAAAGAGGTATAATTGAGGAGCAATCAAGAGACGAGGAAAGGGCCATCAATGATCTAAATCTTTCAATAAATTTCCAGAAGACAAAGAAGAAAGTGGTAAAGTGGAGGCCATTCCACCCTGAAGGATGCGTGGAGAGGCCAGACCTGAGAAGGAAGCCAATCTGCCTACAGATCCTAACATGCAAGGGCTCAGAAAATTCACTTTCCACATATCTTTTCTTAGGAAGTTACTTGGCAGTATGCCTCAGCAAGACAAAGGAATAAACCAAGGAAAAGCACTGGCATGCAGGAAACGGTGGTTTTCCACTGAGGAAAGTAATTGAGGGCAGTCTCAGGGTGACAGCTGTGTAGCAGACCTGGCCAGCAAGCAAGAGGCTAGGAGGAAATTATCTGGGGGAAAAAAGGAAAGAGGCTGAGTATCTCATACTAACTTTGAGATTTTGGGCTAATATAAAGAGGCCTACAGTGCAAAAATAAAGAGAAAGAAAAACAATTAGAAAGTCACTTTATACATTTGGATGATTTGGCTGCAAACTACAGGAAAACCAATGTGGCTAAAAAGAACAAGGAATTTATTATCTGACATAACAAGGGCACTATAGGCAGGGAAGCTTCAGGGTTGTTGGTTAACTCAGTGGTTCTGGGTTTTCATCGAGCACATAAATTCTCTCCATCTTTCTCTCTGCCAGCTTTACTTTGTAAGCTTTGTCCAAAGGCTAGCTCTTCTCACAGTAGCAAGAAACCCACTGCTTGCTCTTTTCTCTCTTTTTTAAGATTTTATTTTTAAGTAATCTCTACACCCAACATGGGACTGGAACCTATAAGCCCGAGATCAAGAGTTGCACACTCTTCAGACCAAGCCAGCCAGGCACCTTCTCACTGCTCTTTTTTAAGGTTCACATCCAACATGATAGAACCCCAAAGATCCTATGTCTCTCCTGGAGAGAGAAGTACTTCCCCGGAAATCCTCAGCAGCCATCTTTTCCTTTCTCATTGGCTAAAGGTGTGTCATGTGTTCCTCTAAACAACTGTTGGAAAGGAGAATGGAACCACTGTTGCAGAGATTGCCAATTGCCACTTGATATCCATTCTCTCCTCTTCCTTTCTATACCAGAACTACCCTGAATTTTATCTGGACACATAATCAACAAGCTAGGAACCACCTTTCCCAGCTTCCCTTGTTCCTAGGTGTAGCCATGTGACTAAGTTCTGGCCAATAGGATGTGATTGGAGATGTTGTGGGCAATTTCTGGATTATTCCTTTAAAAGAAGTAGTATGGGGGCACCTAGCTGGCTCAGTCAGTACAGCATGCAACTTTTGATCCCAGGTTTGTGAGTTCAAGCCCCATACTGGGTGTGGAGATTACTTAGAAATAAAATCTTAGGGCACCTGGGTTGCTCAGTCAGTTAAGAGTCTGCCTTTGGCTCAGGTCATGATCCCAGGGTCCTGGGATTGAGTCTCACATCAGGCTTCCTGCTCAGCGGGGAGCCTGCTTCTCCCTCTGCCCCTCCCCCATGCTCATGCTCCCTCTCTCCCTCGCAAAAATAAATAAATAAAATCTTTAAAAAATAAAATCTTAAAAAAAAAAAGAAGTTATAGGCTCTCCACTGCCTCATGTTTTCCCTTTTGCTAGCATGAAGGTTTGGTAGTAGTGAGTCAGCTTGAAACATGAAGATGAGGGCAATTCCTAAGGAGATGACAAAGCAACAGATAGAAGGAAACCTGGGACCCAAGGCATTTTCACGAAGCTAACCCTCTTATACTTCTACTAGTTTTGAATTTTATGTGATAGAGAAGTAAACTTCTGTCCATTTATTCTGATCACTATTAAAGCAGCCAGAGCAATATCTTAGTTACTGCAAAGGCCACGCTTCACGAAGACCAGGGGGTCTCAAAGTATAGTCCCCAAACTAGCAAAATCAGCATTAGCCTAGAGGCTTGCTGGAAATGCAAAATCTTCAGCCTCACCCCAGATCTACAGAGTCAGAATATCTGTGAATGTAGCTTAGCAGTCTGCTTTAACAAGCCTTCTAGGTCATTCTAACGCAGACCCAAGGTTGAAAAACACTGAATAGCCCATCTGGGATCCTTTGGCTGAAAATAGAGCTGACCTCTCCCAAAAATTTTCGCTAAGTGGATGAGGGTAGACACTTGAAAAACTCAGGGTCTTGTTAGATTCTGTTAAGTGAGGTTGGGATGGATGCTAGGTAGGCAACCAACAGCGTGTGCCATTGTTATAATATAATAAACATAGTTAACTGATTTTCAGCTCTTAAAATTAATTTAAAGATTTATTTATAGAGTTGATTCTTGAGCAACATGAGGCTTAGGGGTGCAATGCATTGAGCTCCATGCTCAGCACAGAAGATTTTCTCTCCCTCTGCCCCTCCCCCCACTCTCTCTTGCTCTCTCTCTCTCTAAAATAAATAAAATCTTTAAAAAAGAATGAAATCTTGCCATTTGCAACAACATGGATGGAACTACAGTGCCTTATGCTAAATGAAAAAGTCAGTCAGAGAAAGACAAATACCATATGCTTTCAGTCATATGTGGAATTTAAGAAACAAAACAGGCAGCCTCGGGTCAAAATGGCGAGCAGGCCTGCAGTTGCAGCATCAAGCCGGTGGCTGGAGGGTATTCGAAAATGGTACTACAATGCTGCAGGGTTCAATAAACTGGGGTTAATGAGAGATGATACAATATACGAGAATGATGATGTGAAAGAGGCCATAAGAAGGCTTCCTGAGAACCTTTATAATGACAGGATGTTTCGCATTAAGAGAGCACTGGACCTGACCATGAGGCATCAGATCTTGCCTAAAGAGCAGTGGACAAAATATGAGGAGGATAAATTCTATCTTGAACCCTTTCTGAAAGAAGTTATTCGGGAAAGAAAAGAGAGAGAAGAATGGGCAAAGAAATAATGATGGAGTTGAAATCTGTGGTTGCAGCTGCCCTCAAATATTTTTAAGAAGTTGAATAAACCTGAAATGTACAATTTAGGACTATCTGAGCTGCAAATGTATTACTTTAAATAAATGTCTATGGTGATTATTGGAGTGTTTGAATTCTAAAAAAAAAAAAAAGAAAAGAAACAAAACAAATGGGCACCTGGGTGGCTCAGTTGGTTAAGCTTCTGCCTTGGGCTCAGATCATGATCCCAGAGTCCTAGGATCAAGCCCCACATTGGGCTCCGTGCTCAGTGGGGAGTCTGCCCCTCCCCTGCCCCTCCCCCTGCTCATTCCTTTTCTCTCTCAAATAAATAAAATCTTAAAAAAAAAAAAGAAACAAAACAAATAGGCAAAGAGAAGGAGAGAGACAAGCTCAGAAACAGACTCTTAATTATAGAGTTACCAGAGAGGATGGCAATAAGGGAAGGGTGAAACAGGTGGTGGAGATCAAGGAGTGACTGTCATGATGAGTACCAGGTGATATACAGAGTTGTTGAATCGCTATATTCTATACCTGAAACTAATATAACACTGTATGTTAACTAACTGGAATTAAAATAAAAACTAAAAAAAAAGAACACAAATCTATTGGGAAAGAGGCTGGGGAAGAGGTAGAGCCGAGCTTAATTTTCATCTTTCATAGTAAGGAGTCAACAGATAATTTCAGAAAATACTACATCAAGAAATAGCAATGCTAGCATATTATTTAAAGACATGAGGCAATCACCATAAGAATAAAAACAGAAGTGACTAGAATAGTTAAAAATAATTTTCCCTCTTGGGAGTGGGGACTGCTTTTTGTTATTAACCCTTCTCTACAATTCTTTTTTTTTTTAAACTTATGGAATGTGTTGCAATGATGAAAACCTTAAAAACTATGTTTGCAGAGGTGGTCTACACAAGGTGGGACAGAGTCCTCCTACAAAGAGTTCCTTTGTAAAAATCTTTGTTCAGGAGTGGGGTCACCAGAATGTGTGCAGAGTCCCAAGTCTCTCCTTTCTTGTGAGGCAGCTTTAAAATGGTTGGATTGAGACAGGGTTTCTGGCAAAAGGCCCTCTCCTCATTGGCATCATCCTTTGCACTGCTGTACAGAGTTCACATGCGGCCAGACTGAAGGAGAATCAGCTCAGAGTGGTCTGTTGGTGGTCTTGCTGTTGCCACCTTTTGTAGAATTTCCTCTCTTGACCACCCCTGCTTTCTCATTCAGATGTGGGCAACACAGCCTTAATGGGTAATGGATGTTTGCACTAGGAGACTCGTCCTCATGAGTCTCAGTTCTGATTGGGCAACTGAATGTTCGCATCATGGAAAGTCACAATATTTCAACAATCAATTGCCCCAAAGCACTTGAGCAGACAGTAGTGATGGTATATTGTATGAGGAGCAATTAAACCATGTCTGTATCTTTAAATTCAGTTGGCATGTTTCTTCTCACCATACTGTCATCTTTGTGATTTACTCTGTGCCCAAAATTACTTGTCTCACAAGTTGATGTCAGGCTCTCCGTTCTCAACACCACGTAATTATAGTTGGAAATGGGGGAGGCTGAAGTGGTTTGGGAGTAGTGTGGCGCAGGGCAATGGTTTTCAGATTGTTTTCAGTGGCATCCTGGGGTCCTGCAGAGACACCTCCATGGTGGGCTCCAGGGAGTGGGAGGGAGTATTCAGGACTCTGGATTCCACCTCATTCCCACTCGAATCAGAGTAGCTGATCCTATCCTGTCTTATGTTTTGGGAGAAAGAAGGTTCCAGAAATAATGCCCTGGAAATCACTGGTGCTGTGAAATAAACACTGGACTAGCGATCAGAAGGGTCTGGGTTTGCACATTATTTCTCTCATCTACTTGATGGCTCTACAATCATGAGCAATCCTATAACTTTTTGTTTGTTTGTTTCCAGAGTTTGGCTTTATTTTGCACTACAGAAATCACTGGAGGCATTTGAGACAGACATCATTGAAAAGGAGGCTCTGTCAAATCCATAAGGCATCGCAGCTTGGTCCGTGGAAGAAACCACACCTGGGTACAGAAGAAGCTTCTACGTTTATGTGCTTTACGATAGGTTTCTTTCCCCTTTGTTCTCATCAGTTTTATAAGGTTAAAACACCGCACACAGGCTTCCTCCAAAATGACTCTCAGGGTCTGGAGTTGGGTTAGAATTTTAGGCCCATGTAACCCCAACTTGTGGCTGTGTTCCATGGGCACTGTCATAATACTTGACAGGACACACAAAACGTAAAGGTGTGGGGCAAACGTGGGGATGCTGTCGCAAGTTATGGAATATTCAATTTGGAATCTCAATGCCAAGGGGCATTTCCGGACTTGCGAAATGGAGATAATAGTCCTACACAACTCACAACCCTGAGATCAAGACCGAGCTGAGGTAAAAAATCAGATGCTCAACCAACTAAACCACCCCTTCCCGCCCCCCAATTTGTATTAAATTGCATACACAGAAGAAACCTGTAAGTAGCCACAGTGGTAATTGCTATTTTGCTATAATTAATTTCTCTAGAGATAGTGATAATCCATGGCTGAAATCCATGGCTCCCAAAGGCCCACTTTATTTTAAATTCAACCTTTCAGTTTCTACAACATGGAGGAAATAGAATGCAGGAAGGTTGTAAAATTATACAACTCAGATGTGGAAAAACAATTTCAAGTTTGTTCCCTTTGAGCGCTCATTTGCAAGCAGACTTCCTTCTCCTACTCCACCCTCTTCATTTCTCAGGTATCAAGAGGAAAGCTTGATTTCGGTTCTTTACATTATTCCCATTTCTTCCCAATTATGCAGGTTTGTGTCAGTGTAAGCAACTGGTCCAAAGTTCAGCTTCCCATTAGGGCTGATAAAAATCTTTGGTTGAGTAAATGTCTTTAGATAAAATACTCTATCTCGTAAATGTTGTCTCATCCACCCTTTCTTTTTTGATCTGGGAAAATGGGCAGGACTTATATACCTTCTTGATGGCTTTCAGATAAAAGGTGCTTGGATGGTGCAGTGTCCAGGCCTCTGCGGGCTTCGGAGGCAATGTCCCATGTGTGCTTGGTGAAGTTTGCTGCTAGAGTAGTTTAGGGCTTGGTCAAGTGCCCAGCGGGCTCTCTTTCCTAGTCAACCTCTTCTGACCCTATACCTCACCCTCCAACCGTGCCCCTGCCCAGTGGGTCCACCCAAGCCTCTGCTGCCAGGTCCTCCCACTCTAGCCCCTTTGGGACCCACAAGGCTCCCAGTTCTCAAGTCAACCACTTCTGCGGCTTCCCCAATCCATGATACCCACCTGCGGGAGGGTCTGGGTCTGGTACCACTTCTTGAGAATCAACAGCAGCTTGGGAACCCATACTCCATTTTCCTCTGTCCCAAACATAGTATGTGACCACATCTCAGACCCCAAAAAGAACACTGGAACACACCTAAACCTGCACTCTCATACCTCCAGCTCCTCTTCGGTTTGCAACAATGAAGGGCAGACTTTGCGTCTCCCCTTCCTGTCTGACAGAACATTCCCCTTCATCATATCCTCTTTCTTCCGGAGGTGTCTCCTGCCCTTGCCCCCAGAGTGGAAAGGGTTCAGGAAACAGAAACCAGCTTATCGTGAGGAAGCACAGGCCAGGAATCGTTAAAAAACATTTTATCTGCTACAAGGGGGAAAGAAGTCTCTAAGACAACAACGATTTGCCTCAGCTGGGAGAAGCTAGGACCTGGTGGAAGAGACCACCCTTCACTGAGGGAGCTGGGTGCTCAGGTTGCTGCACAGGGCTCGCCCTGCCCTTACCAGCAGAAGTAGGAGGAACCTGGGTCAGGAAGGACCCAGGTATGAGAGGTCTGCATCCCTATTACCTCGCACGGGATCCGGCTCATTAGATTGGCAGGGAATGTTACAGTCAATGGAGTGGACTAATTCTGGCCTTTGCCACTGATTGACTCTTTGGCTTTGTCAAGCTTTTTTGGGTAAGTATCTGTTTTTCCCTCTATAAAGTACAGCTGATAGGGGCGCCTGGGTGGCTCAGTCCGTTAAGCGTGGCCTTAGGCTCAGGTCATGATCTAAGGGTCCTGGAATCCAGCCTGGTGTGGGGCTCCCTGCGGAGTGGGGAGTCTGCTTCTCCCTCTCCCTATGCCACTCCCCCTGCTTGTGCTCTCTGTCTCTCTCTCCAATAAATAAATAAAATCTTAAAAAAAAAAAAAGAGCTGATAATAAATAAAACCTACCACGCAAGGTTTTTCAAGTGTGAAAAAGAGATGATACTGGATGTCACTTGGTGAACTCAGAAATGTAGGGATAAAAGATTCCTAATTCTTCAATACCCCCAGATAGTAATAGGGTAGTGACTAAAAAGAAATGCTTATTTTCTCATTGGCATTCTTTAATAAAGTAGAAAGAGTAAGTTTTTTTTTTTCATGAAATCAATATAACTATTTTCATGTTGAAAGAGAAAAATGTGGGGGTGCCTGTCTGGCTCATTCCGTAGAGCATGCAACTTGATCTCAGGGCTGTCAGTTCCAGCTTCACTTTGGGTATAGATATGACCTAAAAGCAAAACCTTTTTTTAAAAAAAAGAGAGAGAGAGAGAGAAATGTGTCAGGTGAACATTTTTATTCTTTGAGACCTGGCTCTTAATGCAATCAAGTCTGCTAATTACTGCCCAAAGCTCATCTTGTTCGACACTCATTCTAACAACGAGATTAGTTTAGAATCATTAGGTAAAATTCTGCCCCAAAATGTGAATTGAGATTTGACTGGAATTTTGTTAAACCTGGTTGTTAGAATACTGAGCTTTCTTATTCAGGAAGATGGTAGTTTCATTCACTTACTCAAATTATTATTTTTTTCTGAATACTTTTTTTTTTAAGATTTTATTTATTTATTGGACAGAGAGAGAGACACACACGAGAGAACACAAGCAGGGGGAGTGGGAGAGGGAGAAGCACCTTCCCACTGAGCAGGGAGCCCGATGAGGGGCTCGATCCCAGGACTCTGGGATCATGACCTGAGCCGAAGGCAGACGCTTAACAACTGAGCCACCCAGGCGCCCCTCTGAGTACATTTTGGAGTTTTCTTCATAGAGTCTAGTGTATTTTTTGTTAAGAATTTTATAAGTTTTTTTTTCCTACTATAAGAGACTTCTCTCCATCATATTTTAGCTGTTTATAGATGATATAAAGGAAAGTTACTGTCCTCCTAAAAATTTATCCTATAGTTGCCATAATAAAAATAGCAATAATAAATGATAAAATTATACTAGTATTGAACAGTTGCCAAATGGCAGGCACTATGCTGTGTGTTTATATGTATTTTCCCGTTGAATCTTCACAGTAACCCTATCGTTACTTATCATTATTATCCCAATTTATAAATGAAAAAAATTGAAGTTCAGTGAGATGAAGTAAAGTGCCCAGGGTCACCCAGTTCATTACTGAGCACATAATTAGTTCCCTTAGGTTTTCTAGATGCACAATCATATCATTTATACAAAATGAGAATTTTGTCTACTCCTTTCCAAGAGTTCTGTCTCTTGCTTTTGTTTCATACTGCACTGAACTGGTCATGATTATAGTAAAATGTTAAATAATTATCATCTCTTAAATGATCCTGAAGCCTCATACACTGAGTGGACATGAGTATATATGATGCTAGTTAGCTGCAGTAATGATAACAAGAATCCCTGACACTTACGGCGCACCAAGACAGTCTGAGTCTAGAATTGATGCTTTCAACCCTGTTACTAATTCAGGAACTACTCTTCGCCTATTCTAGCATGTTCCGTGCCACTCTAGCATGATCCTCATGCTTCAGCCTTTTTTGTACCATCTCCCCCCGTTTCCTGGCTTTGTAGCCAGGCTTTATCTCCAAGTCTAGCCCCAGTTGGAATGGTGATCCTGTTTACCCTGGGATCTTATTTGGTACTTCCTTGTACCAAAATGGTCTTCCAATAATGGTCTCTTGGCTCTACCAATGGAATTAAATAAAGAGGTGGCCCATCTCTGCGTCTTCTTTAGGCCTCAAGACCCCATCTTATTTAAGCCCACAGTTTCCTTTTACCAACATACACCATCGAAGTCTCTCCCAACTTCCCTTTAAAATATCTTTGAAAACAACAACAAAAAAGAGGAATTAGCAAGATCATTTTGTTAATTAAAAATTCACCATACCTAATGTCAGAAAGAATAAAGAGAAGTGATACTCTTCTACTCTACACTTCCATATTCTTTCTAAAGGGCAACTTGACAGTGCATGGGAAAAAAAAAAATCATAGAATTTTACATATTCCTTGACCAAGAAATCACACTTGTTGGAATTTATCCCAAGTCATCATGGATGAACACAAATATATTTCTATAAAAGTCTTTATTTCAATATTATTTATGATGATTAAAAATTTGTAGAATCTAGATGTCCAACAATGAATGGTTTGTTAAGTAAATTATACTACATCCAGAGGAATATTTAATAACATGGGAAAGTTCACAATATACACTGTTAGGTGCAAAAAGTATAACACTACTCAACATATGGAGTATAATCCTGTTTTTGTTTTATAAAGATATATTCATTTCTCTATTACTATATGACTATAAATATCTATCTGTTGTCTATCTGTATATTTATATATCACTATAGAAATCACCACAGAAAACAGAAATATATACCCTCAAATGTTAAATTTTGTAATACTTGTGTCATTGTGTAATTATGAAGAAATATGGTGTATTTCTTCTTTTTGCTCACTGAATTCTGAATTTTCTACAGTTGACATACATTACATTCAGAATAGGAAAAAAAAGGTATTCTTAACAGCCATTTGTTAATTAGGTTTTGGCAAAAAGACACAAACTGTAGGGCTCAAATAAGATAGAAGAGTTCTTAACTCTCCCCAAACTATCTCAAAATGAGTGCTGCAGTGTTGTGATGAAGCTGTATTCCACAGTTATTCAGGAGCTAGATTTCTTTCACCTCATGCTGCTATTACCTGGGTTTTTATCCTTTCCACTTGGTAGAAGCTGGCTAACCTCCACATCCATATTCTAGCCCACAGGACAGTCCAGGACAAGTAGATTTGTCTATAAGGAGATGACCTGGAAGTTGCACACGTCATTTCCATTCACTATGGGCTTCATCCTGGTCACATGACCACACCAGTCTGCAAGGCAGGCTGTGATCTGTAGCTCCCAGCCACAGATACATGTTCCGCTAAATTTGAGGGTAAGGAATCATTACTATAATGAAGAAGGAGGAATGAATACTGGAAATCAACTAATAAACACTTCCCCCAGATATTATAAGGCTACAATAGTTAAAATACTGTAATACTGTGGTACAAGAATAAATAAAATAATGGAGTAGACCAGGTAAACCAGAAACAGGCTCAAATTCATTTAAGATTTAAGCATATAAAAAAAAAAAAGGTAGCTTTTCAAATTAGGATGGATGACAGAATGAATTATTCAATCGGTGATGCTGAGAACTGGATAACCATTTGGAAAAAAAAACAAAATTAGATTAAATAACAAAATGTATTCCAGATGTCTTAAATACTTAAAGTGCTATAGGGAAATATTGATGAAAATGGTGACCAGATTGTACTTCTGCTTTAGTTGGTTCCCCATTCCAAAGATCTCTGGGCCTTACTGAGCTTAATTATCTCTTCATTGACCTTTGGCAACCAGAACTTCAAGTCATATGCCACATGGAGGCCCATGTTTGTATTAGGTCAGAAGAGTGCTTTCCACTTTGTTTTTGTTGTTGTTGTTGTTGGTTTGTTTGTATCCTTTCTTTGATTCTTTTTCCTTTATGTCCACCTTATGTGTTGCTAAATACAATACATAACACTAGTAATCCACATAATGACTTCCAGTTTCCACCTGAGATTACCCTAAGTGCATCTGATTGTATTTGCTGCATATAAAAAGAAGTCTCCAACTCAATAACAACAAAAACTCTATTTAAAAAAAGGGCAAATGACTAGAATAGACATTTCTCTAAAGATGATATGCAAATGGCCAAAAAACATATGAAAACTTGCTTAACATCACTAATCATTAGAGAATGGAAGGACACCTATCTGGCTCAGTCGGTAGAGCACCCAACTCACAATCTCAGTGTCATGAATTCAAGCCCCACATTGGGCGTGGAACCTACTTAAAAAAGAAAAAAACAGGGGCGCCTGGGTGGCTCAGTCGTTAAGCATCTGCCTTTGGCTCGGGTCATGATCTTGGGGTCCTGGGATCGAGCTCCGCATCGGGCTCCCTGCTCAGTGGGAAGCCTGCTTCTCCCTCTCCCACTCCCCCTGCTTGTGTTCCCTCTCTCGCTGTGTCTCTCCCTGTCAAATAAATAAATAAAATCTTAGAAAAAAAAAAAAAGAAAGAAAAAAACATAGAGAATGCAAATGAAAATCACAATGAGGTATCACCTCATACCACATTCTACCCACTAATAGTAGGATAGCTAATATTAAAAATTAAAAAACAAAACAAAACAGAAAATTAAAGTATTGGTAAGGATATGGAGAAATTGGAACCTTTGCGTGCTGTTAGTGGAAATGCAGCTGCTAGGGAAACAGTATGGCGGTTCCTCAAAAAATTAGTAAAAATAAAACACCATATGATCGAGCAATCCCACTTCTGAGACACGTACTGTATGACTCCATTTGTATGAGGTATCTAAAGTAGACAAATTCATAGAAACAGGAAGTAGAATGGTGGTTACCAGGGGTTGGGGGAAGAGGGAAACAGGGAATTGTTGTTTAATGGGTACAAAGCTTCAGTTTTGCAACGAGAAAAGAGGTCTGGAGACTGGTTGCACAATGTTGGTACACTTAACACCACTGACCTATATATTTAAAATGGTTAAGATAGTAAATTTTTGTGTTATATGTTTTTTACCATAATTTTTATAAAATTAATCTCATCACAGAATTGGTGGTTTCAGATTGCAAGAATCAGAAATAGAGATTTCTTGTATCTGAGCCATCCAGCATGGTAGCCACCAGCCATATATGACTATTCCTAATTGAGATGTGCTATAACTTAATAATACACACTGAGGGCGTGTCTGGCTGGCTCAGTCAGTAGAGCATGAGACTTGATCTTGGGGTTGTAAGTTCAAGCCCCGTGTTGGGTGCAGAGATTGCTTAAAAATGAAATCTTAAAAAAATAAGTAATAATACGCACGGAGGTTCAAAGACCTAGTACAGAAAAATATTAAATATCCAAAGATTTTTATACTGATTACATGTTGAATGATAACATTTTGGATATATTAGGTTAAGTAAAAATACATTTTTTAAAAGATTTATTGATTTATTTTTTTAGAGAGAGTGCATGAGTGGGGGGAGGGGCAGATGGAGAGGGAGAGAGAATCTCCAGCAGACTCCCTGCTGAGCATGGAGCCCCATGCAGGGCTTGATCCCATGACCCTGAGATCATGACCTTAGCCAAAATCAAGAGTCAGACGCTTAACTGACTGAGCCACTCAGGTGCTTCAAGTAAAAATATATTATTAAAGTTAAATTTAGAGTGCTTGGGTGGCTTGAGACTCTCTCTCCCTTTCCCTCTGTCCCTCCATCCTCAAAAAAAATTTAATTTTACCTGTTTCTTTTTACTTTTACTTTTTTTTTTAATTTGGCAGAGATTTTGAAATAATCAGACCAGGAATTTTAAATAACTATGAATAATATGTCAAGGAGTCTAATGCAGAAGATGGACAACATAACAGCTGGGTGATAAGAGCAAAGAGACGGAAACTCTAAGAATCAAAAGGAAATGTTAGAAATCAAAACCTGTGGCAGAAATGTAGAATGCCTTTGTGGGCTCATCAATAGACTACACATGAAAAAAGAATCAGTGAGCTTGAAGATATGTGAGTAGAAACTTCCCAAACTCAAAATCAAAGAGAAGAAAAGAATGAACAAGATGGAACAGAATATCCAAGTACTGTGGGACAATTACAAAAGGTGTAACATATAGGGACTGCAATACCTGAAGGAAAAGAAAGAAAAAAAAAAAACAGAAGAAAGACTTAAAATAATCATACCTGAGAATTTTCCAAAATTTATGAGATACAAAACCACAGATTCAGGAAGCTCAGAGAATACCATGCAGGATAAGTAACAAAAAATGTATACATAGGCATATTATATTCAAACTGCTGAGAATCTGAGACAAGGAGCAAATCTTGAAAGAAACCAGAGATGGGAGAAAAAAACACCTTATCTATAAAGGAACAAGAATAAGAATTACATTGGCCTTTTCTTCAGAAACCGTGCAAGCAAGAAGAGAGTGGAGTAAAATATTTATTTATTTTTATTTTTTATTTTTTTGGAGTAAAATATTTAAAGCAATAAAAGAAAAAGCCAGCAACCCAGAATTCTGCATCCAATAAAATTATCTTTCAAAAGTGAAGGAGAGGGATGCCTGGGTGGCTCAGTCGGCTAAGCCGCTGCCTTCGGCTCAGGTCATGATCCCAGGGTTCTGGAACTGAGTCCCGCATCGGGCTCCCTGCTCAGCTGAAAGCCTGCTTCTCCCTCTCCCTCTGCCTGCCACTCCCCCTGCTTGCGTGTGCTCTCTCTCTCTGACAAATAAATAAATAAAATCTTAAAAAAAAAAAAAGTGAAGGAGAAATACTTTCTCAGACAAGCAAAAATTGAGAGAATTTTTCTTTAATAGACCTGCCTTGTAAGAAATGTTAAAAGAAGTTCTTTAGAGAGAAGGAAAATGATAAAGGTCAGAAAATCTGATCTACATAAAGAAAGAGAGTCTGAGAAATGAAGCATTGAGAAATGAAGGTAAAATAAAATTATTTTTTTTAATTCTTAACCGATCTAACAGATAACAGTTCAGAATAATAAGAGCAATGATATATAGTACAATTCTAGCTTATGGATAAGTAAATTGTATGACAACAATATCATAAGGGATGGGAGGGAAGAATTAGAGATATCCTGTTAACACAGTACATGCACTACCCATGAAGTGCTATAATGTTAAGTGGACTTAAATTAGTTGTAAGTGTATATTGCAAACTCTAAGGCAATGACTAAAAAAAAAAGCTTTTAAAGAAGTATAATTGATACACTAAGAGAGGAGAGAAAAAATGAATCATACAAAATGCTCAATTAAAAACAGAGAACTCAGAAAAAGAATGGAAGACCCCACAAAACAAAACAAAACAACCCATGGACATACAAAAACAAAGAACAAGAACAGTGAGTAAAAACAGTCATAAATATGGCATATATTAATCCAGGTATATCAATAATTACTTCAAATGTGAATGGTCTAAATATACCAATTAAAAGACAGGGCCTATCAGAGTGGATAAAAATAACAAGACCCAGCAATATGTTGTCTACAAGATTAAATATAAAGACAGATTAAAAGTAAAGAGATAAAGATATGCCACGTTAACACTGACCAAGAGAAAGTGGCAGTAGCTATATTAATTTCAGACCGATTATCTCTTCCAACATCTTGGAAGGCAGTACTCATGCCAGTCAGGCTCATAGATCTAGGAGAAGTGTTTGAGGAAAGTCAGAATGTTTATGTATATTGATTGTTTTTTTCTGTCTTTAGCTAAGTCCTATGAGAGGAATGAGTCCAGGCAAGAGTTAGTCAGGTTTGAAAGCAGAGTGAAATGGAATACATTTCCCCTAAGGATGTTTGGTAAAACCTTTCTCATGTGCTCTTTACCAGTCAGCAGGAGCCAGCCAGATTAATAAAGTCTGGTTGCTTTCCAACCTAAGCCAGTTGCTTCCATGGCATCAGGTTATTCTTCATGATATTTTGAGTGTGGATATGAGCCATGTACCAGCTAATGAGTAAAAGGAGGCTCTTCAGGCTTTCCAGACACTATGTATGGTTGTGGTTACTTGACCAAGGAGTTGAATGGAAGGAAATATACCAGAAATAATATGTTAAGAATCCACAAGACTGATCTTCAAGAACTTAGAATTCTTCAACCCCTAAAGCAATCCCCAGGGCCCCCACAACTGAACCCATGCAGGAGCATACCCTTCAATACCACTTCAGATGTGGCTATGAAGGACAATTGATTGAAGAACCCTCCAGAGGCAAAGCCGAAAACCACAGAGGGTGATGAAGGAGACTGCCTGGCAGAGCTGGGGTCTAATGGGGAAACACACTTTATTGCCAGGGCAGGGAGCCTTTCACCTTAGCAAGCATTACACCATTGCCTTAGTTCAATGATTGCTCTTTCCCTCTTTTTCTGAAAGAGGATTCTTATGATCCCATTCCTAATTCACCATTGTTTTTGGTGAGTGGCACAGGTAACTTGTTTTTCAGAAGATGCTCACATGAAAAGAGTCAGAGTGTCCTGATGGGGAAATGTATGTCACAGAGATCCTAGATTTTGAACTGAATGAAGTGGTCAGATGGAAATTTGTGTTGTTTCACTTGAACAGGGAACAAAGTGTGTTTTATATGTAGGAAGAAGGCTGAGCATATATAATTGGCTGATCAGGGGGTGGGTTGTAGCTGGGACTGTATGCATTTTCCCCTCTTCCTCTAGCAATAGAATTCTCAAATTTTAGATTAGCACCTGACCATTCAGACAAAGGCTATATTCCTCAACCTCCTCAGCAGCTAGGTTTGACTATGTGACTTGGTTCTGGTTAATGGGATGTGAGAATTCATATATATCATATATTCTTAAGCTATTAAAAGAAATAGGCATGCCTGCCCTGTTCCTTTCTCTCTCTCTAGTGTCTGAAAAGTTGATAGGTAGCAAGAGCTAAAGCAGGCATCTTAGATTATGAGAGAGCAGCCACAGGGGTACCTGGATGGCTCAGTTGGTTGAGCATCTGACTCTTAATTTTGGCTCAGGTCATGATCTCAGGGTCCTGGGATCAAGCCATGTTGGGCTTCTTGCTTAGTGAGGAGTCTGCTGGAGATTTCTCTCTATCCCTCTCCCTCTGCCCCTCCCACCACTCATGGTCTCTTGCATGCGCGTTCCCTCTCTCTAAAATAAATAAATACATTTTTAAAAGAAAAACAAAACAAAAACAAGAGCAGCCATGGTAGAACAACAAAATAGAAGGCGTGTGACCCTCAGCACCTCAGAGCTGCCGTATTAGCCCTGGAGTGCTTATATTCAGACTGACACAGGAAGAAAGTTCTTTCCTATTTATTTGGGTCTTTGTTAAAGCAACTAAAGCTTATAACCTAATTAATGCAGGTTTATGATCAAGTATCATATCTTATTACATTGTAACTCTTTTTCTCAATTGTGATTCTTTTTATTATAAACAGCCAGTCAGTAATAATACGAAGAGTATCTGGGAGTAATAACATGTAACAAGTCTCTACTATAATCCAAGAGCTGGAAGTTAAACTAACCCTTGCAGGATCTAAAACAGGAATTAGAGAAGATATCAGGAAATGGGGTAATTCTCATCTCTGCTTCTACAGAGCAGATATTCTCTACGTTGGTTGGCATATGACCCAATATAATTGAACTGGCCCCAGCTTTACATCATTTCCTAACAGAGACAGAATGGGACCTCCTTTCTAATTCCATAGTTCCCAGGATAGGGAATCTGGCCCAGCTTTGGCTAGGGTCTACTTAAATCAGTCATCCCATAGACTGGTATTAGAGAAGAAAGTTCTCAGAAAAGTTGGTGTCAGCTTCACAGATAACCTATGGGTCTAATATATGATTAATTTATGTTTCTATCTTATGCATTATACTTTGTTATAAGGTGTAAAGAAGCAGGAACTCCTATTCATTGCTGGTAGAAATGCAAATTTGCATTGTGAAGTGGAATTTGGCAACATTTAACCCAAAACCACACGTGTTTATTTTTGACACAGCAATTGCACTTCTAGGAAGTTGTCCTCAGGATACATCTTCAATACTATGAAAATACATATGCACGAGATTGTTCACTGCAAAATTGTTTGTAACTGCAGTCTAAATGTCCAAACATAAGAAAGTAATTTAAGTATGGTGCATCTATACAATGGAGTACTATGGAAGTATTAAAAAAAAAAAAAGTAGGAAAGTTGATCTCTATAAACTGATATGGAGTGATTTCCAGAATATATATATTTTTTTTTTTTTTAAAGATTTTATTTATTTATTTGAGAGAGAGAGAGCACAAGAGGGGGGAGCGGGAGAGGGAGAAGCAGACTCCCTGCTGAGCAGGTAGCCCGATGCGGGACTCCATCCCGGGACTCCAGGATCATGACCTGAGCCGAAGGCAGTCACTTAACCAACTGAGCCACCCAGGCGCCCCCAGAATATATTTCTTAAGTGAAAAAAGGAAAGTACAAAAAAATATCTAAGGTAGTTCTTAAAATGTGGTCCACAACCTGAGAGTCCCTGAGACTCTCTGTAAAATCAAAACTATTTTCCTAATACTACTTACTAAGTCATCATTTGTCTTTTTTCATTATGTTGGCATCTCACTGATGGTGCAAAAACAATGAGGGTAAAACTGTTGGTGCCACCACAAATCAAGTTTGTGACAAGTGCACTTACTGCAACGTACTCTTGGTGGGGGGCACAATTTCACCTTGATGAAGCAATAAAAATTGGTAATATTATTGAAACTTGACCCTAAGGACATGTCTTTTCAATTTTCTATGTGACTAAATGGGAAGTATATATGAATCACTTCTGATGCACACAGAGTATGATGGTTATCTCAAGGAAAAGTATGTCTGCTGTTGTTTGAGTTACAAGCTGAACTAGCCACTTTTTCATGGAACACCATTTCTACTTCAAAGAACAGATGATAGACAAACTATTGTTATTCAGACATGGGTATTTGACAGTTTTTTTTTTTCTTAGCTATGACTGAAGTGAGCCTATTGCTTCAAGCAAAACAACTGATAGTATATGTTACTAGTGGTAAAATTCAAACTTTCAAGTCAAAATTAGAATTTTGGAAAAATCCCATCCACTACTATGGGGTTTTCAGCTGATTTCAGCTTAAAGACTTTTCTGATGGGTTCAGAGATGATATTAAATCAAACAATTTTTGATACTGTACAATACAATGTATCAACATTGGGAGATCCATATACTTAAGTGAACCATAATTTTCCAAATGACCAAAACATGATGGTACAAAATCATACATGGTTAAAAAATACTATCAAAGTATAAAGTAGATCAATAGATTTTAATGCAATAGAATTTTTAAAAGTTTGTTGATATGGGTGCCTGGGTGGCTCAGTTGGTTGGGCGACTGCCTTCAGCTCAGGTCATGATCCTGGAGTCCCGGGATCGAGTCCCGCATCAGGCTCCCTGCTCGGCGGGGAGTCTGCTTCTCCCTCTGACCCTCCCCCCTTTCTGTGCTCTCTCTCTCTCAAATAAATAAATAAATAAATAAATAAATAAATAAATAAAGTTTGTTGATATGGCTTCAGATTCCACATGGCAACTAACTTTTAAGAAACTATCACTATTGTGTTTTAAAGTAATATCAAAGAAGATGCACAAAACCTGGAAAGACTGTTAAAATACTCTTTTCCAAAGACAAGTCTATTTGAGGCTAGCTTTTCTTTACATGCTACTACCAAAACAATATATTGCAGGAGATCACTTGAAGAAGCAGAAACAGAATCCAGCTGTGTTCTATTAAGGCAGACATTAAAGAGATTTGCAAAAAATGTAAAACAATGCCATCTTCTTTCTATTTTTTTATTTGAGAAAGTGGAGTCATTTTTCACAAAACTATAATATGTTTACATTTCAGGAGTTTATTATTGTTAATTTTAATTGAACTAGTAAATAAATGTTTTTACAATTTCTCAGTTTTAATTTCTAATACAGTAAATATAATGGATTTCACCCACATAAACAAAAGCTCTTTGCTTCTTCAGTAATTTTTAATAGTGTGAAGAGACCCAGAGATTACAAAGTTTGAGAATTGATGATCTATAGTGTACTATCATATAATAAAGAAATATACATATATTGACTTATTTTTTTGCAAAAAGAACCAGAGGAAGGAAACACTAGAAACTAATAATCTTGGTTACCTAGAGAGGTTACCTACATGGTGGGAGGAACCTACAGGACTGACCCTTCTTTAGGTAAACCTTACACTTAGTATTGACTCTGGAACCATGCTACTGTTTTTTTGTTTGTTTGTTTGTATGGGGTTTTTTTAAGATTTTATTTATTTATTTTGACAGAGAGAGCACGAGCAAGGGGAGTGGAAGAGGGAGAAGGAGAAGCAGACTCCCCGCTGAGCAGGGCGCCTGATGTAGGACTCGATCCCAGGACGCTGGGATCATGACCTGAGCCGAAGGCAGATGTTTAACTGACTGAGCCACCCAGGTGCCCCTATGCTACTGTTTTAAATATAAAAAAATAATGACAAAATCAAAAGAATGTGGGGCAACCATAAAATAAAAAATTTAAAAATAAACCTAAATGTATTTCAAAAGAATAACAGTCATGTTGAAGAGGGTGGAATAAAGAACTAACTCAAGTAACTTTTGAACATAGTATTTTGACCTTATACCCTCAGACTAAAGAAAAAAAATATTGAATTATAATAGTAGGTTTGTTCTTTGCAGAGGTGTGGTTGATATATTCTAGAATTGAACATGTGCTAATTGCTTGAGACTAAGGGGACACAGGTTTCTCCCCGTCAGAGAAGAAAGTTACAACTATGAAAACCAGGAAGACTGAAATAGGTCTTGTGGTATTGGATTGAAACCATGAATTCATGGTTTTCAGCATACGGATACAGGTGTGTGTGTGTATATGCACATGCCTACCTCTGCCCTCTCTGCTAGGTCCTAAAAGTAATGATACTCCAGTAGTTATAAGCACACCTAGAGCCCAAGTCTTGATTTCTAACTCTACTGAAAATAACCAGCATTTCTTGGAGAAATAATTGATTCCAGGGCTGGGACAGGGAAAAATCAGTATGAGTCTGGAATATTTTCCCATACCAGAAAATAGAAAGTCCTCAAAAAATGACAGTCAAGCCAAAAGGATACGGGAGTCAGTTTGAAGAGCTCCCACTGGCCAAATGTGAGACAATTTGAGCATAAAAATAAATAATAGTGATCAGTTATAGCTTACTGAATAGAAGGATTCCACAAATCTATACTGATATAAACAAGCAAACAAATGGGGAAGGAAAAGCTCTTAGTAGAACAATAGTAGATGCCAACAAATAAACGCAAAAGAAATGGTGTTAGAAAGTGGTAAATATGGGGGCGCCCAGGCAGCTCAGTCGGTTAGGCATTTGCCTTCAGCTCAGGTCATGATCCCAGGGTCCTGGAATCGAGTCCTGCGTTGAGCTCCCTGCTCAGCAGGGAGTCTGCTTTTCCCTCTCCCTTTGCCTCTGCCTCTCCCCTGCTTGTGCTCTAGCGGTCTCTCTCTTAAATGAATAAGTAAAATTTAAAAAAAAAAAAAGGTAAATATTATAGTAATATTTGATTCAAGCTAGAATCACAATGGATTGGACACCACCTTAACCAAGTAATTAAAGTCAATATTACCAGTAAGGGGACAAGTCAACACTGAAATCAAGTGCCACCTAATACAATGTACTGAGAAGGGCATACTGTCACTTTTGTGATCTGTCAAAAATGCACAGCCGCGACCTAATTATGAAGAAACGTGAGACAATGCCAGAGTGAGTGTATTGCTATAAAATAACAGGACTTTACTCTTCAAAAATGGCAAGGTTATGAGTGACAAAGACCATCTGTTCCAGATGAAAGGAGACTGAAGAGATACACTGACTAAATACAGCTTGTGATTCTAGATTGGGTCTTAGCCTAGAAATTTTTGTTTTCTTATGAAAAACATTATTTGACAACTAGCAAAATATGAATCTGGTCCATATTTGGGGTAATAGCATTATATCAATGTCAGTTTCCTAAATTTTTTTTAAAGACCCACTTACTCATTTGAGAGAGAGAGAGAGAGCTTGAGCAGGAGGGAGGGGCAGAGGGAGAGAGAATCCTCAAGCAGATTCCCCGCTGAGTGCAGAGCCTGATGGGGTGCTCGATCCCAGGACCCCGAGATCACAACTGGAGTCAGAACCAAGAGGCAGCCACCCAACTGAGCCACCCAGGTGCCCCGTTAGTTTCCTAAATTTGATCATTGTATTATGTAAGGGGATGTCCTTGTTCTTAGGAAATACACACTGAAGTATTTGGAGCTCAAGGGGCAACATATCTGCAACTTATTCTCAACCGATTCAAGAAAAAAGGGACATAGCTGTGGGAACTGATTGTATGTGTGTGTGTGTGTGTAAAATAATGAACCAAACCCGAAGAATCTGGGTGGTGAAGAGTATATGGGAGTTCTTTGTACTATTCTTACCACTTTTTTATAAAGTCAAAAGTATGTTAAAATAAAAAATCACAAAACAAAAGTAAATGAGAAAGTAAGGAAATTCAGACACATGCTCTAATATGGATGGACCTTAAAGACATTATGCTATGTGGAATAAGCCAGCCACAAAAGCACAAATATTGTGTGATTTAACTTATCTGAGGGATCCAGAGTAATAAAGTCATAGAGACAGAAAGTAGCAGAGAGGTTGCTCGGGGCTGGGGAGAGGGAGGAACGGGGAGTTAGTGTTGAGTGGGTATAGACTTTCCATTAGGGTCATGAGAAAGGTTCTAGTGCTGGTGATGGTTGCCCAACATCGTGAAGTTACTTAATGCCACGGAATTCTACACTTAAAAATGTATCATGTACCATTTTACATTATGTAGAATTTACCACACATACAAAAAAGTAAATGAGGGTTGACAGCCACAGATTTCTATTTTAACTCCACTACACCAGTGCTCCTTCCCCAGACCTGATTACAAATTGCAGATTCATTCAACAAAACCTTTAAGGAACAGCCTCCTTCCAGACCAGAGATCTCGTAACATCTTGCCAATCACAGTAAGAAATGGCCTATTTAAATAATAGTTATGAGCTGGCTCAGGAAGTAATCTCAGTCACTGCAGTAATGAGCCAACAGCCTGTTTGTAGGCATCCCAAGGATGGTGACCAAGAAACCAAGCATTTTGCAAGCCTTTGCCTGTTGCACCCTTTGACCTTTGCTGTGTGAACAGGAAAATTAAAGCAAAGTGAAATTGCTGACTTCTGCAGTCTGAATTCGGGGACTGGCCTGGTCTGAAGTAGGCCCACGTTCTCATCTAGGTTACTCATTATTTTTTTATAGTATCAACAATGGTAAAGTGTTTTCTATACTTGAAGTGTTTGTAGTAATTGCCTGTACAGCATCAAATATCAAGGCATCATAAATCCTGCCTTATTTTTTAGAAACTTCGAGTACCAAGTGAAAAAAATCATTTCCCTTTTCACAGCTACAATGACATTTCAGGCTTTCCATTTTTTTTTCTTTTTTCCGAGCCTTCAATTTTTTAAAACCCCTTTAACCAGACTCTTTGCCCCTAATTCATTCTGGAGAAAATGGCAAACTCTGTCCTCCAAAAGTGTTGCCAAATAGTCACCATTTCCTACAGAATAAGGCCCCGTACCCCACCTCAGCCTAGTAGTTTGACCTCAATATATGTTTTGAGGTTTACCTTCCATGTATCTGCCAAATTAGACCACCGAACCTTACAATGAATCCTCCAAAAAGTGCACCCATTTTCAAGACTTTATTTATTTATTTTTAAAGATTTTATTTATTTGACAGAGAGAGAGACTGCGAGAGAGGGAACACAAGCAGGGCAAGTGGGAGGGGGAGAAGCAGGCTTCCCGCTGAGCAGGGAGCCTGATGTGGGGCTCAATCCCAGGACCCTGAGATCATGACCTGAGCCAAAGGCAGATGCATAACGACTGAGCCACCCAGGCGCCCCCATTTTCAAGACTTTAAATATACATTGGTGAGTTGTTCTCTCCCCAGCTTTGAACACAAGGCTTCCTTTTCCTCAAATCCTTGCCGGTCCTACTTTCTTCAGCTTTTGAAATTCACTCAACTACTCATCTTTTCTCCTCCTTTGAACTCCTGGGCACATTCATCTATTGTTCTTTGTTTACTTAATTTTCACACCAACCAGCTGCACACTGTACACAGAGTAAGCACTCAAGAATATTTGTCAATGTTTGCCAAGTGACTTAATATCACTATTTCATTCATGCAGAACCTCTCATTGTACCTAGAACCTGAGGCCAAGGTCTTCTCTTTAACTAAAAAAAATAACACCTACTGGTTTTTATGATGATAAAAGTAAGTCAGTCCAAGCTCACTGCAGAAAACCTGCAAGAGGGCCCCTGGGTGGCTCAGTTGGTTAAGTGTCTGCCTTTGGCTCAGGTCCTAATCCCAGGTCCTGGCATCTAGTCCTGCATCAGGCTCCTTGCTCAGCGGGGAGTCTGTTTCTCCCTCTCCCTCTTCCTCCTCCTCCCCCTGCTCATGCTCTCTCTCTCTCTCAAATAAATAAAGTCTTAAAAAAAAAAAAGAAAGAAAGAAAGAAAGAAAACCTGCAAGAGAGAGGGGAGGCATACTCTCACAA
Organism: Neomonachus schauinslandi; assembly: GCF_002201575.2. Classification (NCBI taxonomy): domain Eukaryota; kingdom Metazoa; phylum Chordata; class Mammalia; order Carnivora; family Phocidae; genus Neomonachus; species Neomonachus schauinslandi. The sequence continues at coordinate 52,904,184 of NC_058416.1, forward strand.
CTTGGACATAGGCGTTATTTTACATTGAGGGTGACAGACTTGATGCAACGGATAAAGCTGAATCCTAGAAGTACACAATTTTATTTTTGTTTTGTTTCTATGGACATTGAAATTGTGTCTGGAGTGGATGAAGTTTAGAGTGTAGGTCCAGAGGCCCCCAGCTAAAAGAAAATAAATCTTCAATTTCATTAACCTAGAAGAAAGAGTACAAACTCTTGAAAGTCCTCCAAACTTTCTTGGCTTTATTTCTCAAGAATAATCCATAGCTGGGACAACTGCTCTGTGCGAGTGGCCGGCGGTGGGGGCGGAGGTGAGGCTCTAATCTTAACAGCTAATCAGCTAATCGATGAGGAATGAATGTCAACTTCCCATTCCAGCATTGTAAGCTTTTTTTTCCCCAGCTTAGACCACCTGTTACCAGATAAGGATTCCTTAACAGTAACTTCGTTAAACCTTCTTTTCACAGCTTGAAGTCCAACAAACTAAATTTGTCTTATTATTTTCCCTGGATTAGAGGGTTTTTTTGCATTTTTCATGCAAGTTACAATTTAAAAAATAAGATATGTATTTTGGAGAAATGGGGAAAGCAAGTGTACATTTAAGTTGTATTGGAGAGGAAACTTTTCCTAAATATCATTAGTATGAAAAATGAGGACTTTATTTTGTGAATTGGATTTCAAAGCTACAAAGAAGGGCGTGTATCTCAGACTGGGGGTAGGGGTGGGGGATCTCAAGAATTCTCGGAGGCTCAACAGAATGTCGACAGAAGGCAAAGCACTGTGCTTACAGAATCATTAATCCGTTTGGAAAATGCACTTTGCAATCAGACAAATAAGAAGTGACAAGTGACTGATGAAGTAGAACTTTGTGTAGGCTTTTTCTATATTCTTTCCCATAAAGAAGCTGATAGATGAACATATGATTTTATTAGATGAAAACAAAGTGAACCTAATTCAAGAAATCTAGACCCTTTTTTGAAACAGTTGTTTTGTTTAGTTTTTAAAACTAAGGGGCGCCTGGCTGGCTCAGTCCGTAGAGCATGGGACTCTTCATCTCAGGGCTGTGAGTTTGAGCCCCACACTGGGGCGTGGGTCTGACTTAAAATTTAAAAATAAATAAATAGGGGCGCCTGGGTGGCTCAGTCGTTAAGCATCTGCCTTCGGCTCAGTTCCTGCTCGAGCCCCCCATCGGGCTCCCTGCTTGGCGGGAAGCCTGCTTCTCCCTCTACCACTCCCCCTGCTTGTGTTCCCTCTCTTGCTGTGTCTCTGTCAAATAAATAAAATCTTTAAAATAAATAAATAAATAAAATAAAACTAAATGGGATTCTTGCGAAGTACAAAATATTTAGAAAAAATCACAGATTTCTGATTTCCAATGAGGGATAATGTATCCAAGAATTATGAGACAGACAGAGAGAGAGAAGGAAGGAAGCAAAGGAGTTAAAGGGAGGGAGGAAGTAAAAACAGTTTAGCTATCTGAAATTTTACTTTTTTCAAACTTTATGGTCAGAATGTCATGTTTCTACACTGTGGAATAGGCCTGTGTGTGTTTTCATGTTACCATCTGGCTGTCCTGGCTGAAAACAACTCCACACTAGATGTATCAAATCTTTCTAGACTTTCCTCCCCCATCTTCCTATTCTTGTCACACACACACACACACACACACACACACAGTGCCCAAGGAGGAAATAATTGCCCTTAAACACATTTGTAGCCATTAATTTTTAAAAGTAATTTATTTCTTGGGGCACCTGGGTGGCTCAGTCGTTGGGCGTCTGCCTTCAGCTCAGGTCGTGATCCCAGGGTCCTGGGATCGAGCCCCGCATCGGGCTCACTGCTCCGCGGGGAGTCTGCTTCTCTCTCTCCCACTCCCCCCTGCTTGTGTTCCCTCTCTTGCTGTGTCTCTCTCTGTCAAATAAATAAATAAAATCTTAAAAAAAAAAAAAAGGTAATTTATTTCTTTAGGGCCAGTAAAGTAAAACAGTAGTTCTAGAGATCTCAAAGTGAGATACTGATTTGGTGAGTATGTTGCCTGAACCAAAAAAAATCAGGACACATGGTCTGAGTGTTCAAGTAGGAGAAATGGAAATAACTGTTTGAAGATAGAACTGTCCAAAAAAGAAAATTTACCTCTATTATTGGTCTAAAAGAGGCTAGGAGAACTAAAAGCCTTAAAATGCCATCTACAGATAAAATATAATTGTTCTCCCTGGCAAGAAGAAAATGTTTAGTCATAGCAACAGAAATAGCTAGAAAGGAAAATACAATAGGGCATCATTCTGGGACTCCTTCTCAGCCCCATTAGTAAACAGACCACTTAAACTAGGGAATAAAGAGTTAGCCAGAATATTAACTGTAAGAGCTTATCCAGAAATAATATGATGTCTGGTATTTGCTTCAAAATAATACAGGAGAAAAGGGAGTGTGTGAATATGAAGCCAGAGTGGCGCTGGGTTGGTAACTGTTGCATCTAGGTGATGGGTATGTGGGGATTCATTATACTAGGATCTCCATATTAGATATTTAAATTTTTCCGTAATAAAAAGTAAAAAAGCAAAACAAAGAAAGACATTCTAGGCATGACAGAGTCTTTGTTTTTGAGGTCACCTGGCTATTTTTAAGGTCTTTTAAAAAAATGTATACATATGGGTGTGGATTGTTGCCAAGCACAAGCAGAAGGGGAGAGAAAAATAGGGACTGATTCAAACATTTATTTCACCCTTGAAGAGGAGCCCTGATCATCTACTCTGTAAATGTGTGGCTGAGGACAGCTCCCAAAACGGGTTGGAAAAATAAAATAAAATATATCTAAGTTTTTAAAATAAAGGATATCCAAGTAGCTTGGACATGAGGATGTTTTCCTGCCTTTTAAGGTAATATGGGAGAGTTGTTTTGGCTTTTTCATGACATCCTGTGGAGGCCTGCTGAAACATTTCAGGAGATAACAGATTGTTCGCTTTCACAAATATGCCAGGAGAAGAGAAAGCCTTTACTTAAATGTTCCAGGCCTTTCAGGGGATATGCTGACTCCCTCCATACATTGATAGCATGTATAAATTTGTTTTGTGGGAGAGCCTCTTGCCCTATTTTTACATGTTGGAATACTTGGCCAAATTTTCTATAAAAATTACCTGCATCGGGGTTAACCTTTCTAAATTTGGTCATCCAATTCAATAATGTAAATGGTTTGACAGCCTTTGTTATTGTGTCCTGAAAAAGGCAATGAATAATGAGCTCCCAGGGTGTCACTGGGGGTTATTCGCACTTGCTAATGATTAACCACCCATGGCTCCTGGCCCGCAGAGCCAGACTTAAAGGCCCCCAATACAATTTCAAACTCCTGTTTTAGATCCCTGCTTATTTTTATATAGGATCTTCAAAAATCCCCTCTAACTCAAACCAGAACGAAACCTCAATGTCCAATAAATGGGGATTGGTACATAAATTATATCCCCAGTTGCAATGGACTATTATTTGGTCATTAAAAATGATCATGGCAGACATACCTTACAAGAAATGTTAAAAGAAGTTCTTAAGAGAAAAGGAAAATAATACAGGTCAGAAACTTAGACCTACATAAAGGAAGAGCACAGAAGAAGGAGTAAGTGAAGGTAAAATAAAATTATGTAGGCCCCCTGCACCCACATATGATGGGATACTTGCCTCTCTCTCTCTCTTCTCAGGCTTGTACCAAAAAAGTACAAGATGAAAAAAAGTAAAAGCCCCTTTATTATGCATCTTATTCCCTTCTTTTTCTTCCTTCAAAAGTAGCCATTGTGAATATTTCCTTGAGTTAATATTTGAGTTTCAATCAAAAAACTATAGGCATAAGATATTTTACACAAAAGGGATAATTGTTCTGTACCTTGCTTTAAAAAACCTTATCACTATATATTATTAATCTTTAATATATTAACCTTATCAATATATATTATTAACCTTATCAATATATATTATTAATCAGTCTAATTTACTATTTTTGTTGTAACGACTGCTACATAAGGTTTCCATGGTTTTTTAATTCGGATTCCTTTTTTTTTTTTTTGGTGAACTGCCTATCTACAGACATTGCCCAGCTTTTTATTTTTATTTATTTATTTATTTATTTTTTAAGATTTTATTTATTTGACAGAGAGACACAGCGAGAGAGGGAACACAAGCAGGGGGAGTGGGAGAGGGAGAAGCAGGCTTCCCGCTGAGCAGGGCGCCCGATGCGGGGCTCGATCCCAGGACCCTGAGATCATGACCTGAGCCAAAGGCAGACGCTTAACGACTGAGCCACCCAGGCGCCCCCGTGGCCCAGCTTTTTAAACAAGGTTCTTCTTTCCTATGGTCTGTAGGAGTTCTTCATAAGTTAGATAAATTGGTCTTATGCCTGACATAGGCTGCAAGTATCTTTTTCCCATTTTCTTTGCTTTTGGAAAGTTTTAGGTGTTTTTCCTCAAACAAAAGTTCTTTGAAAACACAAAATGTTTATAATTGTTTATATCTCTTCCTGTCTCTTGATTGTATGTCCTGACCAGAGAGGCCTCCCTCACTCCCAAGATCATATTTATGTCTTCTTCCAGAACAGGTTGTGTCAACCTTACCACTCCAGGCTCTGTGGGCAGGGTAATTTTCACTGCGGTCTGGCCGGGCGCGGTAGAATGCTTAGTGGCATCCCGGGCCTCTATCCAATAGATGCCAGTAGCATCCCCCTCCTCTCCAGTTAAGCTCACCAAAAATGTTTCCAGAGATTGCCAAATGTCCCCTGGGAGGAAAAATCGCCACACACACTGTGCCTGGAGAACCACTGTTCTAGAACATGCGTAGGTGCCTTTTTAATTACCTTAACATTTTAATCTTTATTTTATGTATTTATTTATTATTATTTCAAAGATTTTGTTTTTACATAATCTCCACAGCCAACATGGGGCTGGAACCCACAGCCCTGAGATCAAGAGTCACATGCTCTATTGACTGAGCCAGTCGGGCACCCGAACATTTTAATCTTCGATTCAGGTGAATTTTATTTTTGTTAAAGAAGTGAGATTGAGATCCAGCTTCATTTTTAACTAAAAGTAGTCAATTGTCCCAATTCAGTTTATCCCTGATCTGAAAAGACACTTTTGCCAAAAGTCTAAGTCTCCGTATATATTCTAATGTGTCTCATTGTTCTTTCTCTTCCTTTTTTCTCAGTACAAAACTTTTACATTTTAATTATTATCAACTTCTAAATATAGTTTAGGGGTAACTGGCTGGCTCAGTCAGTGGGACATGCGACCCTTGATGTCGGGGTGGTTAGTACGAGCCCCACGTTGGGTGAAGAGGTTACTTAAAAATAAAACCTTTAAAAAAATAATATACTTTGATACTTGGAGGGGCTTCCCCTGCCCTCTTTCATCCCCTACTTCTCTCTTTCAGAATTTCCCTGCCTATTGTGAGCTCTTTAATTTTGATGAACTGTGGCAATTTTTAAAAATCCTGTTGGTATTTTAATGGAAATTGCTTTAAATTTAAAGATTGATTTGGGGAAAATAAACATCTTTATGCTTTCACTACTGAATCTTGCTAGAAAGAATAAATCACATTTTTTATTTTACTTAAGTCTTCCTTTATGTCCCTCAGTAGGGTTTTAAAGTTTCTTTCATAAAACTTGCACATATTTCTTGTTATATTTATTCCTAGATATTTCATCATTTTATTGCGATTATAAATGGGTCCTCCACAGTGTTGGGAAGAGGTAATGGTGATAAATGGAAACACGTGAATGAATTAACCCTTTGACAGAAGGAGGAGAAAGGGAGTAAGTTAAAAACAGGGATGATATTCTGAAAGTCTTATTCTTACTGCATAAATATGGTACTTATTCCAAATGATACATATATTTTTTTTTAAGATTTTATTTATTTATTTGAGACAGAGAGAATGAGATACAGAGAGCATGAGAGGGAGGAGGGTCAGAGGGAGAAGCAGACTCCCTGCCGAGCAGGGAGCCCGATGCGGGACTCGATCCAGGGACTCCAGGATTATGACCTGAGCCAAAGGCAGTCGCTTAACCAACTGAGCCACCCAGGCGCCCGATACATATTTTTTAAAAACGGACACGTCGCCTCCCTGCATTCATTATTTGTTCACCTAACCTTGTTCCCTCAATGTTAATTCACTCTTTTTAGTTCTTTGTCAGATGAGCAAAAGCAGACTGTTTCTTACTTACCCTTCTAAAAAAAGAAGAAAAAAGAACATGAAAACAACCAATAAAATAGAATATTTGACACAAGTCATGAATAGGAAAAAGAATTAAAAATTGCCAATAAATACATTAAAATGTGCTCACCTTCTCAAACAAAGAAATGTGAACCTTACAAAAATTAGGTGCAGTTTATTTGCCCAGGTGATTGACAAATATGAAACTGATTGTTAATATGCGGTATTAGCGAGGGCGTAGAGCAAGAGGGTTTCTCACATACTTTTGGTGGGATTTTAAATAGGTAAGATGATTTAGAGGGCCATTTGGCAATACCTATGAAAAATTGAACACACATACCTTCAACCCAGCCATTCCACTTCCCAGGAACCCTACAAATGTACTCAAGCCCCCAAAAATCTGCATAGAAGCTGACGTTCTGCTGAGACACACTAGTTTACAATCAGGAGGAGCTCCTTCGATTTGGATGGTGAGCCCATGTTCTCTCAATTATTTTTTTTTTTTTAAGATTTTATTTATTTATTTGAGAGAGAGAGAATGAGAGAGAGCACATGAGAGGGGGGAGGGTCAGAGGGAGAAGCAGACTCCCTGCCGAGCAGGGAGCCGATGCGGGACTCGATCCAGGGACTCCAGGATCATGACCTGAGCCGAAGGCAGTCGCTTAACCAACTGAGCCACCCAGGCACCCTGTTCTCTCAATTGTTAAGTATTTCAGATATAAGTGGACTATCTTTTTGTGCTTAGTTACAAATAGAAACTATTTAAATACTCATCACTAAGCAAATTGTTACATAAGTGAAAAAAACAAATTGCAGAATATCATTATTGTTTGGATCATTGACTAGGGGTCAGAGTGACAGGATAAATTATTCAACCTCCCCAGACTCTGACAACTTCATTTGTCAGATGGGGTAATAAGGAATACTTCTTAGGGTTGTTTTCAGGAATAAATAAGACTAAATAAGTGAAGTGTTTGGACACTGCCTGGAATGTTATATTCAACAAATGATTGTATTCTTTTTATTAATGATTCTTATGCTCTCATCTTTTTTTTTTTTAAGTAAGCTCTATACCCATGGGGCGCCTGGGTGGCTCAGTCGTTAAGCGTCTGCCTTCAGCTCAGGTCATGGTCCTAGGGTCCTGGGATTGAGCCCCGCATCGGGCTCTCTGCTCAGCAGGGAGCCTGCTTCTCCCTCTCCCACTCCCCCTGCTTGTGTTCTCTCTCTCACTGTGTCTCTCTCTGTCAAATAAATATAAAAATCTTTAAAAAAAAAAAAAGTAAGCTCTATACCCAACATGGGGCTTGAAATCACGACCCTAAGATCAGGAGTCACATGGTCTACCCACTGAGCCAGCCAGGCACATCCCCTTACAGTCTCATTTTCATGCATTATTTTGTTTAATAAATATTTATTGAGTATCTATGATGTATGAGGCATTGTGCTAAGTGCATGAAGATTTAATAATGATCATACATTTTAATAATGATCATACATTTCCTTTGACTTTAGTAGAGGAGTCAAAGGAAAACAAGTTAACAGTCAAATAAGCAAAATAATTAAAAACTGTGGCTATGGAAGAAATAAAGGGTTGAGCTAGATCCATGGTTCTCAACCAGAGGTAATCCCTGCGTCCCGCCCCCTCCCCCCACACACACCATTTCTATCCCCTCTGGAGGACATATGGCAATGTCTAGAGATGTTTTTATTTGTCACAACTTGGTAGAGAGGGTAATACTGGCAAGTAGTGGTTACCAGCCAGGGACGCTGATAAACATTGCACAGGACAGCCCCTGCAACAAAGAATTAGCCAGCCCCAAATGTTAACAGGGCTGTGGCTCAGAAACTCTGAGGTAGATGGTGGGGGGAGGGGGGAGGGGGTACATGAATTTAGGTCAGGAGGTCACAGAGACTTCTCTGGAGTGACATTTAGGCCAAATTTTGACTAATGAAAAAGAGCCAGACTTGCAGCAAGTGGTGTGGGTCCATCCTGGGCACAGCGGACTTGAAAACAACAATAACAATGAAAAATCCCTTACATTAGTGTGTTGTATACATATGCCCCTACGGAGAGCAAAGGGGGCAATTAAGAGATCTTTCATGTTTCACTGTGTATGGCTGTCTTGTTGAATTTTGGAGAATAGCTTTTTTTCTTCTTTTTAAATTTAAAAATGGGGAAGGGGCAGTACAAAAAGCAGGCAGATTGGAAGACAGCCTCTTATAAAACTACAGGTAGATTTCAGAGAAGAGGGAGATCTTAGAGTATGCCCCACCTGTTCAGGAGGCCCTGGTGTGTCATCTGTGGTTAGTCTCTGCTCTTCACCACCTTCTAAATCCAACGGACCTTCCCCCAAAGAATGACACAGATCACCTGATTTAAAGCCAAATATCTATGTCCAATACTTGGTTTATACCTTTTAGTTTCGTTATATTTGATGTGTTATTTATCTTGACTTTAAGGGGGGAAAAATAGCCCACCTTACAGTTTGTGTATTTAAATAAGTGTTTCATAAACTGGAAAACACAATATAGATACACACTGTTGCGAATATAAGGGGAGAGGCTGTGCTCAACTAATAAATCTTTTTGCTCTATTCCCTTGATTCCAAACCCCCTCTAGGTGAAGAGCGATGAGGACTGGACTAGAGAGGGCAAAAGCCTGGGAAAGGAAGTGCAGACCAGGAGGGAAGTGATTACAAAAGAAAGTAGTAGCCCCAGTTACATTATTCATGCAACTAAGAGGAGGAGAGTAATCCAGGTGGATAAAATCACCACAAGCTGGTTGTTGTAGCCCAAGCCCTTGGAAAGACAATGGCCAGCTTCTCCTCAAGCAGCCGAAGACCCTCTGACCTGAGATGTGAAAAGATGATTATGGAATCCTCCTGCACTGTTTGGAGCCCAGCAGTCTGCATATTTTATAAAAGTATCTGTTCCCCAGAGACTGGAAGCCAAAGGGATCCAGCGACTGTGTGAGTCATCATTCTTGCTGGAGGGAAATCATGCTTAATCAATGGTGGTCCAGTAGATGAATGAAATAAATACATTCTCTGATCACCTGACAGACCTGGTATATATATAAAAAATAATTGCACCTATCAACACACTTTCCTGGCTTATTTGCCTTTCTATGTTTCTTTTTTTTAAAAGATTTTATTTATATTTGACAGAGAGAGAGCGTGCACAAGCAGGGGGAGTGAGAGAGGGAGAAGTAAGCTTCCCGCGGAGCAGGGAGCACGATGCGGGCTCCATGCGGGGCTCGATCCCAGGACCGCGGGATCATGACCTGAGCCTAAGGCAGACGCTTAACGACCGAGCCTCCCAGACGCCCCTGCCTTTCTATGTTTCTTGTTGAGTTTTTGCCTGGGAAGGGTTTGCAGGCTGTGAAAAGTAACTTAACTTACACAACTCTGTGTCTTTTCTTGGCCTTGAGGCAGCTTCAAAAGATGACACCAAATGGAACTATGTGTGCCTAGAGGGAAAAAATAAATAATGGTGAAAAATGTTTATCAGCAGCCTTCTCCAGCACCAAGCACTTTCTCACTTTTACTCAAGTAATTTTCCAATTTAACATTCATATGAATTCAGGAAATAATATGTAGCAAAAGTGAATCCATAGCATTTCTTTTAGCACTGGAAGGGAAACCCAAAAGTCATTAAATCAGTTTAATCGAGAAGCCCTGCCTGGGACATTAAGGGACTGACAGAGCCAGAACTGAAACTTGTTTTTCCACCTTGAGAAAAGCAAATAAAAAATATCCTAAGCAATTGCTGGTTTTTCGAGCCCACTCTCTCGGGTTATTTTTCTTCCCGGTGTTATGCAGACTCTAGGCACTTTCTTCCCAGAATGCAACAATCCAAAGCTCTAAACAAGTTTGGGACCAGCCTTGGGCAGGGGTGGGGGTGGGAGAGCCATCACACAGAATGGTGCCGGTGTTCCTCTTTGGTGCATCTCGCCAGATTTAATGCAGCTTTGATATGATTCGCTCGAGCAAAAGGTGAACACTGGCCGGATCAAGCCGGCCCTCCAGCAAGAGAGTTTAAAGTTCGACTGTTTTCCTCCTCGCAATTTGAAAGAGGTTTCTAATTCTCCCCGCCCCTCCCCCTTCCCCTGTAAAGTTTGTTTTCTAGCTATAAAGTCGCTTCAACTCTCGGTTTCCATCCCGGTTGCCTGAGAATCGCAGTAATTAGCCAAGTTCACTTAGACGAAGAAAAAGATACCTTTGTGTACCTAATGAGAGCCACCGCGTGGCCAAGGATAACCACGCAGAAGGAAACATTTTGCCTCGGGCTTCTGTAAACGGGCAGGGGGAGGGTTAAGCCGACCCGAAGGCGTATTTTGTGGAGTGGCTTCGAAAGCGGCCGAGGCAGCCGAAGCAGCTTTCGAAGTTAGCAAACAAAGCGTCTCCCCAGTAACCGCCCGGTTCCAGACGAGGCTCCTGCCACTCAGACCGCGGAGTCGCAGCGTCGGCCGGCCCCCGGCTCCTCCTCCCTGCGTCCCTCTTCCCTCCTCCCAGTTCCCCAACGGATACGAGCCACCAATCCCCGCAACAAACAACCCTTCAAATGCAAGAGCGCCGCGGCCCTCTAACGGGCGGCCCCCTACCCCCTCCCCGCCCCACATCTGTCCTGCACCCGGGCGCAGCAGCTGATTCATCTCCAGCCAGGCCCGGGGAAGGAACTGCGCTCCAGCAAGTTGCAGGGTAGCTTCCAGGCTGGTGGTTTCCCCTAGGACCATGTTTCCCCCCCCCTTTGCCGTTTTAGATGTGTGTTCTCTTAGGTGCCGAGCAGTCGGCAAACCACAGAAGAAAAAAATCGTAAGGTTGCTGCCTTCTTAGAATGACGCTTTTTTCCTTGTTTATTCATTTTAAGTCCTGTAATTGGTAAAACCACCCAAGCTTTGTAAACTCTGGCCTTAATTCACTCTCGAGGCGGGCGTGTCTTTTTTTGGGAGGGCGAGTGGGTGGGAGGCTGGCTTTAATTTTCAGTGTAATCCTAAAACAGAGGCTCCAAAGTCTAGTTAGTCATCGTTTGGCTGCCTTAGTCTTCCTCGGGTTTAACCTTATTTCCACGGAGCTTTTCCTGCCGGCTTCTCCATCGAAGTTACAAAACAAAAACAGCACAGAGTCGAAACTGGAGGCAGACTCGGGCGCTGACGTCTCTACTAGGCTTATTTACGGTTTGGCTTTTTTTTTTTTTTTTTTTTTAAGTGATGGGGAAAGTCTTACAGCGGCATGCGACAGTTCGTTTACTTCAAAAACAACGGGACACACACGCGAAAACTAGACCCAGCGGAGAGGGCGCGGAGGGGGCAGGCGTTTCTTGAAATCAGCCAAACAGCATCTGGTCTTTTAAAAGGGTAATCTCATCAAGGAACTCCTGTTGGAGCCCTAACTCTCAACCAAAATAAACCAACAGGAACATGTGTTTACTCAATGGGTAGTTTCTGTTTGAAATACCCGAGGGGAGAAGGGGTCCCCTAACAGGGCTTAAGTCCTAAAAGTAGACTGTTTACCGAAACAGATGAGCAGCCCCAGTGTGGTCGCCCCCTTTCCTTAAAGGCGGCATCCGCCTGGGTCCGAGGGTGGGGGTTTCAGGCCGAGTTTTTGCAGTGCGGCGGGCGCGCGCCCGGGCAGTCCCCAGGCTGAGACTTTTTAAAGAGCATGTGAGCATGACAAGTGACTGTCCGCAACGTGTTAGATTTTGAAACTGCCTTGCAATCCAGTCCGGAACTCACAGCCTTAGCCCGGGGTAACAGACATTTGCCTGGGGTGTCTGTGTCTCACTCTCCTCCCCTAACCGCCCCCACCCACCCACCCACCGCCGTCCGGGTTGGAGGAAGAGCCCCGGGAAGGGCAGGGTGCGACGCGCCGCACCCGCGTGTCAATGGCAGCCGCGCATTCTGGAAGAAGTTGGTTCTTGTCCTGAATACTTTTCCTACGGTGCCCCGCCCCTTGAATCAGAAGCAGCTGTCTTCTCCTGAGGCTAGAGCCGGGACGGTGGAGTTTGGGGCAGCTGTCAAAAACGAGAGGGGAGCCTTTTCTTCCCCGGGGTGGAGGAGGGGGCAGCCTTTTTCCATCTGTTGCAATTTCCTAACCAAACGCACCCTCGCCAGCCCGAGGAAGAAAGGCCCAAAGGAGAAACCCGGGCGCCCGGCTGGTGTCGCTGCCGCCGCCGAGCGAGGGATGCGGGCGGCGTGCGCGCAGCAGGGAGGAAGGATCGGGTTTCTGGGCCCAGCCGCCCCCACGAGGGACGGGTGACAGCGGCCGGGGAGGCGCGGAGTGAGGCAGCGCGGCCCGAGAGCTCGGTGCTGTCCTCCCCAACTGGAAGGTGCGGGGGAGGGGCGGAGGAGCGGCGGGGCGGGCGGGGGACGGGGCGGGCGGCTGGGGGCGGAGGCAGGACCTCCTGTACCTTCCCTCTTCGCCTCTCTCACTCTGACAGCGCCGAGGTACGACGAGCAGGAGCGGGGAACAAAGGAGAGGAGTGGGGAGGGGAGCGAGTTGGGCGAGGGAGAGCCCCCAAGCCGGCTGCCAGAAGATCCCGGCAGGAGGAAGCCCAAGTGTCACTTGAATTCCACCCAAGGAGCGGGCGCCTGGGATCCGAGCGCCTTGATTAGCAATAACGGCTGGAGCGCGTCCTACAAGTTACGGGAGAGTCGGTCCGGAAGGAGGACAATCGCGCGCCCCCTTCGCCTCCGCTCCTGGCCCCTCGCGACCCCAGTATCAACTCGCGCTGGAAGGGGAGTTCCAGAATGAAAAGCAAGAAAGGTAAGGCTTGACGGGCTGTGCCCGCCGTGGGCGCGGGTGCCGGGGAAACGTGCTCGCCCGGCCCCACCGGGCCCCTCCGGGCCCCTCCGGGCTTGGGGCGAGAGTGACTTGGTGGACTTTTCAGCCCCGGGCTCTCAGGCAGGAACCGCCGCGGTTCTCTTTGTTGAGGCTGCGTCTGAAATGGCAGTTGCTGTTTTCCTTGTAGACACAACACGAGGGGCTGTTGTGGGGAGACGGGCCTCTCCACGCTGCTGGCACGTTGTCAAGAAACACGCTCAGCGCCTTGTTTGTGCGCCTCCAAGTTTCATTGTCTCAGCGGACACCCCACACTCCGCGGAGCCGCCGCGTGGCTTCTCGCTGGTTCTTGCGGGCGGAGGTGTGGGCCTGGTCGGGGGACCCCCGCCCCGATTCTTCCGGCCGGGACCGCGAAGCGGCGGCGCCTTTGTCTGAAAGTTGTGCTCCCGGGCCCCCACTCCCTCCCAGCTGGGCCCGGGCACTCTCTTCGCTGGGGATGGGGTGTTTTCACAATCAAGGAATGCGACTCTGGCCCCCAAACCGCCCGAGGGTGTCGGTAGCCTTGGAAAGCTAGACTTTTAAAAACTCCTAGCCTCTAAAAGTTTTCCCACGATGAATTTGGAGCAAGATGAAGAGTTAGGACTGACGGCGAGCAGCTTAAAGCGGCGTGTAGTCAGAATGAGTCCAAGTGTGACAAGCAGGCTTGGTTGTAAGTGCACAGAGTGAGTCTCTCATTGTTTCCACGAAGCGTTCTGGAAGCGTTACAACTAAAACTTGCCGTCAGTCTGGTTTAAAAACAAAATACACAGGAAAAAAAAAAACCCACCGCCACGAAAGGTCAAAGAATGTTAACTCCCTTTTGAAGTTAACTTTTTGAGTCCCTGACTGGGAGGTACCCCGAACGTTCCGTGGTGAGCCAGAGTTGGCTTTTCTGTTGTGATTTATGTGGAGTGGTTCAAAACAGAAGTTAATCTCTCAGGGAAGCCAGCGCGGGGGCGGGGGCGGGGGGGGGGGCGGCTGCTGCGCATGCCCAGGAGCGTCCCGGAGTTTTTGTAACTCCACATTCTTTCAGACTCGTCCAGCGGATACAGCCAAAACTCAATATTGTTAGTGGGGCAGCCTTCAACCCAAGAGGGTTCCTTCGGCCACGTTTTCACCTTGGAGTTCTGTTCCTTTCATTCTGGGCCGGTGGCTTCAAAACACGCGGAGTTTCTTAACCCATGTTTCCCCAGGGAGAGTAAAATTAAATGTCAACACCCGGGACATTCATAGTAGTTGGTGGTAGGACTCCCAGCGAACCATCCTCCAAGGGACAGTGAGAACGTTGAGGGTTTAGAGGTTCAGATGTTTAAAAGGACTCGGTAACAAACGCGCGCGGGGAGCGCCCGGGGTGGCGTCTGGGAGGCTGTGTCATCTCGACAAGGACTGACCGGTCTAGATCCTTACTGGAAGGCGTTCTCGCTCTCTTGGTGGAACTGACGGAGATCAGTTGGGTTTGTTTTTGTAGAGTGGTTCTTGGGAGCCGAAACCAAAGCTGGGTTTCCGCCGGGGGCGGGCTCCCCCCATTGTTCGGGCTCGGATGGGGAAAGCGCAGATCTGCCTCGCAGATCCTCCCCCGCAGCCCCTCGGGTACGCTCCCGCGGCTCTCCTCGTCCCCCCCACCGCCAGCGCCCCTCGCCCTTCCCCGGAGCCCCCCTCGAGTACCTCCCGGTCTCCCTCTCCCCCCACCCACCCAGCAGAGGAACTAGGCTGGCCGCGGGGTGGGAATATTCGGGGTCAGCGGCCCGGGGCGCGCCGGGTAAGGTCCTGCCTGCTACCGAGCGCCGACTCATGGAAACAATGAAAGGTGACGTGTTGGAAGGGAAACTTTGCGACTGGTTCACAGCTTGTGCGGGGGAGCCGAGACTGCTGAGATTGCCCAGTTTCTTTCCCTTTTTAGGTTTTCCCGGCAAATCCTATTGAGGGTGGGCAGACTCCTCAGAATGTTGAGATTCACAGCACCGTTTTCTAGTTTCTTCTTGTAATCTGAAACTCTTTAAGTCCTCTAGTCGTGTAGTTGGAGGGGCCCATTTCAGTTGAGGCTGAGAAACTCGCAAGAACAAAAGCCTCCCTGGCTGTCCTGCCTCCCGGGCCCCTCCCTCTCCTCCTGTCCTCCTGCGTCCTGCCTCCCCGCCCCTTTCCTAAAACTACCTTGGAGGGGGCCCGCGTTCCCGGTCTGCTCAGCCAGGAGCCGGGAAGAAATCTGTCCTGCTGGCTTGTGCAGTTGGACTGTTGTCTGTTTTATAAAAGTCTGTGAAAATCTTTTCAAGTTTTCTTGGAGACAAAAGTACTTTAAACTCAGTTGCAGGGCCCGAGATTTGGTAAGCCTGGTTTGTGATAATAGTGTCTCGTCTTTAGAAAGCTGAGGATATCAAAAGGTTCCCACCCCGCGACTGGCTTTAAAACAAGCAGAGAAGATTCAGTGAGGAATGTCCCCGACGTCTTTTTACTCCTAGTTTCTGTCAGTTTGGAATTCTTGCTTTAGAACTGCTCTCCAGCTGGGTCCAGCCAAGCGCACCTTGGAGTTTGTGCCTGGGGTGTTAACTACGATTCCCGTGACATCTCCTGAGATACTCTAATCAGGAAACTTGTTAGGTTAGGTTTCCATTTTTCCTAATTGTATACTTAAACTTTTCCTTCGATTATTCCTATTTCTAGATCCTTCTCTGGCATCTTCCAGATATTTTTAAAAAGTCCCAACTTCACAACCACGATCTCTGGCCTTCCCTCGCCACCCCCAACCCCAGGTCCTATTAAGAAAAGATTGATTTTTCGCGCTGTGGGATCCATAGGCCATCTTGTGGCTTCCTGAACATTTCCTTGTATGTGGATGGGGTAAGAGGCTTGTGATCCCCCTCCCCCGCCACCACATTTTTTAAAGTGTAAGCAGAGCAGGACCTTTGGAAACAAGTGGTAACCGGGAAACTTTTCAAAAGCTGTTACAATAGGAAATGAGTAACGTGGAAAAGTCTTTTTGTTTTTCCAAGCTGAGCCACAATCCGGAGGGAGAGTTTTAATGAAAACAGTCCTGACAGCAGCAAACGTGGTTTGCTGCAGTGAAATATCAGCTGGTGTGGCCAAGGAACTTGAAGTCTTAACTTCCTGTTACTTCAGCTTTTGTGCACATATTGGAAATACTTGTTAAGAGGTCCAGAGGCCTGGCATTCATTTATTTAAATGAACTGAGAACAGAGTAAAGTCACACTGCAGTTTAGTGTTGCTTAACTGAAACCCTTTTGTGTGTCAACTAACCTATTCTGAAAGATCAGGCTTCTTGTCAAACTGAGCAAGCAGATCAAAGGGCAGGCTTCAGGGGTTTTTTGTGTTTGTTTCAAACTCTTTGTTATTATCAACTTACAGTTGGGAATTCACTGTTCACTGAGGAAATTTTCACACTTTTCTAGTTTAAAGGGGGGGAGGGGGATTATAGCCTTGAGAAGAATGTCTGGCTTTTCAGACATTGAAGAGTTTAAACAAATTGCTTTATTCAAATTTGCCTTAGTCATTCAATTACTTGACACATTTTTTAAAAGTTAGATTTCTTTATTAAGGTAAATGTAAAACAGGAACTCAGTTCTAATTTCTTAAGGTATTTATTAATAGTTCTTTACCCAAATTTCAATATAGGTTTTAAAAGTTTCTCATCTATTCTACAGTGAAAGCGGTTTCAGTTTTAAATGTGCCTCTTTTTTTTTAACTTTTTTTTTTTTTAAGCAGTTTAAGGAAAACTTCTGGGAAAGGAACATCAAATACATGGCGGTTAAAACTTCGGATTCTTGTGCTGTTTATTGATGGCTATTTGTTAAGCCTTGAGCTAAAGTGAATTTGCAAGATCATCCTGCTCTTTTGTTAGAACTTGCTTTACTTTGTCTTTGGAAGGTTCTGCCTTTTCTGTGGACACTCCCTCCAGCACCATCTGCCCCCTGCAGTCCAAAACTAAAAATGTGTCCCCAAGTGAAGTCAGACTCAATTAACTGCGAGCTAGCTCATCAACGAATCTTGGAATGAGTAACTTTTTGAGTGTTAAAATGCCTTAAAAGGATGGGTTAAAAAATTTTTTTAATGCATCGAGTGGTTTATCACTGTGGAATATTTCTCTTATTTTTTTATCAAGGTAAACCACTCTGAATTGCATTAACAAAGTTAAGAACTTTCAATTTTCTTTCAATTTCATGTTATTTTAATTGTCTTTATATAGAAATACTGGTATTTTCAAGCATGCGATAGTTTGTAATTCATTTACATTTTAAACATTCTAGATTGTCTTCAAAATAGAGAATATGTTCCTTTAGTCATTCAGAGTTGCCAGTTGTCCTTTTGAAAGGGGGGAGGGTTCATAGCATTTGTAATTTAAATTTTTTAAAGTTCTCAAAATTATGTTTAAATGTTAAAGGAGCCAGGTCTGAATTTTTGTTGACCCCAGTCTATTATATGTGATGTAAATATTCTCTATGGCTGTGAATTCTTAAGATTTCTGGTAGGATTAAAGTACTTACAGACAAAAGAGAGTTTCCTGGGGGGGGGGGTGCATATTCAGTTTTCTTTGTCATGTAATAATTTAAGACTGAACTATAGTTCTTGGTATCTAGTATTTAGATTTTGATTAAACTGCCAGTTGAAATTTATAGAAATTTAAAAAGTTTATTCAGTATTAGCATCTTTTGACCTCTTACTCAAGTACTAGGAGTAGAAAAATATTTTTGTATAATGAAACTGAAAACTTCAGTGGCTGTTTGTATTTAGTAAAACGTGACCGGTAGTGTTGTCCATTAAAAGTAGGTGTCTAGTCTGAATAAATGTAGGTAGCAATGAGAAAGAAATGACCATGGAGTTGGCAGAAAAAATTGACATACATTTTACCTTCAGAAATCTAACTAGGTTGGGGCGCCTGGATGGCTCAGTCGGTTAAGTGTCGTACTCTTGCTTGCAGCTCAGCTCTTGATCCCAGGGTCGTGAGTTCAAGCCCCTCTTTCGGCTCCACACTGGATGTGGAGCCTACTTTAAAAAAAAAAAAAAAAAAAGATTATATATAAACTGGGTTGTGTGTAATTTTCCCTCCTTATATAAGTGGGATAAATGTATGACTCTGCCCTTTTGTTTCCAGCTTGCAATGGAAGAAGGAGGCAGAGTAGCATTTAAAATGTACATTAGGACCCTTGGATTGTTTTTCCTAAGTTAGCAGTGACCTCAAAGAAAAGGGTGTTAGATACATTCCATCTGCTGAAGCACCTTTTCTGTTTCACATGTAACAAACTATTCACTTTGGGTGCAGCGTTGCCCCCCCCCCCCCCCCCCCCCCCCCCCCCCCGGCTGCACTGGACTTTTCTGAGCATCACTCAGAAGGAATGTGAGAAGTTATATTCTACAGGAAAGTGGGTATGAAAGGGCTCCTGACAGTTGGTTGAGAATCTATAACATGCCACTGGTCAGATAACCCTTGAGACTTTGACATGTGGTCTGATACATCAAAATAGAAAATACTGGTCCTTCGCTTGGCTCCCAGGAGTCAAGACAGTATGGTTACATGCTATATGGTCAGAAGAGATAAGCTGTGCATTCGGTGCTCCCCTGATAAAAGCTTTTGTCCTTGACCAGGTGTTGTTGCAGCATCGGGCAGTGAGACGGAGGATGATGACAACATGGACATCCCCCTGGACCTCTCCTCCTCTGCTGGTGCAGGCAAGAGAAGGCGAAGGGGCAACCTGCCCAAGGAGTCTGTTCAGATTCTCCGCGACTGGTTGTATGAGCACCGATACAATGCCTATCCCTCAGAGCAAGAAAAAGCATTACTGTCCCAACAAACACACCTGTCTACACTACAGGTAAGAACTCGAAGTGTATGTACGGGGAGGTGGTTTCTTTTCCTTTCCAAAGACATTTTATAGCATTCCTGTTTATCAAATCATTAAATGCCTCCCCACTCAAAAAAAAAGAAGAAGAAGAAGAAGAATTTTCTCTTGAAAACTTTAAAGTACTAAAAGCTAATAACTGACTATTTAGAGAAACAGAAACACTTGACAGTCATCTGTCAAATAGCATTTCCTTTAATGCCTAAAAGGGCCTTCTTTTATGCACCAAACATAAAGAGGAGGTTAAATCTTCCTCTATTGCCCAGGAAACTGGTTTGATATTTAAACAAGGACAGACTTCAGTGAGGTAATTCATGTTATGTCTGTTGACACAGTCATTGGAACTGGGAAAAATCAGTAACTGGGAGGAGTGGCCCTTTTCATACAGGAAAAGTTTTCCTGTAGTTGGTTAACTTAAATGCTGGGGCAGTAGGTAATAGGTTAATAAGGGGGAGCGTTAAAGGGTAAACTTCCCTCCCTAAACTCATTTTCAGACATTTGAGAATTTTTATCCTTTTCTTCCTCCTGAAAAGGCTTAAGGATGATGAGATTTTTAAAAAGGGGGGGGCAGAATTTGTATTAGAAGAGGAGGACGTTTATGGCAGGAAATAGCTCTCTTCCTTGGCGGTGCTCGAATACCTTGAAATAACTTTGGAAGTTCCGATAAGCCTTTTCATGCCTTCTTTACTGCAAAGAGAGAGATCAATTAGGCATCCCACGGAAGGTTCTCAGAACGTGTCTGCCGAGTGTTGAAGCATACCTGTATGATTTCAGGTCTGTAACTGGTTCATCAACGCCCGCCGCAGGCTCCTCCCAGACATGCTGAGAAAAGATGGCAAAGATCCAAATCAGTTCACAATTTCCCGCCGTGGGGCCAAGATTTCTGAAGCGAGCTCTGTGGAGTCAGCCATGGGCATCAAAAACTTCATACCAGCTCTAGAGGAGAGCCCATTTCACTCCTGTACAGCTGGACCAAACCCAGCGCTGGGGAGGCCGCTGTCGCCCAAGCCGTCATGCCCAGGATCGATATTGGCGCGTCCGTCAGTGATCTGTCATACCACTGTGACTGCCTTGAAAGACGTGCCTTTCCCTCTCTGCCAGCCGGTAGGTGTGGGACAGAACACAGACAGACAGCGGGTAGCGGCGGGCAGCTTCACAGACACCTCCCTCCTGTACCCAGAGGACTCATGTAAATCTGGACCAAGTGCAAATCCACAAAGTGGTCTTTTCAACACTCCGCCCCCTACTCCGCCAGACCTCAACCAGGATTTTAGTGGATTTCAGCTTCTAGTGGATGTTGCACTCAAACGGGCTGCGGAGATGGAGCTTCAGGCTAAACTTACAGCTTAACCCATTTTCAAGAAGAAAAGTTTTCACAGGTGTTATGATTGTCAGGGTGATGGCAAGAGTCGAACTGCATTATTTTATATATTTTTTTATTAATATTTGCACATGGGATTGCTAAAGTGAAGCTTCCTGTTACTGAGAGGTCTTCAATGGAATACAGTCATTCCAAGAACTGTAAACTCAAAGCTACTGTAGAAACAAAGGGTTTTCTTTTTTAAATGTTTCTTGGTAGAGTATTCATAATGTGAGATGGTTCCCAAGATCATGTGATTATTTTTTTTCTCTCTCTCTCCCCTTCCCTTTTTTGGTTCGTTTTTTGTTTTTTGTTTTTTTTTTCAGACTGTGCAATACTTAGAGAACCTATAGCATCTTCTCATTCCCATGTGGAACAGGATGCCCACATACTGTCTAATTAATAAATTTTCAATTTTTTTTTCAAACAAGTATGAATCTAGTTGATTGATGCCCTTTTTTTCATGATGTAATAAAGTATTTTCTTTAAAATTTACTGTAATGCAGAGTATTTTGTTGAGGGAGGCATTTCTTAAAAATGAGTAGGATTATAGCACCCAATGAGCAGGAAATTGGGGGTAGGGTGGGGTGTGAGTTAGGGGGGTGTCACGAGCTCTTTGAAGAACCGTGGACAACAAGCCAGTACTTATAAACAGGATGTGTGATATTTACTCTTGATAGGAGGCATAAGCAGGGCCTTAAATCTTGACTTAAAACTGCATGACAAACTGAAATGATTCATTCCATCAGTGTTTAGCTAACCACCAAATCCCTTGGTGATCTGTCCTGCATATTTTAAGACATGGCCAGTGTTGAAAAAAGGTCTCCAAGCACCTGATTAGGGCTTAAGTTTTCAGAAGTAAACAACAACCTAAGGGGTCCCTCTGTATTTCCGTCTTTCACATGGCCCTTTAAAATAACCTTTATCAAGTGCTACAGTTACGTTAGGCCTCTACATTCAAACATGGCCTGAATTTGTACAGAAGTCACTTCTTAAAACATCTTAAAACATTTTCTAAAGTGATTAAAACAGTGGGGTTCTGTCTGCCATGGGATTCTTTGTGTATTAGGTTTATTTTCTAAGGTCACTGTGGGTGAAAGCTGGTGCCATACACAAGTGGAGTTTGTTGGGATAGACAATTGCTTACGAAGCCAGGATAGCCAGAAGGGAGTTGGTGGTGTTCCTTTCACTTACATGGTTGACCAAATTTGTCACATGCCACAAAACCATTCTTTGTAGTCATGCTTAGTGTGAGGTTTCTTTGTTATTACAGTCCTGTTCTTTCCAGCCCCGCTCCAGCTAGGAACTGGCTGAGTTTGAGGCAGTATCAGAGCTTTCATACTGCTTAAAGAACGTAGAAGAATTCTTTGAAAAGTTAAGCTTGTCTAATTTTGTCAACTTCTTAAGAAAGTCCCTTCTGTAGAAAGAGCTAAACTCAAAGACTTGTAAATAGAAAAGCAACACCGATAAGTAAAACGAAGAGTTGGAAGTCAAGTATGTGAGGCAAGGGTGTGTTCTAGCCTGTGACGGGTACAGTGCCGAAGGGCATCTCAACCACAGGGTCACAGAAGTAGATGTAAACCAGAAAAAGCAATAATAAAGTGAATAAAAGGAAAGACTATCAAATGTAAGTGAAATAAACAAAGATGACTAAGACTCATAACCTGCTCTAATAGCTAGATCAAAGACTGAAATTCTTTGAATAGAGATAAGGGAGACCTGCGAGTCCTGAAAGGCTTCCCTTGTTAAGATGTTTCATTAATACTAGCAGGGAGAGAGAAGGAGCCGTATGAGTGATTTGAAAGAAAAATGTCAAGGGTCGAATGAAGCCCAAAGGTTTAAAACCAAAAGAGTCCTCCAAAATTGCATGTGTTTTATTTATTTGTTTTTAATCTCTTGAGGTTGATATAGATCCTGGTTGATAATAACTGGTGTGTAATAAATGTAAACCATTAAAAAAAACCAGCAAAATATAATTGGAACGTGAAATGTAAAAGACCATATAACTATTCATATTGAAGCCAAGTAGAAATTAATTCCGTGCTTAGTATTTACATGATCTCTTTTCACTTACTTTTAGCTCTGTGTTTTTGTGTTTAAAGTTCATCCCTTTTCGATAAGATACTGTTGGGTCTTGCTTTTTATCTGGCCTAACAATCTCTGCCTTTTATTTGGTGTATATACTTGATTTATGTTTAATATAATTTTTTGTTTACTTTTTTTTAAGTTTTAGTTTTAATTCCAGTTAACATACAGTGTTATATATATTTAATATAATTTTTGATATGTGTCTTTTTGGTTTTTTTCTCCCTCTGCTCCTCTGCCTTTCAGGTTAATTGAATATTTTTAGTGCTTCATTTTAATTTTTCTATTGGCTTATGAACTATACTTTTTTTTTAATGGTTGTTCTAGGGATGTACAACATACATCTTAAATTTACAACAATCTAGTGTTAATATTCTACAACTTCATACAAATTATGGAAACTTGTAACAGTATAGTTCATTCATTCCCTTTGTTTTTTATATATATTATAGTTAGATATATAATAAATCTAACTACAATGGTATAATTTTTGTTTTAAACAAGTCCATGTCTCTTTAAAAATTAAAAGAGAATGTATATATAATCTTTTATTTTTGTTAAATATTTATCACTTCTGGTGCTCTTCATTCCTTCTTGTGAATCCAAATGACATGTTATCATTTCTCTTCAGCTTAAAGAATTTCCTTGAGAATTGTGCAGGCCTGCCACTGACAAATCATCTGTTTTTGTTCATTGAAAATGATTTATTTTACTTTAATCTTTGAAGGACAGTTTCACTAAAGATAGAATTCTGAGTTGATGGTTTTTGCTTTTTATTTTTTTCCATCACTTTAAAGGCATTTGTTTTCTGGCTTCCATTGTTTGGGATGAGACATCAGTTGTCTCATTGTTCTCTTGTATGTAATGTCTTTCTCTGGCTCTTTTATCTTTGGATTTCTGCAGTTGGACTATGATGTGCTTAGGTATGGTTTTCTTTGTATTTGTCCTGCTTGGGGTTGAACTTACTGCATCTGTAAGTTGATGTTTTGTTTTTACCAAATTTGAGAGAATTTGGCCATTATTTAAATTTTGTTTTCTGCCTTTTTCTCTCTAGAACTTCCGTAGATTTATATTAGATCCCCTGACATTGTCCTACATGTCTCCAGGCTCTGTTTTTCTTCAATCTTGTTTATTTTTCAAATTGAATAATTTGTATTAAGTAATTTTTAAAAAAAGATTTTATTTATTTACTTGAAAAAAAGAGCACAGGTGAGGGTGGGTGGGCAGAGGGAGGGGGAGAAGCAGACTCTGCTGAGCAGGGAGCCTGACTCGGGGTTCGATCCCAGGACCCTGGGATCATGACCTGAGCCAAAGGCAGACACTTAACTGACTAAGCCACCCGGGTGCCTCTCTATTAAGTAATTTTTAATTCACCAACTCCTCTGCTGTCTCTAATAGGCTGTTGAGCCTATCCAATGGATTTTCATTCAGTTATTATATTTTTTACATGTATCATTCCCATCTGGTTCTTTTTTTATTATTTCTGTTTCTCTGTTGAGATTTCCCCATCGGTTTATTAATTATAAGTATATTTTCTTGTAAGCTATTTACAGTAGGTGTTTTTAAAGTATTTGTCTATTAACATGTCATAATCAGTCAGTTTGACTGTACTTTGCTTCAGGAAGGGTCACATTATTTTTTTGCTTGTCTAGTGATTTTTTTTACTTTATGCTAGACATTATAGATGATATCTTATAAGGATTCTGGATTCTGCTACATTTCTCTGAAGAGTGTTATTTTTGTTCTGGCAGGCAGTTCATTTGGCAGGACTGAAACTTCAAAATCTGTCTTCCCTGTCATAAATAGTAGCTCAAATGTCTGATCAGTTCTTTCAGTTTTCAGCTGTAGCCTTTTAGTGGGCCTATAGGAATCTCCCTGCACAAGCGGGCCAAGGATTTGGACAGAGTTTAGATTCAGAGTTAGGTTTGCTCCTTCTGCTGCTCCCTCCTTTGCAGCATTCCTCTCCTAACTTTCCATCTGCTCTGCCAACTCCAGCTCTGTCCTTAATATCTCAGGTTGCGGAGGCTGCAGCTTTCTCCCACTCTAGTGAAGAAGAGAGCCCTCAAGCATCAAGCCACAATCTGCGCATCTTATTCCTGCAAGTTCCCTTCTTTTAATGGTAAACAACCCTCCAGTTTCTACCTGCTGCTGTTGGTCATTCTCAGGCCTCCAGGTAGCTTTTTGTTTAATTTTTTGTTCACATTTTGTTATTATTACCTGTAGGGAAGTTAGTCTGAAAAGAAATGACTCCATCATTCCTAGAAACTAGAATTTTACTATAGTTACCTTTAAATGCTAAATGACGAGTTCTCAACTTTACCTGCGAATTGGAATCACTGGAAAGCTTTAAAAAAACAAAAACAAAAACAGGGGTACCTGGGAGTCTCAATCGGTTAAGAGTCTGCCTTTGGCTCAGGTCATGGTCTCAGGGTCCTGGGATCAAATCCCACATTGGGCTCCCTACTCAGTGGGGAATCTGCTTGTCCCTCTCACTCTCCCACTGTGCTCTCTCCCCTGTCTCTCTTTCAAATAAATAAAATATTAAAAAAAAAAAGTAACAACAACATAAAACAAAAACAAAAACCTGTAGCTTGGCTTATTAGCCAGTTTCTCTACATAAGTAGAAAACTAGGAGTTCTCTTTCCATACCTTAAAAAAAATTGTTTTTTTGCTTTTTGTTGCGGTATTAGACAATTTTTGTAAGAAATGTAATTTGGTGCCCCTGGGTGGATTGGTTGGTTAAGCATCTACCTTTGGCTCAGGTCCAGGATCCCAGGACTCAGGTCATGATCCCAGGGTCCTGGCAGCTGGCTCCCTGCTCAGCAGGAAGCCTGCTTCTCCCTCTCCCTCTGCTGCTCCCCCTGTTTGTGCTCTCTCTCCGTCTCTTTATCTCTTTCTCTCTCTCTGACAAATAAATAAAATCTTAAAAAAAAAAGAAATAGCAATAATTTATGGTTGATGGTCATAGGAGGACAGCTAATAAATGAGGGAAGCATGATAAAGTGATGAATACAGTAATAGGTACTATAAGGATTTCATCAAATGGCAAGGAAATAGTTTTTGAATGAAATGTTTCATAGACATCAATAGAATGTACCACCTTTGAAGTGCTGAATGGTTGACTTGCAAATGAAATGAAATTCCATGGTGGGAATTCACTCAGACTTGGAGAGAACATATATATAGACCAGACATTTAACTAAATAACATACAGGTAAGGAAAATGAAACCATAGATAAATTTTTGTTTTGAAATTTGATTTACTCAAATGATTCTGTGAAAAGTCAATGTGTATCACATTAGTTAACATTCCCCCCCCCCCCCCGCAGCTTATGTGTATAGTAAATCTCCACAATCTGGAACATTACTTATTTTAAATTCTCTAATCAACAGTCCTTCAAGTTGTAATGTTTTCTATAAATGTATCATCTATAAACGCAGTGTTGCAATGAAAAATGTGAGATTAATTAGGAAAGGAAAAGAAACAATATTGAACACGTATTTTATTAGTATTATATTTATCGAACAGTTTATGTACATATCTCATTTAGTCCTCACAACCCTGGTGGGAGATGTTATTCCCATTATGTAGCTAAGGAAACTGGGACTCATCCAAGTTCAAGTTATCTGTGGTTTCTGGCTAACAGAGCCCTCATTCACTAGGCGATTCTGCAAGCTCCCACTCTTTCCACACACGATGCCTGAAATGAAACAACTTGGACCTGTCCCGTTTTTATCATACTTTTGTTCAATAAAGATTTGATGGTTGCTTTGGCAGATGATCATATACAAGTTTTATTTTCTAAGTACCTCTATTTTTCTGCTATCAAACTCTGTGCTGTCCCCCATTGCTTTCCCCTTTGGCCACCTCTGCCTCTCAGGGAGACTTAACAGGATCTGACACATCCTCTTGATTTCCTAAGTCCTATGACTAGCCAGGGCCTGAAATAATGAACTCTCCAATGCCAAGAAATCTGTTTTGGAGCTTCTCTGTGTAAGTCTTAACACCTAATCTCTGATTCAGTGCATTTCATTTCCCTTTCTAAGTATCAGCTTTCTGAGCCTGCAACCTTGCAGCTACTACTTTTTCTTACTACATGTCTGTTTGGGGTGGTGTTTCGGTTTGTTTTTTGACCCAGAGAAACTTCAGACTTATCTTAGTGTCTATAGTTACTCTGTGCTGCTCCTTTCAATTTCCTCTGTATAAAAGTTAAGTCTTTGGGGAAACTGTGTTTTCCCAAATAGAGATGAGGGACTGCCCTGGACCAAAGGCACAGCTTCAAGAAGTAACACATTTAAAAGGAGTGTGAAGATTTATGACAGTGCCTTTCCACTCTTCTCTCCTCCAACCCCAAAATATCACCTTTTCTTGAAACAAGGCCATGTAAACTGATTAGAGCCAGAGATCTTAAATGGTCTACACCAGGGGGCAAAGATCGGCTTTAAAATAAATACCTCCAAGCAAAGAAAACAAAGCTGAGCATTATTTCCCTTTCAGAGACCTCAGATACAGCTGGGGGGAAAAATTTTGTGCAAGTTCTCTAATGGACTGCCACCTCCAAGCTTGACTCAAAGGTTGACTTTATTTGGTGAAATGTGTTGCTATTCACAGGCAGGTGCTGCCCTGTTTCGCCAAGTCCGTGTTAACTTGAACCTGCAGAGGTACCTTTGATCAGCTCCCTGAGAACCTCACGAGCTTCCCGAGTTGGCTCCGGAAACATCAAAAGAACTGTAAAGCAGACTCTAATCTCAGCCTTCCTGTTTCTGTGTCTGCTCACTGGGTTCACATAACAGCATGTTTTCCTTGAAGGGCGTTTGCCATGATTAGACTGACTGTCACAAGGTCAAACCTGCATCCAGGTACAGTGGGTGACTCCTTTTTGTAACTCAATCTCTGCAAATGGAGAGTCAGGGAGGGTTCTCAGGCTCATGTGCAATGCCGTGTACGTGATGATGTAAATCGGTGCCTGCTGGCCTGATGCTGGAAGTAACTGGAAGACATAGTTCAGTTTAGGGGAACTCTGTTCACCGTAAAGCAGCTAGGAAGTGCAACATATTCTGTCCACGGAGATGACCCCCAGACAGCAGGTCTGGGTGCTATTAACTGGGCCTCCGACAGCTTGGGAACTTTGAGTTACAAACAGCAATGTCCCTTACCGAGGGATCCCGAGACATACTCAGACCTCAAGAGTGTATCACTAGCCCAAGAGTGAATGGTCAGATAACATCCAGTCTTCTTTTTTTTTTAATTGGTCTCTCATCCTTTTGACACTCAACTACAAGTCAATAGGTGTCCTTGGGCTCCATTTCTCTTTCAAAGCCCATACAATTTTGGCCGCCAAGATTTTGTCCCTCTGCATTTGGATTTTTTTTAAATACTTTTTTTTTTTTTTTGACATTGCATTGAGAGGTGTTTTAGAACAACTGGGGCCGTAGGTGAAAGACAATTGAACTTGTGAAGCCTCAGGGAAGTTAGTTGGCATCTCACTAAGCCTGGATGTCACCTCTAAATCTGGTAAAAATACCTAAATCGGAAACCCTTTAAAAGTTTTAGAGCAAAGCAGATTGACCTACAAATACATGTGGTTGTTGCAAGTTAGATAGACGGAACCTACCTCTACACAGCCACCATTACCTGGGCGGGGTTCAGAGTCCTGCTTCCACATTGCCTCCGGGCAGGTGAATGCTCCTAATCCGGCTTCAGCCTTTGATCTTGTCCTGCCAGGCCCAACCCCGCCTATTCTTCCCACCTCCTGGCTGCCTTTCTCCCTGTCTTAAAATAGCAGCAGGTCAGTTTCCTTTCCCCACTCTTCCTGCTGTCTTCCTTCCTTCTCTCTTGTTATCCGAGGAAGTGGTGTAAAAGCTTCAGAAATGGGTTGTAGCCTGGAGAGAGTGGTGGCCCTTCTGCTGAAGACAAGGTAATCCTCTCTCTCTCTCTTTCTCTCTCTCAAAGCTGTTTGAATTTTTACCAGAGCATCATTCCTGCAAAGTTCAAAATAATACCAGTTCCTCTTTACTAAGGGGCTGACCATCCAGAGAGGTTTGCTTTCTCCTCCCTCTGGGGTCCCTTAAGAAAAACACTATGAAGAGATCTCATGTTGCCTTTTGTGATTTTTGTTGTTGTTCTCGTGAAAGATGTGAAATTTATGATGACCATGGAACAGAAACAGAGGTATACTTTTTCATTGTTTTCTTGGAGGCAGAAGGTCTTTTCTGGATCATTTAGATGAGACACAAACACTGGGTTTGTCTCTTAACCTTTTTAAGTTACGGGATCTCTCCAAGCGTGAGTCCCCTCATCTCTTATTTATCCTCTAGAGAATATTTTTAAGATACCACAGTCAGTCTTTTTACTAGAAACAATAACTGGTCGAATAACCTCATTTGTCTATTCTTGGGTGTCTTGCTTTTGCTTCATTCCCTAGTTACTCAAGGACAATGTCTCTCCTTCAACTCTTCTGTCTTTGCTCTTTGCTCTCCTTTTCTCTTTACCCCCTTTTTTTGTTTGCCAGCTTATCATAAAGGACATTATAAAGGATACAGATGAACAGCCAGGTGAAGGGGTAACGTTGGATGAGGTCCAGAAGGGGGTGGAATGCAGGAGCTTCCGTCCCCACGGACCTGCAGTGGGGGGGGGGGGGGGCACCGTGTGCGCATGTCTTCACCAACCTACAGGCTTCTTGCCTCTTGTGACTTTGATTCACAGCTGAAGTTGCTGCCCGACCTGGGAGGAAGAGCACTGAGCTCTACTTCAGAACTAAGTATTGTACTAGGCCAGCACAACACTGGCTTCTCGAAAGATGCTCTGCCCCACCTCTGAGAGCACTAACTTTCTAAGGACTTAAGCAATAATACCTATAGATCTGGTAACAATGTCGTTTTTTTTTAAATCAATAAAAGGCCCACAAGATACTGATCATCATAGTATGAGTAAAAGATTGACTGTGTAACAGAGTGCAAATAAAAAGTTTGTGACTGGGGTCTCAAAATGATGAAATGTCTCTTTTCCTTGGGGAAAACTATCAAGAGGGATGATGCTGCCGTCCAGGGAGGAGAAAAGCCTACATTAAACTATTAAACTGGGGGACACCTGGGTGGCTCAGAGGGTTAAGCGTCTGCCTTCGGCTCGGGTCATGATCTCAGGGTCCTGGGATCAGCCCCGAATTGAGCCCAGCATCGAATTGAGCCCAGCATCGGGCTCCTGGCTCAGCAGGGAGGCTGCTTCTGCCTCTCCCTCTGCTCTTGCTCTCTCTCTGTATCTCTCTGTCTCAAATGAATAAATAAAATCTTAAAAAAAAAAAAAAAAGACTATTAAATTGGAAAGGCTAAGTGTTTTGTTTCTGGTAGCAGTGACGAAGCGGTGTGGGGGAGGGGAAGGGGGGGAGACAGACTGGGCTGGTGCCCTGAGAGGGAGGTGGCGGTGAGCAGAGGGGGGCAGAGTGCCAGGCCTGCCCAGTTGCCCAGTTGCCATGTCTTCCCCTGGAGACAGAAGTGGGGAGGATCTCAAGGAGTTCCTGAAGACTACAGAGCTCCAGGAAAACCTGTAGTTGATTAGGAAAATGACTGTAATTCTACACTTAGTGAGAAGTCAGAGGGGCATTTGGAAACCAGATAGGAAAGAACCTTATGACTCCAGGGAATAAAAATGTGGCGCCTCCGGAAGTTAAGGTGTAGTGGTTTTTTTAAATCTTTTTTTAAAATTATTATTATTTTTTTAAGATTTTATTTATTTATTTGACAGACAGAGACACAGCGAGAGAGGGAACACAAGCAGGGGGAGTGGGAGAGGGAGAAGCAGGCTTCCCACGGAGCAGGGAGCCCAATGCGGGGCTCGATTCCAGGACTCTGGGACCATGACCTGAGCCGAAGGCAGATGCTTAATGACTGAGCCACCCAGGCACCCCTGTAGTGGTTTTTTTAAAAACTAAGCTGTCCCTTCAGAGTAGCTGGGCAAGCTGGGCAAGGCTGGCAACTGGTAAACTGTCGGCTTTCACATTAAGGCTCTCTGAAGCCCGGTGTAAATGTTACTTGAGAGAAAAGGAGCCACACCTATGCGGGGCAGACAACAAGTGAGCACAGAGAATCCTTACTTTGTGCTCAGGACTCCGTGAGGCGAAGGTGGAGGGGCAGTGGTGGGGGGCAGTGCAGAGTGCAGGAACAGGCCGGCAGGAACAGCGCCCTGGGAAGCCAGGGAAAGAGATACCAGATTCTACATTCCGCTGTGCTTTGGAATCTTCTGGCAGGGAGCTTTCAAATACAGATATCTGGGCTCCAGCCAGGGCCAGCCCCATAACTTGCAGGGCCCAGGGCAAAACACACATGTGGGGCCCCTTCAAAGAACAAGAAAAAAAGTACCATGAATGCTGCTAACATCCAATGCTTTTTCCTTTCTGTTGACCTGTCATGGTGTTTTCCATTTGCTATTCAATGTTGTTCTAAGTAAAGAAAAACTACAATTTTACAGTATTAGCATGAATTTTTACTGCTCATCTTTATATCACGAATGCCAGTTTTAAATGGAAATATAAGAGCATGCAACATACACAGAATCACCCAAATCATACCGTTCCTGTTTCATAGTTTGTACACGATATATATTTTGCTGTAGCTTGAATAGAGGAAACGCTCTGTAGAAGTAACTAATCTCTTGTTTATTTGTTGTTTTTTCACTTCTTAATATGCCCATGTCCTACCAACATTCTCTACCTTTGGCTTATTGAGCAAGGAAGGACTGAAAGGAGAAGGAACTATGTATGGGTCTCCCTTCCTTTCCCTTTCCTTTTATATCACCATCTTCAAAGTAAGTGGTTGGCTGGGGTGCCTGAGTGGCTCAGTAGGTTAAGCATCTGACTCTTGGTTTCGGCTCCAGTCATGATCTCAGGGTCGTGAGATCGAGCCCTGCGGCAGGTTCTGGTTACAGTACCGGGTCTGCTTGAGATTCTCTCCCTCTTCCTCTGCCCCTCCCCCCACTTGTGTGCACGCTCTCTCTGTCTCTCTCTCTCTCAAATGAAATAAATAAATAAAATCTTCCAAGTAAGTTGTTGGCTAATATGGGGAAGTAACAAGAGCAAGAAAAACCCTGATAGCATTCATGACTCTGAGAACGCCACTGCTTGCTTCTGGCTCGAATAGAAAGCATGGCTTCTTGGGGGGGCGGGGTGCCCCTCCAATTACACAGTTGTAGACCTAGCACCTTACCTGCACCCACTTTGACTCCCCGACCTCCTGCTACCTCCAGTGGGGATCCCCAGTGAGTCCACTGAAATCCTGTGCTCCTGGGGCATGGGGATTGCACACTCCATGAGAATGAGCCAGTGAGGACACAAGCGACACCTAATTCCTCTGCTTACGAACATCCACTGCTGTGCCATTGGACCTCACCTCCAAAACACAAATGCAGAGGTACAATGATTAAGAATTTTAAGATGGTTGGGGTGCCTGGGTGGCTCGGTAGGTTAAGCATCTGCCTTCAACTCAGGTCATGATCTCAGGGTCCTGGGATGGAGCCTGCCCTGCATCGGGCTCCCGGCTCAGCAGAGAGCCTGCTTCTCTTTCTCCCTCCGTTGCTCCCCCTGCTTGTGCTCTCTCTCTCTCTCAAATAAATACATAAATAAAATCTTAAAAGAAAAAGAATTTTAAAAAAGATTTTAAGATGGTTATAACAGAGCACTGTTTTTTTAAAGTTATTTTTTTTTAAGATTTTATTTATTTATTTGACAGAGAGGAAGACAGCGAGAGAGGGAACACAAGCAGGGGGAGTGGGAGAGGGAGAAGCAGGCTTCCCGCTGAGCCGGGAGCCCGATGTGGGGCTCGGTCCCAGGACCCCGGGACCATGACCTGAGCCGAAGGCCGACGCTTAACAGCTGAGCCACCCAGGTGCCCCTATAACAGAGCATTAAACCAAGCACAGGGCTCTCCTGAGCATGGAGCCCCCTGCAACTACATATTGCATGTTCACTTCCATATTTCCCACCCCAGACTTTATTTCTAACTGGTAAGTTACCAGATTCTATGGCCAGGGCCTCTGAAATGAAGGCAAGGTGAGGGAAGTGAGGAAGATCCAGGCTCCATCAGTGTTGCTAAAGGTCTGGGTGAAGAGACAGAAGGAAGGGGAATTCTGGGTTCCCCTTCTTTTCCCCTTTCTTCTATGTCCTCATTGTCAGTTTATGTTGAAGGGTTCACTGCAACTAAGCCACAGGCCAGCACTGGAGAAACTCCAAACAGGTGCCAACATCTTGTAATGCTAAGAATTGGAGAGAGATGGGACCATGTGTGGCTTTGGTGAGGGACATATCCCTCCTCCCACCCTGCATTTTGCCTTCAGCCCTTGGAAGTCACAGGACCATGACAACAGTCAGGCTGAGGTCAGGGGCTTACCTATTAAACCCCAAAAAAGGAAATCCTGGTCTAGATCCACTATCGTTTACAATCAAATCTAGATGAATCAATCCTAAACCCCACGTATAGGGAATGTTGAAGAATACTCTGTTCTTGCTATCAAAGCTATCTGTACTTTACCCTATATTCATTCAGACCCAAACCTAGATTAGGTAGTATCCAAACTAGTTTTTGCAGTCTTTTCTGGAAATGGAAATATGAGATAGGATTGCAGTTCACAAAGATAGTGCTTTCAGGAGATTGCCTAAGTCTATTAACATGATTGATAAATTGCTTTCATGGATTGAGAAGTATTCAAATGACTTGGTAGTACAGTATTTCTCAATCCTTTCTTCCCATGGCAGACACAGAAAGCGGTCACACTGTGTAGCATACACAGCTAAGCTCAGCTCCAGTCTGGAGAGCGTCCGTGGGAACTCCAGCTGCCCCCAACCTTGCCTGGGGCCTCAAGGCCTGCTGAGTACCCAGTGTACCTTACGTGGCCACTCCAGGGCCAAAGCACACTGCATGTGAAGCTCTGCTGCGGTAGACACCTGTTGGATCCTTCCCAAAAGCCATTTCCCCTTTCTCCTTTCTAATGGCATAAATTTTCCATTTCCGGAGGATTCAGGGAAAAGTGATTATCCCTGGCCCGTAGAGGTAAGCACAGGACTTGAGCTAAGTCAGTTGGTGAAACTATTGCCCTGGCCTCAGGGACTGGTTGGGGCATGGCACTTCACAAGTCCAATCAGAATGAAACTCATGCCTAGAATGCTGGGACAAAGCAATCTCTCCTCTTCCAGACACCATGTATGTGGAGGTGAGACCACCACTGTGTCCACCGAGCAGTCGTGACAGAAGCCAGGCAGGGGAAGTAATGCTTGAAAGAGGGCCCCGCAAGTGAATGGAGTCCAGGAGCCCTGATTCTAGCAGAAACCTCTAGGTAATTACAGACCTGAGGCTTATATGGTTTTTAAACTTGGCACTTATGGGAACCAACAAAATTTTTTTATTGTTTAAACCAGGTCTAGTTACCTTTCCTCTTAATTGTAACCGGCTGCATTCTAACAGTTTCAGATTCTCTTGCACATCTAATACTAATGCACCTCCAGCAAGCACTTTGAGTTTTCCAGTAGCAGTAAGGAAAAAATCTATCCAGATTTTCCATCCATATAGAATTGTTGTTTAAGAGTATCCATTTGAGGGGTGCCTGGGTGGCTCAGTCGGTTAAGCGTCTGTCTTGGGCTCGGGTCATGGTCCCAGGGTCCTGGGATCGAGCCCCGCATCGGGCTCCCTGCTCAGCGGGAAGCCTGCTTCTCCCTCTCCCACTCCCCCTGCTTGTGTTCCCTCTCTCGCTGTGTCTCTCTCTGTCAAATAAATAAATAAGATCCTAAAAAAAAAAAGTATCCATTTGAAAGATGTTTGGCCAGAGTTAGTTAGATCCATTGTCTCTGACCATGAGGTACAGTATAGTGAACTGGGCTATACAGGAAGCAAACCCATGACACTGGCCAGTTGGTGAGGCTTATGAACCAACCGAGTTAAACACACTGTATCCTGTATGCTGTAACACACCACAAGCCCCAGGAGATATTGGGGTGGCTTACCACAAAGGATTCTAGAAGCAGCCAGTTGCTTCTATAAGTGGATTGGCTATAGTTTTAGAGACAGAAGACCAGCCTTTAATAGCTGATTCTGCAGTTTCCTAGCTCCATGACCTTGTCTGATCCTCAGTTTCTTCTCTTATAAAGTGGGAATAACATATACCTTATCTGCCTCACAGAGATTTTGTAAGGATAAATGAGGTAGTAGATGCCGATGTGCTTCCTAAACCATAAAGGTTGTACGAACACGGCAAATTATTGGTAAAGCAACATTTATTTATTTATTTAAAAAATTTTTTTGGTAGAGCGTTTTTTAAAGACCTGTAGACACTCACCAAAAAGTAACTCACTCCTCTTTCTTTCTTTCTTTTCTTTCTTTTTCTTCCTCCCCTCCTCCCTTCCTTCCTTCTTTCTTTCTTTCGTTCCTTCCTTCCTTCTTTCTCTTTCTTTCTTTCTTTCTTTCTTCTCTTTCTTTCTTTTTTCTTTCTTTCCTTCCTTCCTTCCTTCCTTCTTTCTTTCTTTCTTTCCTTCCTTCCTTCTTTCTTTCTTTCTTTTCTTTTTTTCTTTCTTTCTTCTTTCTTTCTTTTTTTCTTTCCTATCTTAGAGTACTTAGTTATTATGTGATAATATTTTATTTTGGGGGGAATTGTGGTAAAATACATATAACATAAAATTTATCATCTTAACCTTTTTTTTTTTTAAGTGGACTCCATGCCCAGCACAGAGCTTAATGTGGGGCTTGAACTCACAACCCTGAGATTGAGACCTGAAATGAGATTAAGAGTTGGACCCTTAACCTCACATGTGAGGTGCCCCACATGTGAATTTTTTGGATAAATATAGTATAATACTAGAAATGTATTTTCTCTTCTTGATGACTTTATTATTATTATTATTATTATTATTTAGGTTATTTATTTATTTGACAGAGAGATAGAGTGCAAGCACAAACAGGGGAAGTGGCAGAGGGAGAGGGAGAAGCAGGCTCCTTGCTGAGCAGGGAGCCCGATGTGGGGCTTGATCCCAGGACCCTGGGATCATGACCTGAGCCAAAGGCAGACACTTAACCGACTGAGCCACCCAGGGGCTCCCTTGATGATTTTCTTTCTTTCTTTCTTTTTTAGAGATTTTATTTACTTTATTTATTTGACAGAGAGAAACACAGCGAGAGAGGGAACACAAGCAGGGGGAGTGGGAGAGGGAGAAGCAGCCTTCCTGCTGAGCAGGGAGCCCGATGCGGGGCTCGATCCCAGGACCCTGGGACCATGACCCGAGCCGAAGACAGAAACTTAACCGACTGAGCCACCCAGGCACCCCTCCCTTGATGACTTCTTCACTTGATCTTAGCCAAAAGGCCGAGAAGCGATCCCCTTGATGACTTTCTTAAAAACATTTCCTTTTCTCTAGCTTACCTAATTGTAAGAATACAGTATATAATATATATATAACATACAAAATATGTATTAATTATCTGTTTATGTTATTGGTAAGACTTCCAGTCAACAGTGGGCTATAAGTAGTTAAGTTTTTGGGGAGTCAAAAGTTATATTTACCTTTGGACTATGTGGGAAGTTGGTGCCCCAAAACCCCACACTGTTCGAGGGTCAACTTTATATCTTGGTCCTCTATGGTATCAATAGTAGATTGGTTTTTCTACACATAGCAACAAATTCATGATAGCAAATATCACACTTCACTCTAGAGATGAGAGGTACTTCTAGTGTCCTCACTGCACTTAACCCCACAGCAATCCCATAAGGACATAGGCTAGGTATTCCTATTAGGTCCTATGTGCTGCAGGTGGCAGGCCCGAGCTTGTAAGAATTTCAAGAGAATATAAAATATTTGAGTCTTGAAAAAAGAATGACTGGCACTAAACTATGAATAAAAATTGCAAAATCAAAATTAATAAAAATTAAAGAAATGCTGTTCTAATCTACCATTATGTTAGCATCACTAATTGTTAAACTTACTATTAACAAAATTCTATTACATTTGAAAATACATACTTTGTGGATTAGGTATTTTTCATTTTGTGAGAAATTCTGAAATATGTACGGTTGCCAAGGAATCAGAGCTAATCATAAATGAATTGAGTTTTACATGTGTAATTGTAATTGTAGATAAAAACTCTTTCAAAATGTTTACAGAAAGCTCATTAATGGGAATGGGGATCATTGTAAAATTTTTGAAATGTGCGGGGTGGACTTTCTTATTTATTGCAGAAGGGCAGGAGAGGGGCAGAGAGAGTCTTAGGCAGGTCGCACTGAGCACGGAGCCTGACATGGGGCTCCATCTCACGAGCCAGAGATCAGGACTTGAGCCAAAACCAAGAGTTGGCTGCTTAACCAACTGTGCCACCCAGGTGCCCCATTAATCTCCCTTGTTTTATTATTTATTTATTTATTATTTTTTTAAGAAGGTTCTACACCCAAAGTAGGGCTTGAACTCACAACCCTGAGATCAAGAGTCACATGCTCTACCTGCTGAGCCAGGCGGGCACTGATGTCTATTCAAGTCCTCTGCTCCTTTTTAAGTAAGTTATTTGTTTTTTGTTGTTAAGTTGTGGAAGTTCTTTATATATTCTGGATATTAACCTCTTATTAGATACATGATTTGTAAATACATCGCATTTTTTATTTATAATTTTTTAATTTATACTTTTTTTTTTTTTTTTTTTTTTAAAGATTTTTTATTTATTTATTTGACAGAGAGAGACACAGCGAGAGAGGGAACACAAGCAGGGGGAGTGGGAGAGGGAGAAGCAGGCTTCCCGCAGAGCAGGGAGCCCGATGTGGGACTCGATCCCAGGACCCTGGGATCATGACCTGAGCCGAAGGCAGTCGCTTAACCAACTGAGCCACCCAGGCGCCCCTAATTTAT